>NC_141240.1:18518342-19150842 GCF_054856555.1 Leptonotus elevatus
GAAAATGTGGTCAGTGAAAGATAAACCTTGAGCTTGTAAGATGTTAATGTGTTATCAGTGACTGCATTGTGACCGAACCCAAACGGATATCAAGTTTTAGTAGATTGGGATGGCTAACTTGAAACTTGTAGAAACCAGTAAATCGGCCAACATGTGTTGCTTGATTAACTGATATTATTCAGACATGAAAATATAGTTAGTTATGCATAGGAACTTCGATGTGAACAATTATTGTTTTCGGTCAGGCTAATTTTTTTAAAAATGTATTCCTAATAATGCCATGTGTGTTGCGTACATACAGACAGTATTAGTCACACTAAGTAACATCTCGATGCCAATTCCTGCGCCCTATTCGAATTCCTGGAACATGCTGTGTCAGCTGTGCTGCCTGCTCCGTTCTTTAATCTGGCTCACAGAGCATTTACGTCAAAAATGTTGTCATATTTGTTGGTTGCTGACTATTCCCAAGATTAATTAATTAATCATTTGTATTTTACTCATTTACGCATTACATAATTACAGATGTAAAATGAACAATTTTACTTCTTTGTTTTTTTATTCAATAGATGACCATCATTTTTAAGTTTATTTATAATTAAATCAACCTGATAAATGTTGCTTTATTATTCAAATAAAACCCACCTTTGATGCATGTCCATGATATAGGTAAGAGAGGATATTACCTACAGTATATACACACGTTGCATCATGTAATGCAATGCAAAACTGAAGACCACGGTGATAAAGTAAGATTACTCCAAGCATACCTAATCCGTTCATGGTCTGGTAATCTGTGGCGTCAACTTTAAGGAGACATTGGCTGTGTGCGCCTGTAAGGATTACAGGTAACCTGCTCCAGTTGTGTGCATACAGGTCTAGACGGTGCTCCATTTGGCTGTGAATAACCAAACTAAACTGTACCACAATTAGCTTTACCAAACTGATTATGTTGTTTGTCATGTTTGTTTGTGTTCTACTTACAGTGTGTCAAGTTTCTGATATGTTAGGTGGCAGGTCATCTTCCAAGGATATCTATCTCCTGTGATTATTGGAAAGATACCCAAAATTGATTATGCCAAGAAAAAGTAATACTGAATGGTTTTCAGACGATCACAATGTACCCGATCTTAAAATGTCACAATTACGGTAACCAGGCAAAGGCACATTTATCCATCTGGTTTTGACCTGCTTGCATCAATTAGATACAAAAGTGGAATTTTCACTAAACCATTGATTGGTTGGATTTATCCAAACACTTTTACATCAGACACAAAAATGTGCTATTGTCAAAAGTTATACAGTGAAACTTCAAAAGGTGAAACACTTTCAGGATGCTGTCACTGTCAAATCAATTCTCTGTTGTCTGACAAGTGTAACAATGCGGCGGACACCCTTTTAATACATTATAGCAATTAAACACGCCGTAGATGTGCCCAAAGCCTCTCATTTTCAAACATTAACTGTCATACAACTATAAGTAAGTAAGTAAGTAAGTAAGTAAGTAAGTAAGTAAGTAAGTACGCTCACACACTTTGTTAACAACTGACGGCAAGTACCATGCAGCAAGGTTATTTTAGTTAACTAAAACTAACAAAAAAACTAAAACTAAAATTTCGTTAACAAGATAAAATAAAAACTAAAATGCTTTTAAAAAAACTAAAACTAACTGAAAATACATTTTATGTTTACAAGACTAACTAAAACTAACTATAATTATAGCAAAAATGTCCTTTATTTTAGTCCTTGGTAATTAATTTAATACATGAGCGTTTGGGGATGATTTTAAATGCAATTTTAAGTAGATTTATTTTGATATCAACCGGAATAAGGACGTTTGAAAGTGTGTCACACAAAAGTGACGTCATCTAGCAGCAGCCAATAGAAAAGCACCTTCAGATGACGTTGCTCCCATGGTGTTTTTTAAATATTGCGCACAAGTAATATAAAGTAATATAAAATATAAAAATAATACTGGAACTAACTAAAACTAAACTAAAACTAAGCATTTATGAAATAACTAAAACTAATAAAAACTAACAGAACCACCTTGAAAACGAATTAAAACTAACTAAATTTAAAAACAAAAACTCAAAACGAAATAAAAGCTAACTAAAATGAAAAATTCCAAAACTATAATAACCCTGTTATGCAGTAGCATTTTTGTATTGTAGCTAGCTACACTGGGGCTAACGAGGGAGCACACATTTTTGTAAATCTCTTTGGACGCCCCATTTGACATCTTCTCCCAAATGGAAGACACCATTAATGTGCTAATTGAGACACATTCACATCTCTCATCCGGTGACACTCGTCCACTTTGCACTGTGCTGACAAATTCCCTGCGTGTCTGTTGGGTGGAATTCTACTGCCACCTTCACATGATAGAGCACAAGTCAAGGCTCTGAAATGTGGTTTCATAATACAGCGGACACCCACATAATCGGGTTTCGGCATTTGCTAATTCACATATCGCAGATTTTATTTTATTTTTTTAAACCTGGTTTTGCCAAAAAATATTACTTCTGTCTTTTTTGATGAACCCTTAGGCCATTACTGTTTTCACCAAATAGTTTTAAGTGTATGGCTTGGATGTGTTTTTAAAGGAAATGATTTACTGTAATTAACATTTGACTAGGCATAAGTATAGGTTAGCAATACAGCACGTTCAGACTTCAGACTTGCATACAAATTCATGTACGCTATTGCTATAGGAGCGGCTCTAACTGTTATTAACTAAGCAAACCCTGTACACAGCAAAATCGCCAGTGTTAGATTAACACTGAGAGTGTTAAATCTAACAATAGAAAAGTCTTTTTATGTGTCCACACCAATGAGTTTCAAAGTGTTACTTTTTTCACACTTAACCAGTGTTCCTCCAACACTGCATAGTGTTAAAAACCCTAGTAAACACTGAGTAGTGTTGAAGCTAGTTCTCTACACTAGCGTCAGTGTTAAACATTTAACTCAAACTACACTTTACTCTGATAAATGGTACTTCATTTATATAGTCTTTTTTCCTCCTTACAGTGCCCTCAAAGTGCTTTACATTTTGACGACTGATGACATGGCATCAGGAGCAACTAGGGGCTCAGTATATTGCTCAAGGATACTTTGACATAGTCACACTGGCCTGGGATCGAACCCACGCTCTCAGGGTCGGGAGACGACCACTCTTACACTGAACCACCCAACAACAACAACAACTGGGTGTATCGCTATTGAAATTTCAGTTTGAGGGTGTGGTCAATTTAACACCCAAGGTACAGATTACACCCAACATCCACCCCAACACTCAAGGAAATGTACTCAGTGACAGTGTACATTTTTATTCTAACAGTGTTAAAATAAAACTGATGACCGATTTGCTGTGTACAGTTAATAATTTGCTTTATTGTTTTTTATTTAATGATGGCGACTTGGAAACAACAGGAAATTGTGTGTCCTCGGGTGACAAGAGTTTAGAATCACATATCTAGAACAGGGATTCTCAAAATTTCTCTAAATTATTTCCAGAACCCCTTCATAATACTAATACCAATTAAACATGACTACCATTTGCACCCCAAAATGCCGTGTTTATATTTTCAACCTAAATATTCAGGACTTGTTTATGGAGTAACTGAATTCAAAGTAATTCAATTCATTATTTATCCATCGCCACTCGTTGATGTGCACCGCTTCCACTAACTAACTATATGGTTGCAAACAGAGAACAGCTACTTTTCAAAAGTAATCAGTTGACAACTTAGCAATTTGGTCACTATTTATATCAATATTTATAAAAAATTCTCATCAATCTAGTGACATTTTTTAAAAGCTGATTAGTACATTTAAATTACGCTAAAAACAGACAACAGGAATGGAAACTGTTTCACATTATTTTCCGTGTGATGAGAAAATAACCCGTTGGAAGGCAATCACAGAGTAAATTGTGCTAAACACATGGTGCTCAGTTGCAAAAGCAGTGATTTATGACATGCCTGAAAATTTGGACCTGAAGCATGTGCTTCAACTTCACTAATATTTTGCAGACACGTGTACAACTCAGACAGTAAAATGAGCATGAGAAAGACATGTTGTGCATATTCAGGAATGCCAGATTGATGTTATGATGTCATGATCATCAGGGCCCAGTTGTTCAAAATGAGTAATCTCAATCAAAATTATCTGGATTTTGAAATTCCCTTTGGGCTATCCATCTTAAATATGTCCCACTTGATTAAATCAATTTGAATGGGGTCAGTCTGTTCCGGATCCAAACTTTGTAAAATTACCAAATCTGGATAATGACTGCTATAAATTAGACTTAATATCACATGGAAGGGTACTTACTGTAAGGTGTTTTTTTTTTTATGGTAGACTAGCTATCACTCAAAGATTATTAGATGACATAAAAAGCACAGAAAATACCCAATTTCTGACATTTACCTCACAAAAAACATCTTAAGCAAATATATATCCCATGTCCTTCAAATATTAACTTGAATTTTCAACCTTGAAAGAAAAAAAATAGTAGTAGTTGAGGCACTTTGCATGTCTCAACAAAAAGTATTTTATTTCATTCTTACTTTTAATGGTCTGTAGAGTTAACTACCTTATAATTTCAACTGTATGGTTTGAAAAACAGTTGAAAAATATCAACACAAATATGTAGCTACTGCATTATAAATGTATTTATTCGACCAAATATAATTTTATTTAAAACAATCATTATTACTAGGGGTGTTAGAAAAAATCGATTCGGCAATATATCGCTTTATTACAGCGCGCAATTCTCGAATAAATTCAATATGCGGCCGAATCGATTTTTAAACATACATTTTTCTATTGGAATATTCAACAAAACGTCTTGCTTAGGGTTAGAATTTACACATTAAGCATGGAAGAATATGTTATATTAATGGAACATTAATCTTAATCTTTGATTTCAGTGCTGTTCAAACATGAAACAGACTACAACCTGAATTTTCAGATACATATATTTTCATACAAATCTTACAGTGTACATGTACAAGTTTACTGATTTGTAATTTCTAAATTTCAGTTTAAAAAAATCGCAATAATCAATTTATAGATTTGTGTCGGGATTAATCGGTATCAAATCTAGTCGTGACCTATGAATCGTGATACGAATCGAATCGCCAGGTACTAGGCAATTCACACCCCTAATTATTACTGAAACCCATCCATCCATCTGAACCAGACCCTAAATCCACCTAACTGCTGTGATCAGAATAATCCAGATTTTCAGGATCAAAGAAGATACTCCAGTCCTACTAAAAACACAAACTGAACCACATCTAATACGATTTCAGAATCCAAATTTGGTTTTGAACAAGATATTTTCAATAATTGAGCTGATCCATTATCCAAAATCCGCTCAGATTACCCCTGAAAAACCTAATATCAGATATTTTAATTAACAGGCCGCCCCAAAACAAGTATTTCTTTCAAATGACGGTTCGCGGACCCCAGTTTGAGAACCACTATCTAGAAAATGGATGGATGGAGAGTCAGCTGCCTGTCGTCGTGGACGTGGAGGCAAAACAATCAAGTTGTCCGCCCCTTCTCCTCCCCGATTTCTCACAGCACAATAAATACCGTACGTAAACCACCGCGAATTTCAACAACGCGACGTACTACAAAATGACACTTGTGATTTGATTCATTAAGGCCTTTGTTCCGAGTCATAGCTAGAAGAAATCTTATTAGCTACAGCCAGCATCCCCTCGGTGACGAGGCGCTGGGAAAAGTAGGTTAGGCGGTCACACATTTGCTTTCATTCCGCCTCCTCTCGAGCAGGCGTACAATGCTAGCCCGCGACCCCCCCGGACACCAACAACTGTTAGCAATTAGCATCGAACTGAAGTAACCGCTTGAAACAAACAATCGCAACTGAATATTACAACAACGTTTTAAGTGCATTTACCTAATTGTCCCTCGCTGATGGTGAGGACGATCTGATCCATGAGAAGAGAACGGAATTCCACATCCTCCTCCGCGCAGCGTTCTTTCAATGCACGGAGGATCTGAATTTGGGGGTACTCCTGGCTGATACGTCGGTCGGTCACGAACCAAAGGCGGGAGCACATTACGGAAGGATCGTGGTCTCCCCCCCCCCCTCCCCAAATAAAAGTAAGTCCAAAAGAGTTGTAGCTGCTGCGCTGGCGGGGAGGGGGGAGACGGGGGACGCCGGGGGTTGGGCAGCAGTGGAAAATAGCACTGAGATGCTCACACAATGGAGACCTGGCGCGGTTAGAATCACGACCAACCAGCTAGGATGAAGACTCTTTATCACCTTTGCTTCTCTTCATTTGCAGCCATTCAGCAACGCCAAGACAGCAAATACCGCTCGTGTAAACTTGCCCTTTTAACCGAGCTACGGCCTTGTGGCACGGAACAAGCTCGCCACACGGTGTTTCCCGAGCCTCAGCCGAGTGATGAACTTTCCCCGAAAACGTAGCCTACGGCGCCGCGACTCGCACGTCGGATACCCCTCCCGGGCTGGCCACCGCGGTGCTCCGTGGGCTGCTATCCACACAGTACTAGTGCTGAAAGTGCACGCCGCTTTATTGTCGTGTAGACAACCCGAACGCGAGGTGTATACAACTCCGCTCCTCCTCGTGCACAGCCAGGGCTGGTCCCAAAATAAATATGATGGAGAGGCCGTCAACCAATCACAAGCCGCATCTAGCGTCCTTGGTCAACGGTACGCGGGAAGTGTGGGCGTGGTGATGCTATTCAGACCAATGAGATGCGTTTGCATCACAAGGAGGCCGAGCCTAGTTGAGGGCGCGCAACGTTAAGGCGTCAATCAGTGCGTGAAGGCTCCGACGCGCGCTCCACCTCCAGAACCGGTTCAGACCAGACATTGCGGTCAGGCGAGGATTTGCTGAAAGAATCGACGATGCCTCCGCCGCCACAGGCAGGAAATCAAAATGCCGTCGACGTAATGCGCATTTGCCCAGGTCGTTGCCTGTTGAAGCCAAGATCTTCGAATTATATTTTATGACGTAAGGGCGTTTGCATGCAAGCATGCGGAGAAGGCAAACGGGCTGGACTTTTTATTTATTTATTTATTTGTTCGACCGTTAACACCCCCAAAACAGTAGCTATACGGAAGTCAAAACGGTTTGTCAGCATGCTGGTCAATAACCGCCGCGGAGGTGGGGGATGGACCAAGCTATGCACACTCATTCTTTCCACAAAAATTTGACGCAGGTGCAACATCCCGTCATCTTTGTTGTGTCATCGAAATAACGACCAAGTACTGTATATATCTTATGCTTCCGTCAAGTTAATGAAACACGTTTTGGTTCTATTGAGGGACTAAGTGGTATGCGCATTGCACTGCACGACACCAATGTAAACGCAAAAAGCACGCTCATCATACGTTGTTTTCCTATGAAGCACATCAAACGTAACATTTCAAAAAGCTTCCTTTGTGTGCCAGCCGTTGCAACAGTTTTGTTTCAGCCTACAGCGTCCTCTGGTGGTTATTTTACAATTTACAACAGTTGCATGCAGCCGTGAGAAAGTATTTCCATTCTTCTCACATTCTTACTTTTTTGCAGTTTCCCCACTTTATTTTGTAGATCACCAAAAAATCTAAATATTGGACAAAGATGACCCAAGTAAACATATAACTGTAATATTTAAATGGTGATTATTTATATAGGACACAAATATTCAAAGCTAACTGGCCCTGTGTGAAAAATAACTTCTCTCTTAAATATAATACTGTAACTGGTTGGGTCACCCTCAGCAGCAACAACTGAAATCAAGTGTTTTCTATAATTGGCAAGAGCCATTCACATCTCTGTGGGGACACAGTATTTTGGCCCACTCTCTTTCCGGAATTGATATAAATCAGCAACACTGGAGGGCTTTCGAGCATGAATGGCTTTTTTATGGTCATGCCAAAGCATTTCAATCAGATTCAAGTCGAGACTTTACCAATATCGTAATTTTTATTTTTTTTAACCTAATCAGATGTTGTGGATGTTGATCGTTGACCTGCTGCAGAAGCCAAATGTGCTTCAAATTGTCACAAACATTCTCCCTCAGGATTTTCTGTTAAAGAGCATAATTCATGGTTAAATCAACCCCAGCAAGTCATCCTGAAGTAGAAAAGTAGTCCCAAATCATTATAATACCGCCGTCCGCCACCATGTTTGACTTATAATGTTCTTTTTCTGAAATGTTGTGTTATATTTACGCCACCTGAACTGCATTTTTTTTGTTTTTGTTATTTTAATCAAGGGCATTGAAGTTTAATGAGCCGGTTAAATATAAAATAGCTAACATTGTGTATAACACAATGCACAACTAGCTTCCAGGAAATATCCTAAAAATGTTTGTTAATATGATGGAAGGAAACTTTAAAAAGCCAGTTTCCCATAGCACATTGAAAAGCAGGTGCATATCAGTTTATGGAGTGACAATAAATGGAATACATGTTAGTCCTGTCAAAGTTGAAGCTTTAACTCTGCCCTATAACCTACGTGTGCACCCAAACTTGGAGGAATCACTGGCGGGAAGATACATAAAATACATATTTGTTTTACTTGCTTGACGCTTGTTGAAGAATTCTTGAGTAATGTACGCACTTTGCAAAGCTCAATTCAAATAGCATATTTGTTGTACTTCTCTGGCATATCATTGCAGAGCAAAATACCCTGCCCAAATTACCTCGAGTGCTGCTTGAATGTGGTGTGGCAGAACTAAACCTGTAAGGGAGATTTTTTTAAAAAATAGTTTCTATGAGAATAATATAAGTAAGATGCTCGTAAAGCTTTTGATTGTTTTGTCCAGTAGTTGTATTTTACATCAAAAGTGTTCTTTTCAATGCTAAATTTGTTTTTAAAATAAATATTTTTTATTATTCAAAGAGTATTTCAATGTAAATATACTTTCTATTTGACGATTTTACATTAATTCCATAGCCTTTGCAAGTGTCCCTATAATCCATTAGAGGGCAATACCGAGTTGTCTTAAACACACGCACGCGCACGCACTAAGTATTATAGTTGATCTCTTATAAAGTAAACGACAGCCACACTGCTAAAATAATTGGTGCTCTCGGGTTAGAGTTCCACAATAGACAAAAGCTGGAAAGAAGGGAAATAATTTAAATATGATATGTTTTGTGTATCATAACAGCACAGTTTCCAACCGATTTACTTCAGGTAGAATAAACTGTATAATGGGGTATATGCCACGGAGGAGGCGTGACTTCCGACTTCCGTAAATCACACACCTATGCTTTTTCCGGTTACTGTTGCAACATATAGGCCACGTTCCAATACTCGCACTTCCACCCTTGTGCCCCTCAATTGCACATTCCCATTAATGGGTTGTGTAGGGTGTCTCAGTTCTCCGAGTGCGTCTCAGAGTGCTTCGGAGAACAGAGACTCCTTACATACTCACACCCATCAACTAGGGATGCACAATAACTGTTTTATTCCAACGATATTGATAACCGATAACTTCCTGTGACTCCTTACTGATACCGATAACTTTATTCTTTTTTTGGGGGGGGGGGGGGTTTGGGGTCCAAATATATCTGATGTTGCAGCTTCAAAAAATAAAGGGTCATTGAAGGATACGTTTGTCTGATGATGCCCGTTTTATGAATTATGTGGTGTGACTAAAATTACATCAATGTGGGAATTTTATTTTGAAATACAGTTCAATATAGGAGTTTGTATCATCCACAATACAGCAAAGAACCCATCGGAGCAGCTATCAGGTTTGTACTGTCTTGCAACTATGTAAACAAAAAGTTACTCTTTTAGGAACTGGTACGTAGTGGCCATATTTTTATTATAACTTTACTTGTATGGTTAGCTAACTTGTTTTGTTTAGATGGCTAAATGTTAAGCCTCATAACTTTGACATAAGTTTAAAATATTACGTGGTGGGATCAATGGTTAAATTAGATGTTGGCAAACAGCTGGGAAAGCAGGGATTCAGGGAGGACGGGTGACTGTGTGATGTGGATGCGACGCTTTCTTAACCATCTTGGAGCTGACTGGTTAGCGTGACCTGTCCACAAGTGCCATGCTGCTTCTGACTGCTAGCAGGGAACAGGGGGGTGGGGCCTTTAAATTGCTCAGCCGTACGGAAACATGAGGAAAGCATGGGCTACCTGCTGTATTTGGAACAATGCATCTTGACTTGTTTATCATACGAATTGATTGATTGATTGCATTTGAGTGGTTGCAGAATGTACAATACATATTAAAAACAGTTAGCTTGCTTGCTAATCAGACTCATCCCATCCGTCCATCCATCCATCCATCCATCCCTCTATCAATGTTCAATAACTAGAGTCATGGGAAAGATGGAGCCCCTGGATTGGAAGCCCGCTGGGATAGGCTCCAACTCATCCAAGTGAAAGTTGCTAGAGGAAAAAAAAAACTGATAGCTCATTACAAAAAGCAAATTACTGCTATTGATAGGTAAATGAGATTAGATTAAAATAAAGACAGACAGAGGTGTAGATGTATCAAAGAATCAATGACAAAAAAAAGCACATCAGTTTAATACACAAACATACATGCATTACTAACATTTCGATCATATTATGTACTATACAATATTAAACGAGTGACCGACGATTGAGGCGATGTCATAGGAGTAAGCTAGCAGCCAATGTTAACAGGTTTACTGTTAAAGTTGCAGTGAAACATTGAGATGATACTGATGATTATTTATAATAATAATAAAAATAAGTATTATATATAATAATAGCAATAACAATACTACTTATTATTATTATTATTATTTCTATCATTACAGACGTGTGATGAATATTAGGGACTAGATATTTTGATGTGCCATCATCTTTCCCATGGAGGTGTATGAATTCATCCAGTGCGTGCTTCGGCTGGCGTTGCAAGTAGTTCCGGTGAATTAGCGGCGGAGTGAAGTCAGGAGAGCGGGTCTCCTCGGGTCTTACCAGCAGATTCGAGTCAGACGCGGACCTATCGCCGAGGCGTCGGTCATGACAGTCGGATGACCACAGCAGCGGTTAGTGACACGCCTGCCGAGCACCGAGCATGCAGCCCCGGTGCTGACAGCAGAGAGCAGACGCCGACCGGGAGCTTTTGTCAACGAGTCACGTTGGGAAGTGAAGTGCAGTACCGCCACAGTCTGGAGCCTCGGAGCCGGCGTGCTTTAATTAAAACCCGGTTCGTGTTCACTTATCACGGTGAGTAGTCTGCGTTGCCAGTTTGAAAGATGGCAGGGGGAAGTAATGATCAAATCCGATGTTAGCGTGTCAGGAATACGGCGAGGTTTTAGCAAATTACATGTCACAACAAGCATACATGCATGCATGCAAATCATCGTATCATCCTTTTAACCAAATACATGTTTGTTAAAGTCAACTTCTATACGCTTGCTGTAGTAACCTTTCAGCATTCCAGTTGTGTGACTGACGCCTTTGCAGGTCTGCTTATTCAAACAATTGTCCATGTGGTGAATTGAAGTGAGCGCTAGACAGTTACTACTGTCTTGCGCATGTGAACACAGCCTGCACAGTGCAGAGTGCTTCGAGGCGACCGCTTCTTTTCCTCATGACATCCAGCACGCTTGGTAGACGTGACCTTTGCGAATTCATATGGGGGAAAGTTACAACAGAAAGGTGACTACGTCTGAATCACTCACACGGATTCCACACTGTGCTTGTGATTACATTTGATTTTTGAATATGCAAATTCAGATTTAAGCAATACTTTAATATATTGTTGAAACTTGCAAATAATGAAATAAGAATAAAACCTTTTAGTTTCAATTTAGCAATGGCAGCAGGTGGTTGCTATTGATTTCCCCCTTGTAAGTCTGTGTAAGTGTGGCAGCAATACACCCACTTGGTCAAGACTGCCAGAGGTGCTTCGTACATTTTGGCAGGTGTAGCAAAAATGAACGCCTTGGTAGTTACAATATGTAGCGTTGCTGGGTGAATATGACTACCGAGTTCTTATATTGCTTATATAGCTCAGTATACAATCATGGCTACTTTTAATAGTATAACTTGTACTTGTGTAGTAACTTAGTAATAACTGCATAGTAATCACAAAGTAGCAATGTAATGACTAATGATATACCCATTCTATAGTGATTACAGTATGCTTACGCAATAGCATGAGTACTTGTGTAGTAATCCAAACCGAAGTCTTGTCGTAATGACCACTTGGGCCACTGGGTGCTGTAATGACCAGTTCTGGTGCAATACTAGTCATAACACGCGGCCGCAATTATTGATTACTCATTCAATGGAGCAATAGTTAATCGCATTTAATTGTAAATGGGTACTAGTGTAGCAACTGCAAAGACACGCGAATACCTGTGCGATAATAATCCCTGAAGCCTAATGACCGTGCATACTCTTGTAATAACATTGTAGTGGCTGGTTTTATTACTTGCTCGATAGTGTGGTAATGACTACTATATGTACTCAGGCGGATGTTGTGATGATTTCTGGGTAGTAGTGCAATAGTGTGGTAATTAAAAGTTAGTACCAGGACAACAACCAACTGCTTGTGTAAATGGATGGTAATGGAAATGGAGCAATAGTGTAATAACGTGTAGTAATTACTGCGTTCTTAAGTGTGTAATAACTCCTGAGCACTTACACAGTAACGTAGTAATGAGTACTTTCAACTTGTCTATATAATTGGGGTGAAGTGTGTAATAACTGTTGAGTACTTGTGCTATATAGTAAAGACTACTGAGCGCTGTACTTGTCTAAAAATGTACGTAATGTAACAACTATTACGTAACCGCCTAACGTGTAATAATAACACTGGTAGTAACATAGTAACTACTGCTTAGTGCTCATCTAGTAATGTGTAAGAACTCCTGAGGAGCTATGTTCAGCCTGGGTCAGAGATGTTTTGAAATCAAATAATCTCTAAGACATTTATATTTAATGATCATTTAAGATGAGTTTGACTTTATGTGAAGAAGTTTTAGGTTTATATTTTTTTGTGTATTCACAATTTAACCTATTAATTCATTCAATGTTGTGGACGTTTATATTCGTCAACTAGAATTTAGCTGTTTATTGCCACAGACGTATATATTCGTCAAGTACAATTGTCAATTGGTAGGCGTGGAAGAGGGTCATGTTTGTAAAATTCATGTTGGTAAACCAAGTCAAGTTAATTTGTACAGCCCTTAATCATAAAAGAGTGTCAAAGGGTTTCACAAGCCCACAGTTGATAAATATTCAGTGTTTCCCACACCATGTTAATACTTGGGCGGGCCATCCAAGTAAACTGGCCACCACCCAAGTAGATAAAAAAAAAAGAAGTAATAATAATAATTAAAAAAAATATATATATATATATCCTGTTACTACATCTCCTCTAGCCTCACGATCCACAAAGTGACGGCGAACTAACGTTACATGCGGTATATCTGGTCACGGCATGTTTAAAAAATATATTTTTTTAATATATTTTCTTGAAAACTACAGTTTACTTGGGTGGCCCGCCCAAGTATTAACATGGTGTGGTAAACACATGATGCATTGCTCTGGATTTGATATCATACATTTTTTTGAGTAGAAGATAAAAATTAGGCGGTGAATTGCGGCTTGTCAAGTCGATTATGAAGGAGTGAATTGCCAATAGGTTGGAAGTCGAACAAGTTTAGGCACCTCACACTCAAACACAGTACAAGCATGTGTCGCTGTCGGTAGAAGGGAGTGTATGACAATTGTGAGATAAAAATGGGGCTGAAGTTCTTGGAGCGAATGATGAACGGCAAGAAAGCTACTGATGCTCAACTCGAGCTGTGAGATGGGTCAATGTCACACACGGCGTAGTTCCTAGTTGTACATCTGTAAATAAATAATAGATACAATAAATAAAAAAATTAAATAAATAATTTTGCCAACAAAGGCCCTTTTTTTAGTCTTGTTTTATAGATAGAGGGGTCGCAAATGTAAAAAAAAAAAAAGGGGTCAAATTCACTGTTTTGCGTGACATGTTTCTTTTCACACAAAGCTGATTTTGGTTCAGAAAATTATGTTTTTGGTGAAACAAACCCATGTGCCCAAAAATGTGATTCTCATAATAATCGCGATTCTCATTTAGTACGATTCAGAATCGATTTTAAATGTCCCGAAATCGATTTTATTTCAATTATTTTATACCGTCTTGCCCTTGTTTGTGTGTGCTTTTATTGGGAGCGCTGTTTATGTTGTACACGATTTGGCCACTTACGGGCAGTGTGGTTCCGCACGTTCGGATACACTGTTAAGTTGTAGCTACATTAGAGAGTAGAGGGAAAAAGTCACAATTAAGTTATTCCAATATAAGTTGTTTGTTTTTTGCAGCGTAGGAAGAGCATATGCCGGTGAGTAATGTTAAGATGATTCTCTGTATACATTCCTGAAGCGTTTTGTATGAATAGTTGTTCTTTTGAGTGATAAAAGTGCCACGAGTCGCGCGCTAATTAGCATTAGCGAGTCAGACTGGAGTAGATCATGAGGATTCTTTGCTCATCTATAAATTGAAGCAGAAATCATTGTTAATCAAATAATTTTGAATCAAAAATCGTTCTGAATCGAAAGTCGATTCTGAATCGAATCGCGGACCCAAAAATTGGAATTGAATCGAATCGTAAGACAATCAAAGATTCCATCCCCACTGATGAATAAAGAACAGAAAAATATAGAAACAAACCTTTTTTTCTGGTGAAAGAAGACATTTGCTGTCTTGTATTTGGACGACACTTGTTCATTGTGCTTTTATGCCCCCCCACCCTCACACACACACACACACACTCGTATGTGTTGATGTAATGTGGTTACAAAAAGGGGTCTACAACCTCACTGTAGACAATGACAAACACTGCTAAAGAGTCATTGCCGTAAATCTTGTTGCAGCATGGAGATGGAGCTAATGCATCACGCTTTCATATCTGGAAGAGAAAAAAAAACACAGACAAGGTGAAGTGTGTGCGCCCGTGTGTATGTTTGTGTGTGACAGCGTTTAAGAGCGCGCCACGTTCTGGGTTTGGATGCGGCTCTAATTCCTATCAAGATGAGAGCTGTCTGAACAGATCTCTCTCATCATTATTTGCTCTGAGATTTACTTGCGCTCGTAAATGGTGTTGATTGAGGGTAATTTGGCTTTTTAATTGCTCAACAGCTGCCACACTCTCCGCTGATTGCCATTGTAGACTTTCTCAGTAGATCACTCTTAGACCCCCTAAATGCCTCATTAAAACATTATGCAGAATTGCGTGAAACGTGAAGAGAAGGAACCCTCATAATGTTTTACTGATTTGTGTTTTATCATCGGAAAGGTCGTCGTAATTATCGTGGATGTCAGTAAATGCTGTGTGCTAATGACTTTTTCAAAGTTGAATTAAGGGCTATTTGTGGATGCGCTACATGCGCCTCGTTTTTTTCGCTAAAGATGAACTCGGTAGGAAACTCTCAATCTGTCTCGCCTGTCAAGATATTCCTTTGTCTCCTTACTTATTCATTCTGACTTACAAATTCATTTTAGGTGACTTTGCTTTTAAGGAAACGGAAACATGTTTGCGTTAAGACAACAAACTATCCATAAACGTCTTTTGGAGAGAAACTATTTCTGGGCAAACATATATTTGATCTATTTATTTACAACTCTGATCTTTTGCTGATATATGCATGCAATTTCAAAATGTTATATTTAGACATGTAGACATTTGAACGGCGTGTAGTACTGTGCATGTTTTTTCTCTTTCCACTGCATCTTGAAGCTTCTGCTTGGTGTGTATCATCTCCTAATTAAAAGCCCAAAATAGACATGTGTTTGATGTGGGTAACTGCCTTAACCACTGCGCTGACCCATATATCGTACCGCATGTATACTGTCCGCTGTATGTTCTCTTTTAAAGACCTTTTCATACTGCTACCATTTTCCTTAATTTGTGTATCATCTATTAGTGAGGCATCTGTCAACTGGGTAACATACTTAGGAAGAATATCCTTTTAGCGTACACCCACACTCACAGTTGTGTTGCCTAATACTGTGTTCTACGCTGTCCTTGAACACAACACCGCCTTAGACCAGCTGCGGGAAAAAGTGACTAGTAGCTTTGCAGCTTCTTGTATGTAAGGGCAATTAAGTGAAATTTAAATGTGTATTGTTTGTTTGAATTGGAACCTCCAAAGTGGATGCCCAAGAAGTTTCATAATTCATGAGTTCATATTTATTATTGGAAGGAAATACACATGTCTCGGTTCTGGCTGCTCAGCCCAATATTGCACAGTACAATTAAAGTCTGTTTCATGTTTGAACAGCACTGAAATCAAATATTAAGGCTTAATGTTCCATTAATACAACATTCTTCCATGCTTAATGTGTAAATCCTAACCCTAATTAAGACGTTTTGTTGAATATTCCCATTAAAAAATGTATGTTTAAAAATCGATTCGAGAATTGCGCGCTGTAATATCGCGATATATTGCCGAATCGATTTTGTCTAACACCCCTGATATATATATGTATATAAGCAATTCGTCATTGGCTTGGAGCGATGTTGTGAATGAACTGTAACCAATCACGTGAGTCACTGGCCGCATCGAGGATTGTGGGATTACTGTATGCAAATTGCATATGGCCATGATTTTTTCCCCCCCTCCTCGTCATTGGCGACGTGGCAAACGGGGAGCGCGCGCACCCTGTAAAATTGTACCAGCAACATAAAATCAATTTATAAAGTTGGCCGTTTCAAGCTATTTTAGACCGATTCATTCAAATCAAAACCGGATTTCCGGTTCAAATTGGTTTTGTGTATATATATATGTCATGGTCTGTGTTTTGATTTCATTTATGGGTCATGTTTTCCTTGTGTGTCTGTCTCCCTTTGTCAATGTCTCGTCAAGTTTGATCATTTCCTCCTGTGCTTGTTCTCCCCGTCCCTAGTGTTACCCAATCGGCTCCCAAAGCCACGTGTGTCTTGTCCAGGTGTCTCTCGTTGTCTCGTTACTATGTGTATTTAGTTCCCTGCTTTCCTTCAGTCCTGGCCGAGTCATTGTTGCTGTCACACCTGTGCCGTGTCCCTTCGTTATTATTTCCTTGCTTTGCTCTGTTCCTGTTTGGTTTGTTGCTTTGACTTGTGTTTTTGGATATTGTTGATTTTGTTATTTTCGCCACAGTACCTTGTTTGCCTTTTTCCTAATTAAATCCCCTTTTTGACTGCATCCTTGCCTGACTATATATATATAAATATATATTAGCTCTTTGACTGCCAGACGTTTTCAGAAAAGGGATGCCGTCAGTGCCAGCCGATTTAAGCATTTTGACTGATCTTTCAAGGTCCACAGAAAATGTTCTGTTTGGACTATGGAAACACACGTACTACCAAATGAAAGATTTTCATCAGAAAAAAAAAGTTTGTTTCTACCTTATTCCGTTCTTTAGTAATCAACAATAGAAAATGGTTAGTTTGACCCAATTTCGCCTGTTTTGGACCAAAATACGGAGAAATCAAGCTTTTAGTGAAACGATATTATTTCATGCATTCTAGTGAATTTTACACTTCTTTTTGTCCATGAATGATGCCACAAACACCTAAATAGTGCTTTACTTCTATAAAACACTACCACCAAGAATGAAAAAGTGTTTTTTGATAGCAAAATATGTTTATTTACATTCAACAGTGTAACAATTTGACAACAATTTGGCAAACTATTTACAAATGTGTGCAACTGTGGTGCTGTTTACAAATATGTGGATGTTTCAACGACAGTTTTTCTTTTTGTAACACTCTCCTGCGTGCAAGGAGACACAACAGCATTTGCACAACAGATTGCCTCTTCGCGTGCTCCACTTTCTTGCAGGCCGTTTTTTCCGGGGAATAGCAAGTATATACTGCAGTGTGTGTTGCCATCAAGTCTAATATCAGGATCATGCTACGGTTTCGTTACGTCTCGCTTCCTTGTGTCCTTCAGTTGCTACACCGGGTTGTAAGAGATGTTCTGATCCATTTTATCCACTCCATTCATGGTGGCATCGTAGTCCAGAACCAGTGTCTTCTCCGTGATCAGACTGTACCCGCTCCTCCGATGAATATGCATTGGACTCGGGGTACTCTTCATTGTCCGATCGGTTATTGTGCGCGTTTTCCGGCCTTAGCAGCGGTAGCCGCGCTAGCCGCGCTTAGCCGGTGAGGCTTACTACGTGATCATAACAGTCGCGTCAAGGCTTCCAACTTTGGCGTCAAGCTCGGAGTCATCATCATCATCATCATCAATCTGCATTGGTCGATGCCAACTCTCCATCGCCCGATCGAATGTCCGATTGTGTAGAAGTACCCGGTCGGTTATTGTGCGCGTTTTCCGGCCTTAGCAGCGCTAGCCGCGCTAGCCGCGCTTAGCCGGTGAGGCTTACTACGTGATCATAACAGTCGCGTCAAGGCTTCCAACTTTGGCGTCAAGCTCGGAGTCATCATCATCGTCGACATCAATGCGCTTTTTAGTATTGATTGATGCTTTCCGTCTTTGAAAAAAATGCTCAAGCGTGAGCTGCTTGCAACCGGTTGCTTGGTCAGCCATTGTGGCTTCATCAGCCATTGTCTCCTCAACACTCTAGCTCCGCCTCACGTCTTCTACTGACGCCCACGGTGGGCGGCCCATCCAACCTTGTGCAAAGAGAGTCATCGCTGCCCTCTAGGGGCCAAAACGAGTCTTTTACTAATCAGATCTGCCTGATACTTTCAGCACAGCTGCCCAAGGCTTTCCTGCACCCGTTTCCAAAAAAACCCCCAAAAAAAACATAGGGGACGTCTTTTAACGTCCTCGGCGCCCTTCCCTAGGTTTATGCTAAACGTTTTATAACGTTTATGGCGGTCAAAGAGTTAGGAAAAAAAGATATAAAATAAAATGAATGGAATGCACTACAAATTCAGCTCTGTTGATGTATAGAGGCTCACATGCAGGCAATAATCGTCTCTTGCAGTGTTTCTCAACCTTTAAGGAGTCAAGGCACATTTTTTAACATTAGAAAATCTCACAGTACACCAGCACCAACAGTATAACAGGCTTAGTGTACCGAGTACTTTCTGACATCTACTGGAAGATCATTGAATTGTTTTGCCTCTCACTATATGTCGCTGGCATAAATAAATGAACAAAGATACATCATAGTAAATAAATAATAATCTCTGGGTCAATTAAGTGAAACTGGATCATTTCCATTCAGCCCCCCCCCCTGTAGGTTTTAATAACCACCAGTTTACTTATTTTCTACAGCACCATTTATGACGTTCACGCCCCTTCAGTAATCCCCTCCTCTCTTCCTTCCATGTTTGCATCACCAAAGATGAGTCATTTTATTCTTTTTGATCTATTCTTATTTTGAGTGTTAAGAACATTCTAGTTATCTGGTTACGTCATAATTGACTTTAAAGGTCTCATATTATTCAACTTTTCAACATACTAAATAGTTCTCAAATGTGTAAAAGACACGTCCGTGACATGCATTCGTCAAAATTGATTTTGGATCTAATAATTTTGCTATCCCTAAATCAGCCAAAAAATGCTGTGTTCAAAACAGCCTGTTTTAGGGGTGTTTCCCTTTTATGTAAATAGCTGCACCAGGCCACGCCTAGGCCATACCCTTCTCTGTTGAAGGGGCAGTGATTTCGATCTTGGTAGCCATGTGCTTATGTTGCGAATGGAAACGACTGGCCATGGGAGCAGAAGAAAATGAAATTACACATTTGAGAACTATTTTAATATGTGGAAAAGTGGCATAACGTTACATAACAGACTATGTTGTAGCGTTAGTTTGTGATTGTTTCGGCAATGGTTATTTTGCCGTAAGCGGCAAATCTCCCATGAACGTTATTTTATCTTGAATGTCTCCGATTTGCCGTGAATGCTTGTAGACATTTACAAGCGGTTATGAATAACACAAATGTGCACATTTAGGGCACTGCGCGGTCGCAACGTGCAAGCCGTCTCGTCGAGACCACTTAGCGGCCGGTTAGCATCACAAAGTGGCGAGTTGCCAGTCATGACAAATTAACCACCACGGATTGTATCTTGACAAAACAATACGCAAACGCTTCATATTATCCAACCACCGTCTGCTTTATCATATCTGACCTCTTGTAACCAAACAACCTCCACACGACAAATGTAGCTAACTCTTTAGGCACTAAAAATACACCAGTAATATGGTAGAAGGTGCACATCTCTTATTAGAAAGGATAGGAAGGAAGGCTAAATCAAAAATGTTAAACTTACATCTTTCCCGTTTGCAGTCGTGTCACACTGTTGGGACCGATACATTATGTTTAAACGTGTTGCAAATCCAGCTCTGAACAGGCTTTCACTAACAAAACAGTCCTTTGAGAAATTATATTGGTACACGTCCTTCAAAAATAAAATTCTCAAAGACGAAGGAAGCAACCATTTTTTCCTGATCATTGTTTCCCCTGCTCCACGGAGCATTTGCAAGCAGGGGGAGAAAAAGAAAGGAGCAGCCAGCTTCTTGAATTTCAGTGGGCGTGACAAACCTTTACCAGAGGTGGTGCCACTAACCCGAGGGGGCTGGGTCGAGTGCACTTCCGTGTCTTTTTGACGTCACTAAGTCACGGAAATCTGCCCGTTTGAAGCGCGCATTTTAGAAAGGAAAAGAAAGCTAAAGAAGTCGCGGACGGACTTTTTTCATACCTGGTTGGATTGTAGACAGGCCGGGAATGCATATTATTGATAGAAAAGCTTACTAAAGTGCATTTTCATACTATGGGACCTTTAAATGTTCCACTTTATAGATGACTCACAGAACATGTTTCAGAACATCTCGAGCAGAAAGATTCTTTCTTTCAACCAGCTCATCTGTACACAACGATTGTGTGCTTGCCACAAAGTGAGTTATTTTCTTCCTGCCTTCCATACCTTTTTGAAGGAGCTGTTCGAGGCCATTTGACAAGTTTATTTATTTATTTGCTATCTGATGTTGCGTTAGAGCATTAGAACACCATGTAAATGTTCATTGTCTGTAATTTTGTCTCACGCTGAGGTAAAATACACAAAATTTGTATTACAAAGCAGCAAAACCTTTTATGTTGTAAACGATCCTCTTTGATTCTGCTTGGAAAGCATTGCTAGGTTTTATTTTATGTTAAGTGTGTCAAAGACAAGACAAGGTAAGAAAGACTGAACAAGGCAGGGCAGTGCAAATATTTCATCATGAGCCTGATGTAAAGCCTGTGTCGAGTTTCGTAAACTTTGAGAGTGGTTGCACTCTGCTGGATATGTTTTATTAAGTTGCGATTGTTCGACATTGTGCATGTAAAACAATGCAATTATAAACAACCACAAGAAAGCTGTTGTACTTCTAAAAAAAAATGGAAATGACTCTCCATTATAAAGCGCAACAAAAGCCAAGCAATGCCTTCGAGCCAGGGGCCTCTAGGTTTTGGATGCTTGCTTCCATTATTAATGCTATTCACGAGCCAAACTTTTTAGGTTGTTGCAGATGAGCGCTTTAATCTATTTTTGCTGTAAATTAATGAATTTTTAAAGAGGACTAGTCCTTGTTGAATATTGCTGGATGAGGGCTTGCAGTTAGAGCTGTGGTGACGCAGTGCAATAGCCCCCTTTACTGCGCTGCACCATTTCACAAACATCTCTCTCCTGGGACCTTCCGTTGGGGGAGTTTACTGAAATGCTGCATTCCTATGTTTTATTTATGACAAAATATGCCTTGTTAACTTTTTTCCATTTTTATCAAAATCTCAAATCACGATAGCTTCCCCCACAGCCCCAAGTCTGCTGTGGTAAATCTTCGGGGTCGGTGGTCCTTCTCTACCTCGGCAGATGTTTTCAGGTGTTATGCTCAGATCTTGGTGAGCTTTGAGTGACTTAAATGATTTATTGCAGGGCTTCAGAGGTTTACTTTTCTGATCCTGAGAAAAATGGCTAAGATTGTTTAGTACCTCGGCTAAGTGCAAAAGTGGTTTGTTTCCCACCCCTTGGTGTTTGGCTTGTGTGAGTTATTTAGTAGGTAACATTTTGGCATACTTTGGAACAAAATGTTTTCACCACTGTTTGCGCTCAACATCATATGTCACTTTACATAACTTTTATTGGAGCTCCCTTTTGTTATTGCAAAACACATTAATATCATTTTAATGGCGCTGATTATGATTTCACTATGAGGCTGTTCTTGACTGGTTAGTCTGAGACTTGACTTAGGTGTTTTCATTTCATTATTACAGTATAGAGACAGCAAACCTTTCCAATATTTCAATTACAATTGGGAGATACCTTCACAGTATTATATACAAATATCAATTTAGCTATCGTACATAATAGCGTCATGTATTAAGTCACTGAACACATTTTTCCTGTCCTTGGTGGAGGTCTGCACGCTACTGAGTGCTTTTTGACTTTCATTTGAGATGCAATTGGCTTTCTTCAGCTGACAGCTTGCGGTCTTCCAAAATGGCCAATGAAAGAGCTGCCAGACATTTAAATGTGGATGAATGATCTGCTACCTCTATTTATTTATTTCCCCTTTGGAGTATTGATATGTCTGACCATTTTCTTTAAGGACTATATCTGAAAGATCACATCAATGGTCTTCTTTGAGAATAATGCTGACAGGAGCGGCTGATAATTACTCCACATAGCCTCAGTTAGAGGTGACTGAGCCGCCACCATAAGGGCAGCTTGATTTGCTTTCATGTACAAGCAGGGAACCTTTTCAGACTTACGTGTTTTGGCACTGAAGCAGAAAGTAATTAAAATGTTCAATACTGCCTTTTGGACTGCTTCTTTTGACACATAAGCCCAACCCCTCGCAAAGTGCTCCCTTCCCAGAGAAACCCCTTTTGCTAGACACGCTCCGGGTGGATATTTTGTCATTACTTCATTTTCCTCTAAAAATATTTTGATGCTCCTTCCTTTAGCCCCCACCCGCCGCTTCTCACCCCCTGTCACTCCTTTCAAAGTTCTCTCTATTAAAATGCAGAACTGTAAAACCTCTCAGTCTAAAAGCCTGCAAGCAGCAGGGGACTGTTAGCTGTTAGTGATGCATGCGGCTAAGTGAGTACATCACAACTACAAAGTCTAATGGGTGAATACATTCAATCACTCACACACCCTCAACTCTTTATAAAGAGACAATGTTTTCGAGTTGGGAAAGCTCCAGCTACAGTATGGAGGGCAATCTACTGTATTCTGATTAGTAAGTGTCACATTATTACCTTTTCCTGAGATTCAAAGCCCAAATCCTTGCTTCCGTCTGGTGATTTATGCTTGTAATTATTCACAAGAATTAACAGCTAATGACTCACAACTGACAAGTTGCTAAAACTAACTTCTGAATAAGAAATATGAAATGCAATGTGACTTTCTTTTTGAGATATTCTCAACATGTTTGTATTCATTATCTACTAATGCTTCACTACTGCAAAACATCCCAATCGCAGCCATCAACAACAGGAACATACAACCAACATGTTCTTGTGAAAAATGGCAACATTAAAAGAATTGTCATCACTAGAGAGGCGAAGGCAGGAGCAAAGTGAAAGTTTTGGCTGCCAGCAAACGGATTGAGAGATCTTTCATCATTCAGCAGAATACTGACCCAAAACATACCAAGGAACTAATCGGGGTAAGAAGTGGAAGGTTTTAAATTGGCCAAGCCAATCTCCAAACTCAAACCCTATGGAACATTTTACCTGCTAAAGAGGAAACTGAAGAGCATTTACCTCAAAAACACACAACAGCAAAGCTACGGTAAAAGCCTGGAACAGCATCACAACAAAGCAATTCAAAAATCCATCTAGGTATATACAGTATACACTTAAATTGATCTGTATCATCATGGGTCACCATCCTTTTTAGGCTTTACAAGCCAAACGTTGACAAAGATTAGTTGCTATCCCTGATTTAAACCCTCAAAAACATAAAACCCCATTTGATGAAAAAGAAACCTTGAAAAGAGACCACAGATGGCGGGATCATCCCCTTCCCAGGTGACCAGACTGCAATGGATGCCACGTGGGCAGCATTTAATAAATAGTATTGTGTGATACATTGTTAATAAATTGACAAAAAAGTAAATTTAGTGAAATTAAAAGCCATAGGTAGACACCTTCAAGGGAAGTGGCTCTTCCTCAGGTCGGTTGGTCTTAACACTAATGGTGGAAAATGTTTTGAAATTATTTATTTCGGTCTCATTTTCTTTAATGTCCCAAAAACCTGGCAGGTGGAGACAAAAAACAAAAACAAAGAGCGCATTCACAGTCGAGTCACGTTTACCAAATACAGTACCAGGGAGTCCTCAAGTTAAGGTGGAGTTCCGTTCCTACGCTGGCGATGTAACCCGAATTTCGACTTTAGTCGGATTTCCTCGTTAAAGTCAATATTTACATCAAAATACTTTGTACAGTAATTTAAAAAAACATATTTGCGCGACCCGGAAGAGCCGGAACCAATAATTTGTGTTTCCGCATGGACATTCATTGCTGACAAATGTGACATTGTAGTTGCGACCAACATCAACACAACTCTATCTCGAACTCATGTTCAATCGCTAATTTAGGATGCGAAGAAACCGCTAATTAATTACGCCGTCATTGTATGATACGACAGAAGTCTCCGACGTAAATGGCTAACGGCTAGCTGTTAGCATGACCAACCAGTGTCTGGCTGCCGGCTGCTAAGTAAGTTTGACAGCTGGTACCTGGCTTGCTTTAGTTCTTTTTCAATATTCTGGACCAAGACTACTTTGTAATTCACTCTCCATGTTTAAAGGAAGGAAATGTGCCTTAAATTGCACATTGAGGTCTTTTCATTGTTAAAAAAAAAGAAGATAAATACAACTTTGTCTTCATTTATTTTATAAAACACTTTTGCCCATTAAAAAAGAAAAACATTCAACTGAAAACGTCAAACTTAGCTGTTTAGATTATAGGAACACACCTTTAAGCCATTAATACCTTGTTATTTTAAACATAAACCATGTAAAAAATAAGAATGTTTCTGCCTCATATTGCACTTAAAAGTTGTGTTCCTAAATCCTAAACGGCTATATTAGACATTTTTAATTGACTTTTTTATTTATTTAATGGGAAAAGCGCATTACAAAATAAATGAAGACAAAGTACTATTTATCTTTTTTTATTTGTTGCTGATCCGAAAAACGATCCGATCCGTGACTCAAATCCGTGATCCGATCTGAGCCGTGAATTTTGTGATCCGTTGCACCACGAGAAGATTGGTTTTCTGCTGCCCCAAAATATAAACCTTTTGCATCTGTACACACAGTAGAGAACAGTGCAGTTATGAAGTCTTTGCAGAGCTGCACGATAAGATGGTGTCTGTGCACTGATAATTCTCTTCCCGTGAGCTCCTGAGGCTGTTGTGACACAGCAGGAATTAGAGAAAAAAAGGCATGGCGTCTTTTTTTCTTGAGGTCAGTCCAGTCACAATGGGGCCAGTTGACTGAGTTGACTAGGTCATTGGTTACGTCTCGTTCATCCAGCAAGGCCCCTCTCCCTAGAAGTCAAGTCCACGCCCCTCCGCTCATTTTTTAACTCAACGACTGGTCAGCCATGCTGTGTGAATCGACACCATGCCGCTTTTTAGACGGTCCCTGTTCACAACAAACTTCTTGATAACAACCACTGCAGCACAGCAGGTTTGCAGCTTGTGGTCGACTCATTTGTAGTTTGAGTCTCCTTTTAATGAGGAGAAGATCAGTACTTGTTGTGTCACTACCTCCTCGCAACCCATCACCGCTGCTAGCAATTTTACCTTTCCTCCAGCGGTGAAGGTTCATCAATTAAGATGACTTCCTGGGATGATATTTCAACCTGGACCTTGAGGATGAGCTTGGGGCTGTTGTTGTGCAGGTGGCCACATCGGCCGTTTCTTATGTGTTCTCTTTCTTTGCTATGGTCCCACTGCCTGGATTTATCTTACTGAGATGGCTGCCAAATATTTGTGTTTTCATTTTTATTTTTTTATTTATGTATTAAATTTGCAATTAACAAGATTCTTGCTGGAAGTATTTCCCCTTTTCCCTCCTCCTGGTATATTGCCTCTCAAGGGGTATTGGATCAAAAGAGACACACGGTTGGTATTTCTCTCCCTAGGCAGGCTTTCAGTATCTAAATTATCCAACCTTGGTCATATTTAGTGAGTATGAATGGGAAACATGTGGACCAATGGGATTTATGCTGTGCGCAAGGACACATGAATACTGTGTGGGATGCAAAATGAAGGTTCAGAGTACGTGTTGATATCCTTCAGAGGCTAATTGCTAATTATAAGGAGCGTTCTGGCTGTCTTTTGACCCAATCATTTGGCAGCATAATTTAGCTTTATCTGCACGCATCCATTGAAATTGAAGCCACAAATATTGATATTTCAAAAGTGTAGTGAATGTGAGGTGTCAATATTTAAAAGGCAATTTTCCACAAAACGTTACAATTGTGGTCAGTATGTCATACGGTTCTGATCCGTATGTCCTGATCGGGCTTTTGTTTCCATTGTGGGATTTGTTGGTGGCAGTATAACAGGAGTGTCGCATTTTGCTGCCATGCAATATTGTACAACCCGTTACATTGTTAATGCACGTTAAAATGCATACTATCTTGTGATTACCAGACGACCTTGGAAGATGATAAACAACTGGCTATGTATAATTTAGTGTCAAAGTACAAAAAAATGGAGAGTACCGTAGGCCAATTAACTCTTTGACTGCCAGACGTTTTCAGAAAAGGGATGCCGTCAGTGCCAGCCGATTTAAGCATTTTGACTGATCTTTCAAGGTCCACAGAAAATGTTCTGTTTGGACTATGGAAACACACGTACTACCAAATGAAAGATTGGACTTTCATCTTTCATCAGAAAAGAGTTTGTTTCTACCTTATTCCGTTCTTTAGTAATCAACAATAGAAAATGGTTAGTTTGACCCAATTTCGCCTGTTTTGGACCAAAATACGGAGAAATCAAGCTTTTAGTGAAACGATATTATTTCATGCATTCTAGTGAATTTTACACTTCTTTTTGTCCATGAATGATGCCACAAACACCTAAATAGTGCTTTACTTCTATAACACACTACCACCAAGAATGAAAAAGTGTTTTTTGATAGCAAAATACGTTTATTTACATTCAACAGTGTAACAATTTGACAACAATTTGGCAAACTATTTACAAATGTGTGCAACTGTGGTGCTATTTACAAATATGTGGATGTTTCAACGACAGTTTTTCTTTTTGTAACACTCTCCTGCGTGCAAGGAGACGCAACAGCATTTGCACAACAGATTGCCTCTTCGCGTGCGCCACTTTCTTGCAGGCCGTTTTTTTCCGGGGAATAGCAAGTATATACTGCAGTGTGTCATCAAGTCTAATATCAGGATCATGCTACGGTTTCGTTACGTCTCGCTTCCCCGTGTCCTTCAGTTGCTATACCGGGTGGTAGGAGATGTTCTGATCCATTTTATCCACTCCATTCATGGTGGCATCGTAGTCCAGAAACAGTGTCTTCTCCGTGATCAGACTGTACCCGCTCCTCCGATGAATATGTATTGGACTCGGGGTACTCTTCATTGTCCGATCGAATGTCCGCTTGTGCAGCTCTGGCGTTAGCAGCGGTAGCCGCGCTTAGCCGGTGAGGCTTACTACGTAATCATAGCAGTTGCGTCAAAGCTTCCAACTTTGGCGTCAAGCTCGGAGTCATCATCATCATCATCATCAATCTGCATTGGTCAATGCCAACTCTCCATCGCCCGATCGAATGTCCGATTGTGTAGAAGTACCCGGCCGGCTATTGTGCGCGTTTTCCGGCCTTAGCAGCGCTAGCCGCGCTAGCCGCGCTTAGCCGGTGAGGCTTACTACGTGATAGTAACAGTCGCGCCAAGGCTTCCAACTTTGGCGTCAAGCTCGGAGTCATCATCATCATCATCATCAATCTGCATTGGTCGATGCCAACTCTCCATCGCCCGATCGAATGTCCGATTGTGTAGAAGTACCCGGCCGGCTATTGTGCGCGTTTTCCGGCCTTAGCAGCGCTAGCCGCGCTAGCCGCGCTTAGCCGGTGAGGCTTACTACGTGTCATAGGAGTCGCGTCAAGGCTTCCAACTTTGGCGTCAAGCTCGGAGTCATCATCATCGTCGACATCAATGCGCTTTTTAGTATTGATTGATGCTTTCCGTCTTTGAAAAAAATGCTCAAGCGTGAGTTGCTTGCAACCGGTTGCTTGATCAAGCCACAATGGCTTGAACCAGCCATTGTCTCCTCAACACTCTAGCTCCGCCTCACGTCTTCTACTGACGCCCACGGTGGGCGGCCCATCCAACCTTGTGCAAAGAGAGTCATCGCTGCCCTCTAGGGGCCAAAACGAGTCTTTGACTAATCAGATCTGCCTGATACTTTCAGCACAGCTGCCCAAGGCTTTCCTGCACCCGTTTTTGAAAAAAAAGAAAAAAAAACATAGGGGACGTCTTTTAACGTCCTCGGCGCCCTTCCCTAGGTTTATGCTAAACGTTTTATAACGTTTATGGCAGTCAAAGAGTTAAAATTGGTATGGATCCATCTTTAATTAACACAAACACTAGTAATTGTTTCTAAAAGAAAATATGCTTCAAATGGTATTTATTTGTAATTGTTTGTGCCTGTAGAAGAAGAACATTATTTTTTGGGAGGAGGGGTTCACAATAGTGGTGGTCAGCATAGACCTGACATAAGAATGAGGCACGTCAAACAAGTGGGGAACGGTGGGGTTTACGTATGGTAAAGGGGACGAGCTTCTCCATTCCTCCAGAGGCTTGGAATTCCTCCCGAGCTGCCCCCCCCCCTCTACTCTCCTCTCATTTGGCAGGCACTTGTGAAAACAATTCCCCAGCTTTTAGTCATTCGGCAGATCCAATTGCCATTTCCACTCTGGAGGCACCGAGAGTGAGAGGCAATCCAGATTGACAGAACACACAGCGAGACCGAGAGAAGAGTTGAAATCAGGTTGGACAGATGCCGAGGCTAGTTGAGCGCTTGCACAATATTAATATCTCATGAAGGCTGGCTGGCTGGCTGGCGGAGCGAGCTCACCGTCTTGTGTGGTTCTCATTTTGTGCGATGCAGCAGCACCAGGCATTGCAGAGGCTAAATGAAGGAGTCTACTTTTCACTTTGGTGACTTCCCCAGATGTTTTGGTCTTGCAAGAGGAAGATGCAAAGCCGTGGGAAGAGTAAGACCTTTTGGTAGATTGTCCCAATTATGTCTTGCCTTACATTTTTTGGTCAATGGAATAGTCATTCCATCCATCCATCCTTCCATCCATCCATCCATTCATTATCCGAACCGCTTATCCTCATGAAGGTCGCCGGTTGAGGTTAAAAATCCAGGCATACATAAAGTCACCATTGAAAACAAATGGTTCAGTGTTCCCTGTTTACCTTTTGTCAAGCCGACCACAGGCTGACCAATCCCTATTCGCTACCCAGCCCAGAGACTTAACTGGCGGTGTATAAAACTATATTTTACAAATGTTGGGGTTTTAGCTAAACAATTTTATTGGGGAATCTACAAAAGTGACCTTTTTCCTATGTGCTATGTTTTCAAAAATTTAATTAATCAAGATAACTGCAGGCTATGGACAAATCTCTCAGCTCATCCGCATTTGAATCAATAAAAGAACAGCGTTGCTTCATAATGTTTTCGTTTGTTGTTTTTTAATACTTCTCCTTTTCTGCTGAACGTCATAACTGCAACATACAGTTTGTTATGTGTCATTGTACAAGGGTTGGTAGATGAATAAATAAAAATAACACTGTGTCGTGTTGAAGAGATTTGCTCAAAATCTGCATGGGATGTTCTCTATAGACATGAATTAGTTCAGAACATTTGCCTGGAGAAAAGAAGCAGGGAAACTGTATGTTTCACATTTGAATACAATATTGCTTGTCTTCATTCTTACAGTAAGTCTGCCTGCTTCTGCATTATTAGTCATTTTTGCCGTCTATTGGGTGTTCAAAAGAATGACATGGTGGGCACATTAAAATGCCATTTAACAGTGGCGGTCCACGTTGTCCACTTGATCAACTTGTGATGTCTTGTTCTTTTTGTTATTGGTACAAGGAATAACACAGAAACTCATTGGCATCCTAAAAATTCTGATTTGGTACATATTGTAGCTAGCGTTTTGTTATGCATTAAGTACAAAGCTAACTGCTAAACCACCACCACGAGTTATGTATTTATTGCTGTTTTGTTTGTCACTTTAGCTGATTTTAGTAGTTCCTTGAGTTCCATGATACAGAAGTGGGGAACATGTGCTTAGGAACAACATTTTGGTTCAAACCCAGTAATGTTTTGTTGCTTTTGTTGACATGACAAGATTCCAGGCAGATTTTCTCAGTGAATAACGCATGAATTTAGACAGACCGGCAGCTTGTTCTCCCCAGGTCTTGTTCAGAACCCTCTATCCATTGCCCTCTGTCAATTTGGCGTGTACAATCCATGCATCTTCGTTAATGACAGTAGTAGTGCAACAAATTAAAGTAAACATCAAAAACACATTTTTGGTAGTGCGCCATTCCAGGCATGTCCTGTTCCTGCATGGTAATCTGATTGATAGCGGAATGAACAAACTAAAAGAGACTGCACAAAGTACATTTAGGTAGTTTTCAGTAATAAATTCTACTTTGTGCATGCTTTATATGATTTCTAAACTAATGGTGTCCCAACATTCACTCCCATTGTGTTCTATTGCTATAAAAACATGGAACCTACCAAAAGAAAGATTAGAGTCTCTTCTTTCATCAGGAAAAAAAGTATATTTCTATCACTTTCCATTTTGCAGCAATTAGCATTGGAATATAGCTAAGTTTCATCATTATTCACACATCTGTTTAGAACTGTGGGGAAATCGGCTTATTTGCAACATGGCCCTGTTTGATCTCTTAGGGCCGATCCACACGAAAGCCAGTTTCAATGTATCCTCACAAATTTCTTACCGTTTAGGCCGTACGTCCACACGATGGCGCGATTTCATAGCTTGAAACCGATCACTTTTGAAACCGGGCTCCAGAGTGGAAAGATTTCAAAACGCGCCCCGTACGCGTCCGTCTGGACACCATCAGTCTGTCAACAGCAATGACGGATAGCCGTGTCGTAGTCGTTTTGCGCAGCCTCCTTAGCTTGCTTATGCTTTTGCAGCAAAATATTTTGCTTCCTTATTTCCACGTTCAACAAGCGGTGTTGTACTTGAATCACCCGCCATTGTCATTTCTCCTGTGTTCATCTTTTTCCCATGTTGTTTTGATACAAAGCCATGTTTGTTCTGTAGATTGCAATAAAGTTAGGGAAAAAAAGTGTTCGTCTTCTTCGCTGATTCTTCTTCTACGCTTTCCGTTAACTCCCTGTGGCTGAGCTACAGTGCCACTCCAGACTTGGCATATACATTACAGCCGTCCTCAGCGTCTTCTTTTGGACACATGCAAGTCTTGAAATGCTTCTGTATGTACAAGATTTGTTTAAGAAACAAAGCCGGCTTTGCTTCCGTCTGGACGCGGCCTTTTACTCTGCTGGCACATGCTGACCGTTTTTGTAATAAGTACCATTGCTTCAACCATTCTCTGCAGCTGAGAGGCTGCATCAAAGCTGCTGTATGTTTTAGCATGAAAAACAACATTAAAAAACGTCAAGCAATTGTGTATTACAATTTATTGTTGTTATTTTCATACCTATTTAAGGTGATAAGGCAAACAGTTTGGGATTTTTCATGATTTGGGGTATCCCACTAGAATAGCTTCGCCCCTGCCCTGAACAGTTCTCCACATTCAGAAGCAAAGCAAGAGTAATCAGTAATTGACAGTGACAGTTTTTAAAGCAATGTTTACTTGAGGATTTTAGTTAATCATTAATGTACATGTTTACATAGAAAAAAGAAAGTGGTTGAAACAATTTTTGCTTCTGAAACTGAAATACCTAAATTCACGAGACAGTATGAAGAGAAATACTGTATATTGTTACTATTTTAGTTGTAAATTTGGATATCTAGAAAAACTCTATAAATTTAATGTATTGTTATTAGTAGTTGTGAGGGCTAGGGGTGCCAGAAGTGGTCCCCGGGCTGTAATTTGGACACCACTGATCTCAAGAATATCACCCATTCCGAATGGAAGGGTATTATTTATGATCAAGGTTCTAACATTTATTTGACTGCCTTAAACATGGTCTGTATAACACGCAACACTGTTTTCTATTCTTATCATCCAGATGTGATGCAAGGTTGCAGCACCTCACCTATTCACTGAGCCCATCAGTAGAGCGCCCATAAAGCAACGTCGCTCAGCACCTTATTCTTTGCGCTTTCGACCCCCGAACACCATGACCTCTGAACTGGAAAGTAGCCTGACATCAATGGACTGGCTTCCACAGCTCGGCATGAGGGCGACCATCCAGAAAACTGACAGAAATGTGGGGGGACTTCACCACGGTCACTATCATGGACATCACCACACCCACCACCACCATCTTGGTCTCCATCATGGACATCACGGGCTGGGCAAGAAACTCACTCAGCTGGACCCAGGAACAACTTTGGACCAGGAGGAAAGTAGTCAACAAAGAGACGGTAAACCACCATACAGCTACGCAAGCCTCATCACCTTTGCCATTAATGGCTCGCCTCGCAAACGCATGACCCTCAGTGAGATCTACCAGTGGATCTGTGACAACTTCCCCTACTACAGAGAGGCAGGCAGTGGCTGGAAGGTAAGAAGGAACACAACTTTTTTATGAAAGAGGGGAGAAAATATGGTTGTTACAGCCACCAAGGAAGGGATATTTTCATTGCATGGTGTTGTCCTTGTGTTTATTAGTTTGCTTGTGTGTGGCTGCTTTTTTCATTTATCCACCAGATATCATCTATTACATTTCAATGAGAGTCTATGCGTTTCATTGAAAATGTAAAGTTTAAAATGGGTGTCACTGTCATAATCAAATCAAAGATGAAATGTCTCTGCGGCCAGGATCAGAAGCTCTGATCCCACACCAATCTTCATGTGGATTTGATTCCATCCACTTTCTATAGCGCTCGCTTGTCCTCATCAAGGTTGTGGGTGAGCTGGATCTCAGATGACTTTGGGCGACTGGCAGAACCCCCAATCAAATGCTGGGCACATATAAACAAACAAGCAGTCACACGGAATGTTTTTGATGAATGGAGCCTTACTATTGACTAGCAACCAGTGCATGGTGTACACCACCACTCGCCCAAAGTCAGGTGGGATAGGCTCACTCACCTACCTCCCTAATCCCTATTGAAGACAAGCAGCAGAGGAAATGGATGGATGGCATGTTTTGGGAATATGGGAGGATACCGGAGTATGTAGAAAAAAATCCAAGCACAGGGAGAACATACACACGACTCGCAGGAGTGATCTCATCTGATTCATTCGCTTAAGTTTAGCATGGGAAGTTTCATTTAAAAGGACAGTGTGTAAATAAAAAAAAAAGAAGTTTGATTTCATTTATTTAAAAAAACACTTATTTTCAATCATATGAAAAACAAGTTCCATCCAACCTATGGAGAACCAAAAGTGCCAAAATTAAATAAATAAATACACCAATAAGCAATTAAATAAATGTCATGAAATAACTAAATGTGTCATATATTAATTAAATATGGAATTAAATAAACCAATAATTAAATAAATGTGTCATTTATTAATATATATATGGAATTAAACAAACCAATAATTAAATAAATGTGTCTTTGATTAAATTACCTACATATATATATATATATATATATATATAATTATTTCTGTATTTATTTATTTCATGTTCCTGTGTTGCAGTATTTCATGAATTTCTTTTTTCTGTCAAACTCGCCCGTCAATGTTAGTGGGCGGGGCTGATTCACTCAAATTTTGTCTAATTGACTGCTTTGGCCTTAATAGGTTAGAAACATGGCAGCTAAGGTAATGGATTTTTTTGCTGATATAGAGTGATCGAGGCTTGTTATTGTGCAAAACCAACATAAAAATAAAAGCAATATTTCTACTATTTCGTTATAGTACAGTTTTGACTTGTAGGTGTTTCCATTGAAGAGTGATTTGCTTCTGAGGCGCGAGATCTCGCAGTACTTGTAGGCGGTCACGTCACGCTAACGGCTCCTCATGAACGTCACGAGAATAAATAGTATGCGTGTATGGAGCCGCTGCGGACTTGGCTCAATAAGACTTGTTGTCCCCTCAGGAAGCAATTCCAACACAAAAGCGAGTGGCCCTGTACTTCCAACTTCCTTTTCTTCCTTTTAATGGGTAGGGTCACATGACTACAGGAAATGCGAAAAAAGTGACTTCCATTTCAACACGTCTCAAAAAGCACCTCCTGAGAGTGTAAATCTGAGGCTAATGGTAACACACCCATTGAGGTCAATAGCGCCACCCAGCCTATCGAATTGTGTTCACTAGCTACTCACTCTGCATCAATTTATTGTTCTGAAATGGATTTGCCTTCATTTGGTGAGCAGGGTGACCAATCAGGTGTTAGGACCTGCCCACCAAACCTTGATGGGTGAGTTTGACAGATAATATAAATTCATGAAACACCGCAACACAACAAATAATTATAGGTCATTTCATTAATTAATGACACATTTAATAACACATTGATTTATTTAATTCCATATCTAATTAATAAATGAAACATTTAATTAATTAATGACACATTTATTTAATTATTTAATGGTGTATTCATTTATTTAATGTTGTCACTTTTGGTCATCCATACCAACCATCCATCTTCTATTGCTTTAAAAAACAAAAACAAAAAACTAGTTGTACAACGTAATTTAAAAAATATATATAATTGTAGGCATAGTAATCGCTAATTATGTTAAACAAAACATGCACCACCCAACACACACACACATTCACTCGAGGGGAGCGTTGACGCGGCGGGCCCTAGCAGAAATATAATCATTACTTTAACAGATAATTATATTTCTGTCAGATCTCATTAGATCACAATAGCGTTTGTTGTGCTTAAAGCAATACTAAGGAACTTTCAGTTTATGTTGATTATGGCGGCGCCATATGGACGAAAGCAGTAATGTTATGCCTGAAGGGATCCCACATTTCCAATGAGGACAAGCGCATTGCGTCGTTTTTTGGGGCGTCGACATTCAAATTGACTACCGTCCTTGTAACGAATGGGTAAAGGGGGAAGTGACCTATACCATAAAGCATTCAGCGCATTTGTAGTTTTTTGTGTGATAGTGTTCCTACCATCCTCCTCAAAGTTGCTTAGTGCCAGTAAAAATGATACAGACCCCTCAGGCCATGGCAAAGGTATCATTCAACTCGTTTTAAGTCGATGCTTCATCCAAACAGTTGTGAAAATATTTGATTAAGGTTGAAAAGTTCCTTAGTGCTACTTTAAGCTGGATTGTATTTCATTTTGTTCCTTTGAATCCAGAAGAGGCCACCGGTGACAGTTTAGTGGTTCATATAGCATACTTTTAAGCAGTCAAGTCATCCACTGGGGTAGATTCTTGCTCCTGCTATGCGCAAATTGGATGACTGGATAATTCCAGACAAAACTCTTATTTTCATTTAGAAACTATTAACTTCATAGATGTTTACAAAGATTTGGTAGATGTTGGCAGACGTTGGCAGTCCCTAAGTGCTCTTTTTGCTCTTCCACTATCACAGTGACTAACATTCTTGAATCCCAATTATACAAGATAGCAGGCTAATTAAGTAGCCAATTAACATCAATTCTGCAACCTGCTTGTCATAAGACAAAGAAACAATCCTCACACTGAAAACTTTGGAGGTCATTAAGGCTGACAAGAAGTTAAGAAGTCGCAGTCTGCCGCCACGGTTTCTTATCGGCATTGTGAAGTGGGACCTCCACTTTTGGAGCAATTAGCTCTTGAGAAGGTGAACAAAAGGAAGATGACACCAATTATATCATGCTTAAATTTCACATGGCAGATGCTCCAGTTGGTTTGTTTTTCAAGGTAGTAGCTACTTGAGATTGCATTGTAGTTGGAATTATTTCGTATAATTAGCTATTTGTAGCAGTAACGTGTGTTAAGAGCTCAACTCTGATTAAATGATGTTTGTAATGCAGCCGCACTTTTTAAGCAATGCACTTTAGCTACTGTAATGCTTTCTGATGTGGGAAAGGAGAGCCACAGTCACTGACGGATGTTTCAGTCTTTTATTCAATGCAACAGTAGCAGCAGCCAATCGATCATTCTGTGGAGTCAGATCAGGTGGTCCTTGTCTGAATTTTTTTCCTTTGCATCCATCCTAATATCGAAATATTTTTTTTTCACTTGAGGCACGGTGCGAACCTCAGGTGACACTGAATTGACAGCCTGCAGGTGTCTTTTTTTGTCATTGATTCACCAGTGGAAACACTTAGAAGAAGTGTCGTTAGCCTTGTTGTCTCCACCTCTCACACAAGCAAGAACCCCGATTTTCCCCACTGTAAAACTTGCTTTAGATTTTCAGGCCATTTCTCGCAACTTCAAGCCTCCTTGCTGATTTTTATGATTTCAACAGATGACCTTTTGGAGGAAAATAGGGCAGTGTTTTATACAGATTGACGATCGCAAGCCCGTCAACTATAATTAATTCTTATTCGCTTTCTTTATTCAGGGAACTTGGGTCCCGAGTAACAACATTAAAAATGCATTGTGCAGTTTAAACAGGTCATATTGAAGCTTTTTCTACATCATGTATGCTCCATCAATGCCCAGATGAGTACGAAGAGCCCTGACTGTTTTACTCTGACTGCACCTATCAGCTTTTATCTTCCCTTTATGTAATATACAGTTTGTTTGGGGAGAGGAGGGGCGGAGTTTTTCTTACCTCGTTTGAAGTCAGGTCGTCGTTTGTCAACCATGAACTGACACAGATGTTGCAGTTCCGTTTTGGGCCAGAGGTGGTGGTCGCGAGTAAAAAAAGTGACTGCACAAAGATATCCTGTAAGCTTACTCACACTCACAAGCAGATTCACTAACGGGACGTCACATAGAAATACAATTTCTATTGCAAATTATAGGTAAATACAAGTACAAAAAAAAGGCAGGCAACAGGTGTGTATATCTCTCTGCATATGTGATGTTGTCTGTACATACAGCAGGAAAAAAAAACCTTATTAACATTATATATTTTTTCCCAGTCGATGAAAGCAGTTAAATGTATACAATCATTATTTGCATGAAATACTGTAATGTAGAGCTAAACTAACCGTCAATGTAGTCTTTCCACTGAGTTATGTTGACAAAGCTCTTTCCGAACGACCAACTAATGTATACTTTTAGATGGAACCTTTTCTCCTCATTATTCCACCTGTATTTCCCTGACATATCTCTTTTTTCCCCCCCCATATGCTATTGCCAATTGTTCCCAGTCTGTAATCTTCAATGCGCTGTTTCCCGCCTTTGTGAAGATGCATGCCAGAAGTGGTGACACAAGCCAGGTTGACTTGGCACATCTTCTTACCTCCAATGCAGGATTCACTCAATTTGTTTCCTATTAAGCAAGTGAGGATAGAGCTTATTGAGACCTTTTAGGCTTTCTGTCAGTGCAGCTTATGACTTTCCCCTTTCTCCGATTGTATTCGGGTGCCAGAATGTTTTGGGATCCCATAATTACACCTCACTGATTTGCGTGCGAGTCTGCATTCGAGTAGCATCATTACAGCCACACACTCGTGGCGGATTTACTTTCACACGCTCTCGCATTCGCCAGTGAGATTGTTGCAGCAAATTTAAAGCAAGGAACATAACCCATAGAGAGAGGGATGCTTTCCATTGAGGTCATTGCCATATAAATAATGCACATTACGTTTTTATGTTCGCATAGAATTAATAGAATATGCTGCTTAGAGTAGATTTAGAGATTTGTAAAGAGCTCCCGCTGTATTCACACTACTTGCTGTTGGTTTATAGTGGGAGAGGCAGTGTGGATGTTTTTTTTTATTTGTATTTTTTAACTTTGGGTCAATTGCTGTGACTAGAAACCGTCTGAGAGAAAGTTATATATAAAGTGTTATAGATTTGGCAGATGCATGTTTTTTCTCCTTCTTTTGGGTATACAAAATACAAGAATTATAAAATAAAGCTTATTTGTCTCTATTTGACTTTTTGGGCTTTTTGAGTGTTATGTCATTTATTTTTGGTGGTTAAATAAACACTAGTCAAATGATATGTTAAACAGAAAATAACATGATGTAATCATAAAATGTATATTATACGCGCTTTTAAAATGCTAGTATCAATGCCGTGCAATATTTTTACAAACTTGGTCACAAACTACCCACAGCTATTGCAGTGCATTCTGGAACTTGTCATATAAGCGGGGTTTTGTACTGTACGTTAACTCGCTACATAATGCAGATGTCATATGATATTTTGTGGTAAATATAAATCTACTTCTCAGTATTAGAAAACAGTGTAAGAATATAATAACTCTTTTGAGTTACAATAGAATGTTTCCTGCTACAGTATATTGCAGTTGTCCATCAAGCGCACACTATTATTCACACTGATTATTCAATGCTTCATACGAATATTCTTTTTACATACATTTCGGCCATAAGAACGCTTCTGTATTAGTTGAAGTCCAAATTTGAAGTATATGTCTTCAGTGTAGTACCACGTTATGCCACAACATTCAGGGCAGCACTCAGTCTACTGGGAGTGATGCAACATAATTAAGAGCAAGAAGAAGAGGCAGGGAAGGTATCCAATATACTCCTTCTGACTCTCATCACAGTTGTTATTCTCACATTAATGCAACGAGACTATATGCCCATGATTATTGTTGTATGCTCTGTTTGTACGTGTTACTGCACCATGTGTGTTAAAATAGCAGTTTTTCAAGGTTTTTACTTACTTTAACGTCTATGTCTATGGTGTTTCGCTTTATATGTTAGCATTTAGCTAACAGTTTTATTTAAATAAAATTAAGTGGTTTAGTTGGACATTTTCAGTGAACCAGTCGACAATGTTAAATTCACTTAAATTTTATGTGTCAGTTTTGTATTCACTTTAACTCGGAGTGACAGCTAAACAGCCTGATGCAAGCGAGTGTACAGAGTACCGCATCCCTGCCTCAGTGTTGATTCATAACCACTACAATATCTTAGTTGGGAGAATGTGTGACCAGGTGCTAAGGAAAACTATTAAGAATGTGTTTTGATACATTCAGGTCTGTGTTAATAAGTCTAAATGTGTTGAAAGCCTGTGAAAGTCGTAATACTAAACAACAAATGACACGCTCGCTCTACTGTTCATCACGGACTTTACTTCTCGCGTGTGGATCTGGAACACATCTCTGGGTTCAAAGTGGCTTCAATTTATTGCTATCACAAGTTGTGTGATGAAATGTAGGTCTTAAATACGCCCGAGCTAGTAAGTGACTCACCTCTGTTGATAGCAGACGTTCACACAGGCAGCGGTTTGCCATCATTGCTAATATATACACGTACGTACCGTATCAAAGTGGCACGCTAGTGGTTACTTTGAACTGTGATTTGATGCACTCTCTTTGTATAAAAAAAAAAGAAGCCCAATAGAACAGGAGTGTAAAGAAGAGGCAAAGTGTTGTCAGGCAGCCTTGTTTTATACTAGCTAGTATGACCGTCGTTGGACGGTTACGTAAGTTTGGGTCATTCCAGTTCAGGTGATTGCTGTCAGCTGTATGCACACAAACACACACACGTGGCTGGCATGTTGGCCAGACATCTTAAATTCACACTCACGCACATGTAGAAAGACATGTTCTTAATGTACCAACTCACGGCATGCACACTATTAGCCCCCCCACACACACACACCACCACATGCTTTATTTGATTTTCACCCACTAAGTCATCCTCTTCTACACACACATGATTGTGCACCCGCCCAGGTAAGCAGAGTATACGTGTGTAGTCTGCAGATTACGCATGGGGAGCTCAGCAGGAGAGAGAAAATTGGGGCGGGGAGGAGCGGAGACTGTCAGTGAGTAGAGGAGACTTTTACTACCCAGCACACGCGCTCCGTCTGCTCTGTATGATAATGCGAGGGTGCAGGAGAGACAGAGTTGAAACCAGGACGACGCACTCTCGCCACATACAAATTCATGTAATGGCCACTTGTGTTAGCTGTTATTACCATGACGCTTTACAAGGCCATGATATTTGATTTATAGGTGACGAATTAATTGGGAAAATGTTCTAGCACCCCCAACGGTGTGGCTCGTATGATCAGGTATGAACACAGCAACCAATTGTAACTGTCAAATGAACACAATCGTGTTTAACCCTCAATTACATGACAGTGCCTTAATCACAGGTAGTAAACAGATGTAACTGCAGACTTAACCATCTTTGATTTAGCATCCTGTTTGATAGCAGCATTTTGCCAGGGCTGCACAAAAGGTCCTCTTGAAGTGCGCTCGGCTCTTGGCCAGCGCACGCCTGGTAGATTGTTTAGATAATTATTTAAAAAATGATCATCGAGAAGAGCAATTATCCTTCTTTTTTTTTTGTAGCGCTGTTTCAGTTCCTTCTACAAACAGCAAATCATAATGTTTTCATTCCTGTGACCAATGAGAGAAGCCACAGCTTGAAAACACAGATTGGTCAGTCACACAGATGCACATCAGCTCTCTTTTCAATTTAACCATACTTTTTATTTTGGGGTATTTGTCTGTTGTTATTTTTGTTCATGTGATGTGCTAGAGGCACTTGCACAAGTGACACACATTATCTAGAGAGATTGGAAGGAAATGTTCTTTTTTGTAGTTCAGTTTCCAGAAATAAAAACAGTAGCCCATATAAATGCAAGCTCCAGATAAAGCTCTGATAAAGTATGTGGTTGACCCACATACTAGTTCTGAGCATCCCTCAGAAATCCAGAGGCGCACCTTTTGTCTGCTTCAAGGTAGGCATTGTATCACATTCTGACGGTATGGTAACTTTGAGCAAAAATAATGCGGTTTAACGGTATCACAATATTGCTATTACAGCTGTGTGTTACATTTGAAATGTTATAAACACACTCCGTAGGTACACCCTGTAGGTATATGTAAAAAGAAAATAAATAGAATTTTTCGAAATCCAATCGAACAATAAAATTATTAATTGTTCAGAAAATAAGTAGCTACTTTTCTGCTACTTAGCGGAAACAAACTTATGCTAACCCATACTAGTTAGCTAGTAATCTTCCACACTACTTTCCCATGCTCTCACTGGTCTCCCTGTCGCCATTTTCACACCCTGCACCTCCCACGATTTCCTATTTTAGGACAGTTCAATAATAGTAGGCACTAAATTAGGGCCAGACCAAAATAGATTTTTGAGGTTGCAGCCAATCTTTGGCAGAAAAATGACTGAATACAGATTAATCGGCAAATTAATAAAAAAATAATAATACATAGCACATTTTTTTTCTAACAATGCATTTCAAAAGGGGTCAATTATATGGCAACTTTCACGATTCACGGGCGGGTCTGGTACCTATTCCCTGTGAATAGTGGGGGTCAACTGTAAATACTGTAGGTTGTGTAAAATAGTGACATCCAGGTCACTTCCTTGCTTTGCTAACCGAAGCATTGCTTGTGTAAATTAGGATTTGCTTTGTTTTGAATGGCAGGTTGATAGAATGACCTTATCAATAAATGTCATTATAAATTTAGGGAAACAGTAGAACTCGAGAACAACTGCTGTAAATAGTTGGCGTGCATCAAGTTAAAAATAATCCTTTGGCTGATGACCGATTACTCGGTCGGGCCCTACACTAAAGTATAGATACATAGATAGATGGCACTCTTGAGCTACAGCATTAGCAAAAGCCTTATTTGTAGTCTCTGCTGACTAACCTGCTCTCGACCCACATCCTCCATTGCCTCAAACTAGCTTGCATGCAACCGGGTCTAATTGCCTGCAAATTAACATGAGCTAATGTTCTGTAGTAAAGGGCAGCGCTACCACAATGGCCTTTGGCCTTTGGCGGCGCGCGCAGCCTACGTCACTGCATCATCACCTGATATGAATCAGCAGCAGGGCATTATTTTGCCTGCCGTCCTCTCCTCGCGTCTCTGCGGGAGATCTGCGGCGGAGCGCAGCGGAGGTCGGTGCACATTGTCAAGTGTACTCGCATTTGGAGGAAGGCTGCTGGGAGTCATTGTGGCGCTTTAGCCGCACAAAGCCTCCTCGAGTCTCTTGAGCGCAACTAAAATATCATTGCTGTGTTGTTGTGCTGTGTGTCAACGGTATGCAGAGACAACAGCGCAATATGTAGAGAGCATGAGTGTGCATGTTTGTGTGCACGATGGCTATTGTCCTTAACACTGATTGCTTGCTGTAAGATATTGACTATTGTTTCCTGCAATGTAGCCAGGGTACATGTTTATGGCTGACTGTGATTGGCCAGTATAAAGAAGAGTATAATAATAATAATAATAATAATAATAATAATAATAATAATAATAATATTAATAACATTAATAATAATAATAATAATGTGTCACTCAGTAATGTTCAGCTGGGTACTGAGTAAAACAGTGTCGCATAAACTGAATTTGCATTCCTTTTGTTGTTTTGTTGTTGTTGTCATCCATCATCATTATTAGCAATTAGCAAGTTTAGTGCCCACTCAATGATATTCCATCCAAACCACTGCGAACGATAATGTTGTGGGACACGTACACATGTAGCCGATGCACTTACATGATCTAACCAGTTTAAATGTTGACTTGCGCGTGATGTCTTTTGTTCAAAATCACTATCAGAATTGTCCAGAATTCATTAAAAAAAAGGCAGCACATACCACACACTGCTTTATGCGCCAACATTCCTAGTCTATATGTCATGTTGGTAGTGTCTGCAGGCCAGATGTTTGAATGTGTGTGTGTGTATGCAACCATGCTATGTGATTTACCTTTTAAAACGGTGAGAGCAATGCAGCGTGTAGGCCAGTATCATTTAAGGCAAATGGGTAGCTGTCTTTTGTTGATAAACTGCTCCTTCAAAGTAGCCATGGCAACCTACATGAGCAAGCCCTTTAGTGCCAAACAGTTTTTTGAACAATTTTAGATATGCTGTGTAACAGTAATGTATGAGTATGGGTACTTTGGCAACCAGTTTGAAGTGGCTGCAGTTGTGATGGAAGCACTCTGGAGCCTTAGAAAAAGTATTTGTCCACATTTGTCCCCACTACTGGCTATTTTGGGTTAAAAACGGAAAGCTTCCCATCATGTGGTGACATCATTCATAATGAGGCATCCATCAGGCGTTTTTTTTCAATATAAAAGGGTAGATTCCCTTTGATGGACAAACTGGCAAATATTCCCACAAAGAGTCGCATGCATACATATAGCTAGTAATTATATTTCGACGTGAAACACTGTTAGAGTTTTTAATTACATACTAATCACTATTAGCAGTCTCTTCAGTTCTTAATTAAAACAGAGGAATTTTGAGTTATCTCCTAAAGGATTTGGCACCCGTCCAACCCAGCATCTCCATCTTAAAGGAGCCATCCATATGGCTAATAATAGTCTAAGCCTGATATTTGCCGACCCGCGGGAATGCAACAATAATACTGCAGCTTATTAGCCATTGTTACTTTTATTTCTCTGAAAGGGTGACTGGTTAACGTCTTTTTCTCCTTTTAGGATGTAACAATGTTAAAATATTTTCATTTTGGTTCATAAACAATCACAAATACAGCTGTTTACACCTGTATTAACCATTTGGCTTTTGTGCTTTAGGCAATAGTGTTATTCAAGATAATATTTGCCTTAAAGTGGATGTCAACACAAATATTTTCTTTACGACGTGTTGTTTGTGTCCCCACTAGTCTAAACACGGCATTCTGTTAATATGAGTTAAGCAGCAACATCCACCTGTTATTATCCATCTCAGGCAGAGGCCATTTAGTCACTTGCTGTTGACTGAAAATGACAAAATGGCTACCACTTATGATGGATAAAAACTACGTTTGTGAAGTAGTTCTCCTTCGAGTCTCCATAGCAGAAAGATGGCGCCGAAACGTGTCAGGCTGCTGTAAGGCGCGTCGTGACCTATGCTATACTGTACAACTAAGCCAGGGGTGCTCAAGTTGGTTCCTCGAGAGCCCCTATCCAGCCTGTTTTCCAAGTCTCCCTCCTGCAGCACAGCTTAATCTAATGATCAGCTAATCAGCAAGCTTTGCAGAAGCCTGATAACGATCCTGATCATGAATCAGGTGTGTTAGTGGAGAGAAACATGGAAAACAGGCTGGATAGGGGCTCTCGAGTACCGAACTTGAGCACCCCTGAACTAAGCATTACTAGACTTACGATTAAATATATAATTATAAAAATAAAAATAAAGTGCTTTGATGTGATAGAACATGTTTTTTCGCATACTATTGAAATTTATAGTGGGCTTTTATGTGAATGATTTATCACTTCACCACTACATGGCACTAAATCCTACACATTGTCCTTTATTGCACCAATGCATTTTTTCAAACTTAGCCATCAAAAAGTAATTATTTTGTGCCGCCATTCGAGCCCTGAAGACATGCATATGATCAGCATTGTCAAATGAAATGTTGGTTGGCTTTCAGAGTTTCCTAAAAAGTTCCTCCATCTGACAGGTACTGAGGCAGGTTTTTATAGTCCTACTTACTTGGTTGATTTTGTTTATTTTTGCCAAATCTAGAAACAGCTTGTATTTTGTAGTTCACAAACTCACTGTTGAATTGTCTTCATACTTTTATTCAATCTGAATGAAAGCCAAACCTGTCAGGCAAAGTTTTCGGGATGCAGAGTACAATCACACATCTCCGGTTCTCATCCTTCCTCCTCCCTTGCTCTCTCGCCTCCTCTTACGGTACGTTGCTGACAGAAGCTGTCACTTCTCCACAGTGTTTTTGCTCGACACAACTATCAGCAGGAAGCGCGCCACCGTGACCTCTCGCTGCCCTGCAACCCAGATTGGTCCCGCTGTTATTTTGGAAAAGACTGCGTTGGAATAAAGGCTGAGAGCATTTGTCTTTTTAAATCGGCTAAGCTGATGTGACACAAGCAGGATGGTTGCTAGCCTGTGAACTTCTTTCCCATTTTTTGGCAGCACAAGACACTCGCTTACAAGTAGGAAGGCTGCAGCCATGGAAGAGTTGCAAAAGAAATGTGAGGGCTTGTAAAATTAGTTCAAAAAAATTATGTGCACAATTCAAAACTTTTTAATAGGACATTTCTCCTCAGCCCTTTAGAATGATGAATATTATTAATATTTTAATATGAAACAGTCTGACATGGGATTGTCTTGTTTTGGATTACAATTTGTATACATTCTGTAGGGATGAAACGATAACGACAATATCGTGATATCGCAATAGTAAATTCTGCCACAATATCGTCGCCATGTCACGATATTAAAAGCAGCACATCTGTTAAAAAATTCAGGTTGATTTACATTTGTGCAGTTTTAGCACCCCCTGATGGCTAGCTTTTTTTTTTTTTTAGTAAAGTTACATTTTCACAAGGCATGTTTTGGCCCTTCTATGTTTAAAATCCACGCGAATGCGCAGATGAAGGGGAACGTAATATGCTTGTGAAGCGAGTCAATATGTGGAGGAACTCAATGTGTGCGTGCATTACCAAGTAAGTGTCTCAATATTAAGCGTTATTAGACATTGTAGCTTGTTTATATGCATTGCTGTTACGTACAAAAACACAATATTGTGCTTTTTTTTTTTAGTACACAGTAAATTCTGTAGAGTTAATTTGACTCTATTTAGCTAGGGACCAAATGGACTCAGTTTTAGAGTAATATTTTCACTTGTAAGAGAGTAAAATAAAGAATTGGAATAAATAAAAAATAAAAGTGACTCAAAGTAGGAACGAACTCACGACCTAAGCCTGGGAGACAGCCATCCTACTCCCTGAGCCACGCAGCTCCTGCTCATGTCAGCTGCAGCTGATTCCATGATTGCATGGAATCTTCCTAACTCCAACAGACCAAAAACAATCCTTGGTGTCTTGGTAAAAAGCAAACAATAGGAGGGGCATAGTTCAGGTGGTAGTGTGGCAGTCTCCCAAGCTGAAGATCGTGAGTTCGAACCTTAACCCTTGAGTGAGTTTTATTTGTTATGTTTTTTTTCATTGTTTTAAATTTTTCTCTCTTCCTAGTGTAAATCTTAGTTTACACGCAAACTGAGTCAATTTGGTCCCTATCTAAATAGAGTCAAGATTGACTCAAATTGACACTACAGAATTTACTGTGTATCAGTTTTTTTTTTTTTTTTTTTTTACAATATTGTGACTTTTTTTTTTTTATTATATCACCAACCTCCCCACAATATTGTGATAAGTATTGTATCGTGACCTCCATATTGTGATAATATGTTAGTGTGATGTTTGGATATCGTTACATCCCTAACATTCAGCAGTGGGGGTGTGAATTCTTGAGCCGAAACGGTTGAACCACAAGTTTAGGTCTTGAAATTCGAACACCTCAAAAGTTTAACAATTCATATTTGACAACAATTTTGTTAATATTCCCCAAAGTTTACACTGTACAATTTTTGGACACATTCCAGCCAGCATGTAAAGATGAGCTGCCTGTGGATATGTGTGTGTGTGGTTTTCCTTTTCCTTTGGCTTTTTTGATTTCTTGTCATTGTTTTTTTGTAACTTTTCCGAACAGTGGGATACAGTAGGGTGGTAAGAATGAAAGTGAATGAATGTGAGACACTGTGAAGATGAACATCCACTGGCATTATCTTGAAATAAGCTAATCTGAATTCAAACTAGAAAAGACACTGGTAGTAAGTATTTTTGTCCACTTCCACACCGGATCACTGAGCCGGATCACCTGTGTGCCCAGGTGAGCAAAATGACTAATGACGTGGGAGTGGCTGACTGGCAGAGTGGAGCAGTGGTGGGTAGTGATAATGACCACATGAAGCCACTTGGTTAAAAAAAACAAAAAGTTGACTTCTAAAGGCTTCACAGGCACAAAGACCCCCCTGCTCACCAAAACCTTGACTTTCATTGGAACATTTTCATTTCTGATGGACAATTCCATGGGAATATTTGCCAAAATTAGTAAATTTCCGAATAATGTGTGTAGCAATGAAATGAAATGACATAACATTTATCAAAACCAAGAGGACATGGCAAACTCTAAGTTTTTTTCCTTCTTTTTTCAGTTACCCCCCCCCAAGTCGGTTTCTCACTCGCTCCAGAAGTGCCGTTCTTGTCACGCCAGAAGCACAGACTTACTTCGTTTGGATAAAGTATTCTGGTTATGAAAGGAGTAACCCAAGGGGTGTATTCGGGTTTTTAGAAACCCGAATAAGAGCATATTTGGGCTATTGCGCGTTTACATGGTCTTTCAAAACCCGAATATTGCCAATATTTGGGTTTTAAAAGGGTTATTGCCTGCATGTAAACATAGTCAGTGTAGTTTCTTGAGTGGGGGAGGGGTGGAGTGGCACCATGCATGAGCTTAACAACAGAGGCTGCAGTTACGCTTTAGGCCAAAGGTGACAGTCACGAGTAAAAAGCGACCAACTCCACAATGCTCCTTTAAGAAATGAAATCATAAATGAAATTATGTTAAATGTTACGATTTTACATACGAACTGGACACTGTACAGATTAGTCTACTCTACAATAGGGTTGAGAGCTTGACGTCAACTAGTATTCACTAACCACATGCTTTTGGCTTGCAGAGGAGCGCTGACTACTGAATAAAATTAGTCTGTCACCTGAATAGATTTCAATGGTTGTGTAGCTTTGGTCAGTCAGGGAGGAGAACCAGTAAAGAGGAAAAATATCCAGGCTACAGCAGGATTTTTATCGGCTTGTACAATCAAAGCGGAAGTAAAGTCACTAATTATTCCAATGTAATATTCCAAGAGGTCCTTGATTTCTAGAAACAGGGCAAAGTCCCATCGAGTGACGGAGTGGTAACAAAATTGGTGTTAACTGGCCAGAAAATGGCCCGGTGTGGGTACCAGATGTGATCAGCCTGCAAGATTGTATCGGCGTCCTTCTGATGACGTCACGCTACAGGATTACCACACCAAGCAAGAGGATTTTTTCCCCCTGTCTGAAAATATCATCACTCGACCCAGCCAAAGTCCATGCTCTTGTATTCTATCATGAATGTTCCACTTATGATCTGTATAATCTGTGAACATTGATTATTGCAAAGAATTCCCTTGTTCTGTGATAAAAAAAAAAAGCGTACTGAAAAAATATCAACGACGTCATTAGCGACTAGTCAACGATTAGTGTCGACTTTAAAAAATCTGACAGTCCCAGCTGCTCATGATCATTGCTTAACACGAGCGAGGCTATTCTGTCAGCTCTCGGGGGATTTTTATGCACAAAAAATACTCTCGTATTATTTGCTCGTTTTTTGGCACCGCACACTTTTAAACCCCTACATATTGTGTTTGGTGCTTTGCTTACAAAATACAATAGCATGGAACCACATGAAAACATTAGTTTAGTCAATGCTTCATTTTTCTTTTCAAGCGCCTGACAACATCCTGAAAATGTCGACTGGGAAACATCACGTTCATCTATAACCTTGTATTTTTAGTTATTTTGTAAAGATGTGTTAATATATATCTATTGAACTGGACACTCATGAAACGGTGCACGTTATGACTAATTATTTCACACACCTGATTATGAACGTACAGATTTGTGACACACACACACGCACACACACACACCCCCACACACACACGCTAATGATATACATGTATTATGCAAATATTCCGGTTCTAAACACAAATGTATCTTATAAGAGGACCTATTTCAATAATCTGAATATGTATTATACAAGCATGCTTCTCCACTGTGAACCTGTCACTCTATCATTACTAGGGTATAATGAGGTGCCTGGGTGACTCTGAGAACCCAAGACACTGTGACATGCAAGCTTTTTTTCCCCTATATTGTACAATATCATAGTTGTTTCGGCTCCCCTACCATCTCAGGTAATACCACCCCTCTTCTACCACACATAAATGATTAAAGGTGTATTCAAGGATCTTCTCGAAAAATAGAAGCCAAATGTCCGTTTGTCACTTTTGAAAAATGTGCATGCGGAAGACCATCCTACCAGTTCTGCTCGTCCCGGGGGAAACACCTACGCTGTAAAATGGAGTGATATTTACTTAAAAAGGCCTAGTAAAGGTTGATACACTCAGAAATTTTATGTACATTTTACAAGGAGTTTATCTAGAAACTTTACTAGATTTTTTTCAAGTAAATCCCATCAGGAACGTGCAAGATCATCTTCATCTTCATCAGTCTCTGCAGCCGGCCTCACTTCATAGACGGATGTCCTCTTGCGGCTCTCAAAGTATGCGCTGAGATCGGTGGAGCTACAACGATGAAAGGCTGAATCCGAAGCTCAGCGGCTACATGCTACAAACACTCGAAGTGCGCATGCGCATCGAGGAACAAGCGCGCACGACCTCGTTACGACAGATTGGTTGACGTGATCAAGAACCAATCGTTAAGATGATGCGCCCGGAAGACGCAGCGACAAAAATATCTTTGAATACACCTTTGACACGCTTCAGCCTGCAAACAGTACTTGCATTGATCGCTTTCTTTAGCTGATCCACACACAACGCTCACAATCAAGCACGCACACGCACACACACACACACACACACTCCACCCCAAAGCGAGTCCCCCAAACCTGACTTTTTGTCACACATCACATTATATCACATTGCATTTTGTCAAAAAGTCAGCCATGCTTGTCAAACGTGCCTTATGTAACCAACCTCCTCAAGTCCAGGAGCCCGCACCCCTCAGCAAGCCACATTAAGCAGCACCAGCACCCGCAACTTGCTATGCACACAGTCATCATTAATAGTGAGTGCCCTAGTTCCAAACGCAAGCTGCTGGACCTCTGATTTGTTTAAATTTGGAATCAATGTATTCACATAGGAAATAATCATAATTAATTCCAGTTATAAAACCTTTAACTGTACACACAATGTCTTTGTTGGGGAGTAACAAATATGCTCCGTTACTCTGGTTGAACTTTGATCTTCTTGTATTTTTCTTTTTACTGTTTCTATCCACTTGCATTGCATCAAAAGGGCCACTGACCCAATCTGTCAGATGGAGCTCCAACTGCTCGGCTGGAGTGGAATAGTATTGCTTTTTGCACACTTTCTCAATCTAACAAGTCAGCTTGTTATTTAGGTTTGTTTGGCCAAGGCAGAGGTCTGTGCTCTACTCGGTGCTAATGTTGAGAAGCTCAACAGCTGCAGTTTTTTTTTCCTCATGGAGGAGCGTGTTATGGCACAGGTGGACCAGGCTGTTCTCTTGTACTCGACACAGAGGCTCAAACAAAGGCTGTGTGGAAGAAATAGGGAGATATGGTGGAGAAATTCTTCTTCCTCCTCCCCAGTTGTATTAATTAGCAACAGCAGATGAGTGGAGAAAAGGAGCCTGAAGGGAGAACAGGTTCATGCCAGGTTAGCTTGCAATGATATGAGCCTTCTTTTGCTATCTCTTGCTTTTTTTTTTTTTTTTTTGCATACCGATTATGAAATGTATCGATGCTTTGCCACAGAAATAGTGGAATAGTCCCTGTTTTCAAAGTTGTACTTCCAGTGTTCCAAAAACCACCACAAAGCCTCAGACACAGATATCACATATGCCAAATTGTTTATCTAAAGCCTCCCACTCCATTGGTTGTGCTTTTCAGTCACTTATACATAATTGTCAGGGCAAAACCAGACTGGTACAGTTGTGAATACCTGGATGAATGACAATATTAACTCATTCACTCCCAGCTACCCCCTTTGCTCCCAGTTGTTTTAATGGATTTTGACTGATTTTGCAAGGCCCACTGAATATTGTGTTCTATTGCTATAAAAACATGGAACCTACCAAAAGAAAGATTAGCGTCTCTTCTTTCATCATGAAAAAAAGTATATTTGTATCTGTTTGTGTTTTGCAGCAATTGTCAGTAGAATATAGATCGGTTTCATCATTATTCACAAATCTGTTTAAAACACTGGGGAAAATAGCATTTTTGCAAACTAGCCCTGGTTGATCTAGTATATGCTGCTGCCACCTGCTGGCCTTTTTTGTAATAACTACCATTGCTTTAAGCGACTTCTTCAGGTCTAAGGATGCATTAAAGCCTTCTCTAAGCTCTAGCATAAAATAACATGAACAACTTATAAATACGTTTTTGAGACCATGATAATATTTAAAATAGAATGTTTTTATATGTTTTTGGGAGCAAATTAGTTAATTGGTATTTTACTTGCGCATGACTGTGACCTATCGACCTTCAAGTGCTAAATTCTATGCACCCACGTCCCACAATGTGTTTCACTTAATTTAAAATGTAAACCGTGTAGATTAGAGCTACACATAGTAGAGCTACACATAGGGCTATGTTTTCGTAGACAGATGCACGTGCTAACTCGTTATGTCCACATTGATTGTTACAGATCATAAAAATCAAGGGTCATATTGCTGAAACAGTTTGAAAAACAGGCAAAAAGGGTTAGTAAGTAGATCATTGTGATGTATGTTTGACAACCCGCCAATTGTTCTGTTGGTAGTCTCCAGTAAAGTAAAACTCATGCATGCGCAGTGGCCGCTAGCAATGAACTCATTTGCTCCCAAAAACGTATAAAAACATTCTATTTTAAATATTGCCATGGTGGCAAAAACGTATTTATACGTTTTCTAAAATGTTTTTTTTTAATGTTAGAGCATAAAGAAGGCTTTGATGCAGCCACTAACCTAAATAGGTCGCTTAAAGCAATTGTAGTCTTTACAAAAAACAGCCAGCAGGTGGCAGCAGAGTATAAGAGATCAACCAGGGCCATGTTGGAAAAAAAATTCCCCAGTGTTTTCAACATATTTGTAAATAATGATAAAACTTAGCGATATTTTATTGCTAATTGCTGCAAAACAGAAACAGATACAAATATACTTTTTTTTCCTGATGAAAGAAGAGACGTTTCTTTTGGTAGGTTCCTTGTTTTTATAGCAATAGAGCACAATATTCTGTGGGCTTTACAAAAGCAATCAAAATCCAGTAGCACAGCCGGGAGCGAAGGGAGTTGCTTCAGTGAAAATGGTTGGGAGTGAATGAGTTTAACCCTGATTGCCACTAGCAATTTGCATCAGCAGCGAAGAACAAGGTTAGCGACACAAAGCGAAGCTTCATTACCAGATTATAATGTACAATAATGCACAGACTATGTGCTAACAAAAACTTTGATCATCATAGAATAACAAACACCTTGCCGCTATTCACTATATGTTGTAAATACTTAATTATCGGAATACACCGGCTTATATTAAAGTGTTGGTATTGGTGAGTGATATTTTAAAACATTTACATGTCGGTGCTTGAAAACATGTATGTGAAGGCTATGTGTGTGTTCATGTGCATGTGTGTATTGTTCATTGTTGGAAAGTCAGCGATAAGCAAATATTGTATTAATTGTATGATTAATTTGTCAATTATGTATGTATGTATACTGCAATAACCGTCACATGCTCATTGCTCAGTCTCACGATATGCGTCTGGTGTCGCCTGCCTCACTTGTGACCCTGAACAGGATAAGCCTTTTCCTCACATCCCAAAATATGCTACAGGCACATTAAATGTGTTTTCAAAATTGCAATACTTTCTATCTGCTAACCTCACTGATGCCTGCCTGGCTGTGTGGGTGGACCAGACAAAAGCCAATGATGACTCAATGTTGGAGACATCTTGCGTCAATTTTGGTCAAGTGGCCTTGTCCCAAAATGGAATCATCCGTTGAGATTGACCATATTGACAGTGTAACAAGGAAAATCACTTCTACCCCTCCACAAGGAGGCTTAGAATTCTGTCACCCAATATTTTTACATCCGTCTCAGGGCAGCAAATGGAGTGAATGTCGTAACCTACAAGTGCAAATGTAATATGTATTGTGTTAATTATGAGAACTTTTTTCACCCTGCTGCTGGGTGACTTCTATTCAGAGCATTCTTTTCCCTCTCTCTCTGCAGAATTCAATCCGACATAACCTGTCCTTGAACAAATGTTTTCTGAAAGTGCCTCGCTCCAAAGATGATCCCGGCAAAGTAAGTCAATCTCCAACATGGCTGCCGTTACTTTTTACGTGTTTAGTCACCCTCGTGCCACATTTGTGCCCTCGTTAGGGGGTGCGCCATGCTGCTGGGATTTTGGGACCATTGAAAAATGAATTAAGAAGGAAGAAGCTTTTAATAATTCAGAGTGAATCCTTGAGCTTGAGTGGAGGTCTGGAAGACACAAAGCGAGCGGCTCCCCCTTGATTAGCCCGGCTTGGACCTGACCGGCACCTTAATTCACACCTCGGATCGAAGTGGTCGATAGCGCAACACGGTGGGAGAGAACTTGAATGTAACATGGGCTGTTTGAAGCCATTGAGGGAGGCGAGAAGCTAAATCATGCATGTGCTTACGTTAATTGGCTGTGTACTGTTCAGTGATGTGGGACTGAGAGACAGGGGGGAGGAGAAAGATGGGGGAGTGGAAGAAAAAAGGGAGGGAGATGTGTGTGCGTCTAGATGTATTTGTGTGCGTCTGCTGCCTGGATCAACCTCCTGAAATTCCACGTCTGCTGCTCTGGACCTCTTTGGGAGTCAAGGAGAGAAAATGAAAGGGAGATTCCGGGAGGAAATCAAGGAGCAAATTGATTTACTCCTCGCTCTCATTGTTTATTTGCGAGTATGTTGCCGGGCTTGAGTGTTGTTTATGAAGGATGGAAAAGCTGAGGTACTTGGTTGCGGATATGGAAGAACATGGCGCACACACTTTCCCCAGCATATACACCCCAAAAACAATACAATTTAGGAACACATATGTGTATAATTTTTTCATTGAAAGAGTTAATTACACAAACCTGTTAAAAAAAAATCCCCAAAAAGCTCTTCACTCTTGCATGTAAATTGAATTAAAACATCACATGATTATATGTTGCTAAAAATGTATGCAAAAGTGGTGATTGGAAGGAAGGAAATAAAGAAAGAAACGGGAAGAATGAAAGGAAGACAGAAAGAATACCAGATTGGCACCTTAAAAAGGGAAGTCCATCCATCAACCAACGAAAAATTCTTGCAATATGCTTTATGCAGTCCCACTATTCTAAACGCGGTATGAAATATGATTCTAAACTGTAAAAGCCACCCATTTTTATCCATCTCAGGGGGCGGCCATTTTGTCCCTTGCTGTTGACTGAAAATGACATCACAGTTGCTCAGTGCTCAGGTCACGGCTGAGCTTATGAACGTCTTATGACTAAACCCAGAAAACAGGTGAGCTGTGATTGGTTGTTACCTGAGCAACTGTGATGTCATTTTCAGTTGACAGCAAGTGTCAAAATTCCCCCCCGAGATAGCTAAAAACACATACAGCGTATTGTAAATAAATAATTTTGTGTTGACTTTTCCTTTAATCTCATGCCATCCCTGTAGAATTGAGATCAAGCCACTAATTGAGCCCCTGAATACGAATTTGACATAAAATGGCTCTGAATGGCCATTAATCGTAACTTTCCTCTCCTGGCGTCCTCCCGCAGGGTTCCTACTGGGCCATAGACGCCAACCCTAAAGATGACGCTGCACCCAGCAGGCCGAAGAAGAGGCCGCGCTCTGGAGAAAGGGTACGTTGTGTTTTCACTTGCATATGACGGAATGCAAGCGCTGGGATTGTTTTTGTACAAAATACAACATCGGACGATAATCACCAATCACTCCACAAATGCAAAATTTGTATTACAAGTAACTGTACTGTTCATTGCCCTTGGCAGACTTGCTACAATGATACACTTGACGGTTAAGGTCACTGTGACCTCACATGCAACCCATTTCTCATGAAGGTGTTATCTAAGAAACCTGAGGAGTTGAATTCCATTACATTTGGAAGCAGCTTTCCCCTCAAAGTAATTTTGTTCCTGGATGCTTCATTTTTTTTTTTCAGCCTATGTTAAACAAGCAAGAGGTTGCATTTTTGGAATGAAGGAATACCTTTATTAATCCGAGAGAAGGGATATTTTACGGACAGTTTTTGATGTCTGAATGCACTTTAATATAATTTGTTTGAGTGACATTGACATCCCCACCTACACAAGTCAGCCACACGAAGCCAATGGAAAAACTTTGATTGACACGTTCCAAGGGCCTTTCATTGAACATTATGTTAATGTGTGAGGTTGTAGTTTACACTGGTGTCATTTTAGGTAGAAAACCAAGAAAATCACAATATTAGAAACAGCTCTTAGTGCATTTGAATACCGATGCAACAACCCAAATAATAAACATATACAGTACAAGTAACATTTTAAATGACTACCTCTCTGTCTGTTGGAACCCCTTTAGATTGTGTATGTAGTCAGAAGGCTGTTCATGACTATATTGCACGCCCTCTAGCAAGTGTGGCATCTCATATGCACACCTTACTTGAGCAACATGCTATTATTCTTTCAGATCAAGCAGGGTTGACCCAGATGTAAGTGTGCGCTAATTGCAGGCTGGTAGACTTGTTTCCGTGACGCCACAGAAAACAGCAGGTACAAGCATCTGAGTAGATGCAAGGGGGAATGAAAATGTTTTTGGGGGGGGGGGAAGTGATTGACAGCAGCCGCGGCTATAAATATATGTAACCCTGCATCAACCCAGCAGACTGCGGCTGGTTGAGTCGGGAACTTGTGAATGTTAATACAAAGCAAGCCGAGCGAGCTCTCCATTCCAGACGTCACCTCGTTCTCTGGGTATGCGCTGATTATGGTATCGTGTAAAGAAGATTAGATGCGCTCCTCAGTGCACCAAAAGGCTCGATTTGATGTAGTGCAGTCAACTACATGTAAAATTGGTATTCCTTTTCGACCACCTTCACAGAACTGTGATTGATGAGCTGAATATGAAGGGTCACAATCAGTCAATTCCCTCTCTGAAAAAGTCCATTGATGTACCTTTTGGGCTGTAAGGGCTTCTTGTCATGTTGTTACTAATTATTATATATTTGTCTTTTTTTTTTGAGAGAGAGTAAAAATTATTATATATTTGTGATGTAGTCTTCCATGGATTTCGAGCTAAATTCTGCCTTACCGTGTACAGTTGTGCTTGTAAGTTTACATACATTATGGTATAACTTGTGAGAGAAATGAGTGGTGAGAAAAATGGCCATAAAATCCAAAATACTGGGGAAATAGTTTTGATATTTTCAGAGGTTGAAGTGGACATGAGTAGACTAGTGACGATTCATAGCATTTTTGTGTCATTAGGTGACGTTAAGCTTGTATTAATAGATTTTTTCCCCCGTCTTTACTGTATCAAGTTCTTTGGTGCGGAAACTGTTGAAAAAATCCCCGGTTTTTTTCAGTTAACAAATGCTACCTTCATTTTGATGTACCACTTCTGTTGCAGATCAGAAAGGGCTGCAATCATGTCGCCATCGTAATGAGTGACCTGTGCAAGCACTCGCACCGGCTTTGTCCAAACTAATTTTTTGCTGCTGCTTTTAAAATCCAATAATGCCACTTTTTTCCTACACTTTTGTGCAGGCTACATTGCTGCTGCAGTTCACTTCCTCCCATATTCCAAGATAATGAGACATTTTGGGTGGGCATTACATTGGCCTATATGTGTACAACATCCGAGTGACTGCATTCATTGGCCCTGGGGTTGGTTGAAGTGGATGAGTGGTTGCGGGTTAGAAGACACTGTGGATGATGGAGCCTTTTCAACACGGGCCGACGCTAGACATAAATGGTTGCACTGCTGGTAAAGCACATGACACAAAGCCTCACACACTCTTCTCTGTTGAAGGCGTCTGCGGTTTTGAGCGATCCAGAAATTAAACTTTAATCGGCCTGAAGAAAGTAACTGCGAGTCTTCATTGTATAATTGTCTTCAGTGATATGGCGCCACTTGAAATGTGTCTCAAGTGAATTTTCCGTTCCGTTGCCTTTTGAGTGCGCCCACAGTGCCGAGTTCAAATTATACTACTCTTGTCCACATGCTGCCTTAAACAATTGCATAGTTAGACCATTGGTTCTCAAAGGGACCCACATTTTCTTTTTGTAGCTAAGACGTGACCCACTTTAGTAGAAATTAAGAACAATTAAAGAAAAAGTACTGTTCAAGAATAACCTGTGAAAACGGATGTGCATCATATTTAGGTCTATGTCTAATCTGTACGTATTCTGCTCGCGAGATGGGAACAGAAGGGAAATACATACTTAATATGTTGCTTCACCATTAAGCGTATTATTAATGTTTGAAATGGCAGCTACTTTATATTTTATTATTATAATTATTTTTTTTCACTTGTTTAAAATAAACCTAAAGTATAAGCCAATTTGAGCTTTTCAAATTCTGGAACTATAATATATATATATATTTTTTACTTATTTGTGTGCTGTATTTGTTTTAAAAGGCAGCAGCTTTTAAAAAAAGGATTTCCAATTATTTATTGTTGTTAAAAATAAACATTTTCAAACAATGCTGATGTGATTTAAAAAAAAAATCTATAAGAATAATCATAAAACCGCATTTGTTTAGACTATAATCGTACACCCAAATCTGAAACCGTTGCACCCCTAATATTTTAACTACGTATGCTTAGCTCCATGTTCAAAGAGCACCACAAAGCTTATTAAGAAACTGTTGACAACTGCAAATACAAAATATATTCTTAACATCGATGTCTGTAATAATGAAATATCATATGTCTGAGACTTTATCCAATGAGCGACATTTAAGTGTCACAACAACAATATTATACATAAACACCCACAGTCATTAATCATATAGTACAACTAATAATGTACAATATGCTACAATTGAAGATCTGCATTAAGGAGGGATTAACAGAAATTTAAATCTAAAGTAAACAAGAAAACAAGTTTAACATTGCATGTTCATATATGGCAATTAATAAATAACGTCTAATTATGCTACAGCAATATTTTTACAGTAAGTGTAAAAAGGAAAGTACATTATTAATGATAATGATGAATTTATACACTGTGTATGAAACATTGGTTAGCTGAATAGATGTGCAAGGGTGATGTGAAGGGAGGATATTTGGGGGCGCACTGCCCCATTAAACCCACTTTACTTAGGACAGGCTGGTTGTAGCCCTTGAATTGGGATGCAAGGACAGAATGACATCACAACCAATTAGGGGTGCTGTAAGCACAACTGAGATTTTGTCCAATGATGTTAGAGGCGGATGGACAGGAAGGCGGGACAAGTCACAGTGCAACGGAAGAAGGCAGGAAATTAATTGCAGACTGGATGCTTTTTGTAAAATGTCAAAATTGGATAAGACCTGGTAAAAGAGGACGTGTAGTCACCTTGAAACAACTGGGCTAGGGTACCTTCAGCGTTGAAAAAACATCATCTCATGGCAGGCTAACGTTCATTACCTCACAGTGGTTTTAGTTCTGTATTATCAATGTCTGCCTGCCTAACACACACACAAGCACACGCACACAAACACTGTCATTTCATTAAAGAAAACCACCCGACTCTTTAATCATAGCAAGTCTTGTGCATTCTTTTCATCGTTTGTCTTTGTCTGTGTTGCTGAATCTTGATCATTATCTCTCGCTGTCTGTCTGCCTGTGTGTCTGTTTGTCTGTGTGTGTGTGTGTGTGTGTGTGTTTTGCCTGCTCGCTTCTCCAGCGGGAGGCATTCAGGCTTCAGGCGGGATTGCAGTGACAAAATACGCAATCAGACTTTTTGAAGGTAAAAGACAGAGGAGGCAGGAGAAATGATGGGAAGGGGCGAAAGGGGAGCATCCAGAGAGAAATTAGACGATGAGACGGAGAGGAAAAAGTCACACTGCAAGGGGAACTAGATAACAAGGAGATGAGGGAGCGAAGGGAGAGTATTCCAGTCTTATGTTCTAGTTAATTACCACACAAGGCCTCAGGCTGCCGTTAGACATATTTTCTTCACCGGGGAATTTTTTTTCTTTTAAATTACAAACATTAATTAATTCCGAGGCTTGTCATCTCGTTTTATATGGATGGGCCCTTCGACCCCTTTTCTTACGCCTCGCTTACACCGCTGGCAGACACACCGCAGGCTGTCACATGGGCTGAGGGGAGGCAGGAGGGCTTTAAGTGCAAAGCGTTATCATCAGGAAAGGGGGGGGAATAAAGGTCTGCTAAATATGTCTGGCTGTTTCTTTGCTTTAAGTCATCAGGATGCAGGGCTAAACAGCGGCTGTATGCACGCATTGTCTAAATGTGTAGACAGGCAGCCTACCTGCATCTCTCAGCTTAATCACGCTCTTTATTTGCCTTTCTCTGGGCCTGTCTGCCACCACTCAATTATCTCTCTTCCCTTCTTCCACTCCCCTCCGCATCCCGTCGCCGTCTGCTTTGTAACTGCCTCCACCAGGGAGACAGCATCCTGTTTCTTTGGGAGTTTATCATAAATTAAAGATTGCATTGTTACCAACCAATCCTCTTACTGTAAGCAGTTTGGGAAGGCAGCACAGAAAGCAGCCTTGAACCCTAAAAGGAGTCAGGCTCGAAAAAATATAATCCACCTTTTTCTTTTTTTCTGAGTGGCAAATTTTCCCCTCATTGATCTTTGGCTAGTTCCTTGTAGCCTCAAATTCCGTTAACCCCTCCGAGGAGACAAAGCAATGAACTCTCCCAAATACATTCGCCACGCTTGAATAATGCATGAGGATGCCTTGATGCATCTAAGTGCGTGCGATGTGTCCACTTTGTGGGTCGCTTAAGTGTCCGGCAATTTAAATGAAGCGCGCCTCAAATAGTTCACACTGGTTGAAGCCGCGGGCACTCTGGTGATTCAGGAGGCTCCCGACGTAATCATAAATTTGCAACATTCGGACATTTCTCATAAGCAATGTCACATTTCATTTCCTCCCTCATTTTTACTCTCACCCTCCTCTGCATATTTCTAATTAACAGTGATCATATTTGACCTATTCTTTTATGTATGAGTCAACGGAAGAAACACTCACCGGACTCATGCAAAGATCACGACCTCATAGGAAACATGTGCAGGCGTGCTATCAAGTTCTAACACCCAAAAGTTGGACCAAAATTGGGTGAAAAATATCCCCTGAAGTTCTATTTTCTGTGTTAGAACCAACATTGTACCTCAATAGTGTCCAAACTACGACCCACCCACTGTCTTTTGGTGGCCTACGGCTTTCATTAAAAATAATATTTGACACGGCTCACAATGCTATTAAAAAAAAAGGGGGGGGGGGTTAACTTATTCACTGCCATTGACAGCTACAGACGTAAAAAAATCATTTAAACTATTTTTATTAGTTTAACATTTGTTTTCCATTTTTGTTAACAAGAGTATGAAAACCTAGATTTTTTTTTGTACAGATATAAAATTTGTGATTAATTGTGAGTTAACTAGTGAAGTCATGCGATTAATTACGATTACAAATTGTAATCACCTGATGCCCCTAATTTTTAATAACCTTTTCTTTAAGAAATATATATATTTTTAATTTTTAATAATGTTTTTTTTTTTTAAGAAACAATTATTAAAAATTAGGGCCGTTGGGAGATTACAATTTTTAAACGTAATTAATCACATGACTTCACTAGTTAACTCACGATTAATCACAAATTTTATATCTGTTCTAACACAAAAAAATTCTAGGTTTTTATACTTTTGTTAACGAAAGTGGGAAAACAATTTAAACTAGAAATAGTTCAAATTAATTTTTGACGTCTATAGCCGTCAATGGCAGTGAATGAGTTAAAAATGTGTCTGTCAAAAAATTTGCTTGGGGGATGTGCTTGATGGTGACTACCTGTCACATGAGGTGCAGAATTTGGACCCAAAAGCAGACAGGACAGGGGAGTCTTTAATTTCCCCCCCACCAAAACCTATTCTTATTTATTTACTTTAAAATGTTTTAAAGTTTTCTGTTAACGTGTTTAAACGTTAGTCATTTTTGTAAGCTACTTTTGTTTTCTCTGATTTGCTTCTGAATGTCATTAACTGTTGTGCCTGTTGATGCTTGTAGGTGTTGTGTTTTTGCCTGTGTATGAAATGTGCCATAGAAATAAAGCTGCCCTGCCTTTATATACAAAACTATCAAGTAACGACAAAGAGCAGGGCTGGATGCAGGTCGTCTCGAAGAAAACACTTGACCAAGAAACCTTGATGAAGAAAACTTGACTAAGAAACCTCGGGTGGGTTGCAGAACACTTGGAAGCCCGACCTAGCCACGGGTGTGTGAATGTGTGTGTGAATGACTGAATGTTAGGCATTGTAAAGCACCTTGGACACCATATGGTGTAGTAAAAGCACTATATAAAGCAGTCCATTTACAGCTACATGGAGGAACCTCGACCTCCTGACAAACGTGCCACTGAGCAACTCCAGCTAGGGCAATGTACAGTTCTTTATGACAGAATAAAGGCATATATGACAAAATAAGGGTGACAAATACAAGACCATAGCAACTGCATAGTAACTGACAACATCACAATGACCCAATTATGGATACAACCCAAAACCCAATCACAACACTCCTATTATTAAAGATTTTCTAGATATGCAAGGACACATCTACAGCTAAAATATGAATGGAATCTCTGTGGAAAATAGTTTTAATTTCTCACAGATAATTACAGTGATATGATTCACAATTTTTATGTGATGGTAAATATTAATCAAAATTGTTGCAGTACATGGCTGTGGAGGGCCTCATGAGTTTGCCCTGGGCCCCCAAATGACTAAATACACACCTGGTCTGGTCTGCATAACACACGAGCTACAAAACCTCATTCCAGCTAGAATCAAAGGATTAACTCTGCCTGTTATGAGCTTTTCCCTTTGGCTTTTTGTGGCGCTTATTCAAAATGAATGCCGGTGGTCTGAGAAGACAAACTTGATTAGAGGAGAGGAATACCCACTTGAAGTTAGCATAAAATAAGCAGACTCACGTTTGAGTTTCTGAGTCATGATAGTAAGATGGTCGATCACCAGTAGTCGCACAGGATTTGAGTAATATTGATTATGTGTGTTGTTGTTATTGGTTTTATTGTGTCGGGCGAAACTTCCTGCTTTTGCCTCATTGCCCATTTGGTTGAGAGGACTGCAACTCAAAGTTTGTGTCAACTAAGATGTTTTGTGACTGGTGTCATGCATTTGAATCGAATGCACTGTTTAAGTGTTTTATGTGTGTGTTGTTTTTAAATGCTTTATGTTAGTTAAATTTAGGTTCCTCGTTCACACTGTATATTGTCTTTTTCCCCCCAACTATTGTTTTTTATGTTTTTTTATAGAAACCCCAAATTGACTGTAATGCCCTCTGATGTGGGAAATGAACCACAGTCGCCAATGCACTTTTTAGCTGTTTGTTCAACACCGATTGAATAGAAAATAAAGTAAGGGCACTCACACTGAAGCTGCTGTCAGCACAGATTTCCCACTTGGCAATGTCACATGCCCCGCCTCTTAAATGAACATCATTGTATGCAGATACTACATTACGTCATCATACAGTATAGGGGTACAGTCTTAGTATTAATAGTACAGTGTTTTTTGCTTGCAATTTGTTTGTTTTTTGTGTGTGTTCAGACATATTTGCAATGTGTTTAAAAATGGTGTTTTATAAATTGTATATAAGTTGATTGTTTTTTAAATATGGTGACCAAAGAGGAGGGAGTTCCAGTAGTTAAGATGGGATGTGACAAGGCTGTGGACGAGGATAGAGGCGGTCAGGGTGGTGAAGGCGGGGCGGAGTCGGTTGATGCCTCGCAGGCGGAAGTAAGCTTCCTGGGTTATGTTATTGATCTGCGAATGGATGATAGTGAGCTGTTAAGGACGACAGTCATTAGCTCTCTGGTATCAAACTTGATGAAGGTTAGAGCATAACTTATGAAGGAAACTGCTACAGAGACTTGTAATTAAACATCCGTCGTGCAGTAGGAATAGGATACTACATTTAGCTAATTTTGAATAGGCTTGACCTCTCTCCTTGCAAAGTACTGAACGTTGTGCATTTCCTTTAAATGAGTAGGGCTGCAATACACAACAGTTCTAATGATCGTTATGAAAAAGCAATTCTTCCTTCTGTCATTGCAGGCGTCAACCCCTTACAGCTTGGAGTCGGAGTCGCTGCGAATGGACTGTATCATGTCCGGTGGGGGATCGCCCACTCTGGCTATCAATGCGGTGACAAACAAGGTAGGTGTGTTTTTCAAATTTGGAAAAACAAGTGAACCATTTTAAAAATCTAAATGGTCATACTGGAGAAAAGTATCAGGGAGCTGCCGAAGTCTTACTGCTTTGATCACGAGCAGCAAGAACCCGTCTGTTGCACAGATTTTCACTTTCACCCGCCACGTAATGCAATGAAGCACGCAGTGTCGGAGAAGCTGACCTGGGTGAGGTCATGTTGTGTGTGCGTGTACGCGTGTGTCAGGGTCAGAGGACACTCAAGATTACGCACACCCATAGAAACACGCATGCAGTGACGGTGTGTGGTAAATGACACCTGACCTCGATCAAAGAGAGAATTTGTACCGTAGCAGCAGCAGCTTTCACAGCACGTCGTGTGTTTGGACCTGTTGTGAGGGTCTTGACATTTTCCATCTTCATCCACACGAGTCTTGACTCATACTTTCCAGACTTTTTCACTTAGGAAACACACCATTTCTCAACTATTAGGGTTAAAAGCCGAGTTGTGTTTAGACCCGAAGTTATAATGCAAAATGATTTTCCTGATCAAAAGACACATTGGGAAAGGTCGAAAGGCAGGCTTGTAAACAGCAGTGGTGCTGATAATGCATATGTGAAAGGTTTTCTTGTCTTTATTTGTGCCCTGTAATTGACTGGCAACCAATCCAGGTAAGTTGTCTGCCTTTTGCTCAAAGTCAGCTGGGATAGGCTCCAACTTGCCACGACCCGCTATGGGATAAGAAAATGGACCAAGTGGAAGGGAATTTAATACATGCCAAGATGGATCGACAGACGTGCAGCGAGTGCTTACTTGCTGGTGTCTGAAAGCGGTGCACTTCTTTTTTTTTCCTTTTTTGTTTCTTGAGAGCTCATTATTGTTCATTCAGTAATTTTAATTTTTTATGTCATCATCATTGCTCTCTTTTTTATTTTTATTTTTTGATTTTGTATGTGCGTGAGTATGTGCATGTGCGTGTACTCATTAGTTCACCTAAAACCTATTAAAAATCCCATACCGTTCACCCAAACCGAATACTTCAGAATCCAGCTAGAGTCGTGAGGTTGTCAGGAGACCCGAGGAAGGATCAAAGAAAAGAAAGAAAAGTGAAATCCAGCACCGACCAGACGTTACCTACTACCCACCCAAGCGGTGCACTTCTTAATTAACGTACTGCACCAGCTGATGACTACTTTGGAAAACTGAATCTTGTCCCTACAATTCTTTCACACCTCCAATTATCATTATTCGATTGACTTGAGTTAAATGGTTACACATCATGAAATTGAATGCCCTTACTGAATAAACGTTCTCCGAGTCAGTGATGAAACCCGACCATGATAAGCACAGGTGAGAACCAGACAAAGATGTAAGCATGAAGAGATTATTGCTTCTCTTGAGCAGTTCAATATGTCACACAGCTGCCAATTCACAATGATCTTCAAGGGCAGCATGTCGTAGACGCTGACGCACTTTGCCGTGACAAGGATCCAGTGATTGGAAGGATGATGCCCACATCACTGGTCCCCTCCCTCATCCTGACAGACAGGTGGCCACGAACGTGTCACACGTTCGTCAAGTTGCATTTGCATCTTAGACAATCTCTTACCACAGTTGCAGCAAATAAATATCAGTCGGTGACTCATCCGCAGTAGCCCTTAGCGCAGTTTTGGGTGTAACCCGACTCGCGCCATAAGTCAGCTGTTTTGGCTCCAGCCCATCCCATGACCTTGAAAATCATCAGCAAAATAGACAGTGAACGGATTGATGGCGTTCTGTTTCTATGCTGTTCTATGCAAACCTGAAACGCCCTCATAAATCACTTGACTGTACATTCTTGCTGTGACAAGTCCCATACTTCAAAATACTTGACTGAGTGGCGCACTGCAACAGACTTTGATGTACTTGTTGTCTCACTCAGAGGCTTTGTCTTTCATTTGTCTGAACAATTAAATGTAGCTCGAAGGCACCGCTGACGCTGTTACACAACTCTGACAACGCAACAAAACAAGATTTGGGATTCAACGCAATCCTGAGCCGTTGGTTTTTAAAAGCTTTCTAATCGGTCCCCACCAGATAAATCAGAAACTGTAGAGTTGACTGTGGTTAAACATGTTAGAATACATTAGACGAATAGAATAGAATAGAATGGAAAAGATATTCTGTACAGCAAGACAAGTCACGGTAGGGCAGCTTTGTTGCATGCATTTCATACATAAGTTAAAGTGTAAGTGTATAGCTTTAAATGATTAAAAGTACATTTAAAAATACATTTTACAAAGTACAGGCATAAGAGATAGCTTACTAAAATTACTCAAAGAATGTTAACTGCACGAAAAGTTTTAATTGATTTAAAATGGTTTAAACAACCTCAATCATAAGCATGATGGGAGAAATAAAGCCGTTTTTAACCAGGACTTAAAAACATTCATTCATTCCATTTGTGTGCAGCATAACAGCTAAATGCTGCTTCACTATGTTTGTGTTCAACTCTGGGCTACAGTAATTGAACTGAGTCTTCAGACCTCAGAGCCCTTCTGGGTTTATATCCCATTAACTCTTTCTTCAGTGTAGTCAGGACTTAAACCATACAGTGATTTACAGACCAGTGGCCGAACTTTATAAAGACTTTAGAATTGCAGAATAAGGATCATCATTATCAGCTTTTTCATGTCAGGAATTGCCACTTCAAGTCACTTGAATGATATACGGTATTGGACAGTTTTGACACTGGAGGTCATCGATTGCCTATGTAAATCCCTACATTGTAAAATAAGATCAAGACACCTGTTTGTGTGTGCGTGCGTGTGCAGGTAGCACTGTACAGCCCAGAAGCGGATGACTGTGAGAGTCCCGGCAGCCTGAGCAACAGTCTGTCTGAGAAGAGCATGACATCCATCAACCTGAACAACATGAACTCTACCGTGAGCAGTGGCAGCAGCATGCACAGTTACACGCCGGTAGGACTTTATTCTTTGTTTGAGGATTGCTGCAAAAGAGCATTTCCCTGTATTTGCTGTTCATTCACTTCAAGCATGCAAAGTTGGATGCATGGAAAGAGTCAATGCAGGCATCATTTGTGTTGGCCACCCCTTCAAACATACGTCTACACTTTTAAGTTGGAAAACATTTTCATCCTCAAGTTGATGCAGCGCTCAAGAAGAATATCTGTTAAGTTGCCTTTGCTTTGTAACAGTCACTCACCTTTTTACCATCTTTATCCGCTCACCTCTCACCTGCATGAGCACAGGTCAGTGCAATCGCATCTATCGCATTAACCTCTCATTCCACAAGGCCATATTTCGGATTCCACTACCCCTCCGCCCTATTACCGTCCAACGCCATCTTTTCACACCTCATCTGTGGTCTGGCCGGACGGGCCCGGGGTTAGTTGGGCCTCATTACCTGTCGTAGGTGATCCCCTTCTGGCTGACTGTGATTACTGATGGCAGAAAGCGTGCAGGCAACGATGTGCTTAAAGGAAAGTCCGCTATTATTGGCTGGAGGTGGAATGCGAGCAGGATGCGTCATGATAAGTGGGTTTCAAATTAAAAAGGGAGAAAAGCAAAGTGCTTTTGTAGAAGGGTTGATGTTGAGGAAGATGACAGCTTGGATGAGGGGAGTAAGTCAGCAGAAAGACAGTCTGTATTCAATTCAAGAACAAATGGCCTTTTTTTCAGTAACCACTGAAATACAGCTCTTCACAGGAGATAGGACCGGGTCTGTCAGTTAGTGAAAATTTGTGAATATTTGAAACCCACCAAAAAGAGGTGGTAACATAAGACGGCAACAAAGCACTTACAACAGAGACTGGTTTTCCATTTAAATTGGAATATTTACTGTGGTCTGTAATGACACAAAGAAGAAGAATCAGCAAGTATGAACACTAGGGGTGTTAGGAAAAATCGATTTAGCAATATATCGCGATATTACAGCGCGCAATTCTCAACTCGATTCGATATGCCGCCGAATTGATTTTTAAACATCATTTTTTTATGGGAATATTCAACAAAACGTTTTATTTAGGGTTAGGATTCACACATTAAGCATGGAAGAATGTTATATTAATGGAACATTGAGCCTTAATATTTTACTTCAGTGCTGTTCAAACAAAAAACAGACTGCAACCTGTTTGTTAAATGCAGTGGTTCAGTTATAAGCCTGAATTTTCAGATAAATAAATAAATGTTCATACAAATCTTACAGTGTACATGTACAAGTTTACTTACTGATTTGTATTTTCTAAAGTTGAGTAAAAAAATAATAATCGCAATAATCAATTTATAGATTCGCATCAGGATTAACCGGTATCGAATCGAATCATGACCTATGAATCGTGATACGAATGGAATCGCCAGGTACTAGGCAATTCACACCCCTAATGAACACCATGCATCTACTCTAGCATGTACACAATCATGACCCCATGTTACATAAATCAACTCTATTCAGTTGTTCAGTTATTCAAATCAAACAAACCACTTTCACATGAGGCTCATCAGTAATAATAATGAGCATATTAGCCTGCCGTAAATAACACAAAAGGCAAACTACCTTGTTCAATAGATCAATCATCTGAAATCTATTCATTTTTAATGATTATGTTATACATATTTATATAACATTTTTTCCTGTACCTCCCACAGGTCAGTAGTCACTCTGAGCCTTCGTCCCAGTCCTTGAGTCTTCAGCAGCCTACCCAGCCCACGCGACCTCCTCCTCTTCCTCCTCCTCCTCTTCCTCCACAACCCCAGTACGCTCTGCCCGTGCCGGAGTCACGGGACAAGCACGTCTGCTTCTCGGACTTCGAGGACCTCAACGCGTCTTTACGAAGCCTGTACAAGTGCGTCTTTGAGCAGTCGTTCACTCAGCAAGGTGGGTGTCAGCGATCGTCTCGCCGGCCGTCTACATTTTATCTGCTCGTGTTAGCCCGTCGGACGTCTGCACTTCAACTCGTTCGCAGAAGAAGAAGGCGAAGAAGGGGGCAAAAAACGCTGCATGTCAGGCTTCCAGCACATAATTAACTGTCAAGCTTAAGCTCTTGAAATTGATGTGCAACTTTAATATTGCTTTCACAGCACGGGAAGCGCTGCTGCATTAACCTCCCAGCACACACTACCCCTGCCTCTATTGTATTTTAATAAACAAACAATCTGCTGTTCCGCATATCTGCATTTTACGGCCCGCTCAGTCAAACGAGCAAAGGCAATTAAGAGCAGAGAATTCATCGGAAGGCGAGAAAACGACAAACACATCTGCAGCTTTGATAGAAGCTAATTAGATAGCTTCTAAAGTTTGTGAAGCATCTCGCTAATTGCTTCCTGAAGCTATCAGGTCAGCCGGCCTCCTCCCACTTGGGCCTTCCCTGCATCCCAACACCCTCTGATCAACCTCCCCTTTCGCTCTCTACTTTTCTCCAGAGGCATGCATCCTCTTGTTCCGAGGAGAGTAATGCGCTCCGCTGGGCTCATAAAGACGTTTCTTTCCATTTCTGGCCTGAAATGCACATACAGGAAAGATGCGATAAAATTCATGCACATCTAAGGAGTTCAAATATATGGTCCAGCTTGAAATTTCAAATATGGATCCAAGCCAAAGGTGGACAAAATGGCTCGAAGAAAGCAGTGACTATGTTAGACTAGAAATCCAATGCCTCATCGAAGACATTAATTGCATATCTCAAATCCACTGTTAAATTAAAAAAAGTTTTTGGTGAACTAATGAATACACACACACTCACACGCACGCACACATGCACGTACACATACTCACCCACATACAAAATAATTAAAAAAAATAATAATAATAAAAAATATTTTTTTTAAAAAAGAGAGCAATGATGATGACATGTCAAATCGGTAAAATTACAGAATGAACAATACTGAGCTCTAGGGACAAAAAAAAGAAGAAAATACACAACAAAGGGTTTGGTAGTAAAAAATAAAAAATTGGATGAAAGGACATTAAAGCAACGAGCGAGTTGGCAGAGAGTAAAGTGGATAAAAGAGTGAATAAAAGAAAAACACTTTTATAGGCAGGTAAAACGAAGCGACTCTCTGTTGGCAGCGGTGAACGTTCCCACTTGAAGGACTCGTCACACTCCTCATGAACTGACGGTCGCAAAAGGAGCCGCCATCCTCTTGTTTCACTTCAGTGATCTTTGACGAGGTCTGAGCCGCGCAGTTCAGACAACTGTCGTCAGCTCCGCGATGGGCGAGGACACCAGTCGACAACAGGTCGGCAAGGTGATGCTCATGTGTCAAGTGAGCCACGTCGACAAAGATTTGATCATATTGAGGGCAGAATCGCACAAAACATCATGAAATGGTTGTTGGCGGATAAGCATTGATTGAAATATACTGTAAATTCCACTTTTGGTTTTATCGGAGCCCATTACTGTTCACAAGGTATGTCACAATCTGAAAAGGTCAGCTTCTGACCCTTTATACTATACATGCATATTTTCTTATAATCAAAAACGTAAATTAATTCATTTAGCATATAGGATTTAAGTTAGGTAAACTTTTGATTTTTTGGGGGTATATTTTCTACATTGTTTCTCTTGAATCTAAATCCGAATTTCAGTTTAGATCACTGATATCAATCTTAGACAAGTTTGATCATTAGTTTCCCAGATGAGCCTACATCAAGGTAGGGTAAGTACTTCATGCAAGGCTGCGCACAGTAAAGAGGAGGCGGAGTGATGATTTGAGCTGGAATAATGCCAAGTGAGATGGTAGACACCTTTAGGAGGCTAGAAGGTACCACAATGATCCAATTCCGGACCATGTCTTATCATGGTATAAAAAGGAGAACCATTTCATTTAGGGAAATGAACAAAAACATACCTTATAACTTGGAAAAGATCATATACTTATAAGTAGGGATGTTCGATAACACTTTTTCTCAGATTTGTGCTCAACTCTTGTGCAGTCATCAATAGTACCAATACCAAGTACCGATACCACTAACACTTTTGACAAATACCCCCCAAAATGCATTGACAGATGATAAAAACATTTTTTTTAAAGACCTACATGTGCCAATATAGCATTTTCCCTTAAAAAAGTGTGAAATGAATGGCAATTTTTAGTTTCTAGTTTGTGATCGTAAAATGACCACAAGAGGTATCGGCTGCCGCCTCGTTTACAAGTATTTGCACTCGCCCATCCCTACTTACAAGAGACCTTAAAAACTTGATGAGAGCCTCCTTTGAAGACATGACAAGTAAAATTGAACGCTCTGGACTACACAGTATAAGCAGTAGCAGATTAAATATGAAGACATTTTTACAGGGTTAGTTTAGCTTGACTTGGTTTACCGAGCTTACCTAGCTTGCATTTGTGCGCTTATTTGTGCAATATTCACAGAGATATTAAAGGAAAGAAAGTCAGTCTAACAAATCATCTTTAATGGCCCAAAGGAGAGCACGTACCTTCGACCAATTTGGATCCAAACCAAATTGCAAAATGTATCTTCTGTGCTGAGAGTACTGGAGACCCTCGTTCTCATCCATTGTTTTCTGCCTGCGACTGATGCATACAATGCATTGTTGTTATCTGCGTTTCTCATAGTACCAATTTGAAGAATAGGTCGAGCCGGTATTGCGCCGTGGAAACACATCTGCAGTTCATTCAACATGTTTTGACAGTTCTTTCCAGTCCTGATTTAATTTCCCTCAAAAGAACCAATATCAGTAGAAACTCTATTTAGGTGTCATTTTATGATTCATCATGATTCGAACACAGTATTTTCAGGTGTTTGTTGGCGATGTCATTGTCACCCTGAATATGTTGTTTGCTGTTCCTGACAGCTTTGATGGGTATGCCCGGCGACTCGAACCATTCGACTTTGACAGCCTGCTCTTATCAACACTCACCCGGAGCAGGGAATGGCGGCGGCGGCACGGGGAGGGGCAGCCACCATCATCAACACAACCATCACCACGCCCACCACCCTCAGCATCATCTGGCCACCCATGGCCAGCACCCGTCCCTCTCCCACCAGAGTCACAGCGGACAGAGCTGCGCCACGACAGGTGAGGCGGACAAGGTCTAGCTGTCTGTCCGTCTGCTTTATTGTTACATTTGATTGTCGCCAGCTGGAAAATAGACAAGTAAACAAACATGATAATATTAGCTTAGTGCAGTTGCTGTGCTCAGTTGTGGATGCTGCAGTATTATGCATTTTTCTTCACCACTGCCTTTTGATTCTGCCACCTTGAATCAAATACAGCTCCTCTCTATGGGTATATATTTAATGCTCATGAGAAAAACGGTACCACAAAAGTATACATTTATAAGGAATACAAACACGTCTATTTGGAGAGGCTGACATGCATGTCAACTGTCGTCCAACCTGGCTGGGTAAAATGCAACTCATCACTTTTTTCCCCCCACTATTGTTTAGGAATTCAGTTTCACATCTTTCACAGCGAAAATAAAAATAAACTGGAACCGCTCTGTGGAGTTTGTTTGTCTCCATATCTTTTTACTGATTCTTGTAAAAGCAACACTGTCTGCCAGTGCACATTATTGACTGTGTTTCATATTTAATAAATATGGATGCCACTCAGTGTCAAGCAGTAATTCTACCCTTATTCCAATGCCACTGTGTGGTTCATGTTATCTCTTAAGTGTGTCTTTCTGCACTTTCTGTTCATTGCTTTTAGATTGCTCTCCTCTCTTTGTCACATCTCACAGAGGTTCATATAACTGGGATGCGTACGAGTGAGGCTTTCACCAACATGTTTCCTCCTCATATCATTCCTGCTTTTCTGCATCACCTCATTCTGTGCACGTGTGTCTGCATGTGGGTGTGTTATCAATAAAGCTCTTTGACGGGCACATTGGCAACTATTCGCACATTATATATAAATCTCAGTTGGCGGTTTTCTCCTCTAAGCTGAGGATGAATGTGAGCTATCCGCCCGTCTTTGCGATGGAGGCCTGAGCATCTATTGTTTTGTTTGTGGTTGTGGGAAGCAGCTTCACCTTTTTATTTTGCACAAAGGCACAGAGCTGTGACTGGAATATTTCTGTGTGGAGCTGCGCCTCCTTGTGGTTTACTCTGGAACTGATGTCAGAACATGACTGAAAACATAAGGATAAACATATAAACAATGTGCGGTTTCCACAAAGTGGGGAAAATGGGAGAAAACAGCAAGCAAAAAAAAAAAAATGTAAATTTAAAAAATATTGAAAACAATGGGGTGTGAGGGATAATCAACGATTATTGGAATCCGCAGGTGCTTAACCGCAAATATTTTGAACATACCCACATGTATTTATCTTGGCCTTTCTTCCAGGCATGACTTCAGATTGGTACCCAAATCTGGACTGGCTGAAGGAAAGCTGCCGCATCGCAACCAGGTACAATTGGGCGGATGTAGACCTCTCTCCATTTCAAGGTAAACACACTCACACTAACAGGATTACAGAAAAGGAATATTCAGTATGGTAATAGCATACCAGCAAAACTACTGCAATCTCTTTGATTCTCCAATGTGCTTTTACTTCAAATTTCATCATCACAATTGTTCATATTGTTTTCCTTAGACACTTTACATGTTGTTGGTCCAAAAAAAGTACATCAGGTTAAATTGGATACAATGGGGATGGGGATTGGGCCGGCCTGTGAATGGCAAAAATCATTGTATAATTGACGGCAATTGAAATACATTGGGGAGAAAAATAAATACATAAAAAAATTAATTTAAAAAAAGAGCCCTAGAGTGTACCCCATCTACTGCCCGAAGCCTGCATATATATATATATATATATATATATATATATATATATATATATATATATATATATATATATATGTGTGTGTGTGGGGTTATTTTAATCCGGGAATATGGAAATCCACAGGTGCCGAACCGCAAGTACTATTACAAACAAAACAAAAAACAATGAAACTGATAAGATGTCACTTTACTTAATAACTTCTGCGAAAATAAAATGAATTATGGCTCAGTCAGTGAAAAGAAAAACGATTCACTTTATAGGAAGTGATAGAGGGAGTAGAGAGGTGTCTGCTAAGCAATACTGACACCTAATGGCCACTGTATGTACAGTACAGTATGAGAATTGTTGGACTACTGTACATGCTTAGCTGTAAGCCATTTGTTTTATTATTGTAAGATGAGTTTGAAATGATATTATCATATTTTGGGATCTTAGTTGGGAGTATATTTAGATTTAGAGCATAATAGGGATTTAGATCTTAAACTACTTATATAGGAAATTGTTAAAAAAAAAAAACATTGGGGAGGGAAGTACACTATTTGTGATTTAAAAAATATCATTTTTATATGCTATGTTACAGCCTCATTACAAAATGGAATAAATATTTTCTTTGCCCCTCAGAGCTCTACGCACAAAACCCCATAATTACAAGGTGCGAAAAGAAAAAAAAAAGTTTTTTTTTTGCAAATGTATTGCAAATCATTTTAAAATAAATCACATGTACATAATTATTAATTAAATGTGGATTACAAATAATTTAAATTGTAATTATTAATAGAATGTGGAAAAAGTCATGTGATGTGAGTACTTGATTTGCTTTTTGGTGACATATGATGAATAGTTTCCCTGACATTTTAGGTTCAACTCCAAATACTACTACTTTGGATGGGTTCAACTAACTAATGAGAGTTTTTTTTTTTTACTTACTGCATTTAGAATTGGTTCACTTCTTATGAATCTCGTTAGTTATTATGATTTTACTATGATAATGTCTCCATGTAGTCTGGCCCTTGAGGCACAATATTATAACAATGTAATGGTGCTGGCCTAATAAAGGTTATTAGACTGTGTCTGAGAGGTTGCTACCCCCTGTCCACACACACACACACACACGCCCCCCCCCCCCCCACACACACACAGACATCAATTCCACCTCTCTTTCGCTCTCTCAGTTGTGCGATGTAAATAATCTAATTAAGGCCGTCTCAGTAACAGCCTCTTATCCTGGTCAGTGCACAAAGCCGGCAACATCCACGCACGACTGGGTGATGACAGCTGGTCCCATAACACCCGGCCGGCCTCCTTCCATCATCTCTCTTTCCTGCTGCACTTGACCCCACTCACACTACCGTCACGCCATCCGGCAAGCCTGTATATAAACCTTGTAGAGCAGGAAGCACCGATGGGACCAAGCATGAGCACTTTACAATAAGCGTGTGCGTAGTGGACAAATAAGACCTCAGTGAGGGCTCGTCTGTGTTGGGAATATGAGCCGCTCCATCAATTTAAATGAGAAATCTGAGTGATCAACATGATTGGGGTTTAGTAATGAGGTTATACTTTAATCCACTTTATTTCCACATGCCATTCATTCTTAAAGACGTAATCAAATCAACAGCCATTTTTGTTGACCTTGTGGCTGCTCAATTGAGTTTAAGTTCACGGTTATGTTCTCAAGTCAAGTTTATTTATATGGCCCTTAATCACACAAGAGTCTCAAAGGGCTTCACATGCCCTCAGTTGACAAATAGCAACGACATCCCCTAATCGAACCACAAGAGGGCATGGAAAACAAAACCAAAAAAACATCGGGAAAATGAGAAACCTTGAGAAGGGACCGCAAATGTGGTAATCCCCCTTCCAGGATGATTATGTTCCAATGGGCAGCAATTTACATAGTTTGCGATACTAAACATTATATACTAGAATACAGGGATGTGATTTGACCAAAGTGAAATTATCTGAAAATTTAGCCGGGGGTCTGGGGGCCGCGGGCACTCAGCTAGGTCCAGAGCTCATGGGTTTTCCGTGTTTTTAAGTACTTTCAATGCACTCAGATGACAAAGAAATAGACAAAACAACAGCATAAATTTTCAATGTATATTGAACTATCCCATATAAAATTGCAGTTTTAGTCAACTCAAAATCAGTCACATTCAAAAACATTGGACTGCCTTTGCTTTTAAAAACTATCACTGAGAATATCATCATATATATTTACCATGCAATAAATCATTTATCAACCATTCTTAATTTAATACATAATGCATAACAAAAACATAAAATACCTCATGCAGCAAGCTCTGGTAAAAACACAATCATGCATTCGTCGAATGCATGATTGACTAAGATCATCTCTGTAACTGCATACATCAAGACAGTCAACATATTGAAACCTGAAAAGTGCAAACATGCAGCATTCATTTGAGTTTGTGTCAATGATTAACCATGTTAAATATTTATGGCCATTTTTATTATGTTATAATATTTTCGAAAATTTGATTTCGATTAATTTGAAAAGTTTACCACCGACCTCAAAATTCACGACTCTGTCAGCAACTGGTACAGGTTGTTGGGGTGGATCACGTCTCTCTATTACCGCTTCCGATTGTGATGTCAATAAGGGATGGAGGCCGTAAAGTTTTGGAGTTTTCGTTTGGGCACCGAAACTTCCAGCGATGGAATAATTTGTTGTTCTTTCACGTGTTTTTTGCTCTTTGCGTGACTTTCAAGAGCTTTGAAACCTCTCGCACCATCGTCAACGGTATCATGGCACCAAATGCAAAGCGCTTTCCCGGCACGATCGATCTTCCGAATAAAGTCACTGAACAAATTCGTCACAGTCTTCTTTCCAACATTTGTACATATATCCTTCTCTAACCAGTCCCATCGAAACTTGTTTTTTACAATCTTGTCAATTTCCTTAACTCGCGGAGCATCTTTGCGTTCGATCACGGACATCTTTCTTTAAACACCCGGCAAAAACGTCTGAGAAATGAACAATGGCATACGCCTATGCCTTTATAACAAGCGCGTTTATTGGTCAACACGGAGACTTCAGCCAATCGCAAGATCAGTTTCATTTCAGTTACGGAAACACTAAAATGGAATGCTGTCGAGAGACGAAATCGGATTTTTTACCACTTAAAAAATTGTAACATTTTATTTTTGGAGATAAAAAAAAGCGGAATTCCGCGAATTAGCGGAAAAATCACATCCCTGTAGAACAGTGCGAAAGTCCATTGAGGAGGAAGTTGAAGCACAGCAACAAGACGTCAGGGAAGTGGGTCCTCATCCAAATCCAGCCCGGTATATGTAAGTAACAGAACCTTGAAATTGTATCGCAAGTGGACCGGAAGCCAATGCAAGTCGGCTAGTATTGGGGTAATATGATCAAACCTTCTCGTCCGCGTCAAAAGTCTAGCTGAAGCATTTTGTCCTAACGGCAGACTTTTAAGACTGGTCATGGGAAGACCAGAGAGTAATACGTTACAGTAGTCGAGGCGAGACATAACAATCGCATGAATTATCATTTCTGCATCACCATCGGACAAAATAGGATGAATTTTAGCATTATTACGAAGGTGGAAAAAAAGCAGTTCTAGTAATATTTTTAATGTGCATTTGAAAAGAGAGAGTTGGGTCGAATTTATCAAGGTTTAAAGAGGTATTTGTAAACAAATGCCGATAACAGGCGGGCCCGACATTCAACATCTCGGTTGTATCTGGGTTAAGGTGCAAAAACGACATCCATTGTTTAATGTTGGCGAGGCACAGCAGTTGTGCGGATTTGTTATTTGTAGCGGCAAATATAATTCGTCATCATAACAGTGAAAGTTGATGTTATATTTACGTATAATATCACCAAGCGGAAGCATATAAATGTTAAACAAGAGGGCCAAGTATCGACCCTTGTGGAACTCCACGCGTAACGTTACATAGCTGAGAGGTTGCATTGCCATGGATTACACGGTGCATTCTCTCTAAGAGAACAAAATCACGAGAGTGCTAAACCTGAGGCCATGTATACACGTAGCCGGGTTTTTTGCAAAAGGGAGATATTTTTCTGTGGCTTGCCCTGTCATTCACACGTCCGCGGGGATTTTTTTTCATTTAAAAACTAAGGTTTCTAAAAACTCCGGCCAAAGTGAAGACTTGCGTATTTCTCCGGCTCCGCGGTTACGTGTGTCCGTCAGTAAACAAAGTTTTACGTAGTCCTCTACACACGTCACTCAATCAAATACCTCAAGTTGTTAAAAAAGAAGAAAAAGAAGACGGCGTGGAGTCGCTTCCCCTCCGGAGAGACGATGTTTGTATGTGAGTGAGAGTAAGTGAGGCGGATAAAAAGTTGTCTAAAAAAGACAAGTGAAGCTTTTTAAGATTTTGTATTAATCCTCTTTGTTTTCCTCTATGCTCCGTTTATGATGTACTTATTGACCGTTTACAAGTATTTTTTTTAAATGAATATAAAAAGAGTCTTGTGTGCAGCGACAGCACTGATCCGCATATATACAGATCAGCGGCTGACTGTCCGTGCTTGTGTGACGTATGTTGAAGTGTCGTCAAGAGACGAGCAGTATTTGGCTAACTACTGCCACCTAGAGGCTTGGCATGCATCTCATTGTAGGCCCAATTTATGAAAGTGGCGTGGCCAGACGCAGGCGTACTCTGATTAGATAGGATTTGGGGAACTGTTGCCACCGGTCTGGCATTGTTGTGAACGTCCTTAAAATGCATTCATGCAGTTAGCTTTTCTACAAACGTGGTGGTGTGGACACTATTTTTTTTCTACACCCAGAGGAAGGAAATATTATTATTTTTTAAATACCCTGCTACGTGTGTACATGGCCTGAAACACCAATACATGTTTGGAGACGTTCTAATAGTATGTTGTGATCGACGGTATCGAAAGCGGCGCTTAGATTGAGTAATAATAATATTGACGAGGTATTGGAGTCCATTGCTAGGAGAAGATCATTTGTCACTTTAGCAAGGGCTTTCTCAGTTGAGTGAACGGCCCTGAATCCTGACGGAAAAGGTTCATATTAATTGTTAGCGGCCATGTAATCATTCAGCTGTTGCGCAACAACTTTTTCAAGTATTTTTGCAATAAACGGTAAATTTCATACCAGCCTATAATTACAGACTTTCTGGGTCGTTTAAGTAGAGGTTGAATAACAGCAGTTTTAAAAGCTACTGGATCCGTGCCAATAGAAAGTGATACATTTATAATATTTAAAACAGGAGGTGTCACACCGCGGTGAGGTTGTCTTGTAATTTCCTGTTTTATTTTGAAAATTCTGACTCCTTTCGTTTCAGGTCACTTGCCCTTCCTCGTGTGGTGTCAGTGTCAACCCTGATTCCTGATTGTGTCCACCTGTTTCCCATTACCCTCGTGTGTTAAATGGTCTGCGTCTCCCCTGTCTTGTGCCTAAGTGTTTTCGTCAGAGCCACTCAAGCCAGTCACAGTCCTCAGCCTTGTTGTACTGTCTCTTGTGTGAACTTTGGTTTGTTACTTTGTATAGCCACAGTATAGTTTTAGTTAAGGAGTGATATTGTTTTGTTTGTAGTTTAGACATCCTCCCTCTTGGAGCGCCTTTAGTTTAACATTTAATAGCCTTTGTTTTTTCCCTCTAAACGAGGATTTTTTTTGTTTAACTCTTTGACCGCCATAAACGTTATAAAACGTTTAGCATAAACCTAGGGAAGGGCGCCGAGGACGTTAAAAGACGTCCCCTATGTTTTTTTTGTTTTTTTTTGGAAACGGGTGCAGGAAAGCCTTGGGCAGCTGTGCTGAAAGTATCAGGCAGATCTGATTAGTAAAAGACTCGTTTTGGCCCCTAGAGGGCAGCGATGACTCTCTTTGCACAAGGTTGGATGGGCCGCCCACCGTGGGCGTCAGTAGAAGACGTGAGGCGGAGCTAGAGTGTTGAGGAGACAATGGCTGATGAAGCCACAATGGCTGACCAAGCATCCGGTTGCAAGCAGCTCACGCTTGAGCATTTTTTTCAAAGACGGAAAGCATCAATCAATACTAAAAAGCGCATTGATGTCGACGATGATGATGACTCCGAGCTTGACGCCAAAGTTGGAAGCCTTGACGCGACTATTACGATCTCGTAGTAAGCCTCACCGGCTAAGCGCGGCTAGCGCTGCTAAGGCCGGAAAACGCGCACAATAACCGACCGGGTACTTCTACACAATCGGACATTCGATCGGGCGATGGAGAGTTGGCATCGACCAATGCAGATTGATGATGATGATGATGATGATGACTCCGAGCTTGACGCCAAAGTTGGAAGCCTTGACGCGACTGTTATGATCACGTAGTAAGCCTCACCGGCTAAGCGCGGCTACCGCTGCTAAGGCCGGAAAACGCGCACAATAACCGACCGGACATTCGATCGGACAATGAAGAGTACCCCGAGTCCAATGCATATTCATCGGAGGAGCGGGTACAGTCTGATCACGGAGAAGACACTGTTTCTGGACTACGATGCCACCATGAATGGAGTGGATAAAATGGATCAGAACATCTCTTACAACCCGGTGTAGCAACTGAAGGACACAAGGAAGCGAGACGTAACGAAACCGTAGCATGATCCTGATATTAGACTTGATGGCAACACACACTGCAGTATATACTTGCTATTCCCCGGAAAAAACGGCCTGCAAGAAAGTGGAGCACGCGAAGAGGCAATCTGTTGTGCAAATGCTGTTGCGTCTCCTTGCACGCAGGAGAGTGTTACAAAAAGAAAAACTGTCGTTGAAACATCCACACATTTGTAAATAGTTTGCCAAATTGTTGTCAAATTGTTACACTGTTGAATGTAAATAAACGTATTTTGCTATCAAAAAACACTTTTTCATTCTTGGTGGTAGTGTGTTATAGAAGTAAAGCACTATTTAGGTGTTTGTGGCATCATTCATGGACAAAAAGAAGTGTAAAATTCACTAGAATGCATGAAATAATATCGTTTCACTAAAAGCTTGATTTCTCCGTATTTTGGTCCAAAACAGGCGAAATTGGGTCAAACTAACCATTTTCTATTGTTGATTACTAAAGAACGGAATAAGGTAGAAACAAACTTTCATTTGGTAGTACATGTGTTTCCATAGTCCAAACAGAACATTTTCTGTGGACCTTGAAAGATCAGTCAAAATGCTTAAATCGGCTGGCACTGACGGCATCCCTTTTCTGAAAACGTCTGGCAGTCAAAGAGTTAATAAATATCTGCCTTGGCCTCAGATTCCTATCTCTGCGTCTGAGTCCTAAACCTGCCACGTCGTGTCAGTTTGTCAGGACTGTGACTGGCTTGAGTGGCTTTGACAAAAACACTTAGGCACAAGACAGGGGAGACGCAGACCATTTAGCACACGAGGGTAATGGGAAACAGGTGGACACAATCAGGAATCAGGGTTGACACTGACACCACACGAGGAAGGGCAAGTGACCTGAAACGAAAGGAGTCAGAATTTTCAAAATAAAACAAGAAATGACAAGACAACCTCACCGCGGTGTGACAGGAGGTCCCAAGAGAGTTAACAATTCTTTAACCAGTTTGCCCGGGAGCGGGTCACGAACGCAAGTTGTTTGTTTCGCTGCACTAACCAGACGTGTAAGGTTTTCAAGCGATATTTCATTGAGATAAGAGAGCGTTGTCGGACAGTTATTAGCTAGGCTGTTATTAGCCATGTCAAGTAATAAAGTGAGCAATACAATAAAATTGTTTGAACTGTGACATAAATCCATCCATTTTCTAATCCCTGCCACTTGTCCTTGTTAGGAGTTGTGAGCACGCTGGAGCCTATCCCAGCTGACTTTGGGTTGAATACTTTTATATTACATTTTAACTCATTCACTCCCAGCCATTTTCCCTGAAGCAACCCCCTTCGCTCCTGGCTGTTTTACTGGTTTTGCAAGGCCCACAGAATATTGTGTTCTATTGCTATAAAAACATGGAACCTACCAAAAGAAAGATTAGAGTCTCTTTTTTTCATCAGGAGAAATTTTATTTGTATCTGTTTACATTCCTGGTGAGAACACTGACAAAAAGAGCTTGTTGCAACAAGGCCCTGGCTGATCGTTTAGACTCGGCTGCCACCTGCTGGCCGTTTAAAATAAATAAATAACATAGCATTGCTTTAAGCCACCTCTTCACGTCAGAGGCTGCATCGAATTCTGTATGCTCGTGCATAACAAAAAAACGTGTAAACACGTTTATGGAAGTGAAGGACAAAGTAAACGGTTTTACATATTTTTGGTATTGAATGAGTTCAATAATTGGATAATTGCTTCGATTTGGATTTCCTTCTCACCCTTTCTGTCCATCTGAGGCAGGCCTGAAGGAGAGCATGCGTCAGGCCCAGCTCAACAACTGGTCCCTGGATGTCTCTCAGATAGCCGACCTGTGTTCGTCCGTCAACCAGTTCTTCACGGCCACGGGCGTCATACCCCCTCAGGGCGCTGCCCTCTCCCAACCTCAGGTCGCACACCCAGCAGCGCCCAGGGCACCGCAGCACCCGGCTCAGCCGCACGGCGCCATGCATCCCAAGGCCAGCCAGCACACTCAGCACGGGCAAATCATCCGAACAGGTTGGTACAAATACAAGTGAGGGCTCGAAATTGCTGTTCCACATGTGACCATGGACGCCAAGCTCGTTTTTCTGGAGTTGAGGCCCTGAAGTTGAATTACAATCACGTCTTCCTGTGTGCCGTTGTGACCGTGTTACACATTCACCAGGGAGTTGGGCAAACTATTACTCACAGTTGACTGCTGGGAAATTATGGCAGCGGAATCTTTCAGCATACACGATAAATGTGTGTCTGTGTATGTGTGTTATGCTCAAAGCAGAATGCTAATATAAGTGTTAGTCATTGGGCCTTATTGTGTGTACTCCCACAGGGAACATGTACATGGACTCCAGACAGAACATTCCGTCTCTGATGGGCCCACCTGGATACCCCCACATGCCTCCCATTAGCAGCACAGCTCCCACGATGACGGTGGACTCCTCCATTACACTCTTACCAGGTGTGTGTGATTGGGGGGATAGCTGTTGATGCTCGTGTTGCATGGTTATGAGGAATAAGATAACAAATCAATTACATTCAATAAATAGTGACTATGATTGTAAACCATCGGTAAAGTATAACCCGTTCAATTCTTTAATCTGGCCCACCGAGCATTACATGGTCAAAAATTTAGTAATATTGTAATTAACTCATTCACTGCCATTGACGGCTATAGACGTCAAAAATTCATTTGAACTTTTTCTATTTCTTTTTTTCACTTTTGTTAACAAGAGTATGAAAACCTAGAAGACAATTATTGTACATTTAGAACAGATGTAAAATTTGTGATTAATCGTGAGTTAACTATTGAAGTCATGTGAATAATTACAATTACAAATTTTAATCGCCTGACGCCCCTCATTTTTAATCTTTTCTTTAAAAAAAAAGTTTTTTTAATTTTTTAAATGTCTAGGTTTTCATACTCTTGTTAACAAAAGTGGAAAAAAAAGTTTAACTAATAGAAATAGTTAAAATGCATTTTTGACGTTTATAGCCGTCAATGGCAGTGAATGGGTTAATATTGTAATGTAAATTTCCCCCAAAATTGGGTAATTATGATTAAAATATATTTTGTCATTATTAAAATAAAAAATAAGCAACAAACTGTGGTGTTTATATAGATAAAGAATATATAGAATTTTACAACTTAATCACTACTCTGTATTAAATGTAAAATGACTATCTTCTTTGCCTCTGCCTCGTGTCCAGGCCATCACAGCCAACTGAGCCAGCAGCAGCAGATGTTGCCTCCAGGACACTTCCAGGTAAGACGCATGCTGGCTACCGACGACATCCAGGACGACTTCGACTGGGACTCCATCGTTTGAACAGGAGGTCAGAGACAAACAGTGATGGCGGCAACGCAGGTACGAGACTAGCCTATCAAAAACACTGAAGACAATCCAAAATAATGGAGTATTTGGGGGGGTGGGGGGGGCATAACCAGAGACAATCAGTTACCAAGTGGACCAAGTTGTAAAACGACGCTGATCAAATTGTCTTATCATGAGTCACCCCTCTCTTGTGTTAACTTGGGTGACAAAGGTTTAAAACTGTCAAAATATCATCTGCGAAATGTTTGCTTTTGTTTTCATCTGTTTATTATCAAGGAGTATTTGGGCCACACTGAAACCAAACAACAACAACAACAAAAATGACAGATGCACCATATATAGGGAGGAATCTTAATAATAATAATAATAATAATAATAATAATATTAATAACAATAATAAATTGACGTCCCTCATTAAATTCTATTTATATTTTCATTTTCTTTACCTTGCCTTTTTTTTGTTAAAAAAAAGAAGATTCTAGAAAAAAAATGTCATCTTTCTCATAACATCACATATGCACCCCACCCCCCTAAAATATGTATTTCTGGGATAAAAAAATATACATATATATTATTTTACAAAATCCAACTTATTCTTGAAAACCGATAACTCTTCTCATAATATGAGTGTTGTAGAGGAAGAACAAAAATATTGAAAAGATACCACTTTATTCTCTGAACTGTGTTTTCGTATGCCTTGACATTTTTTCAGGGTGAAGAATTCTTGATATAATATGATTTTATTCTTGGGGAAAAAAACGACAAATATATTCCTTGTAAAAATACAATTTCATTCTCATAATATGACATGTTTTTGTCTGTAAAGAATACAACTAAAGACTTTGCATATTTTTCCCCATATATTTTTTCCTAGTACGATTCCTACTTCAATGTAAAATATACAGTAATTGTTTTTTCCTTTCAGTGTGGCCCAAATACATCTTCATAGTTTCCAGCTGCAACTCTTGAACATATTTTCCTTAGCAGAAGGATATTTATTTCTTCTCTCTTTCAAAATCAACTACTTGAAATGTTTTTCTTGTTTGTAATTTCTCTGTCATGAATCTATTACCTGGTATCTTTATGACGACGCATTGAAGAGTTTAGGGCTCGGGCGCCACCTTCTGGTCAAAATGAGCATCACAACACATCGTCTCACAATTATTCTATGCATCAGTTCTCCGTTCCCAAAGCACTCATGAATTGAGTTTTTTGGTCGTTTTTGTCTTATTGTTTGTTTGTAATAGCTGTCATGTTCTCAGGGTAGTTCAATGATTCATCATTTCAAGCCATTAATGTGTCGTAAAGTGACTGCAACATTCAGTTCTCGATGGCCCCTGACAACTGTGACATTTGTCATCTTAAAAACAAAACAAATGCAGTGAAATAAGCTCATGCAACACTCCACAGCATCAAATTCATGTTTTTTGTTTGTTTGATTTTTTTAATGATCAAATTATTCAGGCTTATTTATGACAAAGGCCAGACATGACTTATTTATGCATTTTTTTGCACAAATATACAGTAATGTTAAGCATCTTGCAGAATAATAATGAAACAAAAAAAAAACGGATGATGCTTTGATTTTGAGGACAATTCTGATCAGGTTGTGAGGAAACAGCTGTTTTTTTTCCCATTTGTTTTTCTTCCTCCATTGTGATTTAGTCGGTGTGAAAAAGTGTTTTTCTGGAGTGTACAGCTCCACATTGCTCAAAAGAAATGAAGTATCCGTACCAGTCTGAGGGGAAAATGCGAAGCAGAAAGTCAAACTAGTGTTTGGCGGGGGAACAGAAAAAAAGCTGAATCTTTAATATTGTTATTATTGCCATTGATGCTGTATTACAGTGACCAGCATTATATAACTTGTATGTGTGTACGTTGTTGTCTTTTTGTAAATAGCACTAAGTTTCTTCTCTGTTTTCCCGTACGAAAAAGAAAGAAAAATGTAGACTGGTGAAAAGAACAAAGTATTTTTGTTATTTGTCTTGAAGGAGACACTGTGTGTAAATATCGTCATATTGTACATATGTGATTTTGGTGTGTCATAAATAATAATCTGTGTATGCTTCAACGGTTGCACATCTGTTTCAGTGTTTATTAAAATACTGCCCTGACTTTGTTTCTGCTATTGGTACTTTACTTCATTTTCATTGCTGTGGGGATTCTTTTTAATTTTATTTCAGGTATATAACAGTATTTGCCGATTAATTATAGATACACATAGATTAAAAAAAATTACAATAAATGATGTGCATACAGAAACTTTTAGTAACATATTTAAAACTGAAGAATATATGCTGGGAATTCTTCAAAATTGACCTCCAACATAACATTTATTATAGTAGGCTACCTTTTTTCCACCCCAATGTATTTATTTACTTTACTTTAGTAACTACAGTATTCAAATATATTTATTTAAGTAGGCTGTTTGTTTATTTTCCATATAAAGAGAAAAAAACTCACTCGTGCACACATTTAGAGCTGATGTGATTGCTCTTGTTGGGTATGAGACAAAACCCAATCAGGCCCAGTGTGTATTCCAACAGGTGTCAGCATCGAGCCAAGCAATGCTATTGTCTGCCCCCCCCCCCCACCCCACCTTTAGTATAATATGTGCCGACCACCCGTGCTTTTTTTGCCTGTGAGAAAGTTACACCGTGTCCTAACTGTGTTTACGGCTGCTTTTCATGGGGCTGGGGGGGATTCAAGACGTGACTGCTGCTTCTGTCTGCAGCAAGAAGACTTCTAGTCATTTCTATTTGGATATACATACTGTTCAAAAATTTGGGGTCGTTTAGAAATATTATTTTTTTGTTGTTGTTTGTATTTTTAAACCTTTTTTTCATGAGCATTTAATTAAATCAGACCATGAGTTGAGAGATTGATTATATCGTTAGAAAACTACTGTTGTTATTGTTGTTTTTAATAAGTCCATTTATAAATTATAAGTGACCCACAAATCTTTGAATGGAATTATGAATGGTAGTCTGAAATTGTAAATACCACACCCACACACCCACACCCACACCCACACACACACACACACACACACACACACACACACACACACACACACACACACACACACACACACACACACACAATCGCATGACTTCAAAAGTTAATGATTAATCACAAATCTTATATCTGTCCGAAATGTACAATAAAATGTACAATATAATTTTTTTCCCCCTACGTTTTCATACTCTTGTTAACATAAAAGTGGAAACACATTTAAACTAATAGAAATAGGGTTGCATCTTTTAGCTGTTGATACAGTAATTTCATAATAATTCATAAAATGTTGTTAAAATAAAAAAGACGTACTGTATTGTAAAAAACGAGTGTGATATTGATTTGTGTTGAGGTCATTTTTCTGCCACTAGATGACATAATTGAATTTGTAAGACGATGACAGCTCAGTGCATTTTTCTTTTCAAAGAGCTATATAATCTTTAAAGTAACTTGTGAAATTCTGCACATTTTTACCCCAGTCTCTACAAATATATGCATTATTATTAAATGTATTACTGCTAAATGTTGACATGGACGTGTCTGCTGCGTTGCGACTGGAATTCCCCCAGTACAGGCTTTCCAAGTAAGGTCATTAATCGTGTGTCAAAATAAAATATAGTGGCGTTAAAGGAACTTTTAATTAACTCAAAATTAACACACTTAATTTTGACACCTCTAATATATATATACACAAATTTTTGCTTTAAAGTTTACATACTCTGTAAACTTTTCAACACAACTGCAACTTTACAAAAGCTAAACGTCACTTATTGACACCAAAATGCTATGAACCGAAATTCACACACACATCTCTACTCATGTTAACTCCAACCTCTGAAAATACCCTCGACACCCATGGCAGGTGTGTTTTCACTGTCCCCATGGCTCATCATATTTTTCTTCCACTTGTCCTTTCAGAAACGTCTAAGAAAAAAACCCAACGAGTGTGCGTGCGTTCGTGCGTGTGTGTGTGCTTGAAGCACCTCTTAACAGTCAGCCTCCTCCCAACACAAACCTGCCCCCTGACAAAAACCCACCCAGCACACGACCAGTGCCCACACCCCTCCTCCACTCTCAGCTCACAGTCTCCCTCTTTCTTTCTCTGTCTGCTGTGGACCAGCCTCTCTCCTCGCCCTCCTTCACTTCCACACTGCACCTCTCTTATCCCCACTTCAAGGGCTTCCATCTGGATCTCAGCACTTTTTTTGTTGTTGTTGTATTTTTGGAGGGGGTCCTTCTGGAAAGGCGGCTTCTGCGTTTGACGCTGCGAGGACATCCAGTTGGTCGGGCCGTCATCGTTAAACCAAGGAAGCAGACTTGACCGCCATGAATGTCCAGCCGCTGCTCCTGTTGGCCTTCTGTGCCTTCACACATGCAAGTGAGTAAACTTGTATCCTCTCTCATGAAAAAAAAAAAAAGTTGAGTCGCCATCCTGCCGTGAGCACGCCGTGTCCACTCTTGCTGCCTCCATGTGCCCACGCTGCCTCTTTGTCTGCTTGAATCCCTCCTTTTGCCAGTCTGGTGTGCTAACACTTCACAATAGGGCGACCCTTATGATCTCCTTATAATCGGATACTTGCTAGATTAAGATTTGATAAAGTCTTTCAAACACGTGAGATGTGTTAATTTGCTTCTTAGATGTAAAATTAAGGCAATAGTTGTCAAATAGTGAGCCTGCGTTTATTATTAAAAATGGTCACTAATAACAAAGAGCTCATTATTAACCTATTCAAGTAAAGAATTTCTTAACTCAGTATGGTGCTTAAAACTTCTGCCTCACAGTCGACAGGTCCCTGGTTTGAATCCCTGCTAGGACCTTCCCCATGCTTATGGGCTAATTGTTCATAGGTGTTAATATGAGTGTGAGCGCTTGTATGTCTACATGTCTTGTGATTTACTGGCCACCAGTCCCCGGTGAACTCCGCCTCTCACCATAAGACAGCCGAGATAGGCTCCAGCTCACCTGTAGTCATGATAGGGACAAGTGCTACTAAGAATCGATGAATTTGTAAAGTCTTTATAAGTTTTCCCGTCTGTCATAGAATTGAGATATTTATTCAAATCAAGTCATTAGCTATGGTGAGAAATACCTATTAGCCACATAGTGCGTCTGCACAGACCGTTGAAAAGTATGTTGCAAAAAAAACCTCAATATTTACTTGCTTATAGACAAAATGGGAAGGAGGGAGGGAGGGAGGGAGAGAGAGAGAATGATGAAATGAGAGGAGTTCTGCTGCCTCATTTGAGCCCCCTCTAATAATACAGGATCATATACAGTACATATTTTGACATATGTGTGGGTATGGAGGGAGAGCATACGGTCCATGATGGGCTCCAAAAAGGCAGCCTGCCCTCCTTTAATCACTAGGCATTCCTTGGCCTGTCAAAATGCTGTTATTTTAAGGTTAGAAGGTTATTCTGTCTGTCTGTCTGTCTGGCTGTCTGTCTGTCTGTCTGTCTGTCTGTCTGTCTGATGTTGATTATGCACTCCCAAATCGAGGAAACAAAGAAAGCAGCTCACGATCCACACAATTCACCGTTTTAGTGTAAACACCAGCACCTGTGCATCCCATAAAAGCCCGCCGCCGCCTGCCGCCGCCGCCGCCGCCTGCCTCCCTCCTCTAGTCTCCTTCTTAATGAGTTTTGTCTGCCTCTGCGGGCTAATAACATGGTCGTCACATCTGGCTGCTGAAGGAAGAGGTCAGCGGCCCCTTTGGTCATCGGCCCACTTTTAGAAATGACTCAAATGTGGCGCTCATACTCCAAATATGAGGCTGGCACAGAAGCTCCATGTGGGAGAAAACGCCAACGACTACTTTTCTATTAGCCAGGGCTTCGGCACATTTTTTTGTGGCAGCTTAGGGCTTTCCAGAAAGAGCACCAAAACACCGTTTTTCAGACAATAGTTCAGAAAATATGAAACAGTATTTGTGTACCCCACTTGACTTTGGCTTGGTTTCAGAGTGGTTATCGACCACTACTCAGAACAATTGGTAAGTCAGTGAAGACCAAAGAAGGAGCGTTGAATAGATTTACACGACTGACCACAGCTGTATGTCTCATGTGTCTGGCACGTCCTGTGCGTGTGTTGCTGGGTGAGGCATGGAGTAAGAAAAGAAAAAAAGAGAGACGCTGACTCAGGAACACATTACTCAATTGGGTGGGCATTGTACGCCGCATGTGATGCTGGAGTTTGGATTAGAAATGGATTAAGAAGCTTGATTTAAATCTGTTGTTTTCTTGAAACTTATTTTTTCATCTGATCAAAACCTTTTGGGCAATTATACGCTTCCAACATTGTGACAGCTGGGAAAAGTATTTTTTTAAGTTATGTCTTCCTGCTTCCTGACTGGCTGTCACTGGAGATGCAGCATTGGACCAGAGCCATGTCAGATATTATACAGTAGCAGCCAGATTTGACCTGATTCAGTGTGTGTGGGTGCGAGTCATTAAATGCAGATGATGCAGACCATTTTGAATCGGTGAGGGAATTGCAGATTACAGCACACATCCCGAAATTTTAACAATAGCATACAAACAATCTATGATGTATCACACAGTCTACCGTATGAAACGAAAGGAAAATGGTGACTGAAATATGACATGAAATATCTGCAGAAATCTTCCATTAAAATAAAGTCTGATGAATTCCAAAGTAAATGTTGTTTTCAGCAGCGGCGGCATAGTGATGACGTGGTTATCAAAATTGCTTTACAGTTCTGAGGTTCGGGCTTCAAGTCCCAGCTCTGTTAAAGTGTTCTCTTTGTTCTGTTTCTGGAGCTAATGCTAATAAAACATGATGACAGTATATGAGAGATATTCATGTACGTTAAAATTTTGCATCCTGCTGGTGTATTAATACTGTATCATGATGACAGGCAACGATGCATCACAATATTAATTATACTTTTTAATTTGTTGCAAACATGCAATAGGCTGAGACGCTGCATTGTTTGAAGTTGGGTGCCTTGTTCAAGGGCACCTCAACAATGCTGTAGACTAGCATCTCCAACAACTAGATTCAATTAGTTTTTGTCCGCAGCAGGACTTGAACCTTGATGCGGCTGTAATTGTTATTCACTGTTTTTTGTTTTTTATAGACTATAACAAGTATATGAGGCAACTTACTACATCTTTGTAGCTATAATTAAACAAATAGTTGCTGTTTGATTTTGTAAAAAAAAAAAAAACGTTTAGTGCAAAGTAGGCCTATTCAAATCCTATCATTTGAAATTTGCTGTTTTGGCATTGTCTTGTTTAAAGGTCCTTGATTGTAAGTATGATAGTCATGTGAATAGGTAGAAGTTCTTTCCAGAGGGGTGGAAACTCCATTTATTATTTTACGTTTCCTGTATGTGTCATGTCCAGGGGTACTGGTACTTGTTTTTATAAGTGTTAGTCAGAAGATAAAAGGTCTGTTGTATCTGCTGCCAGCTGGAGATGAAGCGCATCCAGATGGGACATCTTAGAACCTTCATTGTGTTGTGATTACACCAAGGCTGAGAATATTTCACCCGTGGGTTCAAATCAGATCCGCGGTGCATGGTACGACCTGGTATCCCGTCTAACACCTACTGTATTAGTATATGTGGGGTGTCTATCTCGACCAGCACCCTAAAAACATTCCTGAGGTTAGACGCAAACACTCCCTCACACCTCTCAGACAACACTGTGACTTATGAGTGCACACATACACATCAGGCGGGGGCCTCAGTGACAGCTGATTGTAATGGATGCAGACTGTTATACTCCCTTCTCTCATGTTTCTACCGATATATTATCTCATCCTCCCAGCGAGTGTCAAACTTAAGGGCAATGATTGATGTGGTCTACGAAAGCCGTTGCATTCTTTTTTTTTTTATTGTGGCAGAAAATTTCTCTAGCAATTGCAATTTTTCCTCACTTTTAACTCTACATGATTGGATGCAACAAGAGATTACAAGCAAATTACACCCTCGCCCACCCTTGGCTGCCGCCCAACCCACTATGCACCCCTTTGGCCCCTCCCACCGGTGGTGAGCCCATGGAAAGGGGGACCCACGTTGCCTCTTTGAGCTGTGCCCGGCCGGGCCCCATGGGTGCAGGCCCGGCCACCAGGCGCTCGCCAGAGAGCCCCACCTCCGGGCCTGGCTCCAGAGGGGAAACCGGTGACCCGTGTAGGGCGCAAGGGAAACGTGTGCTGCTGACCTCGACTTTGGACGTTGTGAATCGGTGGGTAGAATACTTCGAAGACCTCCTCAATTCTACCAGCACGTCTTCCTTTGAGGAAGCAGAGTCTGGGGACTCCGAGGTGGGCTCTCCTATCTCTGGGGACAAAGTCACTGAGGTGGTTGGAAAGCTCCTCAGTGGCAAGGCTCCAAGGGTAGATGTGATCCACCCGGAGTTCCTAAAGGCTCTGGACATTGTGGGGCTGTCGCGGTTGACACGCCTCTACAACATCGCGTGAGCATCGATTTACCTACCCTCTCGATTTACCTACCCTCACCTATGGTCACGAGCTGTGAGTCATGATTGAAAGAACAAGAGCCCGGATACAAGCGGTCGAAATGAGTTTCCTCCGTAGGGTGTCAGGGCTCTCCCTTAGAGATAGGGTGAGAAGCTCGGTCATCCGGGAGGGACTCAGGGTCGAGCTGCTGCTCCTCCGCATGGAGAGGAGCCAGTTGAGGTGGCTCGGGCATCTGGTTCGAAGGCCTCCTGGACGCCTCCCTGGAGAGGTGTTCCGGGCATGTCCCACGGGTGGGAGGCCCCGAGGACCACCCAGGACACGCTGGAGAGACTATGTCTCTCGACTGGCCTGGGAACGCCTTGGGATCCCGTCGGAGGATCGGCCCATTTTTTATCCATAATTGGGTTACTTTTGACCCAACTGTGTAAGTATATGACTTATGTCCAGTCTAGTTTGTAATTTTCTTTTGGTCTGTTGTTGCGGAAAATCCCTCTCAAAGATGGGATGTAGGAAATGGAAGGATATTCAAGGCTTTTTGGGCTGTTTTTAAGGCTTCATTGCCTCATTTAGGAGCCTGTGCTATTTTGCAGAGCAGACTTGATTCCGGAGAGTCACCTAGATAGTGAAGAAAAAAAAAAATATTTTAAGTGAGGCTGCTAGAAGCAACTCTTCGTGCAGAATTATTTTTCTTGGAAGTTGGAGGCTCTTCTCTCTCATCCTTTGGCTTTTTCCTTTTTCAGAAGAAGTTTTCCACTTGCTTTTATGACCATATCATGTGACCAAGACGAGCAGTTCCACATTTGAAGATGATGACGCCTTTTAGAATGGCGATGAAGAAAATATTCCGTGTTGCTAGAAACTCTTCTGCCTGTTTCCACGCTCCTGGTCAATTTCCTTCGCCTGCTTTTATGTCTGCTTGAATCATTTCGGTGGGAGCTCTCGTGTGTTATGTTGGAGTGAGGTCTGTTGATTACTACGTGAGTGACGCGAGGGTGTACTGGGGGAAATGCCTCCTATGAAGGCTTCAGCTGCCATGGCGCGCTCCTCAGGGAGTGGCAGAGGAAGAGTGGCAGCATGTAGATTACAAGGCATAGAGAGCAGAAGGGATGTATGCACCATTGATCCCGGAGCCTGTGCGTGCCCACCGTTGCCGGCACTGTGAGAGGAAATACTACTCAGAGCTAATTGTGGGAACTGAGCACATAATGAAGCGATTGTTGGGGGTGGTGGTCTGGGTGATTACACATAGCGTAAGGCCAATTTATCATTGCTTACAGGCATTCCAAACAAACAGTCTGAGGCTCCGTTTGAACCCCCCCCCGCCCCTTCCTTTTCAATGGGAACAAATGTTTTCTTCTATTTACCCCGCCTGTTGCAGCCGGCACATGACCAGAAATAGTTGCACTTCTTGTCAGACAAGATCACCAGTTATTTTGAAACATGTAAAGAATTTTCAGTTATTTGAAGAACAGATTTAGATCTGGGATGGGAGAAGTATGGCACGCTGGCCACTTACAGCTGGCTCCGTTATTTAATGATGAATGACCTCTCCCATTTGTCCCTTTTAAAAATCAAATGTGAGCACAAAAGTTTGCCCAGTCTTGAACTCGACTAACTGAAAAAGGGAGACCACGTTTTGCCAACTCATTCAGAGTCTGTGCAGTAAGAGTCAAGCGTGTTGTTTTTTCCCCTCTCCATTGAGAAGAAGTCATTTCAGGCCAACACATGTTGAGTCTAGTCCGTAATTTTGGTGCAGCTGAAATGTACCCTCCTTCATTTGGAGGCGACGCTGTCCAGGCCAAGCTTTCAGTTGTGGTCGCGAAATTGTTGAACATGGCGGGATGAAGCTCGGCTTATTGAGGGGTAATGATTAGGTTGAGTTTAGGCGGCTTCATAGCGCAGACCTTGATGAAAGACAGTAGGATAAATGCATGTCTTCACACAGCTGCAAAACTCATGACGGAAGATTCCGTTTCCTTTCAAAGCATGGCCATCGTCAAAGCTCTGAATAGATACAGTTGGCTTTCATATGGAAACATATTGCACAGCTATTCAACTTCTATTAGAAAACAACAATTTGATTTCAGTTTTATATATTTACTAACCAGTCAAGAATAAAGCCCAAGTAATACTTATGCAATATGATGTTATATATGTAATAGACACCCCACCCCTTTTTTCCCTTTCACGGGTGTCTTCCATTATGTGACTCTGGCCTTGTTTTTTTAGTTTTTTTTCCACGCCCTTCCTTATGTTTTCTTGTTTTTCATCTAAAACACGGGGCACTCATTTTGCGAACCGCCATGCTTCCCATTTTGTCTTCCTCTGTTAGTCATTGTTATTTTTTATGTTTCTTGGACATGTTGTGACTGTGGAGACAAAAATCAATATGTGTTTTTACATACTTGGCCAATAAATCTGATTTTGCAACTTTATTTAGCAGTTATTTTAGCATAGCCCTAATACCACTCTTAAATCCTTCTTCTGTATCAAATATAAAACAAAGAAATAAATGGTGGCTGTTTACTGTTTGGCATATAGTCACCACTGGAAAAAATGGCAGACAATTTTTAAAATTAACTGATTTAGCTGAAATTGTCTCCCTCTCTCCATAGCTACAAATGATCCATTTGTGGCACCTCCCTTGAACAATTCCACGTTTCAACTGCAGAGGCTTAATACGGCTTTCCGCACTCTCCTCACTCATCAACTTGTGTAGCGTGGCTCCGTCCACAGGAAATGAGGCAGAGGATGTGGCGTGTTAGGGCGCACAGGGCCAGAAAGACAGGATGAAGGGATTGCTTGAAGATGTGCGGCGTATTACATCACAGGGTGGGGCGGCTGCTTTGTGGTGATGGCGGTGTATCAAACGCAGCCATGTCACTGCGTTACGATGTGTTCCAAATGCCTCACAGAAATGCTGTTTGGGACGTGCTGGTATGCACTTTCATAGATCTTAATTTCAAGGATGTGCCACAGTTTCTCAATGGGGCTGAGGTCAGTTTTTTTCCTGTCAGCTAAATCATCGTCTTGCATGAGAATGATTTTACAGCAAAAAGTACAGTAAAAGGCAGATTTTTGTTCTTATACAGGAAGTGTTTATTTCAGGCACCCTGATGGGGCCCACCATCTCTCCACCAGTTATTCCTGCCCAAAATATACTCTGCTTCCTCGCTGACGTCACAGCTTTGTTGAGGCATAATGGCGGTGGCGACTGAGAAGGATCACTTTGGTGTGAGTCGGGCTTGTTGGAACACAGGCCAACACATGAGGCAGGCAGTCATCATGGCAGCTCTCGTCCAACAATGAATACATTCACACACAAGGCTGAAGTTGTCCAAGAGGGCAGTAAGAGGAGAAGAGTGGTATGTGAGGTCCGCAGCTCCAAAGTGAGCGTCAGCACTCGGGTTACCCTAAGATTTGCGAGGCCCACGGAGACTTGCTTGACTTGTGACCACCTTATCTAATGCATCGTCAGCATATGGTCGCTCTTTGTCTACTATACATTGTAAGGGCCTTACATGCTATGCTGGGCAAATGGAAACACTTTGATCTGTGTAAATGGCACATTTGAAACAATGGAAAAAAGAATGATAATTTGTGAAATGGACATAATTAATATATCTTTATGGGAACAGTATTACACTGTAGCTAGATAAAATGCCTGGCAGGAGGGAAAACGTTAAAGGGTAATTAAGTGTTACGCAATTAAGTAGATGCGGCTTAAAAGTTTTGATCCATCAGAAAGGCTCAGTGGTGATTATAAATGGAATTAAAATTGTGTAGTTTGTCATTTACCAAAAATTGCTCCAAATCACATACTTTACTAATCCCAGATTGAAATTGGTGTGTTAAAATGACAGGGAAGGAAAGTCAGGAAATAATCACTTACACTCTAAATAATCACTTGGATTCTAAAAAGTAATAGTTGAAAGTGATTCTAAGAACATATTAACTTAAAGGAAACCACAAACTGATGTTGTAAATTGTTAGCCTAATAGCATAAAGCCACAAAGTCAATGGGAAATACTAATGTGAGTTCCAATTTTATCAAATCCCCCCCCCCCCCCCCCCCACACATGTTTAGAATGTCAGTCATCCTCGTCAAGGAAATTTGCAAAGGTTAAATCGAGGCAATTAGACTCTTGTTTGTTGTGGTATTTCTTATTTTCTGAAATATAAAAAAAAATACTTGGGTAATTAGCTAGCTAATGAAATCTTGCAATAAAATGAGCAATTAAGTTAGGGCCATAAGGAAAAACAGAATGACCATTTGCAAGAGAACCACAGATGTGTATTAAATATAAAATATTCTAAAACAGCCCTCCTATAAACCTTTCTTTTTATTCAAACGTGAGGTTCCTAGGTTACATGAGGCGATGCCTCTAAAAGGGGGTGTGGTCATTCAGCAAGCACTTCTTACTTATTCGTAGAAATATTCGTGGAATTTACCAAATACATATATCTTGATAAGCACTTTTAGCACGTCAATTCAGCATATCATTTAATAGCAGAAAGGTCGTCTAACGCTGTTTCCTCATATCTCTGACCTCCAGCAGGTCGTCAGTTGAGGCCAAGTAGAGAGGAGCAGGTTTCAGTTCTCCTGATTCTGACCTTTGCACACCAACAACCCTTTCACAGCAATCATTACTTGTATAATAAAACATAATCAATCAGTTAAATCATAATAAAATCATCTGTTCCAAATTTTATTCCTACATAAACATACCAAAAAAAAACATTGAATCACATCAAATGCGTTGACATCTGTCTAAATGGTTTCTGTCCAGGCCCCACAGTCTACCCAACAGACCATGGCATTATGGTGACTGACTTCGTAGCAGACGCCACCCTGGACGCCACAGAGGCCAGCAAAGAGCTTGACGTCATGATCGTCATCACTGGTTCGCCGACAACCCACCCAGGGACAGCCGAACATCAAGATGCGGTGGACGTCACGACCGAGGGGCCGTCTCCTCAGGTGACGCCCGGTACTGAGGAGCCCACGGTCGAGACCGAAACCCCAACACCGGTTGCTACTGAAGCTGCTGAACCCTTTTACACTGAGCCCCCTGTTGTGGAGACCGCCCCCACGAAGGCTTCCGAAGAGGCTGAGGTCATCCCTCAGTGGACGGAAGCTGTCAAGGCGGACACGGGAGACGAGGTCATTGTTGAGGACGGTGCAGAGGGTGAGCAATGAATGATTGACATGGACAATTATTACTAGTACCCAAGTTCAAACACAGCTAGGTTGTGTTCTCATTGAATTTTAAAGGTGGAAATGAACACTGAATGTATACACATGAAATCCTTCTCAATCAACACCTGTGTGGTGGTGATTTTGTCATCAACCACCCCCTGCCCAGCCTGTATTTTGCCATTTTGTTGTGTTTTGCCATAAGCGGGACGTTTCTGGGCTGAGAGTCAATGTTTACCCCTCCAGCCAATCACAGAGCGGAGGGCGTGTTGCTGAAGGCAGGCACAATGTTGACGAGAAGAGTGCGGATTGAGCCATGGGTTGAGCCATGGGAGGAGTCCGTTTTGAGTTGTTTGTTTACAAACACAAACGGTAAAAACTTAAGACCCCTCCTTTAAAAAACGTTTTATTTTTGTACAATTATTACCTTATGTGCATTATATTATAATTGAATCAATATTGATGTTTTTTCTCTTTATTGTCCTACAAGTAAGCACATTGTTAATGTTCAAAATGTGTGCTTAATGTGACAGTGGTTTACAAATAAAAGTCAATATACTCTTAAGGAATGAAACATATGAACACTTCGGCATACTAGGCACCAGTATTTTAATGTTAGTCATGATGGTGGTACTTAGAGGGCTAAGTGTTTTATTTACTTTAAAAAGTTGGGCTCACCACCTGTGGGAGGGGTCAAAGGGCTTGGGTGTGCAGTGAGCTGGGCGGCAGCCAAAGGCGGGGACCTTGGCGGTCCGACCCCCGACTACTGCAGCTAGCTCTGGGGACATGTAATGTCACCTCTCTGGCAGGGAAGAAGCCCGAGCTGGTGTGCGAGTTTGACAAGATCTAGTCGGACTCGCATCCACATACAGCTTGGGTTCTGGTACCAATCTTCGTCTGCAATGATGTGGACTATGTATCGGTCCGTTATGGTGAAGAAGGAGCTGAGTTGAAAGGCAAAGCTCTCAATTTACCTGTCAATCTACGTTCCTATCCTCACCTATGGTCACAAGCTGTGGGTCGAACAAAATCCCGGATACAAGCGGCCGAAATGAGTTTTCGCCGCAGTGTGTCCAGGCTCTCCCTTAGCAATAGGGTGAGAAGCTCTGTCATCCGTGAGGGACTCTGTGTCAAGCCGCTATTCCTCCGTGTTGAGAGGAACCAGTTGAGGTGGCTCGGGCATCTGCTTCAGATGCCTACTGGACGCCTCCCTGGAGAGGTGTTCCGGGCATGTCCTTAACGGTGGGGGTCCCGAGGACCACCCAGGACACGCTGGAGAGACAATGTCTCTCGGCTGGCCTGGGAACGCCTTATGATCCCGTCGGAGGAGTTGGTTGAAGTGGCTGGGGAGAGGGAAGTCTGGGCTTCCCTTCTAAAGCTGCTGCCCTCGCGACCCGACCCCGGATAAGCGGTAGATGATGGATGGATGGATGGATTGATGGAAGTTGAGACTCACTGTTCTAACACTTCTGTTTTGCAGAAGGCCTGAGCTCGGGCCAGGTCGTCGGCATCGTGATTGGCGCTCTGTTGGCCGTCATCATTGTCATCGTCGTGGTGATTGCTGTTGTGAGGAGGATGGGGAAATATTCGTGAGTACCTTCTCTCAATTTCAAATTATAATTATGTTGACCTAGTCACGTTTTTTTTTCTTCAGAGTTTCACTGAAAAAGATACCTATTAGCAGTAGTTGCGCTCTTTCCGAAAAGGCCAAAGACACCAAAAGCCCCTTCTAATTTAAAATGTGTGTCAAGAGAGTATATTGAAGCTTTGTGTGACAGGGAGAAACCACATTTTCATTTCATTTAACCTTTATTCAGTTGGTCTCGTTCACATTAAAAACCTATTTTTCAAGAGAGACCTGGCCAAGACAGGCAGCAGCAAAAGAACACAAAGTTTAGTTCACAAATTCATATTTTAGAAGTACTGTTTATTTTGATTAATGATTTTTTAAATATATTATTATTATTATTATTGTTATTATTATTATTATGTTTATTATTATTATTATTATTATTATTGTTATTATTATTATTATTATTATTATTATTTTTTTTTTTTAAGAGCTCAGTATTGTTCATTCGGAAATGTCATCATCATTGCTCTTTTTATTTTTATTTTTTATTATTATTATTATTATTATTATTATTATTAATGTTGTTGCTATTATTTGTTTGTGGTGTTTTTTTTAACTTCAATTGTTTATTGTCCAAATTTGTAATTCATTTGTTAAAAGGAGTTGAGATTAGAGCGACAACATATACAAACCACTGGTGTTCTGCATGATGATGCAATCGTAGTTGTGCTGTGCCTGCTTGTGTGTGTGTGCGCGCATGCGTGCCTGCGTTCATGTGTGTGTGTGTGCGTGTGTGTGTGTGTGTGTGTGTGTGTGTGTGTATGTGTGTGTGCGTGTCACAGGTCTGCCAGCAGGAAAAGGCCAGTGAAAAAAGAAAAAAGTGTAATGGTTTCTGAGATTTTTCTCCATTTTGATACCTTCATCTAATCAATTACAATATAACCACACATCCTTCTTAATTTGTTTCAGATCATCGTTACAAAAGAGTTATGTAGGAAACTATAGACAAATTAAGATTGTATTATTATTAATTTTTTTTAGGTGTGGTTTATTTTCTAAATTGCACAGTTAGACTTTCCCATTGGAGTAGTATTTATAATCCATTTTATACTGACGCTATAAGTTGCACAATGCATTGCAAGAGCTGGTGTAATGACATGTAGTTGAACAAGGAATCAAGTTAAGAGGTCATTTTATGACAACAATCAGTGGTACAGCAGTTTTGTTTTCTCTAGGTTAGTTAACTGTAGAAAACAGTATTACCTCCACAGTCCCCGAAATATGGTGACCTTAAAACAACATTTGATGAAGCACTTGAAACCAAAAAGTAAACAACTCAAAGTTGATATTGTTGTGAGTTCATAAGTTGTTCATAAGACGTGTGTTTCGCCTGTTACACCAACATGACCACCAGTCAATTATTAACATATATTGAAGTTATTTTGTTTCTTTAGCAAACACATAATTGCCCACGTAACAGTAATAACCAAACTACATACTAAATACCAATGCCCCGCAGGGTCAACTTACAAACCCACCACCAACCACACACTAACTGGTCTCATTACAAAAAAATTAACCCTTGCAACCTTATCTCCTGAGTGACGGTGCCGCTCTCCTTGTCTTCCACAGCCCGTGAAGAAGAACAAGACAAAGGCGGCCAAGCAGCAGAAGCCGTCAAAGTTCTGGAAAATCTGAATCTGAACTACTGAACTGTGACGTCAATTACAATCATTAAAACAACAAACAAAGAAAAAAATTTTTTAACACGGTAACACCAGAACTTAATGATTCTAAGCAGGACTCGGAACTGTTGCCCAAAGAGAAGGATGGGAGGCTTGTCTGTGTGTACAGTATGTATGATATGTATGTAAGAAAGCGCCGTCACATGCTGCGCTCATTTACCTCCATGACCCCAAAGCCAATAGAGTGATTCATATAAACACAATGCACAAAGGAATTTCACAGTAAGACCTGATCTGGCATCAGCGCGATAGTGATTAGATTAGGCTTTGTTTTGTTTTTATTCTGGCATGGAGAACCTTCCATTGAGACGCGCGTCAGTTTGTTAGTTAGCCTATGTCCTGGTTCAAGACAGCTGACATAAGACTTTAGGAATAGGTCAAAAGGACCCTACCAATTTGCATTATGCGGTAGGGGGAACACTTCTATGGTGAGTTACACTGTAGACTTTAAAAAAAAAAAAAAAGTAAAAAATGTTATGGAGCAGTAGCACCATATTTGTCTCTTTGTTAGTTAGCAGCTATACTTCCTGGTTCAAGAAGACTGATGTAAAAATGAGCTGAAACAGACTCTAACAATTTGCATAGATTCGGGTGATGGGAATGATTCTAACGGGGTTTACACTGTAGAAATAAGTGCCATATTTTAGAGTTTGTTTGTTAGTTAACAGGCTACTTCCTGTTCAAGTTGAATGACGTAGCCAAAATATCATGACTAAAATGGCAAGCACACAAAAAAACATGGAATGTAGAATTAGATTTTTGTGTGTCAGATCGTTTAGCCAGCAGACTACTTCCTGGTTCGAGAAGAATGACGAAAGCCTTTAGGAATAGACAAACAAGACCCTACCTACCTACCTGTACTTGCATTCTTGGGCAGTTGGAACGCTTGAAGAAAGAAATACATTTCCTTAAGAAAAGTGAAAATCATTATCGGGTGCCATATTTGTTTTGCTTTGTTAGTTAGCAGGCTATTTCCTGCTTTGAGATGACAATAGATAATAAATTCTGGGACATACTCAAATGTCAAAAAAGAGAGAGTAAATACCATTTGTGTACCGGAATCAGTTTTTTTTTTCTTTTTAGGTTAGCAGGCTACTTCCCGTTGAAAAGAATGGCGTAAGGCTGAAGAAGGACTAAAGAAATGCATTTCTTTATCAAAAGTGAAATACATAACACTAGGTCTACCCATTCTGGGGCGATGGGAACGTTGCTATTGTGTTTCAAATGGCAGAAAGAGGAATTATATTTCTCTAGCATAAATTAAAATGCGCTAAAAGACTCATATTTGTGTTCATATTTGTCCATCAGTTTGTTCACAAGAAGGCTACTTCCTGGTTCAAGAAGAAAGACGTAACATCTTCTGATTAAATGAAATGGAATCAGCAATTCATATACAAGAGATTATTATATATAATGTAATAAATATCCACATGCTTAGCCAGACTTGCTCAACATTTCAATTAGTTTTTGTTCTGCATTTGTGGGAAACATTTTCTGTGCTAAATACTGCTAGCTAACAATCAAACCAACAAAGGATTTCAAATGAGTTATTTCATGCAAGCAAGAAGGAAAGGGCAACATAATGAATAATGATGGTTACAAATTAGACACAATATCTCGGGATGCCGTCAACAGTGATATAGCACTTGCGTAAGCTAGCATTCGTGACTCGGACATACGTGGCACATCCAGACATGCGAGCCAGCATTTCCTCATTTAGCCCCAGTCACTGACATTTTCTTGGCCAACTTTATGAATATATATATATATATATATATATATACACACACACACTTTTTTTTTTTTTTAAATCAACGGTGATGTGACATTCTCCCTTCCTTAACACTGACATCTAAAAACCCCTAATACATATCTGTGACATTTAGCAGAAGGGTTTTGTGCCACTGACACTGGCAGATCGGAACCATGTAAGAGTGCATTATCAATGTGAACTGACTGAACTTTTTCAATTGACACCTCTTCTTGAAAAGAAATAGCTGTACTGTTGAAGTCTCACACATATCCGCCATTGTTGTAACAGCTGATAAGTGGAATGGCCGTTCAGTCTTCAAACTGAGTACAAGTGCAACAGGCCTGCTTTGTTCTGTTCTTTATGCATAAAAAGAGTGTACAAATAATTAAGTCTTCGTTTGGCTTTCCTTGCTTTACAAAACTTGCGTAATGTGCACTGAATGAGTGATGTAATCAGTAATGAATAGGCTTTTAGACACAGCAAATGTTTGCAATGACGTGTTTTGTTTTTCCTTCATCCCGCTTTGCCATGTGCCGTTTTTACCAACAGGTCTCTAATGTCTGACATTTGATTGGTTTGAACCCTTTTATTTAATTTCTTTTGTTCATACTGTTTCAATAAAAAAATACATAAAAACACACCATTACGTGTGAAAAGTGGCCTTTTGTGTTTCAAAGGCTTTTTTTTAAATCCTCGTCCTCTTATCAAGATTAAATGGTTACTCTGGCAAGCCCAAAAGCAAGAGCCTTTAAGGCAGTAATTCACATTTCCTGTGCCGTGGCACATTAGTGTACTGTGAGAGATCATCAGCTGTGCTATGGGAAATTATACAATTTCATGTAATTGTTCCCAAAAGTATTACCTGCTTATTACAAAATATGTATCTTTGTTCATATATGCCAGCAACATATAGTGACACAATAATTAAATGTGGCAGAAGGTACAATTAACCTGTACATCCATTAGTTGCTACTCATACAAAGAATACAGTAAAACTTTTTTGTTCAATTAAACAGGCCCAGATTTGACAATATCATTAAATAGAGAGAAGGTCATTATTATGTTAGGATACAGTAATTTCCCGGACTACAAGGCGCACCTGACTATAAGATGCGCTAGCTAAATTTGGGGAATTCTCGAGTTTGTTACACATATAAGCCGCACCCGACTGTATGCCGCAGGTGTTTTAATGTTACCGTGCCGGTATATAAGGGTTTCTGCTACTTTCTTTTCCATAATGAGGGCACAAATTGTTTCGCTCTCATTATGTCTCTCCTACCGCATTTGGGCTCACTTGGTTTGTTTTGCTCTGACTGACGCTCTTGCACTTCCTTTATAGTGCGCCCCCTTGTGATCTGAATTGATAAGCCGCACCTTTTTATTAGCCGCAGGGTCGAATGCAAGTGAAAAAACTAGCGGCTTATAGTCCATAATTTACTGTACTGTTTTTGTTTGGTAGTGTACTGTGATATTTTTCTATGCCGTGGCTCAATAGGGCTACAGACATGGCACTAAGGAATTTTGCGGTAGTTGGAATCTTATTTTTCTCCTCCACATACTGGAACTTGATCAACAGCATCCATGGTGGTAACTGGGGGCTGCCTAACCAGTACCACATCATTTCATCTAACACTAGTCCACTAGCTTAATGCTTACATGTAATGGAAATTGGCATAGATGATGTAATGTAAAATAGCATACATAATATGGTATTTATAAACCTTCAAACAACAGCTTCTTTAACACGCACGTAACAGCAAGACATACAAACAAAACATGCAAATGAGAAAATTTAACATTACATATTTACACACAGAAATGTTCAACCAAATCATATTTTGTTGAACGAAAACCATTAGCATAATGCTAGCATATAATGTGGATTACTATTGATGGGATAAAAGAAAATGCAGTTCCTATGGTAGCTCATTTTAAATCTTCAAAAAACAAAAACAAAAAACTTTACTGCATGTACATCATTTATCATTTGAGTGACCTTTTATTTAAAACAATGCAGAGTGTAGTTTTGTGTATTATGGTAAGTGATTGAACTGATAAAACCCAAAATATTTGCAATTTAGCCTCACCTGTCCATCAATCAGACAAAATCTCTTGAAAGAGTTAAGTTTTGAAGTAGACTTAGACATGACCATAATCAACCCAAAATGGCTGCTCCACACCAAATGGACAGACTTCCTGTGTCTTTTGAAACCAAACAATCTCAAAATGCTGTTGCCCTGCAAATAACCCTCAGGCCTAACAACCTTCATTTCAGAGTGCCACCAAAAATGGCAGCGCAAGCAGCCGTTGAGTCAGTTGAACCCGCTGGGTTGCGCTGACAGTAAGGTGTTTTTCTTTCTTTTTTTTTTTAATGTCATGTTGTGGACTTTTTCATACGTTGCCGTTGGGCCAAGGCAGGGCTCCAGCAGTCGGCAGTGCGTGGCACAGTGATGCTCTGTGTCTGCAGGCTCCCCTGTGTGGTTTTAGGCAGCCGCCCAATGCCCTGCGCCCTCTGCCTCTGCCCCATGGGCCCGCGTCATGACTGCCTTGAGCTCAGCCTCTCGCCTCACACCACAGGGAACAATCGAGGCTTTTCACAGGGGCAGATGTGAAGGGGAAGCACTCAAGCTCAACTCGTTAGCTAAAAAAAAAAAAAAAAAGTACGGGGGAGCGGGGGGTTGTTCTGTGCATCACGACAGGGTGGAGTCACTTCCTGGGTGGGCCCAATGTCAAACGTTTACACAAATGCTCTCATAGAGCTAAGCCTATTTCATGTAAAAACAAATAACAGTCCCATCGTAATGTCGGTAAGTACGTAAGTCGGACTTTTAGCACTTGTTTATGTGTGTAGACACGTCAGTTTAATTACAAAACAGTGTTTTTGTGGTGTGCACATGAAAATATGTGCAGAAACTCACCACATCTTTGTGTGGTCCATCATATTTGTGGTTAGTGTGTGTGTGTGTGCGCGCGCGTGTGCGGGGGTGCGTGTGTGTCTGCGAGTGTACACTCATTGGCACATACAGTCATTGGCCGTTATTTTAGAGTGGGAATAAACGGTTCCTGCACTAGTCATTTTAATTAGGTCATTAGTTTATCTTAAATCAAGTGGACAAGTTTGTACTTGTTTTCCTTTTGGGTTCTCATGATGTTTGCTGCTTTAGAGCTTACTTTGAGCTGCTTTGGTATTGCCAGTGAATGATATACAGTATTCTAGTATTGGTTTAGTTACCAACATTTCTTCTGTCAACAGAGCTCTAACACAAGAAACTATAAATACATTTGATAATCCAGGTAAGCAAAAGAAGCATATTTCTTTCTGTAAACATAATATAGCATTACACACACACGCACCCCCCCCCCCCCCCACACACACACACACACGTTTGTTTGACGTAAGTAATAATTGACGGTCATTTTAGGTCAGTTGTGACCAAATATTTGTCATCAAAGACATTGCATGTGTGTATTTGTGTGGATTTTGACTGATTTTGCAAGGCCCACAGAATATTGTGTTTGATTGCTATAAAAACATGGAACTTACCAAAAGAAAGATTAGTCTCTTCTTTCATCAGGAAAAAAGTATAGTTCTATCTGTTTCCGTTTTGCAGACATTAGCATTAGAATATAGCTACATTTCATCATTATTCACAAATCTATTTAAAAATGTGAGTAAAGAGCTTTTTTTCAACATGGCCCTCGTTGATCTCTTTTGCTCTGCTGCCACTTGCTGGTTGTGTAAAAACTAGCAGTTCTTTGCAGTTGAGAGGCTGCATCAAAGCCTTCTGTATGCTCTAGCATTAAAAAAAACACATAAAAACGTATAAATACGTCTTTAGGACACTTGTTTTTTTTTAAGATAGAACATATTTATACGTTTTTGGGAGCAAATGAGTTAAGCGGGTATTTAGACTATTTTTCAGATCACAATGGTAACAAGTAATTGACAGTGCATTTTCAAACACTGTCTTCTAACTATAGGGATGAGAAAGTACAGATTCGTCCTTACTTCTAACCTTAAGTAGTTCAAATTTGACGCACTTTTATTTTGACCACTGAATTGCTCTAAATTTTCCAATTTGTAAACAGACAAGAAGCTCCTAAATGCATTGCAGTAGTTGTGTGCCTCACAACGTCATTCAGGTAAAAACGGACCCCCCAAAAAACAAATACAATAAAATCAGTTGTGAGTTTTTATAAAGACCTCTCCTTTCATGAAGAAACACCGTGTATCACATGCACGTAGTTGGCCGACTTACTCTATAGTCGGTGTGTATGTTCAGGTAGTGACACGTCAGGCCCACTGAGCGCAGTGATGTCGTGATGAAAATATCATCCTGGTGACTCGTGAGTTTTGACTGCAGGTGACAGCTGGGTAACACACTTGGTGGAAATGGAGAGGGGTCAGCGGGGGAAAAAATGTGCAGAAGCTGAAGAGGTGAGCATATGGAAGCCGTATGGAAATGTGCTTGCGATATGCGGTAGTGACACACTGTAAGCGGAGGAGGGAGCATGGCGCGAGTGTGGAATGCAGGGAGTGTATGTCGTGTCGGTGTTTACAGTGTGTTACTCTATGGCGCATCTCTAAATGGGAGCGTGCAGGAGTGAGAGGAGGCCGTATTGCGTTGTTTTCACAGACATGCATACAGAGGTTTTTGTTCCTGTGATGTACACTTTTGTCTTTGTGCTCACACACATTTGCATTAACGCGTTTTTCTGCACATCTGGCTCATGCGTGTGGCCATAAGATGTCATGTCTTTTCAGATAAAGCTTTGTTTGTCATATAGTCTATAACACATCCTTATTGTTTCATTCTGTGTGGCGGTCTGAGCACATACACTCGCTGTAAACGTCCCTCATTGTCTCACAGTTTCTATATGTTTATGCGGATGTTAACTGTTTCATTGGCACCAGCAAGTGCCCGCTGCCATGTGATACGCGATGCAGTACATAATCTCTGCTGTTTCCTGTTTGCTTAAAGTTCAGATCCGGAATATTGATTGATGTCCTTTCGTCAATATTTAGTTTGTCACATAAGCACAACTGTTTTAAACCATTTTCGATTTCCTGGTAAGACATGCAGTACATAGTACTCATACTGTTATGGATATTTAGCTTTCTGGTGAAATTTCATTATTTATTGGTGAATTTAGTATGACCTTCTCAAACTGTTTAATTTTTAAGTACATTTTTCACAACTTGATTTTCTCTAAAAGGGTGCTGACATCCACTACTATGCCTTTCTGTGACTCTTCCAGTTTCTTCCTAGATCTGTAGCAAACTGCTGATAACACTCTGTGATACTCAAGGATTAGTGGCCACTTCTCACTGGCTCAAAATGACCGGAGCCTCACAATGACAAGATACTGTTGATCAGTTAGGTGTCGTTTTGATCTCATGCAACAGCAATATTAAGAGGTCTATTTGAATACTAACTCTAATTTGGAACCAGGATTAAATCCTACATGTAAACAACTGTTGTATATGTTTCCTTTCAGCTACTTGGTAGAAAACAGCAAGTTGTGCAATAAGCACTGGAACATTGAACAATTGGACATGCATTCAAAATGTGAGAATATCAAATTAAGTTCTCCTAGAAAGGTTACAGTGCACTTTAAGTTTCAGCTCAGTGGTAGAGTGTCTGCCAAGACTTGGAAAGTTGTGGGTTCAATCCCCGACCAGGTCATACCAAAGACTATAAAAATGGGACCCGTTTGCCGCCCTGCTTGACACTCAACATTACGGGTTGGAATTGAGGGGTTAAATCACCAAATGATCCCTGTGCGCTAGCCCCTCCTGCGGCTCACCTCCCTCAGTGGATTGGTCAAATCCAGAGGATGAATTTCATCCCCTTTAGATTGGTGTGACAATCAGTGGTTAAAAAACAAGAAAAATAAAGTTTATTTAATTATATAATTTATAATATAACATTTATTATACCCCCCCAAAAAATTAAAATTAAAATTAAAATTAAAATTAAAATTAAAATTAAAATTAAAATTAAAATTAAAATTAAAATTAAAATTAAAATTAAAATTAAAATTAAAATTAAATGATACAGTTGACATACGTTCATCAAAATACCACATGGATCAAGAATTATAGCATGTGTTCAACTCCTATTTTTGGCTCGCTGAAATTAGGCTGACACGGACATTCCTGTTATGAACCTGAGTCACTGCTCACCACATCCCAAGCTGGAGCAGATCAAATATCAGCTATGGCTGTCATTACCAGGACTACTGGGGCATTGTGACTCAGATTTATTTGTTTAATTTCCCACTTGGCGGGTGGGCAGGCACTCCACAGTATACTATTTGTATACAAAACAAGTGAAGTAAATGTCCTATATGTCCCTTCTAAATACAACCCAATGAGAGCCAGTAAGACCAGCATCAAAATAGCTGCCCTTACAAAGATAATAATTCTCCGTTCTGACTGATGCAGTATGATATAACAATGTTTATAATAGAGCGTGTGTCTGTATCATCCATGTTGTTCAGGGGGACTTTGAGTCTGCCATGTGTGCAGGGTGCATGGCAAAAAACAACAACAACAACTTGGCACTGATACAGGTTACCACATGATATGGCAAGTCATCTGCCTCTCGTTGGCAAACTTCTCAGAAGTCATACATCTGAAATATCATATAAACGTTAACATATTTACTGTGCTTACGCTTACATGTTGACAATCCATATTTACAGTTGCTATGCATTTATATTCTCCATCAGCCTATACAGTTCAAGCTTCTGGGTTGGTTTCAGCTGCTTGGATGTTTGTTGAACCAGCAGACCCAATACTGACCTTTTCATCATAACCCCACAGCCGCAATTCCCATAAAATATGAAGAGGGCACTAGGGCTCATGTGACCGAATAAGAAATAGAACCAGTGACATTCATTTTTGGGCAAATGGCAGGGTAGGAATCGGATAGACAAACAACCATTCACACTCACATTAACAGCCAAGGGTATTTATTTATTTATGTTTAGATCATTTAATAATTGTCTTATGAATGTGGAAGCCCAAGTACCCGGCCTGAGAAAACTCACACAAGCACAGGGAGCAAACGCAAACTGACTTCACAGAGAAAAATTGGAGTTGACCTTTAATCCTGAACCGCCGAGCCGTGAGGCAGATGTGCCAACCAGTTTCCACCATGCCCATATATATTTATCTCAGATATTTGAAATGTTTCTAATGTTCACAAAATGTATAAATATTCATATTGTATACTTAACAAGTGATGGGCAATAATCATCTAAATGAGCAATCATTGCGGCACAGTCCATACTCGAAAATTGTGTTATTCCGCCATCTGCAGGTGAAAGTTAATACATCCAATAAGAGTGACAATATCTTTACACTTTTGTATAATTAATATACCCATGAATGTTGTGTTAATACGCAATATATAGTAAGATATTCGTTTTTATTTTATTATTATTTTTAATAGGTCCCATTTAAATCTGTCGAAAAGCGCTGCCTTTTGCGATGTTGTCTTCCTGTACATGAACAAACCTCTACCCGATTGGTTCAAAATTGACATCGTCTTTCCTGATCCAATCGAAATGCATGTTTGTCGCTGGTGCATTGGAGAACACCCAGCTGGTTATAACCTGCACTACAGGGATATATGAAACTACCGAACGACAATGTGGTCGTAAAACAAGTACGTAAGTCAGAAATATACAACAACGAACGGTGTTATGCGGACAAGAGCTTTATTAAAGGTCCTGTGTAAATCTAATTTCCGTGATGTATTTTGTAGCCAAGATTTGTGGGCTAAGCTCAAAGCTAACTGAAGCCTGATATTACAGTCATGATAGTACTGCGCAGGTGCATAGTTTTACAGTTGATCGTCGAAAATATGTTGCACAGTCGCTGCCGTTGTGTTTAGTACACAAAATCTATAATAGCTAATATATTAAAGCAGTCGGTGAGTAAATCCTTGTGCTCACAAGAAGCCTCTGTCGTCAGAGCTGGAAATGCGACGTGTCGTGTGGACAACTAGCAATGGTGCAAGGACGGCAAGCGTCATCAAGCAGTTGTGGGGAGAGGCACTTGAACGCATCACCACCGCAAATAGGATTTCGAATTAGCTGATTAAAAAACCCTCCCCCGTTCGCATCCGTATTAGTTAGAAACGGCAATATAACGTTTATGTAATTGGTTTGTGTGTGTGTGTGTGTGTGTGGGTGTGTGTGTGTGTGTGTGTGGCTAATATAGGCGTTTGTTTTAGGCAATGTCCAATTTACCAAATGAGTTTAGGTCTTGTCGTTTTAGCTGTTTACATTTTGGTTCGGGTTCTCTTGCAATGTACAGTATATGTATTTCAAACAATAAGTTGAAATGCCTGTTTAGAGACTCGATGTGCCACCTGGTCGTTTACAAAAAAATAAACATTACGTCACTGTGTGATGTTATTGTAGCACTGCTGTGACATTTGAATGAGATAAATTATTAATTGCAATGTTACTGCAGTAAAGCCCTCTGGCTACAATAGAAACATAATAATTTTGCTGGAATGATGGTCTTTAAAATGGAGGGGATGTTAATCTAAAATAAAGAGAAGTCTTGGGTGTTTGATGTGTTTGAGTGAAACATGAATACATCATATTTTAGACAAAGACAACAATTATGATGACAACAGTGACTTCTTTTTGTTACATTACATGAATACAAAGTAACATCCTGATGTATTGTTTAATGTGTGTCGTCTTCAGTTTGCAAGGCCAGGCATCATATTAAGGCACGTCGATGCTTCAGCACTAACTAAAAAATGGTAAGTTGAAACAAAGTTATAATGTTGACTTTTATCTAGTGAAATAACACTGAAAACGTGTGTGGAGTGACTGCATCATTGTCGGAATGCCAAAGTATAAAAAATACAGCTTTCTGATGTTAGTTTGTGTTACAGTATGATTTTTGACTTTTCGTTACAATTATTATTAATATTTTTATGGGATGGGCAAATCTCTCCAAATGTGAAGAATTGCTGTTTTAGTATTCAGCAGAATAATAATGTTGTAATGATGGTCTTTACTGGGTTTACGACAAAGTCTATCACAAAACTATGCTATAGCATTAGTGAAGATAATTACAATGAATAGAAAACACTCAATTGGAAAACTTTTAGTATGGCACTTTACTGAGTGTTGTGACTTGAGATAGCGTAGTTTTATGGCATTGTACAGACTAGATACTTGTTCATCATGCGCGGTTTGTAACTTTTGTCCCTGTGCTGTCCTCACCTGACTTTTCTGTAATGTAATTTGCTGGTTTCCTGAAATGACAACTATTTATTTGTTCATCAGGAGTGACAACAGCAACAAGTCATTTCTTCAGCGAACTGGATACAAACTTTAGGGAAAATGGAGCCAACCCCTCACTTCTCTGACTATGGAGATGGTGAGGATCTACAGCAGGAAGATGATGACATTTTTCAAGAGAACACCCGTATGGAACCTGACATGCCTGACGTTCATGACCACCTGGCTCACGCTTCTCGGGAGTCGTTTCCCTGTCAATACTGTGAGAGGTGTTATACCAGCCAACAAGGCTTGGAACGACACATGCATAGCCACGATTTGATGAAAAATGTGCCACATACATATAAGAGTAAGAAGGGAAAAATTGCTTCCGATTTGAATTTCGATCAGATGCATGACAATATGAAGCTTTCAGTTTCAGTAAGCGCAGACGCACCACTTGAAAGCAGTAATATTTCGGGACACAGTATTGTGCTTTCCGACGAGCAGGTGTACAAGCTTCATGCTTGCAGCTATTGTGAAAAGAGATTCTCGACACATAGCTACAAGCAGCAGCATGAGAGCACAGTCCATAAGCAGCTTGTGCAAAGTGCACGTGTGGAACAAAGTGAGCCAGTCCATGAAGAAAATCTTCAGCAGATAATCATTGCGACGTCAAATCACGAAGCCGAGCTTGCTGAAGAAGTAGTGGAGAATGAAGTGGAATGCGCTGGAAACTATATGCTCGATGTCTCCAGCAGTGTCTCAGAGAATATCAGCTTTTACTTTGACGGAAAAATTGTGTCAGCAAGCGCATTGAGTGGCTGTGAAGCAGCTGAAGTTCATGCTGCTTGCTCAACTTTGGTTGGACTGGATGCCCTAATACTGAATCCCACTCAATTAAACCTGGGGTTAAGTATGGATTCAATTCTGAGTAACCAAGAGCTGTCTGGTCAAGCACTTGCCAAGAGAAGAACAGCAACACCTCCTGCGTTACCCCAAATTCAAACAGAATTGGAGTCGGAGATGGTGACGTCGTCAAACTCCTCAGAAGTAGCGACTTTGTTAATAGAGAATCTACTTCCTCAGAATACTGAGTCTTCACTTGTACCCCTAAACTCAACTACTGTGTTTCTGTCCTCCCCGTTGAATCAGCAACAAGAGAAGCAGGGCACTATTCTTCCAGATGGCCAAACATCTTGCTCATCTGAATCTTCTGCGGCAGGCAGGTTTAAAAGAAGGACTGTCTCTCCACAAAATTCTCCTCAGCACACTACATCAGAGGAGGAAACGCCAATGGCAGATATGGAGGGTGATGATTTTAATTTACAGCCCATGGACACCCAGTGCAGCTTTCTTATGCACCAGGCCAATACAAATGGAAATGCATCCCAAAAGATTGAGGAACCTCAAGCAATTCCTGTTTCAACAGAGAGCTGGCCTCCGGTGACTGTCGGCAACTGCTGTAGTCAGCAACCACTGGATCTCTCCAATACAATGAAACGAAATGAAGTTGGGACTTCAGATGATGCAGCGCTGGATTTAAGTTTGCAAAAAAGGAGCCTTGAAGAATCTCAGATCACATCAAATTCAGTGTCCCCCTCAGAAGATAATTTAAGTGTGTGTATGCAGGAGCGGGCCTTCCTCAGTGTTGGAGAGCAAAATATCAGTCTCGCAAACCTTGAAACACCTTTTGTGTCAGACCTCACCATTGTTACAGGTTCAAATATGGTGGACTCTGTCGCAGAGGGACTTGTGTATGGACTTTCACTCCCCTCCTGTCCTCTGAATTCTGCACCTGCCACTCTTACACCTCTTGGTTTTCCACCAGCTACACCATGCACTATATCATTTGCACCCCCAACTACGCACCCAGTACTATCCACCGCCCCATCATTAATCACAATTCTGGCACCACCACTCTCTATTCCTAGCCCCTCAAGCCAACCACTTCAAGTACTGGCTCCTAATATATCACCGGAGCCGCTGGTACTCTGCACAGAAAATGCCATAAATACTACACAGTGTGACTTAACCTCTGCTTTTGCAGCTACAAATGCTGCAAACATTGTCACACTCTCACATCCACTTGACCCCTCGCTAAACCTACCTGGACACATGTTTCTCACTGATCAAATTTCTCTTAATCCTCCTTTAAATGAAGACCATATCATGTCTGAACTGCCATTCACACCCACTGCAGCATTAAACGATCCCCTCGTCAATTCGTACAACATCACAAGTAACACAGTACTGATAGAATGCACAATATCCCTCGAAACACCAGGGAATGTCCCCGCTGCCGTTACCATGCAAGGCAACACTGAGCCTCCAGTGTCCTCGCAGATGCTTGTCAATCACATAGAACAGCAACACATCGTGTCATTACCCAACACCGCAATTGTGGACGATCCCACCGTTCTCATGTCCTCCATTGAAGAGTCCGTCACATGGTCGTCAAGCGCCTCGGTGATGCCGGGTCGTCCTGCCGAGACTGAAGAACTAGAAGAAGAGCCTCCAAATGCGGCTGAAGAGAAACCTGTTGACAGTATTGATTCAGGCGCAGAAGTCAATCCTGATTACTCGAACCATGTTGAGAAGGTTGTGACACAACCACCAAGCAACTCGCCAGGTGATGAAGAGCAACAGACTTTCACCACAGAACCACCAAGTGACTCCCCAAGCAGCTCGCCAAGACATAAAGAACAACCAACTTTCACCACAGAACCACCAAGCAACACGGCAAGCAACTCGCCAAGTGACGAAGAGCAACAGACTTTCACCACAGAACCACCAAGCGACTCCCCAAGCAGCTCGCCAAGACATAAAGAACAACCAACTTTCACCACAGAACCACCAAGCAACACGGCAAGCAACTCGCCAAGTGACGAAGAGCAACAGACTTTCACCACAGAGCCATCAAGCAACTCGCCAAGTGATGAAGAGCAACAGGCTTTCACCACAGAACCACCAAGCGACTCCCCAAGCAGCTCGCCAAGACATGAAGAGCAACCAACTTTCACACCAGAACCACCAAGCAACATGGCAAGCAACTCGCCAAGTGATGAAGAGCAACAGACTTCCACCACAGAACCATTAAGCAACACTGCAAATGACGGAGAGCAGAAGACTTTCACCAAGAACTTCCTCTGCAATGTCTGCAACGTGCTGTTTCACTCGATGAAAGAACTCGGCCATCATGTGAGTGAGCATGCTGAAGATTGGCCCTACAAATGCGAGTTCTGTGTTCTGCTCTTTGACAAGCCTTCTGCTTTACTGGACCACCGCTCAAGCCTACACGGTGTTGACAAGACTTACGTTTGTAGTGCTTGCCCTAAAGACTTTGTTTACCTTTGCAACCTGAAACAGCATCAGGAGGAATTGCATCCTGCCCAGCAATGTACATTTACTGAAGAAGAAAAGGGAAAAATAAGACCTCAGAATTACAACTACTCCGCAAAAATCAGCAGAGAGCCCTCATTACCTGATGTGTCGGAAGAACAGGTGAAAAAGGAGGAGAATGAAGTTGATGTGGCTGCTGAAGAATTGTTTACGACAATTAAAATCATGGCCTCAGATGGAGGCAAACTCAAAGTGCCTGATGTCCGTCTTGGCATTAACCAGCACTACCCCAGCTTTAAGCCGCCGCCCTTTCCTTACCATAACAGGTCACCTGCTGGGTCGCTGGCCTCAGCCACAAATTTCACCACCCACAACATTCCACAAACCTTCAGTACGGCTATTCGCTGTACCAAATGTGGAAAAAGCTTTGATAACATGCCAGAGCTGCACAAGCACATCCTGGCTTGTGCTAATGCCAGCGATAAGAAGCGGTACACGCCCAAGAAGAATCCCATCCCACTCCGCCACTTTGCAAAAGGCCAGAACGGAGTCCTGTCCATGACCAATTCAGAAAATGAATGTAATACCTCAAACAGAGCCAGACAGTCCAACAGATCTACCACAGAGTCATCAGTCAAAGTGAAGTTGAAACTACTGAACAAAAGGAAGCAAAAGCTGGTCCAAAGGGTCATGCCCCAGAGGAACAAGTCCTTGTCAAATAAAATGTCCCCTTCCCACGTGCAAGACAACATATTTGTTTGCCCTCACTGCAGCAGGGAGTTCACAATGCGACGCAGCCGAACCAAACACATGGCAGTCTGTCCCAAAAAGCCCAGGGAAGGGAGGACAAGGAAAGAGGGAGGGATCTCTGTGACAAAAGAAAACGACGGAAGACTTCATAGAGGGGCCTCCCACGTTAACGAGCAACAAGCCTCAGCTCATTCTAAAACAAGACTGCAGACATCAGGGCCTGCTAAAAGGCCCGCCACGCCTCCTGCACCAACGAGCTTTTCAAACAAGAGGCCTAAACAAGCCATAAAGGAGGATTCCAAAAATGACATTTCCACTTTAAACGAATTCCCCGTGGTTCGTCCTTTCAACCCTCCTCTCCGTCAGTACACGCGAGTGCATCATGCCGTTAAACCCACTCCAGCGAAACAACAACAAAGTGATCCCCCCACGCAGAGCCGAGAGGAAGCAACTGCTGGCCGCAGCTCTGAGCAAAGCGCTACAGCTTGAGACCTCTTAACTCCCCTGTCAGGTAGTGTAAACAGTTTTATCAATGAAATAATCTATGTAGTCATAACTTTTTATGGCCTCCGCCAGTTGGTGCACTCTCCGGGCCAAAAGAAAGAAACCTAAAACTACACACTACTCCCAAAAAGGTAGTGATATTGGACATCTGCTTGAAATTTTAGGATGAACCTAGAATGTGATAGAACCTTTACATGTCAACTGAATGTGATCGTATCGAAATTCCCAACAGGTTTTTAGTATGTAGTCAAGCCGCTCTCTTCATGATATCTATTCCTATCATGAGACCAAAATGACACCTAAAAATTGATCAACAGTATTCAAACAGCATGCTCTCACAGGGAAGAGCACAATCCATACAAAAAACAAAATGTTATTCTGCTACTTGTTAGAGAACACCAAGTTGTGCTGAAGTGCTAAAACATTGGACAATTGGACAATACATTCAAAAGTTTAGAGAGAGAGAGCACGTACACTAGACAAATAAAATGTGATTATTAGGGTGTCAAGTGCACTCAAGTATGATCTAACTTGCATAATCACTTGTCATTAATCATTGAAAAACTCCGTCATACAGAGCTATAATGGCCAGCAAGAAACTAAGGACTACTTATAGATTTGATTTCTATTTGAAACTATTGAAACTATTTAATGTATGTTGTTTCACTTTTAGGCTGATGCACACCCTTGACACCTGTTCATCCAGCAAAGACATCATGCCTATTACACTGTACGAGACATGACGAAACCCAGGGCAGGAAAAAATGAACGCAGCTGAACTACTTTTGTGAGTAGAGACTATGTGAGGGCTGTCGCAATTTGGAGGTTGGTTCAACTCCATTTTGTCAACTTTCCGTCAACATCCTGGATTAGCACTTTGAAGTTAATCTGACAGTAACGTGTTGTCGAGGAAATGGGGAAGCATTGAAGCTGAAAGGCTTCTCTCATTTCTCGCTTGGCGAGCTACTCGGCGAGGATGGCAGGCAGCAATCACTGTCAGCATGGATTTGCACTACTTTTTCCCTTATCGTTCATATGTTGCCTTTTGGATTTAAATTATTTACTGCATGTTCTGTGTTTGTTCTACAGTTGGGTGGCATTAAGGCAATCGGGCCTTAAACAATGAATATGACTTGCCAATAACCTTAAAACGTTAGTCTAATCCTTCAACAGAGCACAAACGTATTAAAGCTTCTCTTCAATATTATTCAGGTTATAAGTACTGTTAGTAATACAAGAAGCGATTATTTAGAATTTATTATTTGGCAAAAGTTAACGAGAGAGAGAGAATTTGAGTAAATCTGGTTGATCTCCTTTGTGTATTTATATGTAGTTTTAAAGGGGAAGTCAACCCAATGTATTCTTTACAGTAATATGTTCTATATGCCCACACTTGTGTAAATACATTCTAATGAATATAACAGTTGTGGAATATGAGTTATTTAGCTAAATCTATCCTGTTTTATCCATTTGAGCATAGCCATTTTGCCACTGTCTGTTCACTAAAAATGGCAGCGCAGTTGCTCGGGGCTCAGGTAACAACCAATCACGGCTCAGCTTCAGAAAACAGCAGAGCCGAGAACATTATTTTTGGGTTGACTTCCCCTTATATAATTTATTATTCTTTCCTATACTCTTAGCCCATGGCATACAAATCACAGATAAAAGTTCAGTGTTGTCCTAATGCGCTTAATTTCAAATGATAAAAACTTATTTGTTCATTCAGTCATCTGCTGTGCTAAGTACAGTGCTTGAAAATATGCGGCAAGCTCATAGGGCACACAAATTCTCAAAAGTGGCGAAAAGCAGTAGTCTGCTGCTATCATATAATACTGTATGTGTTTTTTTTCTCTTTTTTTGTATAAATGAACTGTAGAATACAAGCACTTCATCCAGGCCTACTGTCTAACATTTTAGTGTTTCAGTTGTAATGTGAATCCAACATGTAAACTTCAACTTTTGTTTTGAAAATGACTGTTGTCTAATCTCATTTGCATATATATATTCATAAGCTACTAGTTTAAACAGGGTACCTATGTAGTTATATTGATATCAAATGCATTTCTAATTTGTGGGAACTAAAACAAGTGTGAGTACATAAAAAAAAAAAAAAAAGAATATATAAACCTCTGCAACTCTTGTAACTCTCCCACAGACTGCATTATGTTGGATGTACAGGGTCTTCGGGGGACTGCTATCTGACTGTGAACGTTTGTGTAGCATTTAAATGAAGTTATGTATATTTATCATTAATTTAAAACCATGTAATGATTTTGAAGAGTCAAAAGACATTTGATTTGCACTTTAATTTCCAAGTGTGTGGTCAAAATAAATGCTGAATGTTAAGTCTGAAATCTGTGTGTGTGTGGGGGGGGTGTAGTCTTGAGTTTGTTACACATTGGGGCCAATATATCGGGATTTCACAAAGGCCATTTTGCTGGGCCCCACAAGTTTAGACCTCTTTATGAGGGTCAAGACTTGGTTTTAGAGTTTAGGTTTAAATTGGGTTATGGTTGAGGTTAGGGTAAGGAATAGGGGTAAGCAATAATTTTTGATGGTTGGGTTTAGGGGAAGGGGCTAGGAAATGCATTATGTGAATGAGATGGCCCTACAAAGATAGTAAAACAAACCTGTGTGTGTGTGTGTTTGCAAACAGATGCTAATTGTCGAATGCTCTTCAGCAAGTTATTGGATAATTCAACAATGTCCAGAAGGTGGTGCACTTCAGTCACTTAAACTAAAAATGTTTGACAGGATTTTGTAACACCACTGCAAGTGTCTTGCCCTCATACATTCTCACAAATTCACAATTATATCAGTTTAAAAAAGTGACTTTAATCTAGAAATGCATTCCATGGTTGGCAAGTTAAAAAATATTGTTAGAATATATTTTAAACCATTTGAGCGAAATATTAAAGCTTTACATTACAGTTAACAAAAAAAGGTCAATAGAATGCATTCAAGATTGTGCACAATGTCTTGAGCCTGTGATACTGCCTGGTCTGTTGCTGTCATGGATGTGCTGAGCCTCATGCATGCACCTGGTTCCCATTGCAGACAGCTTGGCTTTTAAAGGCAGGAGTAACACAGGTGACAGAAGCCAGAGTATTGTTAGTGCTGCTCCAGTTGCCTGGCATTTTTTACACCACCAGTCTTCCCTCGTGGTGGTGTTAATTTGGTAGTTTTCCGCTCTCTGTCACATGTACGCATTTGGATGAAATTAATGGCGAACCTTGTTAAAAAAAACCCACAATTTTTTTATTTCTGGTTACAGAAATACGTTGAATCTGATCGTTTTCGACGCTGTTTCGACACCTCAGACAAGATATTCGGGTGTTTGGCGTACACAATCCGGACAAAAATTGCTTGTACCCAGCCTTAGCCATTTTTTTGTGTGTTTTTAGCTGTGTTTGGGTCATTATCCTGTTAAGACCCATGACATGCGACTGACCAAACTTTCTGACACTCGACTGCACGTTGCTCTCTAGAATAGCTTGATAGTCTTGCAATTTCGTTGTACCTTGCACAGATTCAAGTCACACTGTGCCAGAGCTAGTAAAGCAGCCCCAGAACAAAAAAGAACCTCCACCATAGTTCACAGTAGAGACAGTGCTCTTTTCTTAGAATGCTTAATTTTTGCTTCTGTGAACATTGAGCTGATGGAAAAATTCCCAGAAGCTTTGTGGCTGGTCAACATGCAGTTTGGCAAATCTCCATCTCATCATGTGCGCATGATGTGATGCTGTATGTACTTGAGTCTGGTTCTGGCATTGTGCTAGCCGTTCATGGCAGAACAACAGACATGTTAATGAAAAACATTAATAAAGGATGCAGATACATTTTTAATGTCATGCTGGTCTCTTTAGTTTGGGAAGGGACTTGTCGGCTGTGGAGAACTGCATGTTCTAAATCTGCGTGAAAGAGGAGCTCACCGTTGTTATGACATGCATAAAACCTGAATGTTTGAGTGACAGTGCACTTAATTTCTGTCTAAATTTAGAGGATCGTCTTAGGTTATTAGGCACTGTACATTGGAAGTTTGCTAGCATTTACACGGCGTTAAGAGATGAGTTGTTGCTTTCTTGTCGACTTGCACGAAAAAGAATGTAACCGCTTTGGAATAACTTGTATTTAATTTCAAGTGAAATAACAATAGAAAAGCAAAACTTGTTTACTAAACTAATTAAGCTATGTTTTGTTTATATTAAATTTAAAGCTTAGGGACAGCAGATCTTAAAAACTGCTCTGAGGTCACAACAAAGCAAATGTCACAACCGATGAATCGACCCACATGCAGGGAGATGCAGAGTTGATCATTTTGTCACAGGTGACTGGCTCCAAGTCTCCCCTTTGACCATTCAGCAGCTCCAACGTTGCATTGCTGAATAGACAGCATGCCATGATCATTCTTGTTTCTAGCATTTCAAAAATGTTTGCACACGTGGAAAAGATCTTAATGTTTCCTCTCGTTTTGCTTGTGCCTCACTGTCAGCATTATGCTCAGTAATACAGTTTGTACCTGACTTTAGATGCAGCATTTAGAGAGACAAAATCAGCTTTTGCAATTTGTCTCTGATTTGATGAATCACATTATGTATGCTTGATTACTTCTGTTTGAGGCCTTGTCCACACGAAAACAGTTCAACGTATCCTCACAAGTTTCTTACCGTTTTGGCCATTGGTCCACAAGATAGCGCTGTTTCGGTGCTTGAAACCGATCACTTTTGAAACCGGGCGGGCTCCAGAGTGGAAAGATTTCAAAACGCGTCCGTCTGGACACCATATGCAGGATACTCCTCCAGTGATGACGTAATGGTCGCAGCTCGATGACGACACATTGATGTATGCGCTAAAGAAAGCATAGTTTTAAAAATAAGATATTTAAATATCACACACAACAGCTTGAATAATACTTAACGCTTAGTATATATATGCCCTAATGTTTTTAGTCTAGAATTGGGGGATTTAATAACATTAATAACATTGTGTGGCTGTAAATAAAGTAGTAGTATGAGGAACTTTTTTTTTTTTTTCATAGGGTGTGTAGAAGGCGAAGTGAGGGGGCATAATGTGACTTGTTCCTCAAACGGATTAAACTATAAACAAGTGTATGCATTAAAATTTCATTCATGTTAAACTGATGTTAATTATTTCATAGACTTTGAATATTTTTGTGTTAATTAACCGCACATTATGTGTAAAAATCTCCTGCATGCCTAATATGTACTTAAATATATTTTAACATTTAGAGACTCCGATTGAAATTAATTTATTATGAAACGAATTATTTGGCATAATCTTTGGATACCTGAAGCATCGTTGGCCCCCCCATTTATAAAAGTCTGGCTCCGGCAGTGCATACGTCGTCGTCCTTTTGGAACTGCAGCATTGACCAATAGCGAGACGGAGTGAAACATCAATCATAGCACACAGGCTCCCTATTTTTTTTGCCCTGGATAGCTCATGGGAAGGGTCCAGACAGGTGCAACACAAATGTTTTTTTACCCTGCTGCCCCTGGAGCTCACACTATAGTGAAAGGCAGCGCACGTATTGTGCGATATTTATTTTCTTCGTCCCAAAACCATGATCAAGCTTCACCAAATGTGCACAGCGGTACTCATCCCCAAAGCATACACATTCTTTTTTATTTTATGGACGGCGAGCCGCACGCACCTCCCAATATTGCCACCGTCATAGGTAACGGTAACGTGACTAGTACAAAAGTAAAAAAAAAAAAATCGGGACTGTCATTCAAATATTTTTTAGAGTAGCCAATGATTTGGGCATAAGTAGGGATGTGGACATACATTTAGTGAGGATCAAACACGTCTTTGGGACTGACATATAGCCTGTATCTTTTTATATACGTCAGGCCAGGCTGCCTTGACAGTCGTGCCGCGATGCGTCTTCAGACTTGGATTTGAGCCTTTATTGAGCCAAGGCACAGTTCACCCTATTGACAGTTGACAGCACAGTGGTTGTGAATCACAACACTAGCGGAGCTTCTCAATATAACCAATCAGGGATTTGCAATTAAACAAACATCTGTGCAGTCGTCTTAAGTGATTGTTGACACGTGTCCAACATTTAACCCACACCAGAGTCACCAAAAGTACAAGCATCAGTTATATATGACATTAAACCTGGCACATCTCTCCACTCTACCCTGCTGCAGTCGTCTTCTTCTCCCCACCATCTCTCTCTCTCTCACCCTCTCATGCACACACACTGTCGCACTAATGAGCAAGCCGAGAGCTACCCGGCAGCACTGATCTCTCGTCAGCGGGGCTACAGCCCAACATCAGAGGAAGCCAGACACAGGGCTGATCTGCAGTCGGCCGGGTGCAAAGCCAAAGGAAGATTTTGTGAGGCAAAATAGTCAGTCAGTCAGAGGAAAGGAGTTGATCCACCCGCAACTGCCAACCTGCACTTTCTTTCCTTCTTTCTTTTGCCGAGGACCATTTTTTCCTACCCGCATCCCAGCATGGAGGAGATGCTCACCTGCAGCCGAAGCCCCTTCTCCCAGGTGTTTGGGCGCCAGGGTCAGCTCATGCAAGCCAGTGAGTGTTTCTATCTAAAACATGTTGCCTGATTAGGAGTAACTTTGTTGCACGAACTTCTGTTTTTGATGTTGAACACAGTCGAGTGTCCAATGTAATGTAAATCAAGCTGTGATACATTGAACTTCTATTAGGCTATACATCACTTGCTTTTCTATTGCCAGTCCTTGCATATCATGTCAAACATGTCTGTGGCAAACATCAATATCAGACAGTGTATTGCAGCATGGCACAAGTTGTGTTCGAGGTGATAGACTGAGAGCATCCCATCATTCTCAGGAGAGTGGAAAGAAAATGTGTCGGTGAATTTGCATCCAAATGGGTCATCGGAGTCCAATAAGGTGATATCTGGCCGGCAAAATGGAAAATAACTCATCAACCAGGCTGAAATTACATTTAATATTCACGGCTATAAAGAGGGATGCTGCAGTAATACTCCTATATTAAATACTGTTATTGGTATCATGATGTTTGGATTTTGCAGCAACTTTATTGAACTCAGGGGCACCTTAATTGATTTTATTCAGTCCATCTGTTTTTTTCCAAAACAATACAGCAAAGACAAAAATACACTATTCAAAAATAAATAAGCAGTGGGTGTAGCTTAAAATAGAGCTTAACACCTACCAATTTTACATAAAAAAACAACCCTATATATATATATATATATATATATATATATATATATATATATATATATATATATATATACACACACACCTTTTTTATTATTATTCTTTTTACATTCATTTAAATCTTTGGCAAAGATAAATGTTATTGAGGACCTCTTGCCAGAACTGCTATGCCTCATTTTAAAATACCTTTGTATACTTTGTGCTAACTGTCCTTTTTTTATTTATTTTTTAGCTTTGTCGTGGTTTGTAATGTGTTATAATCAACTAAGTCTTACATTTCAGTATGTTAAATCTTATTTAAAAAGTGGTTTAAATGGTTATCCGTAAGATTTCACCCCCCCCCCCTCACAGTTAATATCACCACCTTTTGTAATAATAATAATAATAATAATAATAATACACTTTATTGTCTGTATTTGTCCTGTACTGTGCGTTTTGCCAAATCTCAACACATAAAGTCATGGCTTTGATGATTTCTGGTTTTGAAAGCCTTTCTTTAAAACATAGCGATACATTTATTCAGTGGAAGCTGAAGAATCCCCACCTTTCCCCCACTCTTTTCACAGAAGTCTACTGTACAAATATTGTGTTTGAAACATCTTCATACACATATTTGAGATAGAAAAAAAAATGATTCACTGGAGCACGGTTGCCGCAAAAAACACCCACTAACTTGCCATATAGTGTATGTGGGTGCACATATGAATTATTTGTTTTTGGTCTTGACTTGAATCATAGAGCTCAGAGACTGCATGCTTCATCCAGCAGCAAACCTTCTCGCTGCATAACAAAGGTGTCACATCCTGTAAAACAGAAATAACACCCTCGGAGCAAGAGTCCGTGAACTCTTGAGTGCGGGTTTATTGAAGATTTTTTTGTTTATCTTTCTTTTCATCAATAAATAATTGTTATCTTCAGGCTGCAGCTTGAGCTAAGAGAAAATATGTCTTTTGACATACTAGGACTGTTAAAATGATTGAAATCCTACAGCAACTAAAATCTGTAAAGGTCATTTATTTTTTTTGTACCCATGTCAGGTTTATCTTTGTCTGGGTTAGGTCTGCAACCCAGTCCCTATGCATTTAAGGCACTGGCCCACTTAACATATTAACACAGGTTTAGAAATAAGTTAACCGCTGTGTCATAACAGTATCAAACTCCTGATATGAAAATACATGATGAAGGCGTAGCATCAGGGCGTGACAAGGCTTGCGGAAGTCATGCATATTTTTACATTATTTATTGTCATGTGTTTAAAAAAATAAAAAGTTAATCATTGTACTGTAATGTACACTAGAAGAAGAATAAAGTATATGATCACCATTGACTGATGACACGTGGTGTAGTGGCAAACATTTAAAGCGAGGATGCTGGTGGGTGCCGAGGAGGCGATGATGATGTATATACATTTGCGTTGACATTTTCTGGTCTATTGCTGAATTTGGCATTTTTTTGCAAATTTTGAGTCCTATTTTCGCCCCAAAAATTAGAAGGTTCTAAATGGTGCAAGTAGTTTGGTGTTCTAATTATTTTATTCACTGAGCTGCTTTTAGCCAATAAACTGTGTGTGTGTGTGTGTGTGGGTGTGTGTAGTCTTGGTTATTATTTGTTTGTTTGAAGTCTTATCATGTCTTTAAAAACGTTTAGTTTTTAAGTGGTTGAGTTAATTAATTGAAAATGGGCAAAACAGCAACGTGAGAATTTAGTAGTATTTTTTTTTTTAAATAAGCACTGCCCGATGTTCCAACTTAATTAAAATTCATCAACCTACTAACTTTTTCTTCCAGAACACAAATATTTACCAAGTTCAGCAATGTCAGTAATGTAATACAATGAATGCCTTAAAATGGCACAAGATGGCGTCCAAAGCAAGCTATTAGTAATAGTAATTGGTGTCAAGGAAGTAAGACACCAAACAACAAAATAAAGAAAACTCCACCCATGCTCACAGTCAGACTGCACTTTGTGTTAGAATTGCACTGTGCATAAAAATTGGGCCCATGATGTTATAGTTTGTGTAGAAAAACTCTGATGCAGTGAGAATTACCTTCAGTATTTGTTTAGTGCTGACTGACATAGCAGGGTGCACTAAACCCAAATGCCACTCTGAGCAAAAGATATTATCATTGCATGCGTTCTTATGAATTACAGTCTAACTTGAGTCATAGCCCCTCCAAGTTATCTATGCTCTTTGAAGCTGATGCTGCAGGCCTACGATTTGGGAGAAGGAAGGCAAGCGGGGAATAGAAGGCGTGAGGAGGAGGTATAGGGTGAGAAAGCGTGAGAATAAGAGACGGGTACTATTTTTACAGCCGCAACCTAACATCGTGTCGCACAGCTCGACTAATCCGCAGTAGTGCTGGCTTGCAACATCTGAACAGTAATTACAGTGGGATTTTTGTTATCTTTGGCTGTCACCCATCACTGCATCACAAGTCCCTTAAGCAAAGACCTGCCTGTGGGATCCACTGAGTGTTGCACATTTCCAAAGAATATTAACAACCTTGTGCTGGGACCTTGGCAGAATATATACACGAGACTCGTAGAGTATGTGGCACGTGGTACTGCCAGGTGCATAATCCTGTAACAATTCTCTCGCTCCCCGCTGGTGCTGCTCACTGTTTTCTGCTCACTGTTGTGATGTGGCGTCAAAACTCCCCCGGCACACGCTGCTCCCATTTGTCATCAGAGCGTGACAGCTCGCCTCCCCGGCTTTGAAACAGTTAAAAAGAACTCGGGGAAAGTTGTGTTTTGACACTTGCCATTTCAAGGTTTGTCCATTTCAGGTACATCCCTGATGTTGATTTGGTTCTTTATTGAACATATAAGCACAAAGAAAACACATTACAAGTCTAAAAAATTAATTGAAGTAAAAAAAAAAGAAAACAAGGAAATAAAAGGAAATGTATAAACCTAATCATATGTACAAGTGCACTTTAACATACGCACATTTGCCAGCGACATATGCGCACGAAATCAACAGACACACCACAATACATCTAGAAATCACATCCTCATTCTCACATATACAATTTTCATTACACTCATAAATTACTCATAAAAAATAAATTTCAGCACATATACAGTTTTAACAGCTCATGTCTGATGTAAGTAATTTTTTCAACTTTGCTTTCAAACAATTTTTTTGAATTTAGCAAGTGACTGACATCTTTTCAGGTCAGTTCCAAAATCATTCCACAAATTAACACCTTTTACAGAAACACACCTTTGCTTAATATTTGTTCTTGTTTTAATTTTTTTGTAGGCACTTGTACCCCTTAGAGTAGATTGTTGTGTACTTTATACATTATTTGTGCAATTTTAAATTCAACTAAGTCGTAGAATTTCATTGATTTAATAAATAGAGAACGAGTTGGCTCTGTATATTTTGATTGATTAATATTTCTTATGGCTCTTTTTTGCAGGATCGGTATTTGTTTTATATGCGTTTCCCCAAATTTCCACACAATAGGTCAGATATGGTAATAATAATAAACAATATAATGTGTATAATGATTTCTTATTCAGGACATCCTTAGTTATAGAGAGTATCCCTATATTTTTTTGACATTTTCCTTTTGACATTATCTATGTGTGACTTCCAACATCATTTTTCATCAATAACTACTTCAAGAAATTTATTTTCATACACTCTTTCTATTTCAATTGAATTTACCATCATTTTGACCTGTTGTGTGGTTTGTCTAGTACCAACAACTATGAACTTGGTTTTGTTTAAGTTTAATGATCATTTGTTTAAGTCAAAGCCAGTTTTTTTTTGATGTGTTCAATTCATTCTCCGCGGTAGTCAGAAGCTGCTTCAGGTTCTCTCCTGAACAGTAGAGAGTTGTGTCATCGGCGAATAAGACACTTTTGAATATTTTTGAGACACAACAGATATCATTTATATAGAATATAAATAATTTGGGGCCTAGCACAGACCCTTGGGGGACTCCATGAGTAATCTTCAAGTGTTTTGATTGTATATTGTTAAACTGTAAGTACTGATATCTATTATTTAAATAACTTTTCACCCATTTATATGCCAAACCTCTTATGCCATATCTTTCTAATTTATTCATTAGTATAGAATGATCTATAGTATCAAATGCTTTTTTTAAATCTATAAAAAATCCAACAGTAATTTTTTTAAATGATCTTTTGTTAGTAGATATTGCTTCTACGAGTTCCATGACTGCCATTGAGGTGGTCCGTTTTTTTTCTAAACCCATATGGATTTTCACTTAAAAGCTATGTTTTTCAATAAAATTGTCTAGTCTGTATGAAAAAAAAATTTGTAGAATTTTTGAGAACTGTGGCAGCAGTGATATTGGTCTATAAATAGTGAATATATGTCTTTCTCCATTTTTATGAATAGGAATAACTTTGATGGAAATATACCCTCTTTAAACAACAAATTACATATATATGTGAAAGGTTGCACAACATATTCTATAATACTTTTTACTAATTTCATATCCATATTGAAGCAGTCTGTGGACTTTTTATTTTTTAATATTTCAACAACATTTAATACTTCTGTATCATTAACAGTTGAATAGGAAATTCTCTGGTCAGGTACTTTAGATGCTGCTTTAAATCCATTCATCCATCCACTGTCTATTTATCCTCTTCACGGTCAGGGCTTAGCTGGAGCCGTTCCCAACTTACTTCAGGCGACAAGGCCCACAACACTCTGGACTACTCACCAGTCAGTCACAGGCTACATCCAGACAGACAACCAACCATTCACTCTCACAAATCTCACCATCATTAAGTAGAAACTGAACCCATGCTGCTTGCTTCGAAGTCAGTGACAGATCTCATCTATTAATTATTCAAAGCTTTTTGCACACAACTGTATTCTGCTCATCTATAGTCATCTGCAAAAGTTGAATCGAGGTAATTGGATCATTCTTAGTTGTTTCAGTCTTTTCCTGAAGAAGATTGTGGAGTTTGTATTTTCTCCCTATGCTTGCCTGTTTTTTCTCGGAGTCCTCTGGCTTCTTCCAACATTTCAAAAGAATGTATGTAGGGTTCATTAAAACCCCTAAATTGTCCAGAGTTGTGAGTGTGGATAGTTGTTTGTCTCTACGGCATGTGCTTTGTGATTAACTGGAGATTAGAGCAGGGTGTTCGCCGCCTCTCGCCCAAAGTCAGGTGGGATAGGCTACAGCTCATTCGCAACCCTCATGAGGATAAGCAAAAATGAATTGATGGGAAGATGGTTTGTATTTTTTGCATCCATTTAGAGCGTTGTAGTTCATCCCAAACGTATTTGATAGGTTTGAGGCCAGAGCTCAAGTCAACTGTTCCCACAAAATGCTTTGTTGACAAATGGATCCCATTGACTGACACTCAGGCCCGGGCGGAGATTTCTTTCTTTTTGCTTGACTAGAGATATGTTTTGAGTTATTATGCGCTGTTGTGGGATGGAACACAGTCGACTCCGGCCAATCGAAGAGGCTCCTTTATAATCAAGGTAGTGGAAGCTCACACGTTTGACATTCTGGAAGCTGAAATTGACTTAAATATGATGATAATAATAATTTAATGTATTTTTTTGTATTATGTTGCAGAGGGTTCAATACAATGATTAAATCCACAACAATTTTATTACACTGCTTGCGCCACAACTTAGACATGCTTTTAGCTGGTCTAAAGAGTAGATTCTTTCTGCCACCAAATTGTCAAGTGCATCAGGGTCGTGGAAAAGAAAACCCCCTTGGTCTGCCGGAACGCCCAGAAAGGCGCAATGCGGTCTGCCAAATTCCCAAACGCCCTAATTAATAGACCCAGTGCCATGAAAGCATCACGATAGCATACTTGTAAGGCAACGTTAAAATACTTTTTCTACTAGGGCAGTCAAGGTCGGTTTATTTTCTCACTCTTAATACCGCCCATTAAGAAATGGGTTCATAAAGCACCGGAGAGGTGGACCTGATATGAATGTCTAAAGTGGGACCACTGCATGTGTGTGTGTCTTTGATGAGATGAATTCCACTTGGTCTTCCGCATGCGCTTGCATAGATTTATCTTACCTCCTTGCCCGATGGGCTCTCCTGCAGTGAGAGATTAGCTTCCTCCTCCTGGTGCTGTTAATCATGTGGAAGAGTCTCGTTGAAAAAGTTTAGCCTGTGAGGTTATTTTTAAAAGTTTTTTTTTTAAAGCAATATAAGACTTATAACTCATTCTCGGAGATTATCGCACCGTTGTAACTACTGTGACTACTTCAGTAAATACTGGCACAAGGACCCCCTTTAGCTGTTTAACAATGTGCCCGACGCTAAAAAGCGCACAAGGACCCCTCAGTAGTCCACTAACTCAGCACTGAACTAAAGCATGCATTAACACAGCATTTTTCATCCACTGATGCCATTACACCACAACAAAAAAGGTAAGGTATTTTTTATTGTTTAAATACTGTACAGGGTGTACATGTTTTTTGTTTTGTTTTGTTTTTCTACATATATAGAAATTAAAATAGGAATTTTCAGTTTTTGGAGCTTGGGAACGGATTAATTGACTTTACATTATTTCCTATGGAAAAAAATGTTTCGGAGGTTGAACAATTCGGACTTTGAACACTTCACAGGAACAAATTGTGTTCAAACTCCAAGGTACCACTGTATTGGATTTGGCATTGTGTACAAAAAGTAAAAGTGCAAATATTTGATTTAAGTATCAAAATAATAACATCCCGTGGTGAACGCCATTATCCTGGTCACGTGATCGTGATGACGTATCTCGTGCGTAAATGAAAGCCGCCTTCGTTCATTTGCTGACATAATGGGCAAAAAAAGACCGTTTTCTATCCCAATTACTGCGCCAATTCTGATCAGGTTTCATGTTATTCCGTGTGGGGGTGGGGCGGTGGGGTGTGGCCTCTCCTAATGTGGGCAAAAGCGCGCTTAGCATACATGTAGCTTGGCCTAGCAGAGTAAAAGTCCCCCGGATATTTACCGTCCAGGTGAGGCACCGTCCACAAATTACATTTCCAGAGTGAACATTGTCAATGGTGACTTGACCTGTACTGCTTTTGAAGAAGTGCTTCTTTGCTATAAGGCGTAAGTCCACCTTTGATGTCCGCCGTGGGACGCAATCATTCCTCGTGAGTGGCTTTGTTGTCATTAGCGACCATGTCCATGTACTTAATGCAAAAATATTCATAAAAAGTGCTATCAAATCATAATCGCTCAACATAAGTTGACATTTTTCTCAGGGAAGAATTGAAATTAACCATTTCACAGAATAGCTGGTTAGTTTTTCATAAGTCTTGTATTCCTTTAATGTCTTTTTATTTACTTGTTTTTATGGTTCAGGTACAGGTTTTACAAGAGCATTCACATTCCATTGATTTGTATGTACATGATGCAGAGAAGCCAAGGGCGGTATATAGTCCAGTCCCTGAGGGAAAACATTTTACCCCACTATAGGGAGCAAGGATGTTTATTTACACCGTAGAAAGAACTGTAAAAGGGACATATTTTCAGGTTTGCCGCATGGCTTTAAAACCATGGTGATGTATACTTAAAAAAAAAGAAGTTTCATTACAGTCTAGTGGTCGCTGGAAAGGAATAAAAGTTTTCTAGATGTGGAACTTTTGAAATAACCCTGTTTTGGGTGGGTGGGTTCTGTATGCAAATGAGCCGCAGTTCACCCCGCCCCTACCCTATAGGACCAACCGTTACTATGGCAACCGCAAGAAAAGAACTTTATGGCTCTGCAAGACAGCGGCTACTTGTTCTAACGCAGCCCTGAGTCTGAAGAGAAAAGTGAGTCCACATGAAGATGAAATAAAATCATCATTTATATTTTCACTCACGGTGGCAGCACTTCATCACCAAGCTGCTAAATTACACTGCGGATTTGTACATGTAGAAGACATACTTTGAAAACCAAATATCTTGACATTGACAATATAAATGGTAAATGGACTGCATTTATATAGCGCTTTAACTAGACCCTATGGTGCCCCAAGCGCTTTACAATGAAGCCTCACATTCACACACACACACACACACACACACACACTCATACACCAGTGGTCAAAAGCTGCCATGCAAGGCACTGCCAGGTCCAGTTCAGGTTCAGTGTCCCACGCCGCCCCGATATTTATTGTCAATGATCAGAAGTTGGTCATTGCTTGAAAATAGCAGATCTGTCTCGCTAAGCTACCAAGTCGTGGATGGAGAGACTCACTGTGGGTGTGGTTTATGTGAATTGCACACATTCTCACTTCAAAAATAGGCAGAAAACAAAACACGACTTGGATGGGTGGGCAGGCACATTTTGTGTGTATGAAGACACTGTGAGCGATCGATAATGGACGTTACAAAATCATTGGTTTTGTTTGAGCACAATTTGGTCCGTCAAATATGGAAGTTTGTGGCGCACGATGCTGCAAGTAGCTCACACTATAGCAACGAGTCCCTTGCTTTGTACTGCCTTTTGAATACTACATTCAAGGGCATATCTGAACGTCTATTCCATATAGTTTCTTTTATTTCATCTCTACATGATAACCGTGTTGACATCCTCACAGTCTTCAAAGGGAATACATAACGTTGCATTCCTTCAAAGAAAGTGAATCTCCTTTTGCTTATCGCCAAACTGCAAGTGATTCTGTTTTTCACTGCAGCTTCACTGCTGTGTTTTGTTGTTATTGTAGCACACGTCAGATAGCATTAGCATGACAGCATCTTAGCTTCAGTTCACTATGCGGTTTGCTTAGGAAGACAACTTTTATGATGTCAGATTACTCCTTTGGGAGGGATGGGGGGCGAACATTCCAAGGTCCTTTTATGTCTATTTTCAAGGAAAAGGTTGCAGCATGATAGATTTCTTATCAAGAACAGTTACTGAACGGTCCATGAAATTGTAGACATTTTTCTGCACCAGTGGGCCCATTTCAGCAGGATGGACGTCGGCATGAGTGGAGCCAAACATCAAATGAAACACGCAGCGTATGTCCAAACCTGTTACTCATAGATCAGTCACAGATGGAAGTGCATCATTTCTTCTTCTGCACCACAGAGCGACTGGTACTTATCATGCGCAACCTCTCCAAATATAGAGATTAACCTTCACTTAGCCACTCATGGAAGGAACATATGAACGGTGCAAATATGTCTCCTGATATCATTGGATGGTGAATTTTATGTTCTTTCTGAAATCCCGTTATTCCCTTTTCTGGAATAGTTATATACTATCATTAAAAATGACATTTTCCGCAACATGTATCCTTTTTTTTGTTCATTGAGCAGTGTATGTGCAACCCCGACAGGACTTAAGCGGAAGACGAACAATCTGAACGTACCTTGTGAGCAGAGAGTCAAGTCATGCCTGTAAACACGCCAATCATTAGCTTTGACGTTAATTTATATGCCATCAGTTGGAAGTGAACACTAATAAAGTGTAACCTCAATTTAATGGACTAATTGGGGAAGGGGTTGCTGGTTAGAGCTGATTGTCTATTACATTGAAGTACTATACTGTAAATATATATTGTTTTTCATACATTTTTATGTTTTTCATTTATCAATTTAGTGTCTTCCTTTTTTGGACATTTTGGCTATTTTTTAAAACTTTTTTTCTGCCTTTTTTGCCATCAATTTCTGACTATTTTGGCCATTTTGTGGCAATTTTCAGGATTGCTTTTGTTTCTGGAAATGTATAGTTTTTTAAAATGTTTTCATTTCTGCTTTATTTTTTTAAATAAAATGTTCTGGGTTTTTTGGGGCGATTTCATGGGCATTTTATGGTAATTTGGACAAGATACTTAATGCTTGTTAAATTGTAGTTAGCAGCCTTTTAGGTGGTCATACTTAGCTGTACTTACTTGCTGATTTCAGAGTTTGTCCATGTAGACTTTTGGTACAATATAAAAATGATTTAAACCACACAAAAAAAAGCAGAACATCACAGTTAGTGTGAGCATAGAGCTTTAAGATGTATTGTTGGGCCAAATGACTTCCGTCCTGGCTCCTTTGCTAGGCATCTGTAATCCTCACTAATCACTGCAAATTGATTGTAACTATTTCTCAGCGCGTTTTCTACACTTTGCTATTGAAATGGCACATTCTTTTTCTCCGTCTGCATTTATCGCTGGTGGCAGGTGGACGATGTGTCAACAGTGGCATGCAATCCCTCTGCCAAGCACATCAATCCCCGTTTCTAATCCCTCACTTTCTCGTTTCTAAATCCTTACTCGAGGCATTGGTAGGCTCCCATCTAGACAATCCATCTGCGGCGAGCTGTGAGACGAGAGACCATTGATCGGTGATAAAGGCTGAGCTTAATCCCAAAAACATACAGGATTTTGAAACGACTATTTCACATTTCAACTAAATAAAAAAAAACTCTGATATGACTTTGAGAGCACTGAGTTTGGAATGTTTCTTGTTTGCTTGCAGTAATGGCTGCTTAAATTGGGGAACGTTACCAAACACATTTGACAATCCCCATAATCAAAAATTTAGTGAGTCCCATTTTTTGCAATTATTTTACAGGCTTCCAGAACACAGCTGGTCTCATAGTTATTCATTCTGACAGATATTTCTCCTCAGTCGATATAGAAATAGCCATCCGGTCTTCTTGTCTCAAACCAGAGTGTTGAAAATGGAATGAGGACTCACAGAGAGCCTGCGGCAGAAATGCTGCTGTGCTCTATTTTATAAGCATGATATGCTATAATTCTGCATTGGGGAAAGTCTGGTCAATCCCCTTTTGTCACATCCTGAAACGGGAGAATAATCATCTTTATTTTCATCACAGACAAAACTTTACATAAATGAAGGGCAATATATTCTATATATATCAAGACGAAATATGTTAGTTAACCTCTTAAGGCTGAGCAAATTCTGTAAGTAAAACATAAACGACATAACACATAGTACAAACATTTCCAGGCCCGGTCTTGGGCATAGGCGAACTAGGCGGTCGCCTAGTGCGCCATCTAGTGGAGGAGACGCCAAATTGCAGGGCCCCTCAAAAAAGTCCTCAGGTGCTGTGTTAAGAAAGCGGTGAAAGGAAGAGGAGGAAAACGGGCCAAGGGTAGAGGCATGTATGTAAGTCAATCATTATCTATAAAAATAAACATGTAAATAGCGTTCGCTTCTTAACTTGCTTGTTACGTGTGTACTCCACCATTACATCCATGCTACTCTTTTCACCAGAGTGAGGGGGTCAAAGCATGTTGACTTTAAAGGTCTCATATTATTCAACTTTTCAACATACTAAAATAGTTCTCAAATGTGTAAAAGACATGTCCGTGACATGCATTCGTCAAAATTGACTTTGGATCTTATATTTTTGCTGTCCCTAAATCAGCCAAAAAACGCTGTGTTCAAAATAGCCTGTTTTAGGGGTGTTTCACTTTTATGTAAATAGCTGCACCAGGCCACGCCTAGGCCATACCCTTCTCTCTTGAAGGGGCAGTGATTTGGGTCATGGTAGCCATGTGCTAATGTTGCGAATGGAAACGACTGGCCATGGGAGCAGAAGAAAAGAAAATTACAGACATGTCTTTTACACATTTGAGAACTATTTTAATATGTGGAAAAGTTTTACCATAAGAAAACGTTGCATAACATTGCTACAGAGACTATGGTGTAGCGTTAGTTTGTGATTGTTTAAGCAATGGGTATTTTGCCGTAACCGGCAAATTTCCCGCGAACGTTATTTTGCCGCGAATGCTTGTAGACATTTACAAGCGGTTATGAATAACACAAATGTGCACATTTAGGGCACTGCGCGGTCGCAACGTTCAAGCCGTCTCGACTCGTCGACACTTAGCAGCCGGTTAGCATCATAAAGTCATGTCAACTAGGTGGCAAGTTGCCAGTCATGGCAAATTAACCACCGCGGATTGTATCTTGACAACACAATACGCAAACGCTTCATATTATCCAACCACCGTCTGCTTTATCATATCTGACCTCTTGTAACCAAACAACCTCCACACGACAAATGTAGCTCCCACTTTAAGCACTAAAAATACACCAGTAATATGGTAGGAGGTGCACATCTCTTATTAGAAAGGATAGGAAGGAAGGCTAAATCAAAAATGTTAAACTTACATCTTTCCCATTTGCACACTGTTGGGACCGATACATTATGTTTAAACGTGTTGCAAATCCAGCTCTGAACAGGCTTTCACTAACAAAACAGTCCTTTGAGAAATGATATTGGTACACGTCCTTTAAAAATAAAAATTTCAAAGACAAAGGAAGCAACCATTTTTTCCTGATCATTGTTTCCCTTGCTCCACGGAGCATTTGCGAGCAGAAAAAGAGAAAAAGAAAGGCGCAGCCAGCTTCTCGAATTTCAGTGGGCGTGACAAACCTTTACCAGAGGTGGTGCCACTAACCCGAGGGGGCTGGGTCGAGTGCACTTCCGTGTCTTTTTGACGTCACTAAGTCACGGAAATCTGCCCGTTTGAAGCGCGCATTTTAGAAAGGAAAAGAAAGCTAAAGAAGTCGCGGACGGACTTTTTTCATACCTGGTTGGATTGTAGACAGGCCGGGGATGCATATTTTTGATAGAAAAGCCCACTAAAGTGCATTTTCATACTATGGGACCTTTAAAATGAATTAATTCATTCATTTATGCAAGATAAGAGTTGCATGCTGGTTTAATGTACAACAAATATATAGTAAAGGCATGCTTTTTATTTTTTGGTAGTTGTCTTTGAAATTTGGTATTTTTGTGTGGTGTGCTATTAAATATATATCGGCATATTTTATTTTGTTATTTATGTTTTTGCCATTTTTAAATGATAAAACTGTGTGTTCTAAATCACACACATTGGTGACCAATGAAAATAGCTTTAAAAATCCTGCTCATTTCCAACTCAAATGACGTTGCAAACCTGATAAAAGGATATCAAAGATTATTAAAGAAAAATAAAGAAAGAAATAAGAACAGTTGAATCAATTCCACACATTCAACAACATACTTTAAAATAGTTGTTCCAAAGTTGCAGAGACATTAACTACAGTGGTACCTCAGAGTTTGAACATAAGTGTTCAAAATCCGAATTGTTCAACCTCCGAAAAAAAATTCCCATAAGAAATAATGTAAATGCAAATAATCCGTTCCCAAGCTCTAAAAACAGAAAATTCCTATTTTAATTTATATTTATGTTTTTTTTTACAGTACAGTACAGTACAGTATTTAAACAATAAAAAATACCTTACCATTTTTGTTGTGGTGTGATGGCATCAGTGGATGATAAATGCTATGTTAATGCTGGCTTCAGTCCAGTGCTGAGTTTGTGTATTTTACATTGGGCATATTGTTAGACTACTAAGCGGTCCTTGCGTACGTTGTTTAACGTCAAGCACGTTGTTGAACAGCTAAGGGGGGTCCTCGTGCCAGTATTTACAGAAGTAGTCACGGTAGTTACAACTGTGCGATAATCTCCTTCCTAATTCCACTGTGGTTCGTAGCACTGTATGTTTTTCTTTGCTGCCACTGACACTGTTGTCTTTCTTTGAGTCCATGGCAAAGAAAATTGTCGTGGAAAAATCAAAATGCACTCGCGAATATGGAGCACTTCCGGGAGTATTCACGATCTGACTGGAAATGAGCAGTGCATCGTCTCAACTACTGCAACTTGAGCATTCGAAATTGCTCGGCTTCGCTCGGCTACCCGTTTTCAAGGTACGTTTGGTTTAACTTGCTTTGCTTGGGTGTTCGAACTCCAAAAATGAGTTCAATATCTGAGGCATTTTTTACTCCAATTTTTTGGTTGAAGTCCGAGTTGTACGAGTTCCGAGACGTTCAAACTCCGAGGTTCCACTGTACTTCCTTATCTGTGTTACGCTTGCATGCTTGCAGACATTTGAAATCGCACCTTTCACTGTACTTTCATCAGGCAGTGGCGAGCTGTTGTCACACAGTCCAGCAAGAGTTGAGCCGTTAGACGCAGCTGGCCCCGAAACGTTGTCTTATCCAATCATTCCAGCAAACAGGCTGACATTTAACTACACTAAAGCTGCCACTGTTGCTCAACTCGTCGTCTCCAAGATAAGAGTCAAACTAATATCTAAATTGTTTTTTCTCAAGCCCCAAATGTCCTATTATCAGTCTAATAAATACCGGTTTCTGGTTACCTTTTTTGAAATCAGGTGAACATTTTATATAAACCAAATATGATACCAGACACTGTTGTATTAGCTCATAAATTAGGGTGCACGTTTACACTGACAGTGGTGTCTTTACATTTTTATTAAGCAGTCCACAACCATTCAAATATAATGTCGTTGGACAGCTGCAGCAACAGGAGCGGTGTAATTATTATTTTTCTCTCTCTCTCGAATCTTCTAAATGAAAAGCAAACACTTTTTACTTGACAGGGGACTGCTGTTGTGCATGTAATCCTTTTTTGTTTGGGTGATGTAGTGCTGACAGGAGCTTGCAGCTTCCTCAAGCCTCGTCGGTGCTGATGACTGGGAAACAAATTGGTCTCGTCAGGTGTAAAGACAGCCCTCCCACCGCCTCCTGGCCAAACTGGGGACAGGCATTGTAATCGCTTAATTCTAAAGAATTATCTTGTAATTGAGGAGCAATTGAGTGCACTGCTTGGCTGCTACCAGCAGGGGCGCTATTGACTCACACTCGGCTTGTTTGGGGTCTAAAGCAGGAAAGAAAATTCCGACTCATTCATGACCTGATTAATAGAAGCTTTGTTAACTCAATTCAATTTATATCGCATATGTGTCTATCGTCGTTAGCTGATATGCATTGCTTCCCCTAACAACATGGCTGCCAACGGAGAGAAGTTTGTTTACAAAAGTACAGTCAGTGTTGCTATCGAATCAATTTGTTCACCATATTTAGCAAAAAGCTATTTTCCACAAAAGCAATTTGCGACTTTAATTCTCGCACAGCATCCATTTATATAAAAGCAGTGATTTGTCTACATGTTGAAAACTTTTGACCTAAAGTATGTGCTTTCAAGACGTAAATAGTCTTGCCAAATTTGTCGTGCCTTCACTGGTACGACTCTTAGCTAAATTAAGCTAGCTAAGTAGCCCAAACTGAGGTAGGAAGGAGTTTGTGTAATGAATGAATGTTTGTATAGTTTCCTATATACATTAGTTTTACTGGGACGCTGGACTGGGGGTTCAGGGAAGGACCCCAATTTGAAATGCATTAGTCAACATTTGATCAGTCAGATCAACATGTAAACGATTGAACTTGCGAACAGGAGTTTCAAATTTTCTGAGTGATTCTCCTGTTCATTATGCATTCACAAATAACAACAATTCATTGTTGATTTTCACCGTGGTTGATCAAGGCAAGCCGTTTTTGTTCACTTTGTGGTCTCCCAGGAATCATCAGCTATTATTAAACTTACAAACCACAAGAGTGCGATTACGTGTTTGCTTGCGCGATATATAAAACATGAGCTTATTTAGGCCAGTTTCCTCATCAGTCTGAATGTTTTCAAAGCTTTCATTAGCTGCTCCGCGTTTGCTAATGCACTCGGCATTAGCCAAGTTCTGTTCATCTACGGGTTCAGACAGAGTGCGTAATCCAGTTAGAGATGAATCATTTCACACCGAGAGTCGCATCAGTGCAAAAAAAATTAAATAAAATAAAAAATGATAATCCAATACAGCCTCGGTGTGGATGTGAAGTTGAACTTCTGAACTATTTTATCAGGGTTGGTGTGTGCATTTTAGCAAGTTGAACAGGCAAATTGAACGTCTGCCATGACACCAAACACAAGCAAACATTCCTTTGTCTCTCGACACTTGGCCCAGTTCCAAACTTTGACAGCATTTACAAAGACTTGTCATCCTGTACTTGAGTGATAAACTGGATGAGGCTGATGCTCAGACCAGGATCAATGAAAAATGTCCTCAAGACCCCGAAGACGTTAAGTTGACATAGTCGTTATATCATGATAGATCTTGGTAGTGTTTGGTTTGCTGTTTGTTCAGGTCATGACCAAAAATGTTGTCCACACACACATCCCACTTTTGTGTTCGGGTGCATGTCACCCAGGCTGGGTCAGATTTAAGGTTTTTGTCACAAAATCTGATTATTGATTGAAAAAAGCAAATTACAATAACATTATTCATCAATAGTTTTACTCTGTTTTTTGTTGTTGTTTCTGTTTTGTTTGATGTTGTCTGATACCAAACAAGCTTTGAAAGTATGTACACACGCTATATAATTATTAAAGGTGTTAATCAATCAAATTAATCAATAATTATTTTGATAATCGGTGAATTGTTTAGAGAAGTTGTTTCATTTAAAAATGTCCCCAAATTTCCCCTTCATCGGTAGATTTTCTTAGATATCTGTAGTCCTCCATGAAAGCAGACTGATTATTTTTGTGTCGATAATTTATCAAAATATATCATTTGCAAACATCTGCTTTGATGATGAACAATAATCAACATATTTGCCAGTATTATGAGATGTTGCCAAATTATTAACTGAACCTTATTTAACCTGAACCCTGGCAAATTAAAGCTATAGTAAATTCTTCAATAGACCTTCTTTTTTTTTTTAAACGATATTTCTATAAATCAGTCTTCTCTGTTTATTAACCGATATGATGCCTATTCACTTCACACATAATCACTTAAAAGTTTCAATTATGTGGAAGATACATTAGATTTAACATGGAATCACTTTTGTCCTCTCTGTAATTGCAGGCTTCCGTTCCTCGTGTTCACCACACAGATTTTTTGTGTCTGGAACCCAGGTGACAGTTTCATTTGGAATGTGTAATACATGATAGTCTGCATTTTTATGTCTAATTGACTTTAGGAGGATACTCAAAACAAGGTCGTAGCCAACAGAGTCCTGCTAACACACATAAAAGTTCATTTGAAGCTGTAATGATTTTTATAGAAGAAAAACATATCCCATACATAATAATAGAAATGAACTGCTCCTGCCTTAACTTCATGACAAGAAGAAAAACATATCCCATACATAATAATAGAAATGAACTGCTCCTGCCTTAACTTCATGACAAGTAATCATGCACATGATGATGAGGTTAAAGCCAAAGAGCAATGTCTGTCGATGCCTGTGAAAGTCGAGTACTATATACTGCAAAATGCAGCTTAATCAGGGTTCATGATGGTCCCAAATTTATTAAAATAACAAATTTAAAAAAGCAAGACTACATTTCTTTCAAAACAAAACAAAACAAAAAAACTGGTGAAACTGAAAACACATTTTGGGGACCAAAAAACTGAGGCTTGACTCATGATGCAAATGAAGCAAACAAACAAACTGCTTAATGAAAACACAAGCTCCCTAATGGAGATAGCTTAAGGCTAAAACTCATTAAACATTCCATTAAACTTTGGCGCCTGGAGTCTGTTTATGATCCTCCAATGTTTATAAGGTCACATTATGATGAGATGAAGCCGGTGCGCAAACATTAATCCGATTTTGTCGCAGCTGTGCCTTTTGTTGCAAGACATCAGATCTTAGAGTTATTATTCTATTTATTGCACTAAAATGGGGCAGAAGCGCAAGATGCTATGTAATCCCGCCAACAATTGCGGATGTTGTTTGAAGTGCATCACAAAAAAAAAACACAAGAATGAGGACAGCGAGACGACGCGAGTTGCTGTGCGAAGCTCAGCAGAGAACAGATCACAAATCAAGAGGGACTCGTCAGCTGCCGGAGGGGCAGCTATGATGAGTCGGGTTGTGTTTTTTCACATACACTCTACGCACACACATACAGTGACACGCATAGCATTTTGAAGCCAATCACCTCGGAAGCCTCGTCCCATATCCCGCTTGTCTGTTTTTGTTGAGCCCGTTCCGCTGCTAATAGATATGATTAGTCGACTTTAATGAGCTCTGCAGAGAGGAGAGTTCTGATTGCAGCTACAGAACCCCCCTTGGGTACTGCTGAATTCAGCAAATGATGTGTGTTCTGACTAATATAACTTTTTTTTTTTTTTTCATTTCTGCAGATAAATGTTGTGTAGTTATAGGAAGATGGATGTAGACGCACATGTAGGACTGCATGTGTGCATGAAGTGAACCACTTCGGTACGGTATATGACCATTTGGAATGATGGACCACAATCCACTCCATAATGCAGTTATATTTGGAGTACAGTCAACCGAGAAAGAGCCCTGCTGTGTGACAAGTGAAAAAAACGTAATTGATGATTGAATTGAAAATGCGTGCGTACATGCACATGCCTCAAAGTTAAACTTAGCTCTTCCCCATATTTTAGTATCAGTTGAGACGTAACACTGTAACATACTTCCTTGACATTGAGCATTCATTTCCTATTAGTCTGGGCTTTGGTGACTTTTTGTGGCATATTTTAAAGAGGGATGTGCTGGCAGTGGTCCAGTATCAGTACGCAGTTTTCAAGCTCGTTTCCACCTCTGTTTTCGGGGTTTTAATTTGTACTGTATTGCTATAGAGTCGCCCCCTGGTGGCGAAGATGCACACACCAGAAATAATACAAAGCCAATGGTTATTGAAATATGAAATCAGGATAAGCAAAATGTTCAATTATTTACATTCTGTGTAATTGTTATTACTGTAGGTTTTAATAAATTACAAAACTGCAGAATGCAATTTTCAAATTAAATAAATACATTAGAAAACTTTTTTTGTTTGTTTGTGGGGCAAATATGTGAGATATTTTAGTGACCAGAGAATATCATTGACATCACATCGAATTATATTTAAAAAAAAATCTTAGAGATTAATTTTCAAAAATACTAACACTGTATACATTAACTATGAGTAATAATTGAAAATCCTATAACAAAACACTCTTTAAACATTTTCTTATGAGAGCTAATAAATGTTGCGTCATTGCACCTGAAGCATGTCATTCAAAGTTTAACCTTCAAAATCGCTCTGTGTGTTCATTAAACACGAAGCTCCTTTTCAGCCATTTTATCGAAATGCATGACTTCCACTTTGTTCATGAGTAGGCCTACTGCATGTTGATGCTTACAACTCCCCAAAGACTTCATCTTTGCAGAATAAGGTGGGGAGCTTGCAAAACATGTTGAATTTCCCCTTGTAAGTCAACGAATAGTCCCCCATGAGACAACAACTCAGCATTAAAGCATAACATTCCTGTTTTCGCGCCTAGAGGCAGACTTTTATTTGGATCTTTCCATCATTTATGAGGTTAAAGACTGGGAGTCGTCCTCAATCAAGTGATCTGACTGATTTGCATTTATTTTACGGTTTGATTAAATAGAGTGGGAGTGCTGCACTTCAAATTTAGCAACAAGGTGATAAGCACGGTCTGGCCAGTTGGGGGCAATGTTGCACAGCACTTTGAATTCCTTTTGATGCTGCATTTGCTCCGTAAAAGAAACCATGTGTGTCTCACTCCAGCATTTAGGATGAGAAATTGTTCCTTTATCACTTTTTGTTTAGATACATAAATATGTTCCAATTCGTAGAATCTCCCTGCACTGTAGAAAAAGCTGATAATTAAATTTATATAATGGCCAAATGGCATGTATTTACTAAACTATTTAAAGTACATATATTACCACTGCCTGTTCACACAAGAACAGCAAATGCAGATGTTGACATGACAAGACTTGTGCTTTATCACTCTCTATGTGTCCCTTTTCCCTTAGATTTGTGGGTGTGCTGTGATCAATTTGCCATGAAATGAGCCCCTTTTTCCTAGACTCCATCCTGGGCTACTGCATCGTATGCCATTAGGCTTACTGTGTGCATTCTTTCCAGCATTTTTCATCTGTAGTGATCTTTATTTCCCCTGGCAGCCACTGTCTTCCCTCGTAAAGATAAAGGCCCGACAGGCACGGCGCTGCTGTGGCTTCTTCTCATTTTTCTCGGCACCGCCTGCTCAATAGGAGGACATGCAAGGCATTTTGACAATTCAGAAAAGGAGAAGGCGGCAGACAGCAAAGGGTGAGACGATGCGGCTGAGAACTCCAAACTTGAGCTCTCTCAACTAAAAGGAAGACACAACATTCTGAAAATATATGGCACATTTGATCAACATTGTCATAGTTTCTCAAGGAAATGTTTGACTTTTTTTTATATAGACAAGCCAGTATCATTTTTAAAACATGAGGATGTTGCAAATCTGAAAACCAGATTAAACCACCCAAATGCAAAATGTATAAAATTGTCTCTTGGCAAAGTTGAAGTATTTTAACATCCATAGTTTTCAAGACCAATATTGCTCTTGTGTTTTTAACTGAACAGCTGTTCTAAATAAAGTGTCCTTATAGTCTTTAAAAGAAGTGGACGGTTGCAACATATATGCCCAATTAAAAAATATACAAAGTAATCAATAGGTTACAATGTATATTCTTACATGGGCCAATGAGAGTGACCAGAATGAGAGCAGCGATGTATGTGAAAACTTTACGTGAATAATAAATACCGCATATTTAGATTAAGTACCTGGCAGTAACACTGTAAGTAGCAAAATAAATAGAATAAATAGTTAAATAAAAACTACATCTAAATCATAAATCTAACATATCTATCCATCTGTTGTTAATGACAAGTTCAATTCTGTTTAATTTCCATACAAAATACAGATATTGGTATTTGTTTGTGTACTTGACTTATTCATCAGATGTTTATTGCAGACTGTGACGCAGGCCTCGCAAATAATAACTGCGAGTAGGAGGTCAATTACAGCATGCTTATATTTGATTATTAAAAACAAGCTTCAGATGACCATTAACCTTTAGAATTTCACGTTAATATACACACTCTCAAAAAAGTTAGGGGTATTGGGTTTTCGCGTTAAAAATTTAGCATTGATTTAAAATCCCCGCATAAGCTTTCGAGGTGAGGTTAATCTGGCGTAGGTAAAACTTTTGAATGGCCAACTATTCAGTGTATCGACACTTTTTGTGCAACTTGCTGTTGTCTCACAAGGAGCTGAATGGTGTTGGATCCACAAATCAACCAACCTCTACTATGCATTTTCGGGACTCTTCTAGTCTCTCTGTAGTTGTTGCAACATGCTGATGACACTCTGTGTAAGTTCAGTGGCCACTTGACTCTGAAAACTTCGCTATGGCGACTTATTGTCGACCAGTTGTTAGGTGCCGTCACTCAATATCAACATGTGAGAAGCGTGATGGAGAGGAACTGTTTGAAAACCGACACAAATTGAACCAGGAAATGTATTTGTCCACTCATGGATCAAACAACTCTGGTGAATTTTGCCATTGGGCTCCTTTTTAGAGAAGAGCAAGTGCCAAAAATAGGAAAAACTAGTGCATCAGTACTGCTATTTTTCCCAAACCAAGAACGAGTACAAGTACTTACATAAGAGTACTCAAGTACAATGGTTGATAATGCTATCATGTCTTGGACTTGAGAGGAAAATGTGTTTTAAGAAACAGTATACATTTCACTCAAATATTACTCTTACACGAATACATGGAGTGATCACGTTTAAATATTTATCTTGTGCGCGTTTGCCTTCAATGTAGTGCACAAATAAAAATATGTGGATTTGACGACAAGACACAAAAAAGAGGCTAAACTTCTGTCATGGTACTTGGTTTTTTTGCACGGTAGAAATTATATATGCTTGTGAATAATGTTTTATCTGATTTCCCTCACGGGATGTATAACGTATCTACAATTGTACCATCCATCATCTATCCATGAGTCTTAACACAATTTTCTGATTATATTTCATTTGTGGAACATGAATGAAGCAGAAAAAGCCACCTGGGGGGGGGGGGGGGGGGGGGGGGGGCGGTCATTTTGTCAGTCACTTGCTGTCGACTGAAACTGACATCACAGTGCCTAGGGGCTCATGCAATGAGCGTCACGTCATGGATCACCTGTTTTCTGGGTTTAGTTATGTGATGTGCACAAGATGTGGCCATAGGCACTGTGATGTCATCATCAGTCACCAGTATGTGTCGGTAGAAGGCAAAGTGGCCACCGATAGATTATTAAAAAGTAAATAAATAAATAAGAATATCGTGTTTAGACTATTGAGGGCACATAGAACACGTAAATATTTTTTTTATTTTTTGCTTGACTTTGACTTCCACCAAGTTAAGTTTATAATGATCGAATTGTAGGTTTATCATTATCCAGAAACGGCAATATGACAATATCATATACCTATGTTTTTGTGAGTAATCTACATACTGTAACCTTCAATTCAACTTGAGAGAAAGTCTACGGAACCTTTTACAACACACACCTTGAAGATGAGTGAAATAACTACATGCATTCCCTCATCACATTGACCTGCATATGCATTACGAGCCCACTAGAGGGCAGTAAGTATAAGCAACTGAAATATCTTCCCATATGTATTTTGGTGGCCTTTTACCTTTTAGCCTGTCATTCAATAAGTTAGATTAGACTCCTCACTCAGTGTTTGGTGCTCACAAGCAGCCCACTCACACATTCAAACATTTGATGTCTTTTCCACTCACCTCGAGGGGACACGGCCCTCTCCAGCCCCCTCATTCCCTCCTTATCTCTGCCGCCAAAGCGTGTTTGCTTGGAAATGTCAACCACGATGGAAGAATGTTGGTTACGTAAGGCATACATCCATGCTGCCTTTCTTGTTTTGTTTTTTTAAGCGTGGGATTTTGTGTGGGAGAAAAAATGCTTTATAGTTGCAAACCCCGCTCAAATTCCAAGGCAAATGCATCCCATTCTGTGCAGATTTAGCTGGTTGTATTTCTTTATTTAGGAGTGATTTAACAGTTGTCCTTCTAGCTCAACACTAGCGATGCTTAACGTCTTTTATAGGTGACACCTTTGTAAATTTTATGGTTTTAATGCTGGAAACATGGATAATGAGGAATTAGGGGTTAGAACAGTGCCTTATAACATAAATGGTTCGTTAGGGGAAAAATACTGCACATAATATGGAAATTACTTTTTTTCCTGCCGCTGCAGGGGTGACCTGTGAAATTTTTTCAGTGACCTTTCAGAGACTAAAGAGGGATTAATGGTAAATGGAAGAGGGTTGAGGAAGTGTGTGTGCTGGAAGAAGGAAATACATTCGGGCTGGCTACTTTTCACTGTGGGAGGCAAGCTAGGAAGGAAACCTGAAAGGACACACTAGGGTAAAAACTTGGTAACAAAAACAGGATGGCTCGCAGGAACATTCTAGATGAGAGCGGGTGTTGATAGCCAAGGGAGTTGGTGACAGTCGGAAACCATGTTCTTACTCTGCTACTTAGTGCTATGTTGATTTTGGCTAGCAAGAACATGGAAGACAATATGGACCTGGTCCACCTTTGCATGTTAATCAGCCTTCACTGTCTGATGGAAATGTTCATTTTTTCAGAAGGTTATTTATAAGAGAACAACAAGAGATTGAAGATGGAAGAACAAGAGTCACGGCCATTTACAATCTCTTGTTCTTATTTTTTACACTTGTGTGTCTGTCTCCCTCTAGCGGTGCAGTCCCTGAACAGCCTGAATGATCAGATCGCAAGTTTCATAGTGAAGGCACCCAAACCACTTGAGCAGGATCAAGATGATCACGCATATTGCCCCCCTGAGAAAGAGACGCTGCAGAAGTCAATGACCTTGATGAGACACCTCCTCGCGGATGCTCAGGTATGCAAATATGACTTCTTTAAGAGCAACATGGGGCTAGGAAAAAAGTGTTTTATAGTATTTGTGCCTTTTTTTGTTAATTAATGTAAAGAAAATCTCTAAGTAGCACCATTCATTTGGAGCCACACTAAAATGTTTTCCCGTAGCCCTGCACCCCGTTTCAACACAATTTGGTAGAAATTGCTTTTTTAAGGTCCGTTCACCGAATCAGTGCCATTTACTTGTTGCAACTACTCTCAAAAGGAATTTAAATTTCCGTTTTTTCCCTAACTCAAAATCTGTTCTTGCATTTAAAGAACTACTCAAAATGTGTATCGGCTCATCTGAGATTTATTGTATCGCAGTGGTTATCAAACAAGTAGCCTACACCAAGTACGACCTAAAATAAATAAATAAATACATACTTAGCTGTCCAAGTAGCACCTTAATGACAAACATTAAAATACAGTAGCGTAGTAGGCCAAGGTATTCATTAAAAATGACACTGATATTTTATTCCTAAAAAGTATTTTTAATATTATTATAAGCCACTGTAACATTATGTAGTTTGAACCCCTTGCACTGCGCTTAAATATCTAGAAACAAACTGTGATCAGCAACCTAATTTATTTGCTGAACGGAAAAGTGTTAAAGGTCAAATCAAGCCAACAATTTTCTTTACAGTAATATGTTCTATGCAGCCCCTATATAGTTTAAACATGGTATTCTGAATAATATTGTGTTTGTAGAATATGAGTTAAGCGTCAAAATCCACACATTTTTATCCACCTCAGGGGATGCCACTTGCTGTCGACTGAAGATGATATCGCAGTTACTCAGGTCTCAGAAAACGACCAATCATGGCTCACCTATTTTCTGAAGCTGAGCAGTAATTGGTTGCTATCCGAGCCCTGAGCAACTGATATCATTTTCAGTCGACGGCAAGTGGCAATGTTTTTAGATGGATAAAAACAGGTGCATTTTACTTCTTAACTTGTATTCCACAAACACATTATTAATGTGGGGGCACATACTGTAAGCAGAAGCACACATACCCTGTCATATAAAAAAAAAAGTCAACATCTTGCTGGCTCTTAATATTAATCTTGAAGGGACGAATATTTTTCAACTGCTCACGTGTTAATCTTTGTTAATATGTCACATAAAGGACAAAGTGGGCACTCTTTCTCCCATATCCATTGTGTTTTCTCTGATGTGTTGATCATTTTACATAATCTTTGTGTGGGAAGACGATGAAGAGCCCGAGATGAGAGGCTGGGAGCTCCAATTTGAGGCCGCTGTCGAAAAGGCAATGTCAAGAGTGTGATTGAGCTGTTTATTCAAAATTATTTAAATGAGCTTGATGAGTTGTTACACACCCTAATCCAACATCTGTCGCTGTGTATGCACACTGCGCAACAAAATGTTACTTTTCATAGAATTTGCGAGTTTGGTTGAGGAAACAGTTGTATGACGTGGCATCAAGTCAATGCAAATGTAAATTGAGTTGATCCTCCTAGGGAGACATTTACAATGGGGCTGCTTGACAATTACAAGTACTTGCTTCTGACATTGCAATCTTTTTATGATGTTGCCTCAAAATCAGTGGATGACACCTATAGATAATTCCCAAATGATCTTGTTCCACCCATTTATTGCCATCAAGCGCACTAACATGGACATTTCAATAAAACAAATCAAAACCAATTTCAAACTAATAAATTACTTGTTGTTTGGCTGGTGGCCACCATTGAAATTGGTTCCACTTCGCAGAGACTCGGCAGAGGTGTGGCAAATTTACTAATTTAATGAGTCAGCAAAATGACCTCCATAACTCTACAAATTCATTGAGAAAATTACTAAAGTTTGCCGTATTTGAATGAGCCCCTTGCAATTTTCCTTTACTGGAAAGTCCGTAGAAGCGAAACTTCACGTTGCCTCTCCTTGGGCTTCATTTTCTGTGTATTGTGCAGTCGATCTTGGAGGAAATTTGTTGCTGAGCTTCTGAGCCTTTGCCACTGACCTTATCACTATCTCTCCTCCCTCATGCTGGAACAAGCTCTGACTACATTAGTGGAGCTGTCAGTCTTGTGCGGTTGAAAACAGGGGGTAGGGAAGGAGTTTGGGGCACAGGAGGATGGGGATGCATCTAAACAAGTCCGTGAGGGTGACTTTTGTCCCAGGAGACGCTGATAAATAAGATCTGTGTGACTCCCTGTGACCCTCGTGCTGATGTGTTTATCAGTGAAGAGCTGCTGACATGTCTCTCACTCTTTGAGAAAAGTACACTGAGAAGTATACACTGTGCATCAGCCGAAAAACACCATAGCTACAGTCGTTTTTAATTTTCTTCAGTGTGAGCTGAGCCCTTAGACCAGCTGGAGGTACTGATGAACCGTTCCAAGATGTCAAGAGGAATGTAATCTTTCACACGGCATCATTTAATTTTAATTTGTGACGTGACGTTCTCAATGTGAGCCTATGGGCACTTTGATTAGGGTGGCCAGATTTTCAAAATTAAATCTGGGATACAACAATTTTGCTGAAAATTATTTAAAACAAATTGAACCGCTAATCAATCTGGTTTTGTTATTTTGTTAGCTTTTGATAAATGCTATCATGATTGACAGTTCAACAGCTGTAAATAATACAATGCACCCATTTCATCGAACCTTTTTTGCTTTGTCTCGGCGGCTAATGTAAGCTGGTTGTGCCATCTACCTCGCACTGGTCCCGCATAATAACATTGAAAATATGCCGCCAGAAAAACCCAGCTTCCTTTAAATCTGACTCGCAACCGCAGCATTACGCTAGTAGGACTACATTTCTCATGATTCCTAGACATTGAAGCAGGAAATAGTTCTCGTTCTAGTATGACAAAAACATACCTGGTAGCGACTTAACCATAGATATCTCTAAGAACACTAGATGTCTCTAATTCTTATTCCAACAATACAATATTCATCACAATTCCATGCTTACACTACCGGGGGACACATTATTGCAAAGAAAGTTTTTAACTTGATTTCCACTCTAAAATGTTAAAGCACCCCAACATAGATTAGCGTTAGCATTAAGATAGCAGGGGGGAAAAAGGCTAAGATGTGGTTGTTTTAAATACACACATGTAATTATCTTTGTTTTAAGTTTAGTTAATCAGTAAACTTTCACTTAGGGAGGCATTTAACAGTGTGAAACCTCTTTTTTTGAAGAATTATTCACTATTTGGTATCATGCTTCTATTGAGAAGGGAGTTAATAAATTGGCTGAATGTCGACTCATATCTGAAAAAACTCATAAGTTAGGTCACTCGTATCTCAAGGGCACCAGTGTATATTAAAGATAGCTGTCACTGTTATCAGTGGGTGATATGGCAGTGTACGCTATTATATCACCTAAATCTGTTTCTCTCAAGAGCATCTATTGAGCTTGTCCATTTAGTTTTATGGATGATACGAATGTTCAGCTTAATTCTCCCTGCTGCCACCAACCTCATTTCCTGATGCCAGGGGATGTTTTCATCGATAAAACTCAAATAAATATGAATATAGAGTGCTACACACTAATGGGCTTGGAGGATAGAAACACACCTCCACATCAATACGACTTTTGCTATTAAGTTTCATTTGTCCGCATTGTACACAACATTCAAATAAATATATATTTTTTATACCAAGTTCAGTTGATATACAGGTGCTCGTCAATTTTTTGTTATATCCTTGAAAAGTTGAATAATTTCCATAATTCTACTCAAAAAGTCAAACTTTCATAGATGATAGATTCAGGGCCCGCAACTTAAGTGATTTCAAGTATTTATTTGTTTATTTTTACATTATTTGGGCTCCCAGATCATAAAACCCGCAAAAACAGGATGGCAAAAAATTTGAGTAATGTGAAGAAATCACCATGCATGCTTCCCAGTCTTTTGCATGGACAAAAAAGATGGATGGATGGTATTTTCAAAGCGATATGCCAATCTTCAATAGTTGGTTGGATTCCCTTTGTTTTAACAACTGCCTCGATTAGCGGTAGCATAGCCTGGGGAACCTGGAAGCCCAGGCTTTCTTGATGCTTGCTGTCATCTATTTGTTTTTGCATTAGAGAAAAACATGGGCCACCAAACCCAAAAACAAAGATCTGACAGCAAGCATCAAGAAAGCCTGGCGCACCCAGGCAGTGATTAAGGAAAAGGGAATTCAACCAACAACTCAAGATTGACATATTAATGATAATATCATCCGTCCATCCATACTTTTTTGCATGCAAAACACTGGGAAACATGCATGGTGATTTCTTCACATTATTCAAATTTTTTGACATCCTGTTTTTGTGGGTTTTATGAGTTGGAAGCCCAAATAATGTAAAGATAAACAAACAAATGCTTGAAATCACTTAAGTTGTAGGCCCTGAATCTATAATCTATGAAAATTTGACTTTTTGAGTGGAATTATGGAAATTATTAAACTTTTCGAGGATATTCACATTTTTGGACAAGCACCTGTATATCTACAGAATGAATCACACCTCCTTCTTTGTCCTTTGAGATAATAAAAAAATCTGACCCCAAAACTTTTAAATGCATTGGTTCCATGATGCTGCAGTCTAGTTTAGTGATTTACTGTTCCTTTATCTTTGTTGTGTTCTATCTAATCTTGCATCAAGCTATAACATCAGCATTCTGGCCAACACAGTAGCTTCACCACAAGAGCCACACTTGAACAGCAATCCCACGCCAGCTTTTGCACTCTGGACTTCTTTTCGTGCACCTGTTCAAAAAGCAAAACACAAAAAACAAAAAGTTGCTAATTTTCTGTGTGTATGTACAGCTAAATCCTGTGAGGTCACTACTCTTCCAAACCCCTGCTGGCAAGTTAGCGCCTGCCCATAGCGTATTCCTGCAGCTCTTTGTTTATGCTGTTTGTTATTCTGTAACAATAGGACACCAGAGTGCAGGCATCTTGCCAGCTCCTGCCAATCAAACCCAAAACGACAAATAATCACTTTCCACAAAAATGCTGTTAAAAAGCATGCTAACATTGTTTTTGACAACAATGAAGGATGGTTACAGACGGCCTATTCATTTCAGCACTGGGTTGATTATCATTCTATCCACATGATATAATAGTCAAACTGATAAATGTGCATTATCACGCACCTATCCTGGAAGTGTCCTATTAATATTACAACATATCTGACTCATTTCCACATATATGTGCCAAATGTGCTAGGGTCAGGGAAGAGTACATCCTGCTTGCATTTTCAAGAGCACTGGGGGCACGGGGGGATGGGGGGGGGATGCTGAAGAGGGATTAAGTATGTGATGGGTTTCGCTGGGTCAATCTCTCCCTCTCTGAATGGGACCTCAGCTGGCCCACCAGGACATGCTTTCTGTTGATGCATTATGCATCACCTTGGTCACGTCTGCCCTCGCCACCGTCCCCTGACATCAGCAGACCTCTGTAATACACCAATCAAATCTTGCCACCCACATTTTGTGATTTGTGGAGATCCAATGGCTTTTTCTTCTGGGAGTCGCCGGAGCCATGACGCGAAACCACACCTGATTTGTTCTGGGATGTGGGTTAAAGTTTTTTAGTGTGACTGGTTGCTTTGAATGAGGATTTCGCAACCTTTTGGGTATTTAGAGTTGATAGTTGAACCTAAATTTATAATTTAAACTAGAGTAAAAATGTACACCCATATGATTCATTCCAAACAATCACCACCAGAAGAAAGAAAAGATGATAATAATCAAAGTGCTACACTTGAATAAAGTGAACGAAACTTATACCCCCAACTAACACATTTTTCAGGATGCTTGAGCTGATTTATTTTTGGAGTTTTTTTGCTTTGACTTGCAAGCAAAAATGATAAAAGCAGTGCATAGTGGCAGTGAAATCAACTCACTTCACAACAAGCAGCAGTGTGTCTGATCGACAAGTCTTTAAAATGTCCCTCCCAGTTGAATTTGACTGTCCAACTAAACATGAAACCAAGGGAATTGCACCATAGCATTAAACAAGCACATCACTTTACGATGTCCTCTGGCTTAATGCTAACTCGTAACGGGGAAATGCCAACGATGGGCTGAAGAATAGCATTGGCGTTGCAGTCTTACAATCTATTTAGCAATGGATATTTAAACACAAATTGTGGAATAACACTTGTAAATATAGAGAATATTCACAGGCATATTCTTCCTCTGCGTGTAATGACTAATATTACTTCCATACTGATGATCTGAGACCGTCTTCATCTACTTTTGTGTTGTGCTTCCCCCAGGTGGTCAAGGTACGCACATCAGAAGGATCAGCACAATGTCTATTGAATTGAAATCTAGGGGGGAGTGCCAATTTTTTTACATTTTACTTAAATATGTCAATATTGTATGTCTTTATACACTACAATATTGTTTAATTAATGGTATCTTCATTCATTTCAGTGGGGAAGGATGATTTGAGATACGAATGTTTTTAGTTAAAAGCATGGTCACAGAAGAAGCTAAACTCGTATCTCAAGGCACAACTATTATAGACGACTGTTCGATCGTTGTAACAAATAAGAACGATAAAGCCTAAATTTGACAATCAACAGCTTGCAATATTTTTTCCCACATTTATATAATTCTATTTATATGCTTAGAAAATGAGAATCCGGTGGTTTATGGAATGTACTTATTTAAAATCCCACTCCACCCCTCCCCCCCCCCACACACACATAGTACATGCAATAATTCAAATAACTAATGCAGATGTGAAACTTTATATGTATGTAATACTAAAAAGGTTGTAAAAAAGTGTTCTTATTAATTCCCTTGTTAAAAAGAACATGTTAATGCTAAGGTTCAATACCTAAAATTAGCAAGCACTTTCTTTTGTTACAGGTCTACACAGACACAGAATCAACCCACTCGTCCAATATTCAAAAGTGAGCTATAAATAAATATTTCAAGCAAGAACATGCTTTGAAATTGACAAGTCTGTTGATGAGAAAACGTTTTCTTCTTTTTTTTTTAAATCTTTAAAATAGCATCAATGGCACAACTCAAACTCCGGTTTAATAGAATACTGTTGTGGTCTTCAGGGACGCGCACGATAAACCTTAAAAGACTTCAATTCCAAGCTTGAGCTTAAACTTCCTTCGATCAGATTGCACTTCAAGCAGTCAGTGTCTTCAATAACTCTACTTTCGTAGACAGTGATGTTGGCAATGAGTGATCTTTATGCATCAAAATCACTTGGGCGATGTGGTACAACACAGAGTGGTTGTCAGGTTGTTAAATATAAAATAGCTAATATTATTATTTATGCACTGTTGCTACGTTCTGATTACCTGACACGGTTGTTACCTGTTATGATTCATTAGAACCTTTCATGGCAGCTGCCTCAATTCATTAGGAATGGATGAGTATTAAGCCCTGTTTGACTAATAGTTTTAGTGTTATGTTGACTAACCAAGAATGTTTTATGAAAGAGAAATTTGAAAGTCCTTCATGTAAGCTCCAGGGCTTTGAATACAAGTTATCCATAACATGCCATGTCAAACTACGGTTGCTTGGCAACACAGTTGGTCTGACAGGCACCATCACAAAAAGCAATATTTAGATCTGTTTTTCTGTATTTAATGGAAAATGTGATTAAATGATTCATTAATCTTTGCGATCAGTGATATGTTTTGCTCATACATTAATTGAGGCCAATCCTCATTTCAGCAGTTCTCTGTTGTGCAACAGTGGGAAAGCAATCTCACGAAAGCTTTAAGATAAGAATATTGTATCCACTTTTCACTGCTAAGTGTGTTGTGCACTTTGGAATATATTAAACATATCATTTGGTCTTTAAGGAACGATAAGCCATGGTTGGAACACTTTAATAAGTTAAATTACATCTTGGAGCAATTATCATCTAATTGTATAGCGAAAATTGTGCTACTTGCTCTGGTTACATTCTATCCTCTCTCTCTCTCTCTCTCTCTCTCTCTCTCTGGATGTATTATACCCGTTTAAATGTGTTTGTATTATTTTAAAAGTTTTTAAAGACCTTTTAACATCCCAAGCTAAGCCTCAACCGTGGAGTGAGCCTTCTGCTCTCTTCAATTACAGCCAGACCACGCCCCAACCCTCTCCCCATTCGCAGCCCAACGGTCCTCCAGGCAACACCCCCTTTGAACGCCCATTTAAAGTCTTAGTGAGGGGTGGAGCAAGAATCTGACTTATTGTTGAGTTACCCTTTAAAAAGCAAGAATACTGCGGATAACATTCAACACAGCAGTTGTATACAAATTTGTATTTATGAATGTTCCACAGTACAACTTTTTACATTACGCCTGTATTTTGTAGGAACATTTCAAATATTGGATACATGCTACTGGGTAAAGTTCAGTTACATTTCCCTTTTTGTTTTTAGCACATATGCTAGCTTCTAGAGATGGCTCTAACCCTGTATGTTGTTCTATGGTGCAACATTGTTGGTGCGACAAGATTGCAGGGGTAAATGGGTTGCTTTTCGCGGGAACACATTTGGAGGAAGGTAATACATATTGCGAAGCATCTAACTATCTGGCATGAGATGCTGGTTTATGTGATTGGGTGCAAGTCGCCGTACTGAACGCAGCTGGAGTTGTTGTCTCTTATCTGTGAGGCTACAAGCATTCCTCGGATTGTGTTGTGGGAAAACAGCTTTAATGTCCCGAGGGATATATGCAGTGCGCTGTATTATCAATCAGTGTTTGATAAATTGAAATATCGCATTGTCTCTGTGGCAGTCGTGCTCGTTACCTTGTTCTCTGTTGCATTTCTCATATCCTCATCTATCTCTCAATTGTTGCATTGTCATACTAACTCCATTCCAGTTAGTTTATAAATTGTATGTACTACATGTGCAATGTGTGAGTATATGTTTAGAAAATACCTGTAGTAGTTTATCTACCATCCCATAATATACATGCTCATGCCCGTTAACTTGCATTTTAATTTAGTTGCAAATTAGAATTCATAGTACCAAATTGTATTGCTTGATAGAAACGTGGACTTTACTGCTTGCCAGATGTACAAACCTTTTTGGATCCAATGCTGATCTTTTCTTTTTCTTGCAATGTTATTTGATGATCTTCTGAAGACAAATTTAATATTTGAAGTAGTATCTGTAATACCTACATTTTAACTCATTCACTGCCATTGATGGCTATAAACGTCAAAAATGCATTTGAACTATTTCTATATTTTTTCCACTTATGTTAACAAGAGTATGAAAACCTCGATTTTTTTCATTGTACATTTAGAACAGATATACAATTTGTGATTAATCGTGCGTTAACTAGTGAAGTCATTCAATTAATTACAATTAAAACTATATATATATATATATATATATATATATATATATATATATATATATATATATAAGATTATTTCAAAATTAGGGGTGTTAGGCAATTAAAATGACTTCACTAGTTAACTCACAATTAATGGCATTAATCTAATTGTATAATAAACACTTTTTTTTCTAGGTTTTTATACTCTTGTTAAAAGTGGGACAAATTTTTAAACTAATAGAAATAGTTCAAATGGATTTTCGACGTCTATAGCCGTCAATGGCAGTGAATGAGTTAATAGGCTAGATTCATATGGCCGGTCTTCATGTCCATTTCCAATTTCATGCTTATCACATTATGCTTAATTGTTCACATCTACTGTACCTTCAAGCTGTCCCATCTGTGTTAGTAACTTCAGTAAATGGAGAGTAACGCTTGTCTCAACTGGAAGTTGACTTGAATCACCAGTGTTGCACCACACCACCACACCTTTGCATGTCAAACTTTTTTGCTAGAGTCAAGGGGTAAAGAATTGTGCGCCGCAGACTGAAAATACGTTATGAAATTTAGACTTACCTTACTCATCACTAACTATAGACACTATACAGTACTATACAGCAGGGTTCACCAATTCCGGTCCTCGAGGTCCGGAGTCCTGCAGGTTTTAGATGTTTCCGCCCACTAGCACACCTGATTCATATAATCAGCTCATTATCATGCCTGATAACAATCCTGATCTTTAGTATCAGGTGTGTTGGTAGGCGGAAACATCTAAAACCTGCAGGATTCTGGACCTCGACAACTGGAATTGGTGAACCCTGCTACACAGTATATGCTGATCTATCGACAGTAAATATAGATGTAGCCTCCATATCATGTGAAAGATTTTATTTCATTCTCAATGTTTTTTATACATTTTCATCACTGGTGATCACTATTGACTAGCTACCACTGCTTTCAAGTGACTGACAGACACAAAGAACTAGACAATCCATCCATTTGCTACCCGCGTATCCTGTTCCGTGTCATGGAGCCTTTCTCTGCTGACATTGGGCATAAGGCAGCATACACACTGTACTGGTCTCCAGTCAAAACCAGTGCAAGTAGACAAATGTAAAGATGTATGTGCCTATATGTCAGTCTTGGCATTTTTCGAGGTAAAATGACTTTGGCAGTTATTTGAGACATATCAGATTTTATCTTTAGGTGTGAGGTGATTTTCAGATTTCAGATTTTCAGAATAAATCAGATTTATTTATTTAGTTATTTATTTTTCCGAGTGAGCTGTGATAACTGATTTTTGAATCCAGCCACATGGAAGAAAAAACTCTTTATTGTGTTGCCATGTGACTAGAATACAGAGAATATCATTCTGTTGCCCAGTAGCGATCTGAGATGTACAGACTTGGTTCAATTAGCGGTGCCCAGAGTTCAAAGCAAACATGGTGAATCAGCAGTAATCTGTTATGATGCACACAAGTGGAATGAGCGGCAAATAGAAATGAAGTCAGTCCCAAATGCGAATGTTTTTAAGTCCAGATTGAAAATGGTTTCTTACAACTCATGCTTATTATTAACCTTTTTTTTTTATCATTGTTGAAATCTTTTTTACGCATATATATTTTGCTTGCACAGTAGTAATACTAATTACTGTAGATTAAACACAAATCTGTGCTTTCTCTATAAATGTATTTAGTTCTTTGTTATTAACTGCTTTATAACATTGTACCTGCAAAGCTCATTGTGTTACTACCTTCAGGGTTGGGAGGGTCACTTTTAAAATGTAATCCGTTACAGTTACAAGTTACCTGCTAAAAAATTTAGTTAATAATGTAATCCAAGTACCATAATATTAAAGTAATGTAACTGGATTACTCCAATATTGAGTATGCTCATGAAGACAAAATAAAAATAAATATCACCATAATTCTATACATTGTGCCCCTGCTATTTGTGGGTGACAGGGCAGCCTACAAATAGCAAAAATCTTTGTGTAATTAAAAAGCATGTCGGCTATTGATTGATTGATTGATTGATTGAAGGCCATATGCTGTTTTCGAAATGTAACTGAAAGCAACCACATCTTACAGTTAGATAGATAGATAGATAGATAGATAGATAGATAGATAGATAGATAGATAGATAGATAGATAGATAGATAGATAGATAGATAGATAGATAGATAGATAGATAGATAGATAGATAGATAGTCATCCAATGAGGATACAAAATGAACTTTTATCCCAGTCACAAGTTTAGCCGCGTATATGTTGTGTATGATGTTTAAATAGTGAATTGGTGGGAGGAAGATTTGTTTGGAAGGTGTAACTCACATTATGGTTGTAGGCTAGCGGGCTAGCTAGCAAGAAGCTACAGCGCGTAGCATGCCGCCGGACTCTTAGCTCAAACTTTCGCTCCGAGTAAGTTCCAGTGAATACCAGTCGCCATTTCCTCCTCCCGTCCGTGAAGCTTTTTCAAACTGCCCGCGTGTGGAGGACACGACTAGTCAGTTCGTTCGTTCCCACCTCCCCGACATGTAGCAACGGTCCCACTCGCGCGGGCGTGCACGTGCTCTCTCTCACTCTGTCGCTCTGTCCCTCTGTCCCTCTCTCTCTCTCTCTCGCTCGTTCTGTCTCTCTCGCCCTCTTTCGCACTCTCTCTCATCGTAGAAATTGTAATCCCCATTTTTAATAAATGTACCTGTAATCTGATTACATGTTTTTTCCTGTAATTGTAATGGAATACAGTATTTTTTTTTTTTTAATCTGATTATGTAACGGCGGTACATGTATTCCGTTACTCCCCAAGCCTGGTTACCTTGTGCTTGAGATACACTGCATTCGTAGAAGCAGCTGCTCGTGAATATTCTCAGTCATCCAGGTTTTTGTCTTTCTTAAGGTATTGAATCAATAAGAACCGGACTGTTGTGGTCGTCTTAAGACGTTTTACCTCTCATCTGAGTAGGCTTCATCTGTTGTTGCTTCCTCAGTTCATGCAACAATGCTTGGTTAGGATTGCACCAGCCTGGCTCCTGAAAGGCGAAACGTCTTCAAAGACAACCACAACAGTCTTTTTCCAATCGATTTAATGCCCTGAGAAATAAATAAAGCTGCCTTGGCTTGACTTGTCTAATGTCAAAGACCATTACTTTGATGGAATTGAGCTAGGACCACCCAAAATGTCACAGGCGGTTTGCAGCATGAAAACATCCATACTTATCTTTGGATGACATTGAACACACACAAAAAAAGACCATTTTCTCTCCAGGGGTCACAACATGGACAATGTGGTTAAAAACATACCTTAACCTGAGCATCCAAGCAATAAACATGATGCCTTTTATTTTTTGGTGCAGTATGTTAATATGAGTCTGACTGGAGTGACTGCATGAGAAAAGGTCCCTGAAACACAGTTTTGCAAAATCTGCCGTCAGCTGTTCAGCAGCAGGGTGACCTCTCTTTGAAGGCAACAGCATTCATTATCAAAAAAAAAAGGATGCGCTTCGCTTGTAAATGGATATTAACAGCTCACTTTGATTTACATTGAAATTCAAGACAGTACGTGTGAAATGAGTCATGCACACAGCAAGAGTCGGTGAATTGTGCAGGAATATGATTGACATTTTTCAATTAATACTGCAAGATGAATTTGATATGTGTTGTGCATTAATTAATTGGAGGAAATGGAAGTTTGAGAAGAATTTGCATATTCTATGCAAGGTTCTGCTGAGGTCCACTGGCTTCCACTGCGGATTGTGAATTCATAGACTTTTTTTTTTTTTTTAAATAAATGTCAAATGTCATTGATTTTGATAAAGTCTGAAAACCTTGCCATCAAACTCATCTCATACTAAATGATAAAAAGTGGCTCTATGGTGCTTCTAGTCATCGAGGTCTTCTTTTCACAGCACTCTCCTAACGCCCACACACTCATTCTTTCCACTTATACGCTGCTCTGAAGAATCCAATTCATTGGTTGGATCATGTCATGTAGGAGGAGTTACGTTGCGCCTGATTAGTCTGCAAATTTGCTGCAGTCATAAATAGTAATAAATCAGATACTCAAAGATGCTTTACAGTAGAACGGATACATTATTCATACATTTCCGATCATACAGACTTGAAAAGCTGGCAGAAAATACTTTTCGTAAGACTATCGATAACTTGTGCTAGTTGAATCACTGTAAATGTTTTTTTCTTGATCAGCCCAGTAGCAATATTGATACATTATTAAGCACTTTCAACTTGATTATGCCTGATTTTGGCAACATGTTTAGTGTTTCCAAAAAATAATAACACAGTCCTCACTGAATGCAAATCTTTTACGTTTAAAATGTTCCTTTGCTGGGAATTAATTTTTTTTTTAATTGCTTGTATTTTCCTGCTACAGACCATTGATTTGTGCTTTTGATTGACTCATCCTGTGAATATAGCAGAATATTGAACACTTTTCTTAATTAAAAGTCTCTGTTGTGGATACTTTTTATTCATTTACAGGTCTGTTTTACTTGTCATATAACTTTGCATAAGGGGCGTAGCCAGATATTTTCCATTGGAGTGGCCAGGGTAAAACCATGACTCATACAGTGTTGCCCATAATTTAACCATGCAGCCATACCGTTCGCATGCCGACTTTGGGCTGCGAGCACCGACGAGTGGGCTGCATAAAATAATATGTTATGAATTCAATGCATTGGAGCTGTTACAATTGTCAATGAGTTGCTCAGTTGCAATTGAGCTTTCTGCCACTTGGCGGCAATTAGGCAAATGCCAGTTACTGATCTGTACACAATAAGTAGAAAAGGAAACCGAACAGCGAAATTCACGACTATGTAAAAAATAAAAAATAAATATGTTGATGCCTCACCTCGCCAGAATACGACAACCACCCTCCCACCCCCGTTGTTTTTTCCTAAGGTAAAATCTTTTACCTGTAGTAGGACTCAAGACTCTGAACTTGATTTGTTGCAGGATTTCTTTGCCTGTTTGGCATCTTGTTGGATGTCAAAGTTCACACATTAATACATGTCTTTTTGATTATCACATTGTTTCATGTTATCTGATATTGTTTCAGCTTTTTATAAGTGGATTTGATTTAATAATTGACTACAATCATATAAGTTAAAAAGAACCCTTGGTTTTATTATATTGTTTTCTGTAGTTCTTATTTATTAATTGCTTTATTGTGTCCTTTTAAAATATCAGCTTGTTCCTACTGTACAAGATTGATACATCAAATGTCTTCTTTTGGTGTCTGATTTGACAAACATTTATTTGTTAAAAACACTGAACATTAAACGTACAAATACATAAATAACAAAAACAAGTAAATTATGCCTAGCACTTGACATTCACATAGGCAACATGACAACTGTGTCCAAAAACGCACTCACAGATGCCACACAGTTGTTTGTTGACTTAAAAAAAAGAAGAAAAGAAAAGAAAGTTTAGAATAATAAATTTAGGTTTGTGTGAAAGCCACATGTTTCTATGCTTCAGGAGCTGAGATATCAATTATTTAGTAGGCATTGACAATATTGTTGTGCATCCAGGATCCAGGAAGGGGGGGGGGGGTGTGGTGGCCGGGGAGGAGGGGTGAGGTGGTCAGGGCCACCCCTGGCCACCATGTGCCTCCACCATTGCTTTGCATGTGAATAGTCTTCACCGCAAGCACTAGCGCTGCTAGTATATACAGTCTGTCTCTCTTCCCCAAACGAATGATTCCCTTTGCGCTACACCATTGTTGATTTTCTTTTACCCTGGTTTGGGTTCCGCCTTCTATCTCAGATTTAGACACAAGTTGTTAATGGCACCCTGGGAGACTATTAATCATGCTCATTCTTCCTCAGACCAACCCTTAGCCAGATTGATCACTTGCTTGCCTTTAAGATCCACCCGTGTGTCCTGTATTGTAGAGAAATTACATACAAGTATGTGATCTGCCTTACATAAAATATCAACTTACAGTAAAGCATTTCATTAAGATAATTTGAATTTTGGCGCTCTGGTTGCAAGCCTTCTCAAATTAGTTTAGTGCCAACATTTTTGCACCCAGGTTGATTGACATTATCTTATACAACGCTGTAAGGAGGTTTTCATAGCATTGCTTTCTATCAACCCAGATATAATATATGAAAATTTTTACATGTGGAAAAATGTATTAATATTAATAACATAAAAAATGATTCTATGCTTGACTGAGTTACATTTTAGTGTTCATCTTTTAATGCACCAGAGTTTAAAGTCTGACAAGTTGAAAAAGTTGTTCCTATTTAAAAGTGAATGTTGTAATTAGAACGAGCAGAATTTGTTGACGCAGGATTGATGCGCTGAGTGATGATGTAAGTCATCACAGATCATTTAGTACTGGCCACAGGCTGGTTCAACTGAGGTCCTTTGCCGAATTTCAACAAATGAATAAATAAAATCGCATCCGATTATTTCATCACGGTCCCTTGGTGTTTTGTTGTCACGAAGGTTCTAATGACTCTTTCCTTCCTGATGCTTGCCACACAATATTGTAGACATTTTGCTTGGGGTTTGCTTCATTTTAAGATACAATTTTTTCATTTGTAATTTACATAGCATTGGGGGTCTTGACGTGATTACTGGTTTAGGAAATGACTTTTTTTTAATACACAGCTGGCCTACTAATGTGTAATAGACTGGACTGTTAACAGCTGCAAGGCATCCTCGAACGCTACCGCTTTATCTTCCAACTGGCACAATTTGGATTAGTCTCTGCACGACAGTTTTTTATCACAACTTTCTTCCATTTTTTTTCACAAAAAAAACCTGTGATATTTTTCCTCATTTAGATGCCAAACCCGTCCATATTTTGGATGGCACTTTGGCACTTTGAAGGCAGACTGAACTGATGTGTACATACAGAAGAAACAATTTTTTCATGTCAGTTTTATTAAGATTCATTCAATATATTTTCACCTTTTTTTCTGATTAGGAATAGGCATGGTATCGCGATAATTGAATTTTGAGTGGAAATGATTTTGTAGTGGAAGTGGAATATAGTGCAATGAACAGCTGCAACCAGCAGAGGTGCTGTTGAGAAAAGGATTCAAATACTAGATTGTGATTGCTAACCAGCAGCAGTACTCAGTTTGACACTGACGATTGAGTAGTAAGCATGTTTTCCTGTTGTTGACATGTGAAGCAGCGCGTAACAGCTCCAGTTTTGTAAAACTAGGGTGTTGTCTCTACTGATCTCTTCTTATTAGCATATCTATTAAAAGTAAGTTAAATGTCATTTCGTGTTGCTTCGGTGTTTCAGGAAATAATGTGTGTCATCTGTCGTGTGAGGCTTTTTGAAGGAAATTGGTTTGGAATAGCTGCATCAAGCAGCCAGCTTCAGCCCGCCTACAGCCTCTAAACAGAGCATCTCTCAATCCTTGTCACTGAGATGACAGCTGCTGAATACTGAGCAGAGGAGACAAGAGCTGCCCTCAACCTGAAACACTCGCCATCCACATCTTTCCCTTTTTCTCAAACATGCACGCCCACACAGGCAGACATACATGCAGATGTGCACACACTTCAAACACACCACATGCAATAGATAACTCACACCTACGCGGAGGTTTTATTCAGCATGACATTCATCATCAGATTTGCAACCACACTCCCTTTTTCATCACGAACAAAATATTCATCTGTAAGCATTTGAGGCCAACAGCCAATGAATGACTTTGACATGTTTTTGTTAAGCATTCCATTCATTTGGGCTTTTGTTCGCTTGTCTTTTTAATTTTAATTTTATTTTTTTTCTTTGTTTGTTCAGTCAACAAATATACTTGTATAATATTTGCCTTATTTATTGCATCTTAGGAGTTGTCTATTTCAAACATGCACAATTTGTGGTGAAGTTCCCAAAACGCGAGTTTTGCGTGCAGGTGACAACATTGTCAAAATGATTCCCATTCACGCAGAGCTTCCAAAACGTTGTCAGCCACCTGCCCTCCCGATTTTACCCCCTCACGTGCAACTGGAGCCAACATTTTGACACGCAGTTGTGTTTAGTTTCCAAAATGACCATTTTATTAAGACGCCACTCTTCATTTATGAGAAAGTTGCATACGTCCTCTTGTAGTCATTATTGTACAATTTAGTGTTTATTGGCGAACACACGTGACATCGTTTTAAGTACATGTGAAATGGTCATGATGATTTTGATCAATAATATCACAACGTGTCATTTTAAAGTCTCCCTCCTGTGTGAGTTATTTGTCCATATTTGCTGTGGAGATTAAATGTGAATCTAAATTGTGGTGATAAGTGTTGCGATTGGTCCCAAAATTCTGTCATCACTGCCTTTCTGTGTTGCTTGTTGACATTGGAAACAGAAGGTGATGAGGATGTGACCAAAGGCTGAGCTGAGAGTTGAGAAATTTGTCATGTAAAGAGGAAATTGTTGCATAACTTTCCAGGAACACATCCTGTGTCTAAACACATGGAAATATGTGTCAAGACTTTTTTTTATTTTCTGGGATGATGCATGCCTCATACTTAAAAAAATATATAATCATTTCAGCAATCATAAAATAAAACAACCATCTGGGTAGTTAGAGAATTATTATTTTTTTTATAAGAAAACTTAATAGTAAAACTGGATCGAGAATCACATGACAATACAAATTGTTTTAAGTGACATACAGCACATCATCCATAACGTAATGCTAGTATAGGAAATCATCAACTCACTGTTTATCTGATTGACACATGGAGGCAAATCATATATTTATCATTTTGTTGCGGTTCAGTAGCATTGGTTGACTTTAACTGTTGATGTTTATTACCAAGTTGTGAGACTTGCATAGAACAAACGTCACTTTGTATTGTTGCCAGGCAGCAAATACCTTCAGTGTGTATGCAGCATTAATGTTATTGCTAAGCAACACAATTCAGCTCTTCTTTTTTAAAGGTGGTGGTGGGGTGGGGGGGGGGGTAAATAAATAACCTCAGTGTCATAATAGCTGTTGTAAATAAGTGTCCATGATGCACTTTTATTTCAAGACTTAAAGCAGAGTTGGTGCCTTTCCTTGGCTGCAAAAGGTCTGCAATGTATGGACACATCCTGGACTGCAGCATAATGAAGGATGTCTGCAGACTACTGAGTCCGCTCGCCACAGGCTCCATTCACATGCAAATTCGAACCCCGCCATGCTCTCTAATTACAACCCGTGCGCCAACAGGGACTGATTCCCTCCACTGACCAGCACACGCATTCAAGACCTCCGACTTCAGCAATGGCATATTCAGGCCATGCCATCTGAAAGATATACAGTAGAATGGAGCTTAAATCGCAAATGAACCACGATTCATTGGAGGTTTAATTAGTGTTTGCAATGATGCTAATCTGAAACATCTACGCAAGATATTTTCTAATTGCACATTGATAATTATGCACACGCAGGTGATTTTAAGAAGGATATGGAGTCTATTGTGAAAACAACGGATGACCACAGTCGCCATAATCAATAGCAAGCAGTAGACCATATCCACATTGATATAGTATTTCCTTATATAATGGTTGGGGGCGTTTATTTACTCAACTCCAGTGAGATGAGCAGACATCGATCAGGGTACAGGAGGAGGCATTTTGACACAATCGTAGATTAAAGTAATATATGTTTCATTTTTTAGCCCACAGACAATGATCCCAAGTAATATTAGGTTATAGAATGTCAAGTGAAATGATGGATTACATCAATAGAAGTATTGTGCTAAAAAACAAATGATGTAAATTCAGAGAAATATCCAGAACTGAGCCAGGCTGCGTTGAGACGTACTGGGCAGAAATAATGCTACGTTTACACTACAGTTCAGGTTCCCGATGGCAATTGCAGCCCCTTTTGCTCAAGTGTGCCAAGGGATTTTGGCCCCTGATTAAGTACTTCTGCACTTCTTATTTAAGTTTAATTTTATCTCTTTCTATTCTGTTGTTTCTTCCTTACTGTAACTGCAGCTGGACGGAGTCCAGGAAAAAGTTCCCCACGGGGAAAACAAAAGTATACCGTATCGTATCATATCGTATCGTATCGCATCGTATCGTATCGTATCGTATCGTATCGTATCGTATCGTATCGTATCGTATCGTATCGTACCATAGTCTGACTGGGTGTAGTAGTTGACTGTAACTATGACACACTTGAAAACTTACATGACCATAAAAGGTAGTGAGTCATGCAAGTCACATGATGAAAGAGAAGGAATATTCTTTCATCAGCGCTTGACATCAGCCCATTTTTCACACATATTAAATCGAGTTATGTGTGTAACAGCGAGCTTACTGTATTGTGTGGTTATACAATACTTCATGTTCTTTTTCCGGTAGCAAACGCTAATCTCCTGTCAGTTGACAGTACGAGGCTCTTCCAAAGTCATAAGAAGAATCTCTTTTTTGTGCAAGTAGTATTTGTTAACTTTCTGAATGAAACTAAAAGCATGAAGTTTCATATCGCAGTTCCCATTACTTGCAGACATGCATTTCTCTTTTAAGCTTGGCAGTGGACAATGATAAGCTTGTTGTTGTTGGTTTTTTTACACACTATTTGGGCGCGGGGAAGCAGATGGTTATTTTAAGTTATATGCACTAGTTTACAAAAAAAAAAAGTGCTCATTGAGCTGAACTTATTATGAGACTTGGAAAACAAGTACTACATCACAGCATGTCATTGCTGTCTGCTGACAAGAGTATATCCATCCATCCATCCATCCATCCATTTTCTGTACCGCTTGTCCTCACAAGGGTCGCGGGGGTTGCTGGAGCCTATCCCAGCTGGCTTCGGGCAGTAGGCGGGGTACACCCTGAACTGGTTGCCAGCCAATCACAGACAAGAGTATATTTCACTTTAAATTTCCAGGAACAATTAAAAAAAAAAAAGCCATACAAAAAAATCTTTCTTATGAAATACACAATCAACTGTGATTGGTGTCGTTATCTTCAACAGTCATAATTGTATGTTTAATGTTTTAAGATGTTTAAGATGTACAAAGTGTAATGGGTTAATTATGTACAGAACAGATAGCTGCAAAACAAATGTTCATAGGCTGTACAGCAATTAAAAAAAAAATGTCATTCATTCATTCATTTATCGTTCATTTATTTCAGGCAGCAATCAAAATCAACAATTTATCAATTTCTCCATACAATACTCAACTAAACCTAAAACTATGGTCTTGGAATGTGAGGGGACTCGGTCATGTGATTAAAAGAAGTCGACTTTTTTCTCATTTAAAGTCACTAAAGGCGGATATACTGTTTCTTCAAGAGACACATATAAGTGCAACTGAACAACGAAGATTGAGAACTAACTGGATCGCTCAGGTTTTCCAAGCACCTTTTTCTCGTAGAGTAAGAGGAGCTGCTATGGCCGTATGAATTAATTTCCAATAACGATGCTTAATATATATGGTCCAAATGTTGATTGTCCTGATCTTTAATTTGGTCTCAACTTCATGTATATATGTCATTACTGGAGGGGATTTCAATTGTTATTTGGATCCACAGTTAGATAGACTTTCAATTAAGCCACATCCTAATGTAACATCTGTTCAAACTTTGAATGACTTGAATGAAGTTTGGCGATTGCAACATCCTAAAAATAAAGATTTTTCTTTTCATTCTTATGTTCACAAGTCATACACCAGGATTGATTTCTTTTTGATTTCAGTTGAATTATTTCCCAATATAATAAGCTCCACATACGACAACATTCTGATATCGGACCATGGTCCAATTTCATTGCAGTTAAATCACATTTTGTCTAAATCCAAATATAGATGGAGTTTTAATCCTCTACTTCTGGAGGATAACTCCTTTGTGGAGTATATGACTGCGCGTATGGATGATTTTTTTGTCAACTAATGACAATGGGGAAGTCTCCAATAGGATTTTATGGGAGACTTTCAAGGTAGTAATGAGGGGTTATGTTATTTCATTCGAATCAAGTAAGAAACAAAAACTTAACACCCAAATTAGAGAAATTGAACAAACATTTTCCACGCTGGGAGAAACATCTAGAACTACTGATTGCAACAAGATCCTAAATCTTAAACTTGAATATAATACTATTATAGATAAACGTACCAGTAACATTTTGCTCAAACTTAAACAGAAACAATTTGAACTTGGAGAAAAACCTGAAAATTTTTTCAGCAATTCAACTTAGAAATGAACAAGCAAAACTTACTATTCATAAAATTAATTACAAATCAGGGAATTTGGTTACTCATTTAGAAGAAATTAATTGTTGTTTTAGAGACTTCTATGAAGAACTTTATGCAAGTAAGAGTACTGTTACTGAAACTGAAATGAGAGATTTCTACAAGAATTTAAATATTCCTCAATTAGACATTAGTTCAAGAGATGAACTTGATTCTCCAATTCAAGAGGCAGATCTTGTAAACGCCTTTCATGCTTTTCCTTCCGGAAAGGCATCGGGGCCGGATGGGTTTGGCTGTGAGTTCTATAAGGCCTTTCAGAAATATGTGATTCCTCTCATGATAAGAATGGTGAATGAATCAATAAAATATAAGAGGCTTCCCAGTCCTCTTTATGAATCAAATATTTGCTTAATTCCCAAAAAAAGGGAAAGATGAAACTGACCCTACAAATTACAGACCTATTGCTCTTTTAAACTGTGATAAAAAATATATAACTAAAGTGTTGGCCATGAGACTTTGTAATAATATTTTTAAGATTATACATCCTGATCAAACAGGATTTATCTCGGGCAGGTTTCTGTTTAGTTATGTTCGATTACTTTTGAACACATTATATTCCACTCATAAAGATGATACACAAGTTGCCGTACTATCTTTGGATGCTCAAAAGGCATTAGATCTAATCGAATGGCGATTTTTATTTGAAGCATTAAAACTATTTGGAATTGAGGAACAATTATTACTATTATTTGTTCATTATCTCAGGATTTTGCATTGGTTAATACAAAGTATTTTTTGTGTGCGCATCTTCACTTAACTATTGTCTAACTAGTCTACGGTATATCATACACCACATTTGGATGCAAATGCCTGTCAGCGTCACAGCAGGAGGGAAAACTTGCTGTGATGGAAGCTTTGTTTGTGAAACTATAACTATTATCACCTTGCTACTGTTTATTTGCCAAGCTAATAAGTCTCTTCCCTTTGACCACTGAGGGAAGGACACACACAAAGAAGGAGGAAAAAACATTAGTTTCACTTTAATCACTTCCCCCCCCCACATGTTGTAGAACTACTGTTATGTTTTACTTCAAACACTAATTCCCCACAACCTAACAGCAGTATCTTAACAAAAGAGCTGTGAAAAAGACTTGTGACTTCCCTGAGTCCACATGAGTAGCATGTGCTCCCCCCCTCCGACTCTGTGCGCAATTGGTACAGTCCATTTAAAAAGGTGCCTGTCATCTTTCAATGCTCTGTGTCCTTTCAACAGTCAGCTGCGGGGAGCACATTTCACGGAGGGGCAGTGCAGGCTAACACTCACACACGTGCTTTCAGAACTCACAGGCACGCACACACACAAGCGCACTGACACTCTCCTGCCACGCACAAACTCACACACATTCCCCTCCAGCAGATTTCCCCAGAGGTGGATGACTTTTTGCAAACGAAAGGACACACTGCTTTGAGGATTTTAACTCGGCGTTGTTATCAAAAGACCAAAAGAAGGATTTATTTGCCTCCACTGGAAATGCACAAGTTGCCAGCATGACACCTTTCCCGGATTCTCCTCTCCGCAGGCAAAAATCCTGAAAATGATGGATGACAACAAGCAGCTGGCTCAGCGCATAGACGGGGCCATTCAGTCGGCCAGCCAGGAGGTGACCAATTTGCGCTCGGAACTGAGCGCCACCAGCCGCAGACTGACCGAGCTGGGGGCTGCTGACCCGTCCGGCAGCATGCTTGAGACCCTGCAGCACAACCACAACGGTAAGCCTGGTGTGTTGTGGACGCGTGAGCCGAGAAACGGCACACATGTGGCGACGCGGGCTGATGCAGTTGTGGAGTGCGATCAGACACGAGAGAGCACGTGCTGCAAAGTGTTCGAAAACGCGCACAATTAACGAGTGAGTTTGAGCTGAACAAAAGCGATGTGCTGTTTCTGTCTGCTTGTGTCCACTCTCACCCCCTGCCTCCCTCCTTGTGTTGAATAATTAACCCTGTGAACCTTGAAGGGGGTAGTGCTGCACTTTGGTCAGACCAGAATGGGTAAAGTTACACCCTCTTTTTTTTATGTCTCCTGCCACTCTGGGCTGCCAGTCCATTCATGTTGCTATACAGTATACTGGCCAATGGATGTGTGTCCTAAAGTGGGGGGTGGCTTTCAGGTTGCCGCGGGTTACTGTTACTCAGAGCTCTTGAATAGTTGCCCAGTCTGTAGAATGCTGTATAATGTGTGTGCGCTGTTCTTCATATACTCAGTTGGACTTAAATAGCTGACAGATGTGTGTATTTACACATGGTCGGTGACATAAGCATGGCCGGCTTACCAAATCCTGGCACACACACGTACTTCCACACTCTCGCCGTTTCCATAGCAGTCAGCTGCTCCAGCCAGCTGTCTGTCTGCAGTGTGCTTCCCCCCCAACCAACATATTTGAGACACCTCTGAGGTCAAGCTACACTCTGCACTACTTCCTCTTTCACATTCACAAAGAAAAAAAAAAGAAGCTCAGCAAACATTCCCAGCTACGTGGCTAAAAGTCATGTAGTCTTTGTTGACCTCTGTTATGAGGAAACGTTGAACACGGCCGGGGCATGACACAGCTGGCGACTTTCAAATTGCTCTGCCGGCAAATGCTTTGCGTTCCTCCGCCCCCATTTTCATTTTTGGGGTTTGAAGTGTCCCCTTTAACTCCTGACACTCCTGCTGTTACCATAGCAGTGTGTGCATGTGTGACGACAAGCGTTCCTCTGAGAGCGCTGATGTCATTGTCCCTCGAACTGCTTGGCTGCTTTGATGAAATAATGCCCGCGAGGTTCGTGTGCAGTGATGGAATCACATGAATCTCAATTCTTTCTGACCAACATACTATTTTAAGCAGCAGATGTGTGTGCATAGATCTTAGTTCCGAAACTAAGTGCTTCATAGTTCCCAGACTGAACATCATTTGGAAATGTCTTCCCTTTTATTTGACCTCTTTACCTTTCCGTTCTATGTCAAACGCGTTTATTTTTGCTTCGTGCCCACCTCTCGCCTCGCTATCTGTCCTTTCTCCCCGGAGCTGTCCTTTACCACCCGAGGCGTGTGCGAGTAATGGCAGGGGCTTGGGTGGATTAGGTAATTTATCATCAGAGGCTACATTTGGAAGGGAAGTGCGCGCTAAGGGTCGTCGGTTCATTGCACAGCTGGCACAGCGCGAGTCCTGAGGGAAGCGCCGTTGCTGCTGGTGCTACCTGGCAGCACAGCAACAGACGCAGCAGCAACCTCGCCAGCAGGAGCGCTTTCTTCAATTACATTGCTTCTACCTAGAGGTTATATATTGTGCAACACTGTAAAAAATAGCAATAGCATAATGTATCCCCTCTTCTGTATGTGTACTAATACACTTTATGAAAAGTTTGACTTTTTTAATGTATCTCTATAAGATATTTACAGCAGAAAAAAAATTGCAATTCTTTTGTTTGGGCCTTGTTCGGTCTGGCGTCCATTATCTTTTCCTCATACAATAGCTTCCTCGAAAAAGATGACCATGAGCAAAACTCACACTTTCAACACATTTTATGTGCACGCTATTGTGTTTGAAATGTTCTTGTAGTGATTGAACATAAGAAGTGCATAAAAGCGGTTTTCAGAGCCAACCTTTCTAAATTCCTCTCACTATGAAGGCTTTTGACAAGCTGTAATCAATCGACCAAGGTTCTAGATCTCTATTTTCAAAGCTTCGTTGTTAGTGACTAAAATCCTTCTGTGGTGAAATTGATAGCAATAGAATATTGACTGAGCCAAGCGAAATCATCAGCTTTCCAAATTGGTTGGAATTTGTTTAGGTGTTTCTCTATACCAGGGTTCAGGCCCCAAATGCATCACTGGGCAGTTTTTTTCTGGAAAAGGGAAATGGTCAAAACGAGTTTCATGCTATATCTCCACCATTGAGTACTACACAGTTCTCAGTCTTTGCACGTTTTCAACAATTATCTGTGAACATGTATTTTGCATATTTAGACTAGGGGTCTTCGGATAAGGTTTTTGGGTGGAGATTTTGATGCGATCATCCATGAGTGTGAGTAATCGATACCAATACTGATTCAGATATTTTTTTCCAAATCCATTCCAGTCAGAGTACTCAACTCTTGGGTAGTCCCCAATACCGATACCAAGTACCAATACCACTCGTACTTTTGATACATAAAATAAAAAAGAAGACATAATTTTAAAGGAATACCTTTATATCCTAATATAGCATTTTCTTTAAAATGGCATGAAATTAATGTCAATTTTCTATTCTTCTAATTTCTAATGTCTAGTTCCTGACCGTAAAACAGTCACAAGAAGCCAGTCTGTCTGCCAGTCACCCGTTGCGAGTACAACACCTTGAAATGAAACCCGATTCCAATACAGTACATGGTATTGTTACTCACCCATCACTACTGATACTGATCACATAGATTAGCTGTAAAATTTTCAATTTGAGAGTTTCTACTACTATTTAAAAAAAATATGAATCTGTATTTTTTTCCCCTTAATTTATTAATCAGGTATAAAAATGTTTTTATTATTATTGACAGTGCAGAAAATGCACAAACATAAATTATGATTCAGCTAATGGTTTGGTCTGTTAAATGTCAGAAAATTGGGGAAACATTTTTTCTTCACGTAAAAGCAGATTTTTGCAAATGTCTTTTTTGGATTAAACACAAATTGCATTTACGTGTAGCCTTGTAGTCTGATTAGAATAATGACCAAATGGAATGAAGACACTCCATACCACACACTAATCGGAATAAGGAGGGTGAATCTGAGTGGAATTTCATTGGGGTTCACAAGGGTGGTATATTCCTTTTAGCCAGTACAAACACAAGTCATGTATACACTTCAATTGGAATAGCCAAGCTTTGTCCAGTCTGTGCATGCTCGCTCTTGACGTAAATACACTTGAAAATGGCGGCTTCCTACCAGAGTGTGCCTTTTTTTTTGTAATCACAATCGGCAAAAAGGCATTGATCGACATGATAATCTCATACTTTTCCACAGAAAACGGCTGATCGTGATCAGTGGCCGATCGACCAGTGCACCACTAATTTAGACACACATCTTTGAACTGACTACTGTGTCTTTTAAATTACACATCTGTTTTGTTCCTCGCTGTGTTTGAGAACCTTAATCTATAATATTCATCTTCATGAGAGTGTTAGGCAGAAGATCAGAGCGGAATTAGCCCCATTATATTATTTAGCACAGGGGATTTACTGGCTACATGCATCATTAATGAGGGAGCCATATTTAAATATTAAAATGGTATTAAGACTACAGTCTTGTACTTCTGCTCATGTAAAGTCTCCCTGGCTACTGACCTTGGAAATTAACTTGGATATTACTGTTACGTCAGGAGGCTGTCTCAGTGATAAGTAGTTTTGAATAATTAGTCCATTAGACCAGTTAAACGGAACCTTCTCGATGGGAACAATGAAAGAGTCTGCTCGCTTCTTAACTCATTTATTTAATATTCACAGTGTGAGCTTTACACACCTCAATAAATTAATGAACCATTTGGGGGTTGCAATAGCCCCGCCCTGACCTCATCCTATTGGAATCAACAGTGATAGGGTAGTGAGAATAGTGACATTTATTTGAAATCACGTGCAAGAGAAGTGGTGCATTTTGTTTATGCTGCACACGGTGCAGTTATTGGCTACAGATTAGTTTAGGTTGAACTTTTTCTTAGGGAATATTCAGGGCAACTCTCGGTTGGTAAAAGTGGTATGTAGCTTAACATTTTGGAAAGGACGGCTATGGATGGAATGGCCTGGTGTCCAAATTATTTTGCACATGTAGTGTAAATGAAACGAAAATGAATATTATTCCTTAGACCGCTTATGTTGATTGGTGTTTGGTTGTGGTCCTGCCGAAATCCCATCCGATTTCTTAAAGTGTACAATTTCCTGAATTTAGTTGACATGTTTTTGCTTGAACAGCATTTATCACTGTCATTTTATAACATACCGTCATTCTCATGCCTTTTTATGAGCACGGGGACGAGGTCTAAACTTACTGTCACTCACAGCAGGCATTTGGTGAGAAATAACCACAGAAATATATATTTTTGTTTTTTAAAAGGAGGAGAAACCTATTTGGACAGCAGTCAATTAGCTCAAGATGTGAAAATGGCACCGGGTCTCACGTGTCATATCTGTCAATGAGGATGGAATTGGAAATCTACTTGAAAATGGGAATCAAGACAAAAAGACGATAGCCCTTTCCAGATCTGATGTTTATGACAGGATTAACAGACATTTTGGCAGTTGCTGTCCATATGGTTACTCATTCAAGCAGGCAAACGCCACCGTTTCCTTTGGCTGACTTCATTTAACACATCTTCTGGAGTAGTTACTTCCCTAATGAATCTTACATTAGGCAGGAATTGCTGCCCACCGAAGATAGTATTTCAAATGAAACAACCCATGTTGGCATAATTATTGCGACTAAAACCTTAACATGTGAATAAAGGTAGCAATTAGTTGATGAATGATGCTGGTCTGGAGCCATACCATATGCTTCCCAGCTACTCATTTAGATATATTGTCTATGTAGGACTCATTGGAGGGAGTGACAAGACCTTGTCATCTAGATTTACAAGCCAAACAAAACTGTAACTTAGTGTTAACCACATTTTGGGTGTGTATTCACATCACTGTTGCTCTCACGCCCCAATGTGGTCATATACTGTAGGAAAGATGTTAGTCAGCCACTGGGCCTGTTCTCAAACCCACAATTCTTTACTCAAATCTTTTTGTTGACTTTAGCTAAACATCATTGCAATTGGATAGGTCAAGCTTGTCTGAAATGTTAGATATTTTAGGATGATTTAGTTTGAGTGGCTCTCCAATATGTAAATGGCGTTCACTCTCCGTCTTTCCGCATGTATTTCGTGAAGAGTGTTTCTCGAAGCACGCTCAAGCAGATGGTCCAGCAGAGTATGCTGTGTTTTTAGCGATACCATTGAGACAAGGGTGGGTAGAGAAGCCAAAAGCTGTTGCTATAGAATTATATGACACAAATAAATAAATAAATATTTGATAACATGAGGAGTGAGTATTCAGTGAAAAACTACTCAAGTACTGTGTAATTGGTAATTTCAGATTTTTTTTGCTTTAACTAAAGCAACAGACAATTTAATCATTATAAAATAACATGCGGTAAATTAAGGAAAATTCAGCCATAATAAACAGTTCTAAATTAACTTAATTTGTTTACACTTGTGAAACAGCACAAAAGGCAATGGTTACTGTCGATAGAAAACCAGGAACAAGGCAGTTCACCACATCTGTTCATTTTCGTAGTCTGTAAAGAAAACAGATGGAACATGAGGACAGGAGTGTTGTGCCTCTAAGTTCTGACCGACTAAGGCAAGGGCAAGGCAAGTTTATTTGTATAGCACATTTCATACACAAGGCAACTCGATGTGCCTTACGCAAGAAAAGACAACATCTATAAGTATCAACAAACACAGTAGTTAACATAACATTCACTCAGCAAAACATAGAAAACAAAAGTAGGTTACAAAATGTACTAAAAGAGCTTAGATTGACAATGTTAAAACATTAGTCAGCAAACAATAAAAACATTTAGCGTAAGGAAGTTAAAAAAATTAAAAGAGAAAAAAATATATTTTAAAACTGTTTAAAAGACCTTTCAACCTGTATTTAAAAGCATTTACACTCAGGGCTGACTTCAATTTTGTTGGCAGCTTATTCCATTTGTGTGCAGCATAACAGCTAAATGCAACTTCACCATGTTTACTTCAAACTCTGGGTTCCACTAGTTAGCCCAAGTCTGTAGATCTCAGAACCCTGCTGACTAGCACACCGTTGCTGCTGTCATGCGCTACATGAATTAGTCACTTTGAAAACGTTGCTTGTGTGTGGGGGGCGGAGTCAAACATCACTTGTGGTGAAACAGATTAATATGAAAAGGCAGCAGCATCCGCAATATCCCAGCATTATTACAGTGAAGCCAATTTGCAATTTTGGTACAGATTTCAGCAAGAACATGAAATCGATGCACACAATTCGCTTTGGCAGGCCACGTCAAATGATAGAACCAGAACTGGCGAGTGAGTTTGACACTTGTGGTCCCCCAAAAAATATTCCACAAGTGTAGTTATACTTTTCTTTAGCTTTGTGAGTGTTTTTTATACCACCAGTAAAGGTACAAGTGATGGTATAAAAGAGAGAGTGAGAAAAGTGGGATGTGGCGAGTACAAGATGGTTAAAAGGATAATGAATTGATATCAATAATAAAAGAAGAAAAAAAAAAGTGTGTTTAGGGTTAAGAAATGCTTCTCTTTTAAGCTAATGCAATCCTGCCTCTTCATGTTCGTCACAACTCAAGTTGTGAATGCTTATCAATTTGATATAAGTTAGAGATGCAATGGATAACGTCCTTTTTTTTCTTTTTTTTTTAAGATGGGGGTTGCTAATAAAATTGACTGTCACACCATTTCCTAGCATTTATCAAATAGTGAGTAGTTTTAGTTTATTTTTATCATCATTCTTTTTTCAGTTGGTAAGAATGTCAAAATGATTTCCTTAACAATCAATATAGGCTTCATGATATTGCCAGATTCACACTAGAACGGAATATTTTCATTTAATTCCTAATGTGAACAATTGTTTCTGTTTGGCAGCATCAAGTCTACTTTATTAGAATGCAAATGTAACACCACACTTGCTATGTCACGCGGAAATTATACAGAACTAAAGTGCATTATAAATGTCAAGCCATTTATTATTCTGCATATTCCTGAAGGTGACAAGCCAAAGTGAGTTATAGCTTTCCAAATAAAGAAAACTACTGTGACCAACGATTTAAAGTCATCCTAACTTTGTAGTTTTTCCCATTGTAACATTTATGATATCCCATTAGTCTCCATGGCCTACTTTTTTGTTGACGTTTAGCCAAAGGCCTGACAGAACAAATTAGTCCTTCCGATACAGTGGAGGAGATTAATGTAGTTTGGATCTATCGTTGCCAGCAACAATAAAAGCAGCAGAAGTTGGACTAGAAGTTGTATCTCATTCAGGGACTTGATAGCCTGCATGCTCAAAGCCAAGTGGCCTGCGCCGTAGCCCCAGCCGTTTGGCTCCTAATCAGCTGAGAAACGCGGGAGCTCGTCAAGCATCGAGTCCCCCTCAGCGGTGGTAGAATGATATGATGTGATGTGATGAAGAGCGTAGGCAGAACAGGAAAAAGGCTTGTATAGGACTTGCTGCGTCCAGGGCCTTCTAAGATATTGTCACCAATTATTCACAGTATGGCGCATGCATACTAGCGACTACGGCAGCAGAAACCACAAAATGACATTTCCCTTGTTCATCTCATTTCTGGTCCTTGTAGATTGAATGGATGTGAGTCTCGTCTATTTCTGTCCTCTGTCCCATTTCTGGGAGGCCCATACTGTACATGTGTTTGATGTAACAAATGCTAGTGCGGTAATATTTGGGCATGTCTATGTGTCATAACTTCTTTTGTGGGTCTAGCGTGAACCTATTGAGGTTTTTAAGGTTCCAGTTTCAGGGTTCAGGCATCCATCTAACTCACACAGCTGTTCTCATAATGGTAAGCTTACAGTCAGTTCAGCCTCCTATTCAAATAGTGTGTATTGGTTATGTGTTTGCTCAGGTCTATTTCCCTACCATTGGACAGGATTAATTTTGGACCCTATAGCTGAGGGCAACAGAACATGTGAAATCCAAGATGATAAAGATATTTTTGGCACTAGTATAGATGAATAGAATGCCTGCATAGCTATGCAGATGGTTTGCCATGCCTTGGAGCACTTTCATACATATGCACATATCTCATAAGCAAACTGCAATCATTTAAGAGCTGACAAATACAGCAGGGTAATTGGATCAGCCGTTCTGTGAATTCACTTCAGAGGACAGAGGCCAGGAGAGCTGTGAAGGTTTATGGAAGACCGGCTTTGGGTGCAAGATGGTTTATTCTAAGGCTAGAGGACAGCCAATGTTAACATGGATCAGAAAGAGTGATGATGTTAATATTGCGTAATAAACACTTTAGTGGTTGGAAATCTCCAACATGACTTATGGAATGTTGTAACTTCTACATAAACCACTGGTATTCACTAAAATTCCATAATCAGCTTGTTACTGGTAGATGACATGCTTATACAATTCCTGGGCCTGCAAAGATGTATTTTTTACATTACTCAGAAGGGTTTGTGGACTCAAAAACTGCCTGTGTATTTTTAGATCAGGATCAAGAAACAAGGATTTTCCATTTATTTGTTGTTTGATAGTGTACCGTGAGATTTTGTTCATGTCAAGGCCTTTGCGCAATAAAGTGACTTGGACTGAACTTTGCCAAAGACACTGGGCCTCATTCATAAACAGAGCATACACATACACAAATCGTGCATACCGACATTTAACGAAGACTTTTGTGATTCTTCAGTATGTTCCTACTTGAATTTGTTTTTACTTTGTAAACACATTTAAGACCTCCTCTGCACACAAATAATGAAGGATCAGCTCGTAAAAAAAAACGGTAAATGTTTTTACCCAGAATGCACAATTTATTGACACTATGTAAATTTATAAAAAACAGTCGCAAAAACAATTGAAACTGACCTGGGACAACAACCACCAAAAACATCAAAGTTGAATAAAATATTCTTTCAAATCTCAGTAATAAACTGAACTCTGTACCCGCGACTCCAGTGAGGATAAACAGAAAATGAATGCATATTTTCCTGTGGTTCTGCTCATTCTCTAAACTTAGTTTTTTCTATGCATGTTTTGAGTGCCAGATTTTCAGATTTAATTTCAGAATTAATTCATTAAAATAATTAACATTGTTATTGTACGTTTTCAAGTTCTGTGCTTAGCAAGCTTTCCAATGAAACCACATTTTTACAATCAGGATAAAGAAAGTTTTTCAATCTTCCCCACCATTCCGGTTTTGGCGCATCAACCGGATGCCATTTTTAAAGGGAAATAGGGGCACAGTTTATGCAGATTGGAAATCACAGACTCAAGCATGACAATTAGAATCAATTGTATTGGGATTCTCTCTACATACGCAGGGTGGTGATTAGGAAAATTGGCCAGTGCACACTGTCATGAATCCGGCAGTGATTGTGTGTATACACTGAACTTGTGCTTAGCGTAAGAACCGTTCTACACATTTATTCATGAAAAAGGCCACTTGTGCCCAATTTATACATAGGCCTACATTGCAAAAGCAGGGATTTATTGACCCCCAGGTATGTGCTTCCAAGCTGCAAATATTTTTACTGAGGTGAGTGAGGTTGCTTGGTCTCATTTGTGCAACACGAGAAAAGAGTGTTAAGAGTTGCAAGGTGTGCAGCATTACTTACTCATACTTGTACATCTGGACCAGCCAAGCTATGCAATTTGATGGCTTAATTTATTAAGTTAAATTGTGGAACTTTTTCAGATTATAATTGATTGTGTTTATATGGTTCCGTGGAAGTTGATGCTGGAAAAAAAAACTTGTGGGTTTATTTTTAGGCCATATCGTCCAGGCCTAATTTTAGATATTTTTAAAAACATGTTTTATGTCAAAACTTAGCTTTGATCGTGGTTTCGCAGACTTTCAGCTTCTCCACAGAAATGAAGAAAAAAAAAAAGCCCAAACAAAAGTCATATAAATGAATAAAGAAAAACAAAACCTATATTTTAGCCTGCTTGTCAATAAATAGCATACGTCATTTGACTCTGACAATTGGTGACCCAATTAGAACAGACCCATTTTACCTGACCCATTTGGCAAAGGCTGGCTTAGACAAATGTGTTGCTCAAGGTACAAAATAAATTATATTGGCCTTCATCTTCATATGAAATATTAGTTTAAAGTTGCAAGAACATTAACTTTTTCTGGCGTTTCCTATTCCTGTCGTGTGAATTGGTGCTTTTTTTCAGTTTGATGGTTGTGGCCATTTCAAAATTATTGCCACATTACATATAATTGTGAAACGTTCAATTCAAAGCACCCAGAACATACTCAAAGACTGAACTGTATATTGAAGTGAGGTGCGGTAGCTGTGAATCATTCGGCTGTAAATTGTCCATTTATCAGCATGCATGCTGCCCAGCCAGCTGGTGCCTGCTGGGGTGAAGAAGCAGATTGAACCCGCCTGGTTGTCGCAGTGGGTGCAGGTGGGCCCTGCCATAAGATACCAGGATGCTCACTGGGACAGACCGGCCCCATTCAGACCTGCTCCATGGGGAAATGGACAGGGTGTGTTGTGGAAGAATGAAGTGCCAAGCCTGACAAATTGGATGTCGTCTGTCGGGGATAGGAAGACAGTGCCATTGTGAGGTTGTTATAATATGAAGAAGCAGGTGTGAGATCACGTTAAAGAGGAGGGGACATTTTTTATATTCATGCAATTTAAGGATATGTGTCAAAAGTGTGTGTGAAAGTGCGATAGGAGAGGAGAGGAGCTGCCCTTTAACAAGACTCGGAATGCCAGTGGTGCTATTTTCGCAAGTGCACAATGTCTGTTAGGTGTACTGTCAATAGCTATTCCATGCGTCATTGACCACATTAGTTGTTTTGTTCCAATAAGATATGTATGAAAATTACTTTTAAATGCTGATGAGTTGCTTTCATACCCATTAAGGACGCAGGAACAAGTATGAGTACATTCTCAGCAATATGAATAGGATGCTATTAAATAGCACATTATATTTTCTCCTGTATTGTAAATTGATTGCAAACTCCCATTGATTCCCTGAGTGCGGCTAAGAGTAATAAGCTAATGTGTTTGGGGTCGATACGTTGGATGGAACTATAACGACACATGACCCTGCATGCTGGACCACATGTACCTAAAGCTGTAGTTGTGATTTCCTCATGCAGTCATTTTGAGCATAGTCACCACCATTGTCCGCTGAGTTTATAGCAGCAGAAAACTGCAAGTAGAAGGATCAATGAGGGAAGCACAAGGAAAGATTTCAACCCAAGTTTATTTACATAACCCTGGTGGTTGTATAAGCATCACAACCAGGCTGTTGTCATATTGAAAATTTGATAATCTTGTCAAGTAATCACTATCTCTCCCGTTTCTGACCCAAGCCACACCCCTCAAAGAACCACAATTGATAATGCGATTATGAAAGTGTGCCGTTGTGACTCATGATACAGAAAACGGTCACAGAGAACACACATCCAGCTTCAACAAAATAGCTATCAATACTAAGCTAGCATTAGCATTGTAAACAAGCTGATGTTAGCCATGGCTGCTACATCGATAGCATGAGTTATTAACTCTTTGACTGCCAACCATTTTAAGAAAAGAGAACATGTGGGTGCCAGCTGATTTAGAGCATTTTGACTGATCTTTCAAGGTCCACAGACAATTTTGTGTTTGGACTATTGAAACACAGATACTACCAAATGAAAGATTGAACTCTCATTTTTCATCAGAAAAAAAAAGGTTGTTTCTACCTTATTCAGTTTTTCAGTAATCAACAATAGAAAATAGGTTAGTTTCACCCAAATGCTCTGTTTTGGACCAAAATACGTACAAATCCAGCTTTTTGTGAAACAATATTATTTCATGCACTCTAGTGAATTTGACACCTTTTTTTTCCATGAATGATGCCACAAACATCTAAACAGCGCTTTACTTCTGTAAAACACTACCACCAACAATGAAAATGTGTTTTTTGATAGCAAAATTAATTTATTTACATTCAACTGTAACAATTTGACAAAACAATTTGGCAAACTATTTACAAATGTGTGCAACTGTGCATGTGTGGTACTATTTACAATTGTGTGGATGTTTCAACTACACAGTTTTTCTTTTTGTGTGGTATATTGTGTAACACTCCCCTGCGTGCAAGGGGACGCAGCAGGATTTGCACCACAGATTAGTTTCACTGCTATTGCCCCTTCGCATGCACTTTCTTGCCGGCCTTTTTTTCCGGAGAGTAGCAGGTATATACTGCAGTGTGTGTTTGGCCATGTTGTCATCAAGTCTACTCTCAGGATCATGATACGGTGACCTGGTGTTACGTCTGGCTTCTTCATGTCCTTCAGTTCCTATACCGGGTGGTAAGAGATGTTCTGATCCATCTTATCCACTCCATTCATGGTGGCATCGTAGTCCAGAACCAGTGTCTTCTCCGTGATCAAACTGTACCCACTCCTCTGATGAATATGCATTGGACTCAGGGTACTCTTCATCGTCCGATTGAACGTCCGCCTGTGCAGAAGTGCTCGGTTGTGCACCACATTTTCCGGCGTTAGCATCGCTAGCCGTTGAGGCTTTACGACGTGATCGAAGCCGCCGCGTCAACGCTTCCAACTTTGGCGTCAACCTCGGAGTCAACATCATCATCATCAATGTGCTCTTTAGCACTGGTCGATGTTTTTCGTCTTTGAAAAAAATGCTCAAGCGTGAGCTGCTTGCAACCGGTCGCCATTTTCGCTTCCTCTGCCATTCTCCCCTCAACACTCTAGCTCCACCTCACGTCTTCTACTACTGACTCCTACCCGATCTTGTCCAAAGAGAGTCATCGCTGCCATCTAGTGCCCATAAATGGTCATTATACTAACTCGATCTGCTTGATACTTTGAGCTGGCCAAGGCTTTCCTCCAACCGTTTCCATTAAAAAACATAGTTAACGTCTTTTAAAGTATGGCTGCACTCATTTGGATTTTACTAAACGTTATTAAACGTTTTTGGCGGTCAAAGAGTTAAATGTTATCAGTTTGAAATTTTTTTTTTGGAATGTATGTTCAATTAAAAATCAAAAAAGTGTTCTACTTACCTAGCAGAATGTTGCTAATTCCACCTGGCTTCCAAATCCTTTAAGCTGCCTCAGGTTCCTTCGCTCTGCTTCTGTAAGCTAGTCTTATTCCCTGTTGTTGGAAAATAAAGGATAGGCATTTTTTTATTTTCTGGAGGTGGATATTCTGCCCTAGTTTGAGTAAACCTCGTGAAACTAAAGGTAAAGGTCAGCGCAAAACGATGGGAGTGTGCCGTGATTGCATGACCAATGTTTGACAACTCATCAATTAGCATAGCATTCTGATTGATTGTTTGTTCTGAATTCTGAATCTCTGATTGATTGTTTGTTCTCTCTTCCTCTCTTCCTCTCTTTCTCTCTCTCTGTCTCAGTCTGCTGCCATGATGCTTATCTAAATTGTGACACTTTGGAGAATGGCCACTTAAACCATGTGGCATTAATCCATTTTAAATTATGTTCTGTCCTTTGTGTGACCTTTTCATATAGCTTTACTCTGGTTGCGGACAGACACTTAGAGTGCCACACGATAGTGCCTGACTTTGTTTTATTGCATACAAATGTTATGTGGCTTATTTGTTGTCTTAAGGTTGTATACTTAGTATCTGAGCCATAAGCAAAGCACAGTTATTGCCAGCTTCTCTGACAGTCTCCAAGTAGTCATGACACGTCATCTCTCTTGTGCAAAGCGGCTTTGTCTTGTATCTCTGAGCATCCAAACAAGTCGAGTTCAACCTGAGTTCAAAAGCAAGTTTAGGGAGAGGGCGAAAGGTGTTTGCTTCCCTTCACGCCACTCTCTCACTCTCTCTCTCAAACTTTGGGGATTTAGCTCTTTTGGAAGGGTGGTTGGTTCAGCAGCTGAGAGGTTACAGATGTGTAACAGGAGGTGTCCTCTCCACCAGTTTATGCCAAACTGACGAGAACACTTTTGTGTTGATAAAAAGTGTAATTACACACACACTGTAGTGTTTGTGGGATGTGGGCCTTGAACGGGGTGTGACTTGAAAGCAGTGACGTGCAGTAAGCTCTAGGTTTGGGTAGGCAGGCAGTCGCAAATTGACACACACACACTAATTACAAATTTGTGTGTCGGCAGGCGAGTATACAACGTATCCTAAGGTGACCATATTACCAAAAAAAAGAGGACACTCAGCCCAACCTCGAGTTACAAGATGCCATACATTCAAACTATTTTAGCATATGCCTCCTGTATGTGTAGAAAATACAACAACAAAAAAACATTACTTTCTTTTAAGGTCTTACATTTTTTGCTCCGTAATCTTTTTATTTTTATTTTTTACTTTGAGCAGGGTTCGTACCCATCGCCTCCGGTGCGGCAGCTCAACATTTGCCACTCAGCTAAAGTTGTGGGTCATCATCACAGCCAGTGCGCGGTCTGCCAGCCACGATAAACATTGCACTGCACTCCGCCTCCAGTCAGTCCTTTTGTACCATTCTTTGTGAAAGGTACGAATAATTCTTTGTCCCCTACTTTGCTAAAGATCCGGTAGCTAAGGCGTTGATCTCCCATCCTTCAAAAGCTGACGTTTTTCCTCAAAAGAGAGACGTGAAAATAGTTTTATATTATCCGGAATGGCGTCATCTTACCGCTTCGCTGTGCACTAAGTGTGTTATGAATTCACGAATGCACTGTGCAAACGTACGTTCGCATATGATTAATATAGCGACGTAAAAAGGCTGCGTGAAGATCTGCCTATTTGCGTAAAGGACTTTTCTACTGGGAAACTGAATACGCATGCGCAAACACACATCGCTATGCGGACAGGGCTGGCAAAAGCCCAGTAGCGGTGTGCCTTCAGGAGGATAATTTTTGCTGCATTTTTGCCTGCAGGCCAGACGAAGTAATGAGTCATTTTTAATTGAGGTATAAAAATCACCAAATGTTGTCACTTTTAAATGTATAGTAGTGTATGCTTTCTGAAATTAAAGAAATAATTAAAATAAATAGAAAAAGCCAAACGGTTTCAACTTTTATTTCAGCCTGCCCTGACCGCACGTCACTGCTTGAAAGACATTTACCTTTTACAATGTTTTCAATTTGATTTAGTGTTTGACTGTTTTGTCATTTTGTTGACAGAAATTCTTGAAATTGCAATTGTCACTCGCTCGCAAAACAAAGAATAAAGAAAATTGACGAAGTGATGGCTTGTCACTTGAAAACATACTGTAAGTCAAGTACCAAATCTATAGTCGTTATAGTCAACATTAAATAATTCTTAAGTGAAGTGCTTTGAAAGTTTGGCATAGTAATTTAACCACTTGCGTTAATCGTCACTTCCCGTCGACGACGATGCTCACCTTTCAGCGAGTACACAATGACGCGAAAAATACATGGACTGAGCACCGACTGAAGTACGTTTGTATTTTTGCGAGGCTTCGCGTCATAAAACATTTGGCAAGTGTGCGGAAGCACTTGGCGAAAGGTGGGCATCGTCATTGACGGGAACTGACAAATAATTTGAAAAATTTCACTCCTTGAATTTGAGATCAAGTCACACATTTCCCATTGTGTTACACAGGCAATGTCTATGCCATATATTAGCAGACAACTAATAGTAGCAGTAATGGCAGTAAATGAAGTTTACCCTAGAAGAGAGTTATAAAGTAGACACAAAAGTTAACAACGTTAGAGACATGAAAATGTTTAAAATGGCTTTATCTATGACTTTCTTCTTCGGTTGACATTGCTGACAAATTTAAATGTCAGGGCGACTTGCATGAAAGAAATCCTACCAAATGTATTGTCTGCTTTAAATGTCAATGATTTCAATTTTTTCCTGTGGCAGCGTCACAGCCAATGAATAGGAAGATCGTGCTGTGCAAGGGGGGGTAAATACACACCAGTTTTCTAGCATTTTTATTTTTTTGTTATTTATTTGTATTTGTGGGGGACAGGGAACAAGCCCTGCCACAACTTCCCCGTTTGGACGAGTCAACAGCACCTCTGTTGGTTGCAGTCAAGTTTTGCATTGAAATGTTGCCTTCGATTCTTCAAGACATAATTCAGCAATCCCACACAATTGACTGATTTCTGAATGATCAGATAAATTAATCAATACAGATTAGATCACCTGACTATAACCCCATATTCCTACAAGGGTGCCGGCTCCTTATCCTGTGCAAAATCCTTATGTTCTATCAAAAATGGATTGGGCTTCAGCTTTGCAAGCCTTAAGATCAGGACGTGTCCCTCTCTGGTGGTGCTCAGCACGGCTATCGCAGCTTCATGATCACACTATCAAAGCGCATGGCCACGCTGCTTTTAAGATTTTAACAGCGGCACAAAAATGGAGAAAAAAAAGCTCATTTGTGCCACATTAGGTGTGTCTGATGGTTGAGCCGCCGCGGGAGCTCAGGGACAGCATCCGTGTGAGATAAGCGCGGATGGCGGCATGCTCGCCAAAGGGCGCGTGCGTCGGCTGCTCATTAGGATTCCGCGCTGGCTGTTGAACGAGACTCAGATGAGAAGAGCTGATGAGAGGACAAGCAACGGAGAGCCAGAAATAGATCCAAACTAAAAGTGGACACGAGGAGGGAAGGAATGTTGGTCTCTGTAAGGGTAGACGTGTTCGATGAGGCGCTTCACTAGAGACACCAAGAAGAATGAAATACTTCGCTGCACTCTAAAAATGGATTGGTTAAAAAAAACTTACCAATCTAGTAGGATAAAATCATATTGGGTTGATTAACCAATAGATTGGTCAGACATTCCGGGTGGTTACGGGCATACCAAATTTATTGGTTAGTCAAACAACCAATGGAATTGGTTACAATAGAAAGTAAGTCTAGATAGATCACTTGGAAATATATTTATTGTATCAATTTACTGTATTCTACATTTATTTTTTAATTATTATAAGTGATTGCAATATATAAATAATATAGTGTTTAAAAATGGAAATGTGTGTCTAGATAGATGACTAGGCGTAACCAGCTCAGTGGTATGGTATTCTGATTAATATTGTGTTTGTGGAACATGAATTAAGCAGAACAAGCCACCCATTTTCATCCATATCAGGGGGCGGCCATTTTGCCACTTGCTGTCTGAAAATGACATCACAGTTGCTCAGGGCTCAGATAACAACCAATCATGGCTCAGCTTGCAAACATAATATGACTAGACTGAGAAAACAATTAAGATGTGATTGGTCGTTACCAGAACCCTAAGCAACTGTGGCCAAATGGATAAAAATGAGGGGAATTTTGCTGCTTAATTGATACTCCACAAAGGCAATATTAATCAGAATGACGTGCTTCGACTAGTGGGGTTGCATAGAACATAATTATTGTAAATGCTTTTTTTTGGGTTGACATTTCAGCAACCCTAAAGCTTTTCTCTTCTCTCACTTTGTCTATTTTCTCCCCAGACTTTGGCCATTATGACTGTGATTAGCAGAGAGATAAGAAGACAATAATTCTTCCATTTTCTGCTCCATTAGTTGGCCTTACTTGACACAGTCGGCCTATTTCAGTGTTCGAGAACCGTCATCTTTCTTCTGGTTTTCCCACAGCCTCGCATCCAATAAACAACTCTGGAAATGATGACGTCTGATAGTATCTGATTGAGCATCAACGCTCAAACGTCTATCATCACCACAAAAGTTCCTTTGGACATTTCTGTGGTAGTCTGTTAAATAATCCCTTGAAAATGTGTCCCACTCTCATGTGCTGTTCTGTCTCAATAGACCATTAACACTTTGATGGCTGTTCGGGGGCTCGTTTGACATTTAAGAGACATCGCCATCCTTTTCATTTAACCTTTCTCTACTTCTCCTGTCTTCCTAATGCAGTCTTTTTTTTTATTCACCTTCTTGCAATTCCATATGTCCCCTTTTTTGAGCTCCCCATCTCTCTGCTTCTCTGTCTCTCTGAGTGAGAGCAAATGGAGTAGGGCAGCGAGGTGGAACCTCCCGCCTCATCTGGTAATGAGTCTGGAAAGTTCCCAGTCCAAAGCACACTGTCACCATGGAGATTGAGGTAAAGTTGTTGGCGCTGCCTCTTTGAACGCCGCGGCGAGAGCAAACAATGCCAAGGTCAACGCTCCTAGAGGTCTGTTTTACCATCTGCAACCACAAAGACACCCCGCATTCTTTACGGACACACTGGACCACCCTAGTTCTGGAATACCACCCGCTTTCCTTTGATTTATCACAATCCTTTCTTTTTTTGAACACTTTTGTGAAAAGTCTCTCACAAATGTGTTTCAACCCTATTTTTAATAGAGCCGTTAATGTCAAACATAAACTCAAAACAGTTAGGTCTATATACCATCTTTTTTTTCCTTTTAATCATTGATACTCTTGTCAACAACAACTAAATAACTGAGTGCAAAATCAGTGATCCATTTTGACTTTGCTCATCTTGTCCAGTGTTGGACCACAAAACGATTCGAGTTCAGACACGGTCTTCGTGTTCTTGTTGATTTTATTCCTTTCCTTATTACTTATCTAATATCCATATTTCACTGTCTCCTTCATCACCCCCTCAGAGGCCTCCATTTATTGTTACATTTTCTTATTCATGTTCAGAAGTCTTGACAAGGAAACAATAGCAATCATGTCTTTTTTTTTCTTCTTTTGTCTTAGCTTTTGACTGTTGCACAGGTTCGACTGCACACAGCAGTTGCAAGTCATTGCTTGTATGCTATTTGCATACAGTTGTATCGGCCCACACACTGAACACAAGAGGAGGAGGTTCTGTCAATATTTCTTGTCAAGATTGACTCTCACGGCGTGTTGTTTCTTGTTTCTTTTTTGTTTTTTTGTTTATTTTCTTGTGGTACCAGAAGCATTTAGTGTATTAAATATTAGATGCAGTTTTTGGTAAGATAGTGTGCACAATACAAACAATGCAATACCTCTCGGAGCATGTCAGTCATTGTTGTATCCCACCGGGGGATACTATAGATTTGTAGTAGACTGTCTGCCACAGAGATTGATTGTTCACAAAAAACAGGTCACAGTTTTATTTGGTCCCTTTCAACGGAAGCGTATTGCATTCACACCAGAAACTCTTGTTTTTCCGACAAATTTTTGGGGGGAGCTTTTTTTTTTTTTTTGTTATTTTCTGTTATTCTGATGTTTTTTTCTGTTTTACTGAATTTGTTTTTTTCTGTCAAAAATATTTCGAAAAACAGGATGAAAAAAAAATATTCCGAAAAACAGGAGGAAAAATTACTCAGAAAAGCAGTGAATGCAATACGCTTCCGTAATCAGACTCCTTATTGATTATTTTATGGATTAAATTGTTATTTTTCTCTCATCTTTTTTCCAGTTATTCATAAAACAAATTTGAAATATAAAAACTCTCTCTCTGCAGTCTGTCAGTGTGACTAAGACTGTTTATGGTTTAGGCTTGTATTGTATGGCAGCTCTCCACACAGCTCTGTTGTCGGCAGTGGTCTGCCAAGTTTTGTCTATCTTCTTCCGTTTCATATTTATTTTTGCAACATCTCTAAATCTAAGTCTAGGTCTGCCTTGATTTCTCTTGTGAGTACAGCAGTGTCCTAGCCATCTTAGGTTTTTCACAATGAGGATATCGTCCATCGAGGGCAGATCGGCGCGTCTGAGGATCTCTGCATTTGTGATCCTGTCATACCACTAGATGTCCATTATGTCCCTCGGTTGCTGCATCATGTATGCATGTATTTAATTAATTTGTTTTGAGCAGATCAATAATTCCAAACATAGCAATATATTGTAACAAACGGTCAGAAAATAGTCATAGCAAGAAAAAAACAAAAACATCATGTATACCAGTGGCAAGAAAGAAAACTCAACGTGCACTACTTAAAAAGGAGTGGGAAGAAGATAACTTTTTAAATCCCACCCCCATCTTCCACCAAAATACACAGCATTCATACAGCTTCAGCTTCCCTAATATTAATATTACCTCCATACAAGTCCTACTGGTCAATAGCATATATATAGATACAGTACTATCTAAATAATAATTGACACAATTTTTGAATACAATATGTTGCCGCAATAATTGAACACCAACAATGGTAATAAAAAAAACAACAACAACAAGTAATCAATATCAACAATGGTAAGAAAAGCCTGTGCAGGGCAATTAATGGTGTAAACTGTTCCATAGTTTTACCCCACATGCAGTCACACAAAAACTCTTCCTGGTATTTTGGTAGTGTAAAATTATTAAAGCCTCATACCATAACCTACTCTCTTTAAGAGAAAAAAAAAGTACGTTATTTGGTAGCGATTTACCAAAGGCTTTAAATAAGATTAATAAGGTATAATATTTCACAAGGTCATGTAACTTCATTAAATTTGATTGAATAAACAAAAATAAAACAAAATTTGAGCTTGTGTATAATCCTTACTGCGTGTTTTTGCAATATAAATAAGGGCTGTGTGAAACATTTATAATTATTTACCTATACTTCAATACAATAGGTGAGATATGGGAGAACTAAGGGATAGTATAATATTCTGAGAGCATCATGATATAGGAATTCCTTTTGTTTTATTCATGATTGAGAGGCTTTTGGAAATTTGAGGTCTTATGTGTCTTATGTGGGCATTCCACATCAACTTGTTATCAATTATCAACACCCACAAATTTGTATTCCTTCCCCTTTTTCTAATTGCATACCCTCTATGTGTATTTTCAACTCTGGATTGCATTTGTATTTTACAAATATCAATACTTTTGTTGTGTTTATATTCAGAATTAATTTGTGGAGTTCCATCCACTTGTTTGTTCTGTATTTACCGTACTCACAAGCTCGCTATAATTGTCACTACTATAGAATATATTTGTATCATCTGCAAACAATATTATTATCAATAATTTTGATACATTAAATGAGTCATTTATGAACAGGTTAAAAAGCTGAGGACCTAGCACTGATCCCTTGGGTACACCACAAGCAATACCAAGTTGATCAGATTGATGTTCACCCATTTTAACATATTGTGTTCGTTTGGTGAAATGACTTTTTAACCAGTTCCCAGCTATCCCTCTAATCCCATATTTCTCCAATTTATTGAGTAAAAGTGAGTGATTAATGGTAACAAATGCTTTTTTAAGGTCAATAAATATTCCAACTGCATGCTTCTTGTTATTCAGTGCGTTTGCCATTTCTTCAACTGCTTCAATCAGAGCCATTGATGTTGTCCTTTTAGCTCTGAAGCAATTCTGGGCTTCATTTAGTACTTGGTATTTTTTTATAAGAATTTCTCTAAATGGGAGTTGAAGAGCTTCTCAAGAATTGTTAAAAACTGTGGATGACATTTACCAAAAACGTATTGAAATAATTTAGTCAGTTTTATCATAGTCTGGGCCACGCTCATCCTCAAAGTACTCTGGATAGAGAATAATGGTTTTTCAATTTAACAAACATTTTGTACATGTTCTTTTTCTTTTTCTTATTTGTCCATATCATAATTGATCAGTTTATGTATTAGATGTGCTAGTGAGAGAGGTTAGTCATGTTACCTTAGTTCCGTGGTTGTTAGTACTTGTCCAGGTCTGTAATATCTCTCACCACCAACACTTTTGCTTCTTCAGGTGTTCCATTTAATTTAATGAATATTTTACAGTTGGATACCCAGGTGTGTTGGATCTTTTGTTTTGTTTTTTAGATATCTTGCCCTTTTTGCGATGTCAGCAGTTTTCCCTTCAGTTTTCGTCCTTTTTTGCTAAGAGTGCCGTCTTTGCCATAAGGAACTCAATTGCACGAGACCTAGAACAGGATCCAACACCGATCACTGACCGAATAATGATACTGAGACTGCCGCTTTAAAGAAAAGGCTTTGTGACCATTGTGTGTGTGTATGCTCCGACTACGATAAAATCCTGAGAAAAACGGGGAAGAATTCTACAGTGACCTGAGAGAAACCATCAAAAATATGCGCACTACAGATAATCTAATAATTGCTGGAGACCTGAATGCCCGTGTGAAATATAAAAACAGTCAGATGGATTAAAGATTTATAACAGCATCCGAGACTGTACCATACCAACACCTCTTTTTGAGGTCATCCCCATCATTGGTCCCCCTTTCCAGGCACGGCTAAAGAATTTATGTAAATCCCACTATTACACCGATGTTACTATTAGCGTGGGTTGGTTAGTCATACCTGAAGAATGACGCACAAAGATGACGTAAAAAAGGAAAATTAAGTGAATGTAGTGTTACGGTCTCGAATGCTAAAAATAATTGACAAGCTGTCATCGGGCAAACAAACATTTCCCTGGAGCTGAAATTATGTGAACCGGTTGTCAAAATGTAACCAGTTTTCATTTCCCATCCTTGATTGCAGTTAGCATCAAAACGTATCACAGCTTGATTACACAGACAAGTAAAACTTAATACAATATCAATTGGAGGGTTTAGATGATATTGCTGTTACTGTTACGTTCTACGTCTACATTCTGATCTGATGGTGTGCATACATTGTATGACTCCATTTGTGACTGTCCCAAATGCGAAGTCATGCCTCACCCTTAATTGGGAATGAGGGCAGACCCAATACAGCTGGTATTTGCACTGTAGGATGAAGAGGATTTTCTGGGTTTACCACTTGGTGCAGCAAAGGGAGGAGAGATGGGACAGGAAATTGGAAACGAGAAATGGCCACGATGGAAGGTTGAGAGTGGGCTGAGAAACAAAGTGACAAATATTCAGTGAGGGGATTGAAGGCAGCAAGTGGAAGGGAGAGGAAAAAACGGAGAGATGGATTACTTCAATACATAGACATTGGCAGAGCATGTCAAATGTCTGTGTGGTCATTTGTTTCCCCACACTTTGTCTGATACAACGTATCCTTTCGTAGACTCTCTTGAAGAGGCTTTTTTGTTTTGTTTCAATTAAGTTTAAATGAACCCATTTGACTTTTACCCTGATCTGTTTCTTTAGACTAAATTATAGATTGATGTTTTGTTTCTAGTTTTCTCTCAGTAAGTCATTTTGGGCATGGTCCAATATAAGATAGGATAGGTTGACTGACTAAAAATCATTTAAGAGAAACCAACACATGCTCAATTATGCACATTATTACTGATGATTATCTGTGACCATCCGTTCACTGAAACACTAATGCCAATTAATTCTCTTACAGTGCCACCAATTTTCTTTTTTAACGTAAACTTCAACATATATATCAAATATTTTGGTTGAATGCTCGGGATTGGAAAGCTTCGACGTACCACTTGTCTTGACTGAAAGCATCCAGCAAGTTATAGCTTACCTCCTAGAACATTTAAATAACAGGAAGCACATGCTCCTCTTCCGCATGGTATGAGATGTTCTCCCCTTTAAAGAACGTAACGTATAATCACCTCTGATAGAATCTCCTTCTGACTTGTAATGTGCAAAGTTGACTTGATGAATGGTAAGCAATAATGTGTCTGGGCCTTCCATCAGTCACAATTAAAAGTGACTGACGATTGCATCTTAATCTACTGTAGCCTTATTCGCTGTGGGCTCTCAAGAAGATAAAGGACTTTACACACTAAACTTGGCGACTGCATGAATAGTAGGAAAGTCATCACGGACCACATGCGGCGAATCCTATGTCGACGGGTGGCGGAGGGCAAATTGTCGCTTGTCTTATTACTTTAGCTAATGTGAACTCATTTGGTCCTACAAACGTATAAATACTTTCTATTTTAAATGTTTTAAGTGTCCCAAAGATGTATTTGTAGATTTTTGTTTTTGTTTTTTATTATTATGTTTGAGCATACAGAAATAAGGCTTTGATGCAGCCTCTCAACTGCAGAGAACGGTTGAAGAAGTAGTAGTTGTAGTTATTATTAAAATGGCCAGCAGCTGGCAGCAGAGCAAAAAAGATCAACCAGGGCCATGTTGAAAAAAAGCTCATTTACTCACAGTCCTAAACAGATTTGTGAATAATGATGAAACTTGGCTATATTCTCATGCTAACTGCTGCAAAACGGAAACAGAAATATACCTTTTTTTCCTGATGAAAGAAGAGACTCTAATCTTTCTTTTGGTGTAGGTTCCTTCTTTTTTTTTATAGCAAGGGGTTGCTTCAGTCAAAATGGCTGGGAGTGAATGAGTAAATGCTATCTTGGTTGACAGTTCAACAGCGCTAAACAATACAATGCACTCACCATTATCCAACATTTATTTGCAGATATTGGAAGATGTGATGTGTTGTTTACCTGCGCCGGTCCCGCATTGTAACATTGGAAATATGACGGCAGAAACACTTGCGTTGGGTTGCTAATGCTAAATGTTATCTTGGTTGGAAGTTCAGAAGTGCTTTTGGAAATGCTGTTTACCTCACACATTGTAACATTGGAAATATACCACCAGAAGTGGGGACTTCCATCAATCGTCAATTCCCGTCAATGTTGATGCCCACTGTTTGCTGAGTGCGTCTGTATTTTAAGCAAATTCTTTGATGCAAAGCCTCACAAAAAATACACGGAATGACAAGGACTATCTGTATTCACACCAATCAACGGACGCAAACCTGCTTCGGTCCATGCTCAGTTTGTGTATTTTTTCAACGCTTTGCATCATTGTGCACTCGTCGAAAGGTGTCATTGACAGAAATTGAGGATTGACAATTTCCCATGATTCTTAGATACGAAAGCAGGAAGTAGTTCTTCTAGTTCTGATCATTGCCTATTGCCTGCTACCAATTAGATGCAGATGCAAATAAGAATGCAAAAGTGCATTTAGAAGTTAATAGGAAGACATTTAACAGTTAAATTATCTTTTATTGGGTTTGTCGTATGAATCGGTATGCGTAATTGACATATACAGTAGGCCTACATGCCAAAAATCGTGATGCCGGGAAAGGACCTGCATATTATCAGGACAAAACAATGAGGTTGGCGAAATCCGCCGGGACCCAGGACCCAAGGCGCTAAAGGCGACTGTCCCGACCAAAATGTGACGTCTTGTCACCCTAATTTAGAACAACATAATAACTTTACTAAGTCCACTAGCATAATATTAACCACACAATAGTAAACACCATAGACAGCCTAAAGATCAGTACCTATGCGGCGGTGGTAAAATTCTTTGCCAACTGCCTTATACTGTTATACGAGCAAGGTGACCAGTTAATCTTGTAAAGGCACTACTGTATTATGTAAAGGATAGAATATTATGCTCTCCCTCAGACAAACCCCATTAGGGATCACCATTTCACTCTTCCTTTCTCTCTTAGCATTAGCACATTTATATTTTACACATCTGTGCATTCCCTGCTTGCAATGGAAGCTGTCAAGTCACACTCTTCCTTTTTCAATTAACTCATCCCCGATACAGTACTCACACCTGCTCACCTACAACCTGACACAAACTTTGTTGCGTTGCAGCTCTCATAGCTAAGCCTTCATTTTTCCCTCTGATTGAACATCTCTGCGAATTCTATTGAGTTGTGCTGTCAGTGGAAAAGTCTACAATATATGGTGCAATTTTAAGGAGACTGACTGCGAATGCTCCATCTTCAGGGAATAGCTATTAAATGCAGCAATGGTCCACAGTGCACTCAGGAGACATTCTGTTAAAACTAATGGTGTGTGGTGCACCCAAAGTCCCACCCATTTAGTTTTGGCAAATTTGTCTGGTGGTTGTAATACCATAGTTTCAGTTGGGCTATTTGAGGGAATTTTGCTGTACTGTATAGCTCTCAGTTTCTGCTGCCAGTGACCCGTATCAGTTAAAACGTCATAAACCTGAATGAAAGTGTAATTTAATGTTCTGCTCTAACTCTAACTCTAACTTTGAAGAACTGTCAAAAACGTGGTTGGACTAATATTCTTTTGGCATGCGTGGGCTCTGAGCCCAATTCCAGTCAGTAGTCTAATGGATTCCGCTCTGTTCTTTACAGAGTGAAAATATATTCAAATGAAGGTGAAAAGTGCATCCGCTGGGGCTGAAAATGTTTCCACTCGAGTGAGACTTTGCATTTATCCTCAGATGAATAAATGAATACATTTGTTCGCTTAACTCTTCAATCCCGGTTCGGGAGCCTCAGCCTGAGCTACGTAATGTTATTTAAACAGTTTCCAGACTTTTTTTTTATTTTTTTTTTTACTTTTGATGTGCTCCTGGACCTCAGATTATGCTCTGGTGTCAATGCAGAGAATGTTTTCACAAGTTGTGAGTTTTCATAATTTTGCCTTTATACGTAGCCTCAGTGAATTTGAAAGTGTTGATTTTTAGCTTTCAGAAACTTCATTAAAATATGGCACTTACCATTCCTAAATTATTGGCATTTTATGTAAAACGTCCACAGAGCACAGATTTTTGACTCTGGTCGCACACTGGCCGTGGCCTCCAGCTATTTCCCACACACACTTGTGACGTTTGGCCTCTGTCATGTCTCTGCTGAACGGAGTCTTTTCCTTTAACAGTTAATTATGGCATGTCATAACACTACCTCCACCATATTTGGCATATGATGTGGTATTCTTTGGATCATGAGCCGTTTACTCCCTTTCTGCATACTATTCTCCTGGCATCATTATGACCTTGGTTTGATCTGTCCAAATACGCTGATTCCAGAAGACGGGAAGGTTTTTTTTGGGGGGGGGGTTCTGACACTCTAATCAGGTGGAATGTTATTAGTGGTTTGCACAATCTTGAATCCTCTGCATTTGCATTTGTGAAGCTGTCTATCAATGACAGATTTAAAGATTTTGACAATGAAACATTTACTTTCTCAAGATTTGACTTGATGGATGTTTTTTTTATTGTTTATTTTACTCCATAAGGAAATTATTCTGTGATCATTCACTTCAGTGGTCTTATTGTGAGTTACTGAAAAGCACCCAATGACCATTAAATGGAAAATAAATAGAATATTGTTCAATGGTAAAGTCAGTGGTCTGTTTCCAAACCGATAAAGCATAATGGTTATATTTACAAAAGCGCCAAATACCTTTTAAGCCCCTGAAAATTGGCGTGTTTTGCACATAAAAAGGCTATAATTCCTCAATAGTAATTGTCAAATCTCTTGAATAAAATCCTGGATTCTGCACTTATTCTTACACAAATAATTGTGTGTATTATCACATCCGTATTGTCTTTTATTAAGCTTAAATTGGTCTTTCATGGTCTTTGAGGCACAGCGTCCGAGCCCACCTGTGACTTGGGTGTATATTTATCATTCACACACATACACACACACACAGATTAATGGGGTAAGCTGTGCCACTCATCTGGCATAAATGCAGTCAGAGAGAAGTGCAGCTGAGCAAACTGCTCCAGTTGGAGCCAGAGAGCAGAGGGGAATGTAAGTGAGGTGCAGCAAAGATAATGGACTATTCATGCCAGTGTTCCGTTAGTGACAGGCTGCCACGGTGGATATGCATCAGCCATGAACCAAAGACTGTGGGAACCAATGGCGGCAATGACAAACAAACATATTTACTTAGATATCAAGTATGTTACCGTATATACTGGGATTTAATATTTGAACATGCGGATGAGTGAACCATGTGGCTTTTGTTTTACTGTTTATAGAATTGCAATGATGGATAAATAAGGGCAGCAAAGTTTTTGTGACATGTCAAGACTCATTTTATGTTCTCACAAGAATTCACAATCCTATGAAGATTCACTCACACACCATAATGGGAATATTACGGTGGACTTGTTTAGTCTTGATTGTGAAACAGAAACCCCCTGCATTTGGGATTAAAATTCCATCAAACTTCATACATTGTTTTTACTAAAGTATGCTGCATACAACAATTAATGTCTGTTTATTATACTTGCAGATTCAAACGTGAGTAATTGCTGCTAATTTCATTTTTCGAAAATGGGCATGTTCAATTAAACGAGACAAGCATTTTTTTTGTATGTCAAACCAAGTTTTGTCAGGTTGTAATTTGTCCCTTGTATTTGTGTTCACTTAAATGAAACAACCTGCTTTTTAGTTGTCATTGCTGTTCACTTAACGGATTTCACAAGCGATAAAAGTTTAAAAGCTTGCCTGTTTGCTCTTCCTATCTTATTGCATTAACAACATGTCACTGGACATGATGGACTTGAGGGGCAACAATTATTAGACTGTAGACTTCCAGCAGATGGTTTGCTCGGTAGTGCAAACGACAGGAAGTTGCATATGTTCGCAGATTGTTGTCCAGACCTGTTTGCACATGTGCAAATGATTTTGCCCGTCTGTGTGTGTGTGTGTGGCTTTGTGCACTTGAATACGCTCACCTACTCTGAAATAGGACAAGCCGACTGTGTGTATACATGTGTGCGTGCACGCGTGCGAGTGCGCAGCGCTCTCTGTTGTCTCGCATCATCACCTCAGCAGATTGGAGCAGCAGCTGATGGCGGTTATCAAATCCCCGCTGGTTCTCCGTCAGTCTCTTTCCATTCTTGTCCTGCCAGCGTCTCGGGGGGTTCTCCCTGCTTAAGCAAGGGTAAATCAAATCACTTCCCACAGCCACGCCATTAGGGCTTGCCAAATTGTTAATCATCCAGAGAGGTGGTGAAAAGGGTGCATAGCAAAAGGCAAAAATGAACATTTTCAAGGTAGGACTGCATCAGACAATCAATTTCACTCTACATTGTGGTGTGGTTTCCTCTATAAGAATCGGTCACAGCAATGTACACACACAGACTTTGCTGTGTAAGCATTTTGTAACTGACATTTTATAATTCCATCAAAAACAGAAATTTTAACATGAACATTAAATCACACAGCACTACAAATGTACTACTCAGTAAAACGTATTCAGTTTACAAGTGAAATTTCAGGATGAACCTAAAATGCACTTTCATGTAGATAACAACTTGTCATGTCTCTCTCTCTCTCTCTCTCTCTCATTTAATCCACTTTCCGCATCTCATCGGGCCATTTTAGCAGACTCATCTAAGATTAGGTTTCCCCTGTAATAGCTATTGTGGGACTTCTGCAGCGTTTCGGCCTTGTGACAGGAAATTCTCCAGAGGGCTTGAAGAGAGCACTGGGTCGCTGTGACTTTTGGGTCAGCGGAAATGTGTCTGCACAGCAAGTGTCTCATTATTCCGCGGTCAAACGCTTCCAATTGGCGTCAGCGGCAGGCCGACATTCACATGGTCACTGAAATATATTGTCAAACCTTTGCAGTGCACATGCGGTTCAATCTTACCCGTGGGATGGGATGAGCTGCTCATGTTCTAAACTTAGTCACATTTTAATCTGCCCTCACTTGGCTTTGACGCAATTTCAAGACCCTTCTTTAATCCATCCAAGTCTGCGAGCGGTCACTTTAAATTGCTGGGTCACCACATTTGACATGTTTGCATGCATTGTGATTTCCCTCCTGGTCCAGCTCGTTTGCTGACCCGATGCCGGATGTGAGCGGTCCCGAGTCACATGCATTATTTACGTAGCTAATGGTCATGAAGCAGATGCTGGGAGAACATTATCCCGCTGGGAATAAACTGTTTGTTTTTTTCTTTCTCTTTGCTTTTCAATCAACATCATGTTTTCTGGTTGGGAATCAAATGTTTGTGTCTCAGGAGTCTTTCTTTTGAATATAGAAGACAACAAACATGCAGTCTTCATTCACTGTGCTTGATGTGAAGTTTGTGGTTGTTTTGTAGGCAAGGATTATAATTGTTTTAATCACTGGTAGATATGCTGCAAAGTTACATTATTTTGGTGTCAGTCAGCTGGTGTTACAGCAGCAAGATGTTGTACTCCCCAATGTTTTGAACCTTCTTGCCATCATAAAGCCATGACACTTACCACCTGCACTTTTGTTTTCCTCCCATACAGCTACTGTTGTGTTACGGAAGTAACAATTAAACGGATAGCTGTGTGTCTTACACACACACATTTGTACAAACAAAAAACCTTACAACCTTACTTCAAATAAACACCTGTAATTCTCTGCAGTCAACTACACAAACACTGCCACTCCTTGAGGAAATGCGATGGCATGTTCTAATACTGTCAGCTTGCAATGGCGTGTTGTTTTGGATCCAGAAGGAATTCTGGGGTAGTATCTGGGAACATCTGTTCAAGTTACTGGACTTTTACTCATTTTATTGTAGCATAAAGACGTTGCATCATCCATCTCAATTTGTGAGTTAGTGACCTGCAGCATGAATTCATTTTGAGACTTGAGCTTGAAATGTAATATTGCTAATTGTGGTCATTAGCATGACTGTGAAGGAAGAAACTCGAGCATTTGGACACGGACCTTCATGGCTGTGTTGCTCAGTTCCCTCCAAAGTGAACTGGGGCACTATCGAGTGTTGGCTGGGGCAACTGGGATGTTTTAATTAGCTAACTGGATAGAGCTTGTACCCTCTTGAGCATTCCCTTTGTGTGCTGCCCTTTTCTCTGTATAACTTCATGTGTATGCCAGTGTCCATGTCTGAATGTTTACATACTCCAAACACTGGGACTGTAGCTAATGAGACAGCCATTTGTTAAATGTAATCACCCGCAAGTTGGTGTCCCGCTGGCACAGGAGCCAGCCGTGTTATAAAAAGGGCGCGTTTGAATCCCATTAACACATCATTCCCCATCTCTGACTCTCTTCCCCCACAACTCCCTCATCACATGCTGGATGCGATCATCCAGGCTGCCAATGCACTAGCCAGCCAAAACTGAAGCCATTCACATGAGCTCTATCCATCTCTTTCTGTGCCCCTGTTGTAGCTTTCACTCAAATAGATTCACTACTGAAAAAGGCAAATTTTCCCAGCACATTCAATACAGCCAAGTGTTTGGGTTATGAAATGTGAGCGGTTGCCTGATAGGAATGAAGCCAAATAAAAAAAGTAAAAATATAAGAAAACTACTTCTTAAAGTGTGGTCTCAGATAATTGTTTCACATTTAGGAGGACGGAACATACAGAGTGCATAAAGGCCAAAGTTTTATCCTGTATCATTCATCATTCATATGGAAGGAGTACTTAAAATCTAGACATAAACCAGTTTTTCTCACTTTTGATGAACACATTTGTGCCATTGATTCAATTTTTAATCTGAGCTTTATGCGCCATCAAGTTGCCAACATTGGCAAGTACACCAGAGTGAAGAGTGATGAGTATTGAGGATCAGTTTCAGGCCGATACCAGCTTCAAAACTTAGGGCAAAAAAATCTGACCTCAAGTTCTTTCTCCTCGGCAGTAGTTTGGCGCTATACCGTGGCAGGCAAATCATGAAAAAAAGATCTGTTCACTAGGGATGTTCTTTCCCACTTCTTTTCCCAGGCTGATACATTATGTGTAACTCTTGTAGGCAAGTACTGACACCACTAGTACTTTTGATACAGAACATTTTTATTAAACCAATGACGAATAACTTCAAAGAAAGACCAAAATATCTCACTAGCATGTTTTTTTAAATTGCAATAAAATAATGGTGATTATTCAATTATCATTTTTCCATTTGTTCATAAAAAAACTTATTTTTAGAAGACCCAATAAAATGAATGAATAAATAATCCAGTTACTAGAAAGACTTGCAATAAAAATATGTTGTACAACTTCATTCAACACATACAGGTATCCGCTGCCGACGCACAGTATCAGCAATACTGATACATGGTACTCGCCCTTCCCTACTTTTTGGATTTTTTTTGTCATTTTGTTAAATTAAATTTTTATACATCAGAAGTGAAAAACTGAAAATAAAGAGGCATCAAACATCTCTCGTAAAGTCATAGGCATAGTTTAAATTCATAAATTTGTCGTCAACATTTGGTCCAACTGTTGTCTAATACAAGAGCTGGTCCAATCAGAAAGCAAATATGATGTTTTTAATCTTATTTTTTTTGGTTCTCGTTTGCAGTGATGTGGTCAGTGCAACATTTGTTTTGTTAAACATATTGTTGAATTATCTCTGATACAGTAGGCTACAGAGAATTTGTGTCTTTGTGAAAGCTCAATATTTGCCAACCCCTCCGCCGACTAAATTTGATCAAACACTGACTCATTATTTGCGGAATTATCAAAATGAAGATGGCTGCTATTCACTTCACTTCCTATTTTGTTTTTTGAAAAGTAAATAAAAAATCATAGGCTGCAATCACATCATTTGTTGATTGTTGTAAATAGTACATTTACCAAGAAGTTGCCTATGGGGATTATAGCACAGTAGGGATTTGTAGGGTGGATATAAGGTCATGTTTTCCTTCCGAGTGGTGAAAGCCCAGATAGTACAGTCCGTGTATTATGTCATATTGGAGCTTAAAATGAGGAACATAGTCTTGCATTGGAGGCACTACCTGCACTGAGCACAATAGTGAGCAGGAGTGAGAAGATTACGCTCTTTGTATGCATACACAATGATTTATGTAACAACAGAGTAGATACAGTATGACGTGTAACAGTAATAGTTGGCTCAGGCCTTCCTGTGAAGCGTTTCTTGTGCTTTTGTGGGTTTTCACCGGAAATACAAACTTCCTCCCACATTCTGACTACATGAATGTTAGACTCATGTCCCGATCAATTTTTTGCACTTGAGTTAAAGTCAAGTCACAAATTGAGTATGTATGTGATATCTTGACAATACCTTAGAAGGAGGGATGGATTGATACGTGTTGTTGTTTGAACTCCGGCGATGCTGCTCAGTGAGTTGTTTGGCTGCACTGTTACCTCCTGTTTGCGTGGCTTTGTGGACTTACTTTAGTTGTTAGTATCTTTCGGCTTGCCCCGACTGTTGTTGCCAAATGTTTTCCACATCTCACGCAGCATGCGTTTCTTTCTTGGTAAGCTACGGACGAGCTGGAAAGCTTGCGGCCATTTTGAACACAAGATTGGTGGACAAAGACTACTTTGGCTGCAGAGCAGACACAAAGTACCCTGCTCCTCACCTAATATCAGCTGGGAAAGGCTCCAGCTCACCCACAACCCTAATGAGGACGAGCAGGATAGAAAACAGATGGATGGGACTCATACACCTGACAACAGAGGTGTTCACCTTTTTATGCACGTACAAGAAGTATTTTCTCACTACTAATCATAAAGTACTTTTGTCTACTCTTTTATCTTCCAGAGCTTGTGCAGCGCCAAACTCTTGTAAACTGAATTTGCTGCAAACGCGATTTTGTTCAGGAACTTCAGACGTTCCTTTTAGTCCACAGAAGCTTAGAACAATTCTGGCAGGAAAGTGCCTTTAATTTAGGATTCTCTTGCAAAGTTTGTCGAGTCGGCTGCTTGGAGAATGCCAAATATACTCTCCTCACCACCTTTGTTGGATCATCAAAAGGTCTGGTTGAGCTCTTCATAATTATTCTTGAGATACTCGGGTCCCTATTGAGTTCAATATAGAGACTAGAACTGATATCTCTGTGCAGTGGATAAATAGACTGGAGTAAATAGCAAATCTAGATATCGACTTAATGTTAGACAACAAGCTCTCATCTGTCAATTCAAACACGGAGAAACAAGTGAGAAGAACGCCATGAAACCGCATGAGTGTCTGGACAGATTTCTTATAATTGGAGTGTTTATTAATGCAGAGGGCCTTAGGCCAGCTGAGTCATCCTCTCGGGGCTCACTGTCCTGTCAATGAGGGTCAAATCAATGCCTCAGACTGGGACAGCAGCTGGCTGGTCTCCCCCACCACAGGAGAGGCCAGCTGCCTTTTTTTTTTCCTAAATAAATGATGGCGCATTTTAAGGGCGCAAACAAAAGGGGAAGGTCATGTGTTTTGATATTAACTGTCACTCATCAACTGATAATGATGATTTAGTTATTTTTGTGTCACTTTTATTAGTCCTTTATTCTTCTTAATAAAAAAAAAATCATATTAGCATATTTTCATTACCTCCTCCAATTTCAGAAGTCTGAAGAGGAGAGGTACTGGTTGTGTGTTCTATATATTTGCTAAAAGCTATACATTTTCACCTGACAGGAATTATAATTGAACTGTAGTATTGTTTAATATTATGCTTTTGGGCATACTGTATCTAGGCTGCTCCCAATAGACAACTCCTTACAGTAGTTGACTAAATAAATGCCTCTGGCCACAAATCCTGCTTGTTGGCAGAATTATGCAAACACAATGCATCCTATTTCATATTGGCAGGGTGACACGTGCCGAACATGATCCCAGATTTGTGCGCAAATAAAATGATTGTTCACCCCCACACCCACGTTTATTAGCAAACCCCACCATCATCATCATTTGCTCCTAGCTTGGGGTTGTACTGTATACAGTAGTGATACTACAGTGAATGTTTTCAGGTAGTGGCTGTTTTTAGAGGTATTCCTCCACCTTGGTCTACCGTTAATACAACTCATGATATTGTAGTTTAACATATGTACTCCAGTGGTGAGTTTCTTCTGCTCTCATTGTATTTAAATTGCCCAAAATGAGAAGCAGGGCTGCAGAAAACATTTAAGTAGTTTATAGTGTGAGAAAACAAAAACAAGTTCAATGCTTGGGTGATTTACTTTTGTGTGCATTTTTTAAATGTGATTATTTCTCGGCTTCATTGTGGCCTGGTAAGCATGATGTTCAAGTGAAGCACATTGGTGCCTCTGTTTAGATGGTTAAGATATATAACCTAACTATCACAGCAATACAAAAAATACTTTGAATGCTGTTTCATTATTGGCTCCTTATAGTTTAGTGTTCCTCCTGGGAGAAAACAATTTGGATAAAACTGCTTATATTGTAGGCTATGCTCTCACTTTGATTACCGTAGGTTATTAGATTCTGATGATGAGTATCACATAAATGTCACCTTGCTTACCTCAGTGGCATTACCTTATGAACAAGCACCTAATTTCACAGCAAGGCATTACATGAAAAAAAGATATGTCGGGTGACCTACTTAACCCATTTGTAGAATTGTTCTATTCTCCCAAGCAAATGAGTGTGTATAATCTGCCCACTTTTAAACATGCAAAGACAACCTTGAGAGAGCAAGAGTGTTTCTTTTATGTCAGTCAATACTCAAGCTATAAGTCGGAGTCTTTGTTGAATTTTCCCAAAGCAATTTGTCGAACATATTTGCTTGCTGACAGATTGAGACATAGAATGCAAACACCCAAAGTAACGTAAGAAATTACTGTTTGATTACATAAAGTAATTTCTCTGGGAAGAGCAAGTCACGTGTATACACTAAATCATGTGTACTTTTTTTTTTTTATCTCTACTACGCTCAAAGACAGATACTGCAAAAGAAAACACTTTGCTTTGAAACATATTGCTACATCATTAAATTAGCATAGCATTGTTGTATAACTTGAAGAGCATTTTCTGTTATTAAACATTTTTTGTTGAAAGTACTTATTAAGATAGGTGGAGTTTTTTATATAATTTTGCTGGGCTGCCATTCATCAGCGTCCTGGACACACTTCCGTTATTGTCAGTTCGTCATTTTTGCAAGCCAAACCAAAACTATAATCGTCAGTCTGTCATTTTATTTTAACTACACTTCATAACCACTATTTTAGGACTGACAGGCCGAGGTGGGCATTCCATCAATCAGTCATTTGTCAATCGTCACCAAAATGGGTATCCTGCAATGATGGACTTAGAGGTCTGTTGGTACTTGACCCAGTTAGTGACGATTACATTGACGGACGAAAACCCACTTCTATCAGTATGTCGTTCTTTTGAAGTTTCTCATCATTTGTCAGCAAAACGTCTCTTCTTCTTTCCTTTTCCGCTTCTCCGCAAATAACAGGGGTTTACTGTATTTGCATATTGTCAGGCTTTCACAACAATTTTCAGACAGGTTGGCTGTAGAATGTAGTCCAGTAGTGCTTTTATTTATTTAAACACAGCGTCGGCTGAACCGTATGAGATGGATTTGACGTTTCCAAATCAGTCAGAGTTGGAACGCTCACACATGACAGATACCACAGGTACTCTTCATTTCACCACCAAGAAAAACAAACTTGTATTTTATGTTTATTTCCATCCCTTTCCCCTTCAGGATATAGGCCACACTTCTTCTCTGAGACTAGAGAACAACTGACTGTATGTTGTATATTTAACAGATAAACAGAAATGGCCACAGGAAGTAGACACATTTTATTTGAGAGGAGACTGAGGGCAGCAAGACTATCCTCTAGCAGATGTGGAAAAAATAGCACAGTGACTAATGTTGACTACCAATTTCTGACCATTAGTTGTGTGTTGCCCGTGGATGTGCTGGATTGAAAAAAAAAGTGCCATGTAGAGCTAACTTGAGTTCATTAGATGCTATGTAGTGAAATGTTGGTTTAGATCTATGTGGGTGGTACGGTCGTGTATGTGGATGGTGCTCCACATGTAACACACACAAAAATTCCGGGTACTCTGCCCTCCAGATAAAACAAACAAACATGCATGTTAGGTTAAATAAAAACTTGCACTTTTCCATTGGTGTAAATGTGGTTGTTTGTCTTTATGTGCCCTGTGAGTGACTGGCCGCCAGTTCGGTGTGTCGCCCGCCTCTCGTCCAAAGTCAGCCGAGCTAGAATCCAGTTTAGCCGTGACCCCCCCCCCCCCTCCCCCCCAAAAGGATAAGCGTCCGAAAATGGAGGGACAAATCAATGAGGACGCTCGCTGTTAATGTCTAGCGCGCTCACATCGCCATTAAAAAAGAAGTGTCGCAATATTCCACAGGCCACAATCAATACTTTGATTAACTCCATGCAAGAGATTGCTTTTATCTTACTGCCGCATGCCCCACACTTGTTTCCCTACTTCTACCTTTTGCGTCATCTGCTGCTCCTTGCTTATCTGCAGTAGCGAGTGAGCTTCTGCTCTGGGGGGGTGAGAGGTTAAGTGCCTTGTTGAACGCAACCTCAACCCACACGTCTCAAACCTGATCTGAAACCATTGACTCACGCTCTCTGCTTGGATGTCACCGTGGGGGTCGCAGAACACTCGCACTCACTATAATTTTCACTGCACTGAGCTTTAAGCGGAATGTTCAGTTGTGTCCTCCTTTTGAATGTGTTTTTTTTTTTCATATTAAAGTCTCGGGATAAAGTGGAAGAATTTTTAGCACTGTTTCAGGGCTTCCTGTGTAGCTGTCAGAAAGTTAGCTAAATAAATATAGAAATACAAAAGCTGAAGCTGTAAATATCAGATGTCTGGACTTCACAAAGTGCATTTCAAATCCCCAACACCAATTAATTAACAAACATCGTGCACGTGACATGACTTAAATTCAGATAATAATTAAATTAAATCTTTTCAATGTTTATTTCTTTTTCATCTTCTGGACAAGCTTCTCCACTAATTTAGCAAAGCTAGTTGAAAAGAAACAATTGGAAAGCTCACAGCAAGCATTCTTTTTCCCCAAAAGGTTTTCTTGATTATATTTTCTCTCGATGAAAGTGGTGTTTTCTTATCAACAGTAAGTAATGTGCAAAATTAATACTAACAAAAAGTTGATTCTATAGTAATAATAGGAAGTTCCTGAAATTTGATTACCAAAATTAAGTAATTTTTACACATTACAAAACTTAAAAATGAATCTCAGTAATTAAAGTAAAGTTAATTGTTTGTATGAAATGTTACTTGGCTTCAGCTAGTGGTTTGGTTGACCTTTAGTTGGAAATGGGATGAGAATCATTTGACCAGAAACTAGAATTCAACAAATACGAATTCCTTCTGCAAGAGTCTTGGCTACATGCAAACTACATTTTTAAACAATATTAAATATATCAAAGTGATCAGCTTGATCACAGGAATCATCTTTTAACCTTTCATTTTTATTTTTTTATTCATGCATCATATAGGCACACCAGAGGTGCGTTTTAATTGGCAGGTACTTCCTGCCAGATCAGAGATCAGGGTCTGCATGTTGAAGAGGCCAGAGAAGAAAGTGTAAAGTGGTTGTCAATGGCAACAGTGACAAAGTGCATTCACAGTTGTTCACCCCCGTAACCCTATCACTCCAACGTGTCTATATGTTGGCACATAATGTCATTCTTGAAATGCTGATGCAGGAAGCGGGAAGGAAAACAGACCCGTCACAAATGTATCATAAACAAACATTTTGCACTTCATAGTAAATGTGTGAGCTTACAGATAAATCACATCATGAGTGTGCAGATTCACATCAAATTTCGTTGATCAACTATGAAAAACAAATGACACATTCATCAGGTAATTATTTATTTTTGGTGGGGGGGGGGGGTCTAGTTGAATGGTAGAGATTGCTAAGTGTGAGTGTGCTTCAACATTTATTTACATTATCACTATTTTGTGATTGCTCTCATTCCATTCCATCAGAGTGCAGCGTTGCATTTGAAAGACGATCGGATCTGAATCTCACCTTCCCACAATTGATGTCATGTTGTTGATTGAATCAAAGTACCACTGCTGGTTGTTGTGCACTCCATTTTACCTCAATGGCTTTAAGACTCAATTCATCAGCAGTCAATGCCACATTATCAACATAATTCTCTATGATTAATCAGTCTAATCATTAATTTCGATAACCGTGACTTGGCAATCATGGATTTGTTTGTGGTGCTTGTGGAAAATGAACATCAGTGTAGCGGCTTTAATGAAGTAGCTTGATTAAATACACTGCTGGGGAGCTGTAATATGATTTGTCATGTCATCTGCTCTCTTTACTTGAAAAGCCTGTCTGCTTAGAAGTAGCATTGATCTCTGTTCGAACACATGGAGATGCCACTTGCCAGCGTACAATCGATTGAGCTTATAAATGCAGCATGGACACGTTTCATTTGCTTGGGTACTTTGATTATAGGAATAAAAAAAGTATTGAAGTTGCTGTTCACAGGTCTGTTAAATCTGGACTCCATTCAAGAAACTGTCTCCTGCCTGTCAAACAGCTGGACAAAAGGATGTTTTAAAGCTCATGATTGAGTTGTGACGTTATTTACCTATGATTTTCACTGTCGTAATATCTTCTCGTCATCATTCATTCATCCTCCGCCTTCACACAGAACACGGGTACGTTCTGTGATTCTGACGCCGTTCATTACAATATGAATTCAGATCGCAGACAGTTGGCGTAGGCGGCAAATGTTAACCACCGGAGACCCGCTTCAATCACATTACGAGACCATTATTATGTGCTGTATATTTAGACGGACCCTTAAATTGGGGTCTTGAGGTAGGTGAGTGTAATTAATGCATGAATTGACTAGCTTTATCTCAAGTCCGGCAGCCTGTAGTCCAGGGGATGTCGGTGCAATTAAAGGCACGCGGCAGGCGTAAGAGAAGCGCTGCCTATCTGCAGATTGCAGACCGACTTGAAGAACGCGGGCAGCTCAGTGAAGGTCCCGGCAATAGCGCCTATTCAGTCCTTAATCACCTCCACTAGTCATTAGGGCCTTCTTTTGTTCCACCCGCCGCTTTTTCCTGCAGATAAAATTTGCCTGGCACAGTAGTGAGAAGCGCTTTGGGAACACCACAAAAAAAAGTCACAGAGAAAATGAGGAAGGAGGAGAGGTGATGTCAGACGGCAGGATTCAAGGGGACAGACAGACCATGAGCACTTAAGTAATTCATTTCATTCATTCCCTTTAGGAGCCTCAAATGGGAGACATTTTATCTCAGAATCATGTCAAGTTCAGCTCATTGCAGCCGTGTCGACTTGATTTACCTTTAAATTAATGTTCTAACTTTGAACTCAGTGAGTGTTGCGCACTGGGAGCTATTGCAGGGATTTCAATATGAAGTACAACTTTTATTGAATCATTCTATATCTTAATAGCGCATCGGCGTCCCCTCACGGCTCGTTGTATGATTTCATTGATCATTTATAGTGTGCTTTTGTCATAATGTGAATTTGGAACCGAGTGAGCAATCGCTTTCCCGATGATCTGATTATCATAGTGTTCAAGGGCCCATAAAATACAGTGTATACACTGTGATGTTCAAAGGGAAGCACATTTACTAAGCAGAGAAAGACAAATGAATGCATACATAATATTTACATCAAGTTATGAATATTAACAGAGTAAGCATGGAAATAATTAAAATTCATTCTAACATTCGGGAATAGTCTGCCAGAAAAGACCACAATAATCACACCTACCCTTAGCTTAGCCTGTCAGCTCTGCACTGTCAAATATTAAAGTCAATTCTATACTTTGCTGCAATGGTTCGCTTGCATCTGCTTGTCATGAGCAGCAGTCAGTCACATGCTGTGTTGAAATACAGGAGACCATAATTCTTCTTCTTTGTTATATGTTGGAATGTCTCCGTTCTGACTGATTCTATCAAGGCTGTTCCGAAGCATGACAAGTAAAACCTAAGAGGATTATTGTTTTGTCAAAAAGGAGTCCTGGAGAGGGATCAATAATGAATCTATAATGTATATCACCCTAGAAGATTAACCAATAAACAACAACATAATCCTACCTTTGCAGTTTTTTTAAATACATTAATGGAGTGATTTTAAGTATGTTACACTCTTTCTTATATTCCTTACTTTATTCTGAAACGTTGTCTAACGGAAAAATATGTTTTTGTGTTGTCACTGTAAAGCAGATACAGTATCTACGCTTGAATGCTAAGCTTTGATTGGGAATATTGTAATACTGCTGCTGTTGGCATATTGGGAAGATAAGGGCTGCAACGAAACATAAGATGGAAGCAGAGGGGAAATTGTGTTCTTATTTCAAAGCCTTACTCGATTATCCCGCATGGGATTTATGGAACAGGTGTATGCAAATGTGTCGGGTGTCACATTCACTCAACGTAGCAGGCATTTGAATGCAAGCGGCTATAGCAGAAATCTTTCAATACATTTAGTGATCTGAAGAAAATGCTTGTGATTAAACAGGCTACATATATATATATATATATATATATATATATATATATATATAATGAATTTTGTTCATAGCATTATACCGCCTTTATTGTGTGAAGGCTGAATGCCTATGTTATTCCTATTTTTATACTCCCAACTTTTTTGACGAGCATCTACTTTCACATAACTCATCCGATTGACATAATTCCAATCTCAACATATTTTTAAAAAAATCACACCATGGGGTTAGTATTTTTCTCATTCCAAATATTCACGATTTTTCCCGAATTCAACATTTGTCACCCAAAAATTCTCCGTTTATCTCCAATGGCACATTCAATATTACACATGTACATAATTCACATTTTTGGGAATTTTAATCACTCAGCTTATTCAATTTACCTTGGGAGAGATTCTTTACATGCCAAAATTTCCCAGTGACCAACAATTTAATATTTTTTACTTAGAATGCCCACAACAAAATTCATATTCATTCACAATGACACATTCAACAAAACAGTCACATCTTTACATTTGACATTTCAATCGTTAAACTTTGTTTAACTGGAAACAATTTTCAAAATTTTGCACACCAAAAATTCCCATGTTTCCCATATTAGGATGTACTGTCCTCCATCAACATTACTTGACCAATTTAAAACATTCTGATTCAATGTTCAGAGCAATCATTCCTATTCACAAAATGTTCAAAAGCCCCAAATTCAAAATATTTACAGTTACCTCTCATATTCTAACATATTAATCCCTTTTCTTTTTATTGTGTATCATTCCATGTCATTCAAATCATCCCACATAATTCCATATAATTAAAGTCATTCCAAGTAATTTCACATCATTCCGCATACTACAATGGTGTTGTTGTTTTTTTCAAATTCAAATTCAAATCATTTTGAGTGTGTTCACATTTGAGTAAATATGTATTCGACCACTACCGGAAAAGCTTAAAATCAATCTTGAGAGTGCTAGGTTGAATTCATGAAAAAGATTTATGAACGCTGAACAATAGTTATAGCATATCATCATTTGCAGCATATCAAGATAAACCAAATGTCTGTTGAGTAACAAAAATTAATGGATGATCTTGTGGGCTGATATATTTGTCATATAGTCTGAGCAGCTGATGTGCTCAAAGCAATCACTTCAATCTGGACAGAGAAGCAAGGCTGTTATTTGTTGCTTAATAAAGTCCATTATTGCAAGCATGATGACTAATCTTGCGATAAAGGCAGACCGCCCCTTGAACCCATGCACCCCCCCCCCCCCAGACACATCAGTTTGTAATTACCACATATAGTTCAACCACTAATGGCTTCCTAAAAGCTAGGTAGTGGGTACTAATGGCAGTGTGATGAGCAATAGAGTAGTAGAGCGAAAGGAAGTGGATGTGTGTGTATTTTTATTTTTTTTAATTGGGAGTCACAGCATGCTTTGTAATAAATACATACTAAATGTATCGCTGCATGTCGTCACCACCATACAGCAAACAAGTGAGGATCCGTGTGTCAATAAAGCCTTCAATGGTTACTGTATAAGTAGTATGTATGCTCCTACTTTATTAAAATGTGATGTCCACTTTGACAAAAAATACACTCGGAATGGTCTTGCTCATTTTTATTTAGATGAACAACAAACGCTGACTGCGCTCGCTTGCAGTTTTGTGAACACTTTGGGGAGCTGGCCTGGAGCAATGCATTTGTTATGCTATCACTATATGCCACTGGTGGTTACCGAAAACGATATTAAAGCCACTGAACCTCATCAGAAGCAAATCAAAGTCGAGTCATAAAAATGCTAATATTTGCGTGACTGTGCTGAGTTTAGGCTGTTTTCCATGATGTTGCATTCATGGCCTGCAGTAATAGCTGAAGAAGCTTCTCGAGGGATAGCATAGTATGCGGAGTGAAATGTGTAGTGAGAGGAATGCTGTACTTTATAGGTGACTGGTGTAGTGTGATGCATGGTCCTATATGTCCTACTACAATGTTTTCTAATTGGTTGTTGATTATTCACATCATGAAGCAGTTAAGGAAAAATCTATTGCGAGCCATTGAGTCGAATCGGTATAAACTTTCATGTACAGCTGTAAATTATTTGAGCTTTTTAAGTTTTGCATGTTGAATTAAAATGTTTATTTGTTTTTGTTCCAGATACTTCTCTGCACACAAGGCAGAAGGCGCCCGCCACTGACCTGTGCTACATGAGTGAAATCAGCAGTCTGATGGACTTCAACTCTCCTGATGCCTCCCTGGACAAAGGTAATACCCAGCATAAGCCTAAATCCAAGCCAGGTGTACTGTACAAATAAACTATGAAACAGTTTGCACAGGTTAAAAATACTTTGTTCTTTCAGTCTGCATTTACTAGTCATGAAGTAAATTATTTATGAATCCAGGGGCCTCATGTACTAAAACTTGCGTGGCTTTCATACTAAAACACGGCGTACGTCCATATCCAGAAAACGTCGCACGCCTGAAAAAATCCAGTTGTACGAATCTGTGCGTACGTAATCCAAACACATTCCTTTCATACATCTCAATCAATGCGGAAATGTTAGATTACCAGACTCCTTCCCGTACACGCCCGTACATAAATATGCAAATTTGTATAAACAGGGCTTGCGGGTGGGAATGATTACGATACGATAATCACATTAGAAAGCATAAGGCACAAATGGAAAAAAAAAACGATGTGAGCTGGAGACGCTTGTAAACAAATAGAGGCCCGAAAAATTATGATTTTTGGGAGGCTGTCTTTGGAAGTCAATAACAACCTCCGTGATGAAAGTGCCGTCAGAGTATCTCAGCTGTCGCCGTTAGTGGCTGAATGCTGAAGGGGCATCAAATTGTGATCGTGGAGGCTTTAAATGTATTTTAATACAATAATATAAGACAACCCTCCGCCGCCGCTGATACCGGATGAATGGCGTGTTTCAGGAGCATCGATTTGATTGTGATCGTGTAAATCGTGGAGGAAGACGCGCACGACGCGCACAATCACCCTTCTCCGCGCGCCCCACAGTAACAATATTTCGTGGCATGTCTGCCGTTTGTGATCGGAAAACCTACCCCCCTACCCCATTTTCCATGAAACGTAGGCACATGTCGTCCGCCGTACACCCCCACGGCGACGATGAGGTCTTCAGCGCATGGATGCAGCCATCCACCGCCCCCTCCCGTGGTGTAAAATGAATCTGATATCTAAATATATTACATATATTTTTCCAGCGACCACCTGGCGAAAAGTCCATCCCTCGCAACCGCCCAGCATCACCTCTACGACTCGCCAACGGCTCCAAAGCAAGAAAAACTTGCGTACGCGAGACAAGGAGTAGCCGTGTTCCCGCGCTCATTTCATTCTTGATACATCCGAACTTGAGAGTAGACATTTTTGTGCGTACGCACCCTTCATACATGATGCCCCAGAAGAGCAGAAGCTGCTACAGCTGCAAAAAAAATTCATTTGCATCACTTTTAGTAATACTAGGCAGTCGTCTCAAAAATGTCGTCTGTCGTTTAGTGCACTGCTGAATTTCTTTAAAATACTTGAAAGAAACATTTTACTTTTAATACACTATACAAAGTCATTTATCTGATTTGTGTATGAACTGCAGTCTGCAAATATCTGCAACTGGTGCAACAGTCACTTTATTTCCATTGCTGCTGCAGTTTCAGAAATCAACCTCTTTGATGATTGAAGGTATATTGTTTAATAGGTCATTTTATATGTCATGATGGCATATTATTCATGTGCCAACATAATAGCGTCATACAGGAATAACTTTTTTTATTTTGGCCAATCAGTATTCATTGTATAAAATATGTATATTGCACATTGCACACCATTAGTGTGTAATAATATCTCACCGTGCACACGTTCACACTTTTGTATGCTTGTACATTATCACCTAATTTGCACCATAAGGGGAATTCAGATTTTTCATTTTTTTTTATAAAATGGAATAAAACTGACAGTGGTACATTAATAAAATAATCTCTGAAAATAAATCTTCTCTTTTAGGCCCCATTGGCCTCCTATTTTTAATTTATTTTTTAAGAAACTAACATGCTCAAACAACAACAACAACCAATCAAGTCTTTTTTAATTTGTTGATGGTTTTAATTGGGCTTTCCCCCCAAGTTACTGTATTATGCTGTACTGTTATTTGTATGCATATTTAAAATAAATTATTACATAAAAAATACATAAGGTGTTATTGACAAATTGTAAATAATTCGCTGTGCACTTGCGAGCGCACATATAACCGGTCCCCGGTACACACCCGCATCCTCATGCTGATCAGGAGCTTTTTTGAAACTATGATTAGTGAAGTGACGCTACATTGAAATCTTGCTAGCACTTTTAATATTGCAAACTTCCCTTTTAACTCACAATGATTTAACCATTTTTTTTGGTTGATTTATGATTTTGCTTCTTTTGTTATTGGGATGGAATGAAATGCATCAGGGGAAAAGTTGGAAACAAGATGAATTGCATGCAATCATTTAAAATGTTCAAATGTCATTGCAACCTGTAAAACAACCACAGTACAAAGTGTCCATTTGTGTGTACATGCAATTGAAGGTGAAAACATAAAGTCTTCTACTAAAGAACTAATTAAGTGAATGTGGTATTGAAAAGTATTTTCAAAAACATCTTCACCCACAGGAGCCCCCTGAGCCACAGAAAGTGCACGTCAAATTGCCACCATGAACAATATCCAAGCATCTCCACTTTCCTTTCCATGCAAGTAATAGTCTCGCCAATATCCTCATACACGATGGCTTGATTTCGGCATTCTACTTCATATGCCGCTTACCTTGTAATTATGACCCTATGGACTGGCAAGAAAGACTTGTTGTTGATGTTGATGGTCACTTGGCAGTGTCTCCTCTTTGCTTGTGTGCCTCTTCAATGTCATCCTCTCGGTTAGTTTTAGGGGGGCTGTGTCAAAGGGATGAAAAAAATGAAATGAAACTGTAGTAAAACGCTCATCTATTGAAGCTATTGTTGGACCTAATGTATGGTGCTTTAAATGTATTGCATTGATTGGGAAGACGATCTTCGACATGAAAGATGAAAGGGAAAAAGCATGTTATATGGTTGTCAGTGACTACGTTTACATGCAGTTGATATTATGGTTAAGGTCAGAATTCCGGTTTCTGAAACAACCGAGGTAACACGTTTACATGCGTGGCGGAAAGAGTTACTCCCGTTTACATGCTCATTTGTGCTCGTTTGGATTAACCCGTTCGGACCGCCATGCACGGACAACGTAACTACGTAAATTGCGTCATTTCCGCTTTTAACTTACTATACGTTCAATAAAAGGCATTATATTTATGTCACTCACCACGCTAAGTAAAGTAGTCTGTTTCCTCCTCGTATCAGAAGTGTGGTTCTTTCCTGCGAGCGTCATGTTTGTTAACAATGGCTTAAATATTTCTGGTGGGTTACACGCCAGAAGCACGGACTTATATACTTGTATTTACTGTATGTGTATATGGACACAAACTGCGGCGTTTTCGCCGTAGAGACAAAATAACGTGAAAACGCAGCGGAGAAATCAATGTATTCAAGGGAGGCTCCTTTAGCAAGTAGGAGGGAGCTGCACATACAAGTCGTGACCACATAGACCAAGATTCCTTGCGAATCAAATCAGTGAAGAAGAATAGAAGACGACGAAGAAGAAAATAGCGAGCATGCGCACAGCGAAAAACATTGCCCCGATCGCATTGTCTTAAATGTCCGACTCATGTCATGCTATGTAGTTAGCTAGATTCCCTCCCCCGCAAAAATTAGTTCACAAAACGGTTTTATTTTTAGATATACCGGATCTACCTTGATGCCGACGCTCGGCTTCCTGTCCGGCTCGTGTAATTTCATCAGCTTCATGAAAATCCGCATGCGGCATCCGGAAAAAATTGGACGCTTGCGGAAACCTTCCGCACCGCATACGCACCGCACTGCAGCTGGTGTGAATAGACACTTAGACTCGCTTTCTATTCCTTGCGGCGGCCGTACGGAAAACGCACCGCGTCCGTTCCGCAGTCAGTGTGAATTGGGCGTTATTTGGGTTTTTTAAAAACCCCAAAAGAGCATATTCTATAATATAAATGTTGCCAATATTCCAGTTTTAAAGGGGTTATTGCCTTGCATTTGTGCCTGCAGGCCAGAAGAAGTTTCACTTTCAAAGCTATAGGTAATGTAGGCTTTCCGAAATTATTTCTTTTCTTTTTTTTTTTATGAATAGAAGAAGCCAAATGGTTTCATTTCAGCCTTGGGCAGGCAGTGCCTTCCTTGCCTTGTACACATTTGAGTTTTATGTCAAAACAAAAGACTTGTAGTTGACATTTTATTGCTGACCCACAATGCCCATTTATGTCCTTTGCCTGAGGAAACGTGAAGAGGTGCAGGGTGAGGCAGCGGTCGTGGGAGAGGAATGGACATCCCCAAGACTTGAATGTATCAAATCCCAGCGGTTATCCACCGGAAATCCCTTGTGGTGAAAAGTACATTGTGCAAGTTATGAAAGCAGGAGGAGTGAGGAGTGTGCTGACATGTACAACAAGTTTCTTGTCTCCGGTCATGCAGCGATTCACAAACTGCGCTGCCACAGAGAAACTAGCAGATCGACACGTTTTGCAGCAAAAATCTGTTGAGTATTTTGCTAACTATTGATCTTATTGGCTGCGATTGGCTGGCAACCACTTCAGGGTGAACCCCGCCTACTGCCCGAAGCCAGTTGGGATAGGGGACCCTTGTGAGGACAAGCAATTAAGAGAATGATCTTATTGGTGTTTGGAATTTTGCAGTGCAGAAAAAGCACTCACTCAGCTTGGGACATAAGTAACTTTATATTACACTATAAACCCCTGCTCGTAGTAATTATAGGGTTATTAGATGTACCAGAATTGTAGGGCACTTACAATATTTTATACAAGAAAATATTGTATCTGTTGCAAGCTTCGTAGAAAATAGTAATTGTATAAAATGTGATTAATCTCAATTATTTTTTATTTTTTTAAGGGGAACTCATGTCAGTGTTATTCATTTGGCCGCCTTTCAACAAATAACAATTTATAAATGTTTTGGTTCTCTTTAATTCACAAATAATCTAAATTACGGGAAATTGAGTGATTAATGAGTTAAAATAAATGTAATTGCTTGACTATTAAAACCCACAAGTCAAAGAACAATAACAATCCTGTTCATAAAGAAGCTGTGAATGAAAGTCGTTAGTGAACTCCACCAGACACCATGGCCAGCACATGAGTTAAGTAGTTTTCCATCCCACTGGGAGACATGATCAATTACACTATTACTGCTTTTCTCCAGTTTCTCCTTCTTGCAATTCTAAGATATTGAGTACAAGGCCAATGCACTTCAGATCCTTTAGAAACAATTTATTGCTGACTTTAAAACTGTAATTGTTACTCCTCTTAACATTGCTTTAACAACTTCTTTAAAAAAAACTAATTAAAACATAAATTTAAAAAAAGCTTTGAACCAAAAAATTATTGGTGTTCGTCTTACATTGTTGGATTTCACTGACACTATAAACATATGTGACCGTAACACCAAACCTCACATTCATCCAACTCATCCAGTCTCAGAATTTTCCAGCAACAGATGTGCTGCTTTTAACATGTTGACGAGGATGTTGTTTTAATAATGCAATATCACGATATTGCCGTGATCGTTACATCCTTAGTTCCCAGCTCAACGGCCTAGTGGTAGCGTGTCTGCCCTGAGACTGGGAGGTTGTGGGTTCAATCCCCGGCCGGGCTCATACCAAAGACTATGAAAATGGGACCCACTCACCAGATGCGTTCCGAGCGCGGCTCCTGGTGCTGCTCACCGCTCCCTCAGGGGATGGGTCAAATGCGGAGAAAGAAATTTGCCCCACTTAGGTACGTGTGACAAACAGTGGTACCTTAACTTTAACTATAGTCTGCCATTGTACCCACTGCTAGTGCATAGACATTTTAATATGCAGAACATAACTTTATTTGATGACATCATGCCTAATTATAACATTACTTGACCTCAATATAAATCAACATTATTGTCAACGTATCTTTTCTATAAATTGTGAAAAATAAAATTGCAAAGGGATTAAAGCAACTCTACTCATATTTGTGCTTTCACACACTGCATATTGACTGGTTTTATCCTTGTGGGGTGCACTTAGTGTGAAAATAAATAAAATAATAAATAAATAAAGCGGAATTGGAAAGTGGACTGGGTCGATACAGTCCAAAACAGAACTGCAAGATTGTTCTCGTCTAAGAAAGTGAGTTTTATTTGAACCCACCATAGGACGGCGACAGTCTGTTTACCACATCCTGTGCTCTAAATCGAGGCATTATTAGCATAATGTTTGTATGGACCCTGAGGCAAGTCAACAGCTGTCAGGCGTGTTGCTGAGTGGCCCGCCGTAGTAAGCACGCATTCACACTCACCTGTTTGCAAACCAACACCTTGACTTGGCTCCGCCCCTCATCTGTGTATCCGTGTCTCTGTGAGCGTGTTTGAGCAATATGGGAAAAAAGTGACGGCCCCACTGAGTTCAGTCCACTGTTTGAATAAGGGAGGAGGGGCCAGGGGCACTGTATGGCAGAAGCAGTGGGAGTCGCCGTAAACAGGTACACTAAAAGGGAAGTCCACGGCGGCAGCAGCACCTGGATATTGGATATTTCCTGGAGCCAAAGGAATGCTAATATAAGGGACTCGTGGTGGCTGTTAAATATATTTGTTTAAAAGAGGTTTTGTGCATTGTCAAAGGCTTCGGCAGTCTACTGACGGATCCTGGAATTTTTTGGAGAACTCCCCTCTCAGAAGGGGATGAAGTCAGACAGGGAGCAGACGAAGTGCGGTGAGTGTAAATGACTGGCGCAGCCGCCACGTTAGACTGGAGGATGAAGTGATGTTTTCAGTCCTCTTTTACTCGGGTTTGATATGCAGTGGGTCATTATTTTTCAGATCCACCAGCTTTTTCGCATTTCGAGTAACTCGCTCCTGTGTCCACAGGGGCTTTATCTGATGGTGAGTCTCCCATCTAGTCACCTGCTTAATGGTCGGGCCGTTGGGAGACTTTAACCTGCACTCACCTGAGTGGCGTTCCTTTAGTCTGAACTCGATCTTGATATGGAGTTCCAACCTTTAACCTACAAATTAAAATGACTGAACAGCACAGAGAAGATTGGAGTTTTGCACTAGCGTTCAAGGTTTTTTACGAGGTCACTCTAGAATTGTGTAAAGTGAAGTTTGTCCTCAAACAGTTTTTGTGTGTGTGTGTGGCCTCACTCTGCAAAAGGTCACTTTGTATGGTAAACACATTAGCTGTTGGCCCGCACATTTTCATTCAAACTACTGGTTACTGTTTTTATTCCTATTCAGAATAACCATGTTCATATGTTATGCTGTTTTCCCAACTTTCTTTTTCATTTGTCTTGCAGTGTTCTGGTCATTTATCTGTGCTTCAGTCTTGAAAAAATATATATTCATAACACAGAGTAGCAAAGCAACCCTGCTTGTCACAATTACCGAATAACATTTTTATTGAGACCTGCGAGCTTAACGTAAAGGTGTGGTTGTGACAATTAGTGCTTTCGCAGCAGAACAAACACCTGCAGGCTACGGATTGCTGTCTTTGTCCAACCACTCCAAGTGTGGTAATGCATTTGCAATTGTGCTCGATGACTCACCTTTTCTTCTCAGATTTCTGACAGCGTCTGTGATTTCCGCTTAGGTCAGCCGTTTGGCTATTTGGCCTTGCAAAGTAGAGCTGGACAACATTGAGGATCGGGTCATTATTGCCAGTAACAAAAGCAGCATTTTATGAAGCAGCCTAACGTAGAAGAATGATGTTTGATTTTCAGGTTAAAGCTAACTGCAAGACGTTTTATTTTCACTTTCACTGACACACAGAGAGTGTCAGCATTGTAGTGTTAACAGCTGAGTGAGCTTGTCGAGTAATTGCCTTCTTTTTCTTACTGTGCTGCAGGTGATGGCAGCAGGAAGCTCCCTCGGGTGTTGGTTACCTTCCTCTCGTTGTGGCTTGCTTAATTAGATTAGGAAGTAAGATCATCACTGGTCAAGTAACTCACGTTTATCTTGCGTAAGGGAACTTTCACTGTTGGAGTCTTTAGTTTGTTTGTGGACATGGCAAATAAACACCGGTGTGGAACAAACCAACGGTTCTGAAACGTCTTGTAAGAGGAGGTCCCGGTACAGCTCTGAATGCTAACTAGCATGATTCGCATGTGGTCTGAAAGCCATCCAACCTCAAGCCACTGAAATATGATAAATGTGAATATTCACATTGTGGCGTCTTGAGGATTAAGCATATTTGTTTTCCAACTTTTCTATTCTTCGACACAACATTTGCATAGTAGACCAGTGCAACAACATTAGCGATAGGTTTTGCGTCTAACAGGATGAAATGTTGCTTTACTGTTATGCTCCCACAACCCTAGAATTATTACATAACTACAGTTGTCATCTAAACAGAATAAACAGTTTACTTTAGCAAACATTACTTTGGTTTAGCGTGTTTGTGGTTCGATATTATACTCAATATTTCACACTCACTTTTATGCACTTGTGTGTCCGTTACAGCTGTACACGTGGAATTTTTTCATGTGAGCAGAAAGCAAACTGGAGGGGACGAACATTGTTTATAAACCCATCAACTGCTACATCATTTTGAGACAGCGGAATGATTTTGTAAGTGTACAGATGTGAGGATATTTTGGTTTCTCATCATAATGTTTCATTTGATTCAAAAACAAATTTTCTTTGGTTGACTGTCAATTTTAGACACTGACTCACTCAATTCTAGTAATTCCATAACCAGACCTATATTTCCTATTCAAACCTATCATTTTGGCATTTTTAGCAACATGATTGATATTCAGTTTTTATTTATGTGAGAATCATGCGCCCTCCTCCTCAGGCCAGATTATGAATAACTGCACCGTTATCCTCGGCTGCAAAGGTTATTTCTCTGCAATGCACTATGCAGATAGTGCTCACACCTGCACTGTCAGAAAAATATGAATCCCTTTAGCATCCCGTGTAAACTAATCTATTCGTATACATAATAGGATTAATCTGTCAAAAGGTATCCACATTCTTGGCTGGATTTGGTGCAAGTCTCATTGCAGGGATATCTTGCAGCAAAACAGACAGAATTGTTTCTTCTTTGCTCTGTATTTGACTCACACTCCTACATAAAAGTATCTGAAGACTACCGCTACCACTTTATTGCAAGATGCTTAACACCTGGGGTGAATATGACATTTTTAAAAGCTAAATGAAAAACATATTCTTACGGCCGCACCCGCTGCAATTAACTCTCTCACCATGTCTGGTCAAATAAAAGACACATTATACTCACAGAAACCATCTTCCCCAAAAAATACCATGAATTTCATGAATTGCCCAATATTGTGTTACTAAACATCCTTCAGATAAGCACACAGAGAGGAAACATTTTTCGCCTTATGTTCTGCTTAGTTTGTATCATAATGCCATTGTAGGTAGTGACAAACACTGGTTGCATTTCTCCCGTTGTATTTCAAAGAGTCCAAGCAACAGGGTATATTAATCTCAAACAACAAATGTATCCTCATGTCACAACTACAACCTCATTCCAGTTTCTTGGAAGCGCTGCTTAATCTGGCAAAGTAAATGATATCAAAGGATTACTTTTAATCCACAGTGCAGTCTAGAGCTCAGCCTTCAAAGAATTGTCCAAAGGCAAAATTAACTAGCAACCATTGACTCATTGTAAATTCATTTGTATAGAAATTTTAGACCCCCCCCCCCCCCCCCCAAGAACAAATTACATTTGTAATAGATACTCAAATAGATATGTTTAAACAAAGGAAATTGTGGAACAGAAATGCAGAACAGCAAAATGGTACGGCTACAGGCTCAGAGCTAAGTGCTCTTTACAGTCAAATGCAAAACTCTAATGCATAATCGCGTCCTGTTACACTTGCTACTTACATGTAACCAAATACATTTGCTTAAGAACTGTACTGTACTGGCACTTTAATTCAATTTTGACAAAAGGTGAGTATATAATTGAGGCCACTTTGTCCTGCTTTTAAAGGGACAGCAATGTGAAAAATCAATTTTTTGGAGCTTTTATCCATGTTAAAATGCTAATTCCTCACCAAAAACATCACCGAAGTGGGGTTTCCCTCCATTCGCCCCTCTAGGTCATTCTGCTCTCCACGCACCAGCCCCTCCCAACCTGAGAAAACAAGCTGTTGGCACTTTTTGACGTCATTAGGAGCTGATCCACCCCCGCACCACCTCTGAGGACTAAACACACGCCCACTTTCTCTGAGACCTCCATTGGATAGTGACAAAAGTAGCCTTTATCAGTAAACATTCTGTCCAAATGAATTCAAAGCAATAAATTTAACTTCACATTTGCAATGCCAAAGTGCAATGACAATAAAATCCCAGAAAGGGTTCTGGCTGTGTAAACAAGTTAAACTTTTTGTGCTATAGAACATAATTGAAGGAATGGTGTAGTGGTTAGCGTGCTTACCCTGTGAGCTGCAGGTCTCTTTTTTTTCTTTCTTTTTTCCCTCTTCTCCCCTCCTCCACCACTACGATTTATTGCGGCAAGGAGCCATTTTGTCTCAAATGTTTATTGAAGAATTGAACATCCATTCAATTTCCACATGTAAAGAAGACAACGGTTGTACTACATGGCTGGCCGGTCTTGGGTGGCCGCACAGCGCTCCTTGGCACACGTGGAGAGGCGGGGTTTTACTGAATCTTCCGCATTCGAAAAATAGCCAGCAAAATATCAAATATTTCATAAAAAAAATTATATCGCCATGGTGTCAAGGGTAATACATTATATAATCATTATATGCCTATAGTTAACTAGTTTAAATTCCATGATCTAATCCCTTTAAAATCTGTTACAGTCATCTGGCATTCTTAAGTTACTATAGTTAAATAAACCGTTCTCAAAGATTCCTGTATAGGACATATTTATCACTAAAGATTTGTCATATTTAATCATCAACTTAAAATTAGAACATTCTCCCATGTTCTGAGCTATCTAGTCTGTAAAATCCTGCTTGAGGATTTTCAAGCAAGTGACTCATCTCAATGCTTTTGCCGTGATTGATCAACATTGAATATTGTTTACCATTTTGACCGCTTTAATACTGTAATTCTTCTCCACTACATCCTGACTGCGGTCACACATTTGTCACTGTGAAAACTGTTGATAACTTTTGTAGCGTTTAATGATTTTATAAGCACATTTTAAATTGGCGAAATCTTCATTCATCTGTTTTTCTGAGACGTCCCTGGAAATCTGCCGAACAGTAAGTACGCCTTTGATGCTGTAATAGTTTGAACATGTTGCGAAAAAGTGGCCAAACCTTGTTGTGACGAACGTACATAACTAAATTGCACTTGCTCGACCAAAGTCTTCATGGTCAAACATAAATCGATCCATTCATCATGCCTGTCCCATGTACAACTCGAGGTAAATTGAGGCCTGACACAGCATGAACAAGATACACCTGCAAAAAAACAGCAATTTATTCTTCCTGTTTCTTTAGATCCTCCAAATTCCAAATAGATTTCCAACCCTGTTTTCATGTTATCTACCTCCAGCAATGCAAGTTGTAGACATTATAAATGATAGCATCAGCCGCCACGAGGCAAACAGAGATTGTTGTGGAATGTGAAGATTACAGCCTATCTTTTCCTCTGATCACTTGTCTGCTCACAGTCAAGTCGAGTGTCAATTTAACCCCACTCTCTCAAGTTCAGTCGTCATTGCTGCAAGGACTTGAAGCATGAAATAGTCTCGCTTCAAGGCACGCGGACGTCAGATGGTGAGATGTTAGACCTCTTGATCTGCCGAGTGACTGATGAGAGGGGAGCCAGTCATGTCCTGATCAACATTGTTAGAGGCCTTTGATGTGAAACATTGTATTCTGCTCAATTCATTTATGAGAGAGGGGGGTAGCAAAAGCTAAAAAATTAACTGCTCTTTTAATGACGTTCATATAAAAAATAAAAATAAAAGAGTGAAGTGCTACTCCTTTTTGTTTTTTTTATTATTATTTATAATACATTGACATATTTATATTCAACTGCTGAAGCATGGAGGTTTACACTAGGACTAATAATATACCATGTGATTTTTGTGTGTGTCTTACATCATATTAGAGTTGTGCTGTATGTAGTACAGAACTGTGATTTTCAAATTATATTTAAAATAACCCCACTTCTGATGTAGATTTCCTACTAAGTAGTTATACAGTATTTATGTTCAACAGTGAACGTTGATAATAAGTAGATGTTTTATTTCAGTAATACAGTATACAGTACTCCAACAATTAACTCGATACATGAATTCATCATATTTTTTCTTAAATCTGCGAATACACGGGTTCCAGACTGCAAATATGAAGGGGTTGACTGTAATTCGAATTTGTAATATCACCATTCACCACTAGATGGCAGGCGTGGCTTCACCATTCACCACTAGATGGCAGGCGTGGCTTATACTGCCCAATACTACAATGTGAGTAGGCCGAATAATTTTTGGGGCGGATTTGAAATTATATGCAGGACAAACATAGTACATCAATAAACTTGAAACAACTTTTGAGTGAATTGATTTTTGTGGGAAAAAATGCACAAAGTTGGTTTTCTGTTCAGTAGTGTTGTGCCTACCTTGAATGTTAATTCTTATGCTGGAGAGCCATTTTGCACTGGATAAAAAAACCACAAAAAAAACCCTTTGTTGTTGGTTTAGGATAGTGGATCTTTCATACATGCATTGAGAAATGTATTCTAAAAAATATATATATATTAAGAATTTTTTTTGCATGTATGCACATATTTTGTCCATATTTAAAGTGACATTTTTGTCTTACATCTGGTTAGGAAGTGTCAAACATGCTTAAAAACAGGTGCAGACCATAGATACTAGATACCCCCCGCCCCCGCCCCCCTCCCACATCCCATATATAAATAGCATTTCATTTCTAATTCAATACCTTTCTGTTTTTTTCACTATCATCTCCAGCGGATACCAAATATTACAGTTTGATTTCTGTAATTAAGTGCCCTGAGGCAAGTTGTTTTTTTTCTTCCATCTTTTCTCATTTTCATCAACTGTGACCCTTTCATTCCCTCCAGCGACACAGGGAGATTGTTCGGCTCATGAGAATTGACTCGCTAATCCTGCACCAAGCACCCGCAGTCGATCTGTGAAAGCCGCCTTCATCACTCACACCTGCTATCGTCATGAGCCACTGATGAATTTGCTATCAGCGCCTTGCAGTTTTTGGTGTAAATGTCGTATACAAATCCACTTTATAGTTTTTATAGAGGTCAAAATTCAGGCAGCTGTACTCATAGATTATTTTAACATTCTGTTCTTTTCCTCTACAATCTCTGCTGTTTCCAACCGAAAATTGATACAGAATTAAAGTAGAAGCTCACATGTTTGAATGCTTCTGAAGTTCTGCAATTGGTACAAATAGGCCTCACACAAGACTTCCAAAATTAAAATGCCGTCGTGCAAAATGTCACACAAGACTGACACCTACCTAACCTCCAGGCCTCAGTTCAGAGTCTCAAAACCTGCAGTTGATGTTTTGTTTTGGGCCCTCCTAAGTCTCCCGTCCACAAAAGCACCAGCCTCAACTCGGGAAAAGAGTGCGTGTCACCACACGCTATATGTCACTTGTTTTGAAATGCAAACTAACTGGAGGTTGAATAGCTCGTCTTCCACCAAGCACTGTACTGCATTTCACCACAATGTGTCATGATTTGGATTTGAAGTATTTCTAATGGTACATTGTCTTGCAATGTACCTGATTTTTGATCTTGCTGCCGTCAGATGTCCTAATTTAGTGGTCTAAAATACTGAGGCAACATTCATGCTTAGAGACTTTTAAGTCACTGCAATAATTGAGTGTATGCTATTAAATCAGTTCAGTAAAACATGAGATGCACACAAACCATATAAATCCATCTGCATCTCCGAGGGCATTGAGTTCATATGAAAAAATAAAATTCATATTGAATGTATGAATATATATTGATTGATGGCAACTAAATCCAAGAAATTCCTTTGCTTCATAACAAAGAGATTGACTCGATGTCAAAGATGATTCATTAGCCTGGCTGCTTGCTAAATTGCTTCCCTGTGAGATTGTTGGATTAGCGTCTCTTGAACAACACCGTCGCTACTCATCGCATCAATGGAGTTTGCATGATGAAGTGTTTTCTTAGTTGCATTTTCTCTGCCACGGTTGTTGTACATTTTCAGTCCAGAGAGTGACTGAATGTAAAAGCGCATCCTTGGCGCAACCTTGACTCGTCTCCAGACCTCAGACTTACTTTGCTATATATACAGTATTTGATGCTTTAGCGCAGCACTGCTGCTCCCAGTCAATAGCATTGAATGGCGCCTTTTGCAAAATGCATTGGAAAGTATTACCATAAACAACATTTACAGTACAAATGCCCCAATGTAATGTGCCTCCTCAATTGTCATACTGTGATTGTGCCAGGAACAGTCAAACCAGGTGTCAGCAACCTTTCCCGCCAAAAGAGCCATTTTAGACCAAATAAATAAGCAACAATGTGAGTGGAGCCGCAAAACATTTTTCAGACGGTGATGAAGTAAACTGTGTGTTAGTGTTAATCTAAGAGGGCCCTAATTAGAGCTGCACCACCACACAAAAATATGACAGCAGCATCCAATGTGTACTTCTACCTTTCCTCTTCCCTTTTTGATTTTTTTTTCTTTGTAATTTTTCATACTTCTGCATTTTTAGGCTTTTCTTCCTTTCTGTCAAATTTCTGACTTTTTTTTTTTTTGGGGGGGGGGGTCAATTTTATGGACACATGTATCGTTATAGTCTCTTCTTCCTGTTTTGTACATTTTATGGCCATTTTTTATGCCTTTTTTGTTATCAATTTTGTGGACCTTTTATGGTGATGTTCTGGATTTTTTTTCTTTTTCTTTTTTTTGCATTTTATGGTTATTTTTTCTTTTTCTTTTCTTTTCTGCCTTGTTTATTCAATTCTCTGACATTTCTGACAATTTCAAGGACATTTTAGTAATTTTTGGCTTTTCTTCTCCCTTTTTGGATATTTTATTTATTTTATTTTTCAAACATTTTCATCTACCTTTCATCTCTTTTTCTGACAACTTACTTGAACTCTGACATTTTTGAATACTTTTTTTTTTAATCAAAATCATTAATTCACTTAAAGAATATTTTATCTAAAAAATAAAAATAAATGTGTAAAAACAAAACAAAAAAAACTGTTTGTTTCAAGATCCACAGGAGTTGGACTAAAGAGCCACATGTGGTTTCAGAGCCGCAGGTTACAGACCCCCCTGGTCTAAGCGCATAATGTCCGAAAACGTGTTGTAATGTTCTAAAGCTGTGATCAATCGTCACCAACATCTTTGTTGACATCTCTACTAATGCGTGCTTCAATCTCCTCAATAATAGAAGATGACCCAATATTACCGAGTTTTATGGATAAATCTTTTTCCTCTCCATAGAGATGCTCACTATGGAGGCTTTTGAAAATGAAACGCTTTGTCTATAAAATACAAAATATGGTCAAATCGTCATATTTTTAGAGGTTGATGAGTGATTGCGGTTGTCTGACATATTATGCTACATGAGCTATTTTCTACACTTTAAAGTTTTAGACTGTCCCATGTGCAATCTTACCGCAGTGTCCTCTGCTCTCGTTATTTACAAATATGTGCATATTTTACAGACATGCCATGCCCCATTACACAATGCCACACACACACACAAAAACATTTATTTTTTTTGATGTGCATTACTCTTGCATGCCATTATTCGTCGCATATAGGGCTGAGCACCTAAGATTATTTTCAGTAAGGCTGTGATAGGCTGTTGTTGAGAAGACTGGCCTTCAATCAAACAAAATCACACCATTATTTTATTTCTTCATATTCATATTGTCTCAGTGATAATCAACTCAACTTTGGTGTTAAATGGTTGCATTTATATACACAAAGATGTTGTTGTTTGTCTTTTGCCCTAGTCCTTGTCAATCAGAGGTTGCCAAACTATTTCCATTGCAAGCGCTTTATTGTTTCTTCTGAAGGGCACGCTTGGCATTAGTGAGAAGATTATTCCTCCCAAGTGCAACACAACAGATGGAACATCACTGGATGTCGGGAAAAACATCATTGCCGGTGTTCTTTTTCTTCCCTCCCACCCATACAGTGATATATCACCATTTCATATATTCCCCTGAGGAAGCCTTTGAAATCGGCTCTGGATAGAAGTTGTCATGGCTGATAAGTGTTGATGGGCTCCATTGTAGCTTTGAGAATGCACACATTGGTACTACACTGGTGCATTCAAGAAATTCAGATACAGTGAACCCCCACTAATCGCAGGGGAAATGAGATGAGCCCTACTAAGATTATGGACCACCCTAGAAAAAGGAGTCTAATTGTGCCTACAAGATGGCAGTTATGCACCTAAAACACAGGATCATAAAGCATCAATGCCATGTTTCTATGGAACTATCAACACATGTATGACTGTATTAAGTAGTTGGATTACTTAACTAGCTTCACAAATGGGTCATTAATATAATTAGCTAGCATATCAACCTAAATAATGCAACACATACATACATAACTAGTACTTTGCACAAATTGTATTGTAACCTTCTGGCATTTAAACACAATCATACATGTGAGGGGAACACAAGCAAATTGTAACGGTCAAATAAACTAGCAACATACTTTTACTTTCACTTTTGACGGCACACGAGGTGCATTTTAGGACCGCTCCAAAAAAGGCCATCTCCCACGCAGGCAAATAAACACTATCAGTGAATTAAACCTAACAACAACACCAAGATTCTACCAGATGGCGCCAAAGTGATACTTTAATTGCTTTTTCCTTTTTCAGTTAATATTGACGGACAGGTTCCAAATAAACCTACAAAAATGTGATGTCACTGGTGCCCAACGGGATTATGCAAGGGTCACTTCATTGTTCTTTTTTGCTTTTCTTGTGCCAAAAACAGTGGACGAGTCTAAATCAAACTAGCTGTAAAATCAATATTTTTTTTCAGGCAGTCCGAAGCAATTCCACTCTTCTTTTTTTTTCCTGAGGATACGGTGTTACAGCATTAATCTTTGCTGCGTATTGTCATCAGTGCGTGGCTATTAAATACTGCATGCCCTGTATGAAGGCACTAGCTTGTTGTGGTGAGTTTGTTGCCATGTAACTGTAGTCATCATCATAACAATGTGCACAGTAGCACATTGTTCTAATTAAGGCTACACAAACATAATGAGTCCAAACTACATTCAAGTCATCTCTGGAGGTTTCATGTTAGTGCCGCTGCTCCATCATGTCATGGCAGTTAATGTGTTCACGCTTTCTGTACAGACGATGTGGAGTTACTGCAGTGCCACCAGCACAGATCAGAAGCACACACATCCGCACCGTGTCATTCACTATCAGCTTTTGGCCTCCAATCTCAAATCAGCAAAGTCCAATTTCATAGGCCTCATGGCCACTGGCCTGTGTGACAAACTGTTGGATGATTTTTTTTATTTTTTTTTGCTTTGCTTTCCAATTTCTTTTTTGGTGAAAATGGGAGGAAAAAGGGTGATTGATGTATTGTTGAAAAGCAAATTTATCTGTTAGGGGCAAACAAGGCAGGCATTGTGCAGGTGTCATTAAAACACCCATGCTGTTTTAATAGGAAAGTAGCAGTCGTTGTAGCCATCAGTGCTCCTAAAATGAGGTTTGGTTATAATCAGTTAGTTACTGTATTTGTCCTGCTGCTTCCCCTAACAAGCAATGCTTAATTTAGCTTCTCTCCAATTTACTAAGCTTTTTGAAATGTGTTTGTTCAACATAGTTTCTTGGCATCAATGTACTACTTTCCTATGAGACAGGAATTCAACTGCATCTTTTGACATCTAAGAGTGAGCACAAAAACCTATTAATCACATGCCTTCAAAAATGCCTTGCCCCTGATAGATGCTGGATACTTTCCGCAATTAAACTTACCGTTGACTTCTGCAGCAACTATTTAAGTAAGGAATGGTGAAAAATCTCATTCTGATCAAGTCAGAAAGACACAAATTTCAAAATGAATTGCAAGACGCAAGCTTTATAAAAAGGAGTCGCTTTTATGTTTACAAAAATGCTCCATAGTCTCCTCACATTTTTGATGTGAGACAAGAGGATGACAGATTGTGTATCCCAAGAGATGCACTGATATTTTAAAATCACTTTGTGCATTTCCTGCCGCTGCAAAACAGTCCCACAAAGGCTGTCGTATTATTTAAGGGGTCAGTTCAATCTATTTTAGCTAAACCATACAAGTAGGAAACGACAGCAATCACACGCATAATTCACTGATACCAAGTGCAGGTCTGCGTTCTGGCTATTGTGCAAGTGTGCAGATTTACATGAATGGCCAAAGATGGAGGTTCAATTTACTGTTTCAGTGAGCCATAATCACAATGGGCCTGAGCCTGTTTAGGACAGTCAGATGGAATGGAGGCGGAGATGGATGACAGCGAGTGTGCATATGTGTTTGCTGGTCCATGCGCAGACAAAAATCAGATGCCATTAGCCTCCATTTGGGCCATTTGTCGCTTACAAAAGTTCCTCAAATATACCCACACTGCTTTTTATACTCTATTATGTTAATGTTGGCAGTGTTACCAGAGGTGACATTGAGATTGCTGTCATAAGTTGTTTTTTTTTCCTTTTCAAATTTTGCATCTATGGTGCATGTTAGGGGCCCTACAGAAAAAAATACAAAATATTTCCATACTCTTGGAATTGTGAGCCAGAATGAAGTTGGCATCTGCAGCAGGTTGGATGCTGCACAGGCTTGTGTACACCTGCAGGGGGATGCAGACATCAGCGGGCTCCCACTCAGAATGTCATTTGTAATCCGCATTTTCAGTGCATGTGTCTTTGCCAGCCTGGAGGCCATGTGGAATAATAGGTGGCTGTCCACTATTTCCAACTCACTGCAACTTTAGCCTGCCTTATCTGGAGAGCTCACATCACACTCATGCGAATATCCATTACAGTGTATTTGGACAGTGAAGCTATCGGATATCGTCGGTCTTCGTATTGGTTTATCCCCACCAGTAATGGTTTGATAAATGGTAGTCTGGTGTTAATTTCACAACCTTTATTTTACTTTGCATTCTTGTGCTCTCTTATTTTTTGTTTTGTGATTTACTGCATACAGTTGTGGTGTAATATAAGAGGAACATACCTCTCAAATCTTTACAAAAAACCCATTGCAGCCTCTTGACGCTCCACCTTCCTGTACGTGTTGTTGTAGTTCTACTTCGTGAGGAGGTGGCCCAACTGCAGGAAGAGGTGCACCTGCTGCGCCAGATGAAGGATATGTTGAGTAAGGACCTGGAGGAGAGCCAAGGAGGATGTTCGGCCGACGTGCTTTCTGCCACCGAGCTCCGTGTGCAGCTGGCCCAAAAGGAGCAGGAGCTGGACCGAGCCAAGGAGGCTTTGCAAGGTCAGAACTTCGGCATGACAACAAATAGCTGTGTGTGCTCTTTAAAGCAAAACAAAGTCACCTTTATGATCTGCTGTAATCTCATTCCTTGATGGTTGAATATACACTGTCAAATATATATATTAGGGCTGGGAAACTTTCGCTGTCTCACGATTCGATTTGATTCAGATTTTTGAGTCTGAGATATTTGATTCAGAATGACTTGATCGACAATGATTTCTGCTTCAATTTATAGATATGCAAAGAATTGTCATGATATACTCAAGTCTGACTCGCTAATGCTAATTAGCGCGCTACTCCTGACACTTTTATCACTCAAAAGAACGACTATTCATACAAAACGCTTCAGGAATGTATACAGAGAAGCATCTTTACATTAGTGATTGACATATGGTCTTCCTACACTGCAAAAAAACAACAACTTTTTTGGAATAACTTGATCATGACTTTTTGCTTCTATGTGGTCACAACTTGACAGTGTATCAGAACACGTGAAACCACACTGCCCCTAAGTGGCCAAATTGTGTACAACATGAACAGTGCTCCCAATAAAGGCACACACAAACAAGGGCAAGATCATATAAAATAATTGGAGAGAAAAAAAATCAATTTGAGGACATTTAAAATCGATTCTGAATGAGATGAGATGAAATGAGAATTACGATTCTTATGAGAATCGATTTTTTGGGCACACCCCTAATATATCTATAAATATATATACTTCACAACAACATTACATGCTTATTATTGTGATTATAGTGCCCATCAAAACAGTCACTGAATGTTGATGAGGTTTGTTCCAGTACATACGACATTAAAGCTCAACACTTAAAAGAGAATGAATTAATGCCTGCGGGTTCTCTATTTATTTTTTATGGCCAGACCTGAAAGCAGGGCATTATTTTCATGTCACCATAATGATAACGAGATGTGTTAACTGCTGCATATCGGTTGTATTATGGACCACTGGTCAGCATGTTGGCCTGTGAGATGCTGCTGCAGTTCATTGAGGCACATGTGCAATGCTTTCAAATGTTCCTCAAACTTAAAAATATATTAGTATGGTTGATGTAATGATGATGACAATGCTGCAACTACTAGTATGTGAAAATGACCTATAAATTACTGGGATGTCCTTTGGAACTCTTTATTAGGACTTTGTATCATACCAAATATTTGCACTGGGAAGGAATGTATCAAGGCAGACTGAAAAACCAACCCCGCTGTATTGTGACAGTAATCAGCTGTAAATGAAAGCTTCAAAAGGGGGATTTGTGTTGGCTTATAAAGTCCGGAAATGTCACGTAGGGGGGGTTCTGCTCTACCAATAAGACAGTGTGTGAAAGAGGACAACAGGAAATTGTCAGTTAGGCTGTTGGTTGGAGGTCAGTTCAAAAAGGCAATGCTGATTAACGTGTGTAAGTTTTGGGTGAGGGCATAGCTTTATTCGACCAACAGAACTGCTATGAAATATCAGTCAAAAATTTGAGAATTTAGAAGAAAGTTGGTTTTGTGCCATGTATCCCCCCCCCCCAAAACTATTTCAGCGTTCACCCAGAAATGGGATTGTACATTGGTTGAAAGCTGCCTTGGCTTTTTCTCAAGCAAAGCCTGTTTATCATCTGTTTCCATCTTTGCTGCAAAAACATGGCCAACACATCGACATAGAAACACGTTTCTGCCGGTTTGTTCTGACGACACAAAACACACCCTCAATATTAGATTATACAACATGAACACTGATAACTTCCAAAACTCAACAGAACACATAACCTAAATATAGCACTAACAATGTGCTTCTGGAGTTAAGATATTAGTGACATTAGGCAATGTGTCTTTCCTCAGTGGTGCCTGCAGATCTAAACATGGTAGGTAATGATGGTTTTTGCTTTTCATTGTTTTAATGAGGCGCCATCAAAGCACAACTCGTACATTGAAATGTGTCTCCTAATTGATCTCGTTTTAATTGGAGCTCTAAGCAGCAGCACAAGGGTCACCGTCAGATTGTGTAGCTGGGGGTCTATGGGTGCATATGACTTTTTCTTTTCTTTTTTTTAACTAAGATGAATGTCTGATTGCTTTAGCATTTATTTCAAGTACTGTAGCTTTTCAGTGTTAATCAGCAAACTCGCACTGATAATTGCACAACACAGGTCACAATCCATCATGTTCAAATTTGTGGTACTTACAATTTACAACACTTTATCTGATTTGATTTAGATTCAGTGCCCTTCAAAGGACAGTTGACTGTTTCACTGACATATTTTACAGTATCCTAAGCAGTAGAGGATTTCGAGTGGTTCATTGTTGTGTGGTATAATTATACATCTTCATTTATTAAGCAACTGGTAATGGTATACACGGATGCCAAGATTCCACATTTTTACTGTTGAAGACTACACTCACAACAACCTCTTCAAAGAAGGCATTTTGATCATCCAAAAATCACTTAAGATGAGTCTTGCAAGGTTGGAGCTGTTGTGTCAACAGGAAAATGTTGAGCTTAGCCTTTTATCAACTCTCTGAAGTGTCCATATTTCCTGTTTGGCAGCCAATGATATACAGTGCTGTATCCCTTCCTGTGTGGGCAGTCTAAGCTGTTCAAAAGCAAAATACCATGAGAGCCACCAGCACACAAACACATTGCCGTAACGGATGCTTCCATTAAACAGTTTTGGCAGTGGGAACTATAGGTCACTTTGGAAGGAGATTCGGGAACAGAACTATGGCAGTTATGTTGCATTAACTCGCCACACTTGTTGTAAAAACATACCTCCGTCTTTATATCTCACTTGTGCCACTCACGTCATGCCCTATCTGGTGATAGTTATCGTAAACCCAGAAAATGGATTTAGATCAGGTGAATCCTGATTAAGCATGTGAATGTCAGTGGGATTGTGATAAGTTCAGTTTTCCTAAAATAATGTGACATTTGAGCAATAAATATATTCATGCAGTGGTACCTTTTGTGACAGTTCAGGTCAACATTTTTATTGCACTGAAGTGAAGCATATCCAAGCTCTCTTACACATCCCACCAAAAAGTTTTGAAAGGGTGTTTTGAGCTATTGTCTTGCTGCTGGATGACAATCATAATTACTTGTTTTTACCCACTAGTAGCTCGATGGTTGTCATGTTGGTTATACCTTTAACTTTAGGAATAAACTTAATCTGAAACTGAGTGTAGACATTCAGTGCATGCAGGAGAACACACCTGGGCATCAACACACATGCTTGATTACTTTTATTTCCATCCTCTGAGTTGTTAATCAGATCCAAATGTAATTGCTTGGAAATGTGAGCTGAAATATCTTGTCTTACATTCATATTGCGATGTCAAACCTTTTTAAAAAATTAACTAAAATAGTATAGAGTAAATATAAAGGAATTGTTTTCCATGTTCCAATACTTTCATAGAAGAGTGTACACAGTACATTTGACTCTATTTAGAGTGGGACCAAATAGATTCAGTTTTAGAGTAATATTTACACTTGCAAGAGAATAAAATAAAGAATTGAAAATAATAATAAAAAATAAGTCACTCAAGGGCCTTCAGTTTGGGAGACAGGCGATCTTCTCCCTGAGCCACGCAGGTCCTGCTGTATATTTCTCGTGTTAGTTGAAATCTTCCTAACTCCAAGGGACCAAAAATATTTTGGTCTCCTTTTGGAGATAAGCAAACAGTTGAAAGGGCATAGCTCAGGTGGTAGTGTGGCCCAAGCTGAGGGTCGTAGGTTTTTTCCTCAACCCTTGAGTGAGTTTTATTTGTATTGTTTCCAATTCTTTATTTTACTCTCTTCCAATTGTAAATATTAGCCTACTCTAAAACTGAGTCTATTTGGTCCCACTCTAAATAGAGTCGAATTTACTCTACAGCATTTACTGTGTACTTTCATGGTAACCTCAAAGGTGCAACTTTTGTACCCTTATTGCTGACAAGGCAACATACCTATACTTTTTGTATTCCCTGGAAAAGGTGCAAAAGTTACCATGGAGTTCATGAATTTGACATAAACAGCTACATTAGTGTTAAATGTAGTTCAGAAACACCTTCTACTGCAACTAGTGTAAACTATATGTGGAACTTGGTTATCACAAAGCCAAGTAGTATGCGAGGGAGTCAATATGGCTGTCAACTATTGCTTTCCAACGCAGTTCATCAGCATGATCATTTCACCTTCGTCATCTGTATTCATTAAACATGCAAAGGTTGCAGCCCTACAAACCGTCAATGGTCCCTTTTACCGAGTCACAGTGGGCGTCTTGTCTTGTTAGACATCGGGCGGATGGCTGTTGCCCAACAGCCACAGGTGCAGGATATGAGAGAGCCAAAGTGTTGTTGGCTCATCTCAACAGCATCTTTGAGTTCACTGAGGCAGGTGCAACGAGGTTTCCTTTTTCTCTCTAGCCATACGGGAGATTTTTGGTCTTCATTCACGGGCTTCTTAGTCTGAGAAACATGTCGCATGCAAACATGGAGGAAGGGAACTGGGTTATTTTGTAGGGAATGAACATTGAAAAGGAGATTACATTCTAAAATGACTCATTTCCAATAATATTGCCATTACTCCTGTCTTGTATTACTACTAATACTACTACAATTGCCATTCAACGGTGTGATAGAGCGTTAAAGATGTGACGATTCTCTTTGCTAGTGACGAAAATGGACACGATCCCAAATGAGCTCAGCTTCAGTGTGCAGACCAAGCGCAAAGCAAGCGACAGTGGATATATCAGTAGCTGGAAAATAGAGCTGCCAGGTAGGCAGCAGAGGACAACCAAAGAGTACATTTATAGATGTGATGTGAGAAGACTCGTAAATAACTGGAGTTAGAGCAGAAGAGGCAGAGAACAGGGAGAGAATAGAAAAGGATGAGTCGCCTCGGTAACCCCTGAATAGGGTTACACCGAAAGAGAAAGAACAAGAAAGGTTTGCATTATTTTCCAAGTAGCTTCCCAAACATTAATCACACTGTTTTTATCTCATTAGAAACGGACAGACGTTGTCCTTGTACAATATTGCTGCTCCCTAAACAGCCTCCCCAGATGCATCTTGTGAAAGTGGAGCTGTTCAAAAGTTCATTTACAAACACACAGCTGGCTCCGAGCACAAACGAGGTAAACAAAGAAAGGTGCATCAAGAGGAAAAATGATGTGATCCTTTAAAGCACCCGGCAGTCACGGGGCTTTTGTACACAAACAATAGCCAAGTGATGAAGACAAAGATGGATGTGCAAAGTGCAGAGTGTTTACAATAAAAGCGCGCAATGGAAGCTGCCGGCAAATGTCTGGAAAAATAAAAAGATTGTGTCAATTTCCGTCACTGACAACAAAGGGAGAAAATTAGTCAATGTTGTCTTTGAGACATTTGAAGGCTCTGTGAATAAACAGGTTGAAACATTGTTTATCATCATGCGTCATCCACAGAGGGAAAGTATGACAGCGAGACTCAAGTAGAGACACCAAGTCAAAATGTGGAGATGACTGCCTGTGCTAAGCATGCAGCCGTCATATGTAGTTTAAATGTTATTTCCTCACTTCGATAAATGCTTGAAAGCATCCTATACATGCAAATAGATACACACACACACACATGCATACACAAGCATCAGCAGCAAGAAGTGTTGAATCAATATTAACCGTGTTAGAAGATTGGAATTGCTACCCTGCGCATCCTGCAGCAATGTGCGAATTGGTGAGATACCGCACAGCTCCCAGTAGTCAAATAAAGCACAATGATTAAAGTGGAGGGTTTAATCAGAGTTTCAATTCTGTGTCCACATTAGAGTTCAAAATGGATGCCATTTTCTGACTAGTTTAACCATTTATATTGCACTCATTACTAGAAATGCTTTATTCTTTCAAAATATAAAATATACTGTAATCTTACAGCTTCAGGGGAATTCAGCTGTAGAATCCATTGTATTATTATATATTATTATTATGTACAGCAGTGTAAAGGCCCTTTTGAAATGTGTTGTTACTATTACTTTAGGTTAATTTAATTGTCTTTTTAAACGCTTTCTTATGCTCAAATTAATTTTCAGCCATGTGCCCCTAGGTGGATAAGAACAAATTTTAAAATAAATCAAGTTAAATAATGTCTTTGTTACTGCTCAGCTGGAGTCTTTTAAAATTCAGTCCCTGAAGCTTGTTTCACTTAGCAACATAAAAAGTGGTCGACATATCTATCAAGAGTAGAGCTACAAAAGCTTCAAGGCAAAAAAAGGTCATCAGAATCTGCCATTTTATTTTGAAGTGAAACGTTTCAGGTCAATTTGGCCATTTACAGCAATCCTTCAAAAACAAACTCAGAGTTTGTCTTACCATAATAACTCTAAATAGCAACAACCATGTATGTGAATGGTCCCCATCTTGAAGAGATTCAAACAGAAGCACCACCAGAGATAGCAATAACAGTCTCATAGTTCCTTAAAAGTCTGTATCTAAAAAGAACTGGAAAGGCACTGTGTAAATACTGCACCCAATGATTCAGGGTTATTGTGTGTGAGAATGACCAATACTAGCCCTGGGAATTTCTGGTGTTGAAGAGGTGCTCTAACAAATGTTTTCTCGTGTGAAACTAATGGGCCTGTGCTAACCAATTGGCTTTCTCCCCTTCCTTTCTATCAGCCATGAAGTCAGACCGTAAGCGTCTTAAGGCGGAAAAGGCAGACCTGGTGAATCAGATGCAGCAACTTTATTCCACACTGGAGAGCCGAGAGGAGCAGCTTCGGGATTTTATCCGCAACTACGACCAGCACAGAAAAGTACAAGAAAATATGCATAAACATCTTCTTCTTCTTTTTTTTCTTCATGCACATTGATAGGATGCCCAATGAGTGGACAAACTGAGGTTCTTTGTTCATTTTGTTTAGACCAATTTTGGAGCAAATGTGGGGAGTTACACTACAATATATCAAATTCAGACTAAGAAGGGTTTGTTTGTTTTTTACCCATGGGGATTACATTAAACTTGCATTTCCCAGCCTTTATTCAGTCATATTTTAAGCACATATCTTACTTTAAAAAATAAATAAATTGGATGGCACATAACCAAACAAAAATGTCACCAAAAGCACACACACTGAAATAAATATGATCTCATTTCAATTTACTCACAAATGTACTTACTTAGAGCAAACTTTTTAGTTTAACATGTTGCTATTATTCTGTATGAATAGCAACAGGTGGATACACGGGTGAATTGTATTTTCTGCCTTCTAGTGCAGGGGTGTCCAAACTTTTTCCTCTGAGGGCCACATACAGAAAAATGAAAGGATGCAAAATCCACTGAACTTTAAAAAAAGAAAAATAATAATAATACAATTATCAAGCACACCAAAATCAGTCAATCAAGCAATAATAGTGTATTTTGAAAAACTGTTACCTGAACAGATTTCTATGAGGCAAATTAGAATTTTACAAGACTTTCGGGTGGTCAACTCAACACCCTGTAACCTACCAAAAAACATCTGCCCCTGCACTTAACAGCGGCCGAATCCCATCTCAGCATTCAGAACCAAATCAGGTGTCGTAAACTGAGCATACTTGGGAATCATTCATGTGATATTTTCAAAATTTGGACCCTAAATCTGAGCCAAAAGTGAAGGAAACCATTTCGGCATTTTTCTTTATTCACAACAGTCTTATGAAGAGAAATGTTGTTACATGTTTAATTGTATATAGGTAATTTGCATATTTAGAAAAGTTCTGCAGTTTATAAAGCAAATGTATTCGTAACAGATGCCATTTTTAATATATGCAACAGGCCGCTTAAAAATTATGTCAGACCACATATGGCCCCTGAGCCCTAGTTTGGACACCCCTGATCTAATGGAAGAGCATTTAACTGTTCTGCCTGTCACTATATGTCACTTCCATGCACACAGTAGATGAACAAAGATACATTTGTTGTAAAGACATGCATTTCAGACCAATTAAGTGAAATTGGATATCAACTAATCAACTTGTTATACTGCTTACATTCCCTGGGCAGCATATTTGCACAGTAGCTATGGATTGCTACCCGTTAGCAATATGGGCATTTTCCAGGGAACTTCAACTTCGGGCTCTTGTTGTCCACCAGGAGAGCGAGGATGCAGTGAAGGCTCTCGCCAAAGAAAAAGACATGCTGGAGAGAGAGAAGTGGGACCTGCGGCGGCAGACCAAGGAAGCCACCGAGCACACGGGAATGCTGCGCACACAGCTGGACCTCAAGGAAAACCGCATCAAGGAGCTGGAGGCTGAACTGGCCATGGTGAGATGGAAGATTTAAAAAAATCAGGCAATCCTGAACTGAATTTCAATTTGTGAATGATAAACACTATAGTGCAGTATGCCATGTTTGTGTTTCTATACATCACTTTATTAGTTAGCAGGCTACTTCCTGGTTCATGAAGGATGACATGACAAATGGTCAGCGCTCATTTGATTCTTGATTAAAATACAGTATTCCGCTTTTGGCAACAACTCCCCAATCCCACAAATCAATTATTATGCCTGTTCTTTTCATTGAAAATCATTTTTGGAGTTTTTGTATTATCTTGTTCATAAACAAACATGATGAAAAGATCACTTCATACCACCACAACATTTCACATAAATAATAAATTAATCACGAAATAATTTGAATGTTCAGTATGGACCTCCCTCATGTCTCCACCCCCCTTCAGATCAGTAACTGTATCAATCAAAGAATGGAGTTCCGGGTGTTTGAGCGGCTCGGGGACAGGGACTTCTCCCCGAGGGTTATGGCGGTAAGATGGAGCCCCGCCCTGTTCAGTTATGACTTTAACTTGTCCTAACCCCCCACTCGATCCTTGGAAAGATCCCCTTATGGTTGTCGTGGATGCGTGTTTGACTAATCCCCAGCTCACCCCAATTGAACCCGGTCATTTGACCAGCAGTTATCCCAAGATTCCCCTGTGATTGATTAGAATTTGATTTAGCTGTAATTCAGAAAGAGGATGTCAGTATTGTGACCACTAATGAAGGATTGTGATTCCGTTTTGTTTTGCATGTCAGCCCTGGTGATTGATGATTGTTTGACCGTTGTAATGAAGTGGAACGGGTGTTGATTTGCATCCTCCTGCTATGTATGGGGGAAAACAATACATTTCAGGCATCATTTAAAAGCTGACATACATATCAGAGTTTAACACAGAAAACTGTTGACACAATCAATATTCAAAGGCTCCAACATGTTATTGTGATTCTTGTTAAAGTACCAGTGACGGTGTAATGATGTTTTCAATAGAAAAGCATAAACCACTGGAAAACTACAGTCCTCTCTTTTACAATTTATATCGGATGTGCTTTTCCCAGAGTCCAGTATGATGATCATGGTATAAATAGCACAGACAATGTAAATCATTATATTTACAGATATTTATGGAGAAACTTCCCAACTATAATACGTAAATGTGACGCCATCCAGCAAACGCAGTAAATCAACACAGTTCTTTCTCCTGGCCACAGCTCACTTGTTTTCTGAAACTGAGCCATAATATATTATTTTGTATTATATTATTTATATTATTTACAGCCAAGGGCAAATGACAAAATGGTCGCTCCCTGAGATCGATTCTACAAATACAATATTATTAATCAGAATGCCCTGTTTAGGCTAGTAGGGGCAACTTCAACATATTATTGTAAATACATTTGGAGTTTCTTTTTCCAGACAAAAAAAAATATTTTTTCCAATAAAGAGATAATTCTCTTAACTTGCTTATATTATTCTAAAGATTTGGGGGGCGTTATGGAGAGTCTTTGCCGCATGTGCATGTTTTTGCTGTTCTGTGTGGCTATTAAAAACATCAAGTTAAGGAACTGCTGGACAATTGTTATTTTGTTCAAATCAATTCATCTGTATGCCAATCTTTTTTTTAAGGGTAATGATATTTATTTCTTCTGCACTTTTAAACAGATGAACTATCTTGGGCTCCAGTGAAAAATAGAATGCTCCTAAATATTATTTGTCTTTCTTCACCTCTCCCAAGGCCAAACAGTCACTAGCCACGCTTACCAAGGACGTGCCTAAACGTCACTCCCTGGCAATGCCAACAGAGACGGTTGTTAACGGCAACAACCAGGAGTGGGTGATGCAGGCTGACCTTCCCCTCACTGCTGCCATCAGACAGAGTCAGCAGACCCTCTACGTGCACACGGGCCATCCCACCGACAGACAAGGTAGCAGTAGCGTCATTTACCGGCCGCACGCACCCGTTTACGCCATGTGCTCTTGTGAGCGTGCTATTTATTACCCATCATTCCATGCGCTTTTTGGACGAAGCAGCAAGCTTACATATGTGCCTCATCTTGCACCTTGTCTTTGGATCGCAATAAAGTTCAAGAGATTGCTGGAATCAAACCAAGTGGGATGGCCATTGGCCAACTATTTTACCTGTGATATAAAAATAACATGCTATTATTTCTTATTGGTTTGTATAAAGAATTGAGAAAGGGAACCCAACGAGGGGTGTAACGATTACTGCTATAGTTTTCAAATATTCATACCAGCGAGACCACGGGTCTGGCTGCAGGGAACAAAGGCAGCGGTGAAAAGTAAAATCCCTTCCTCTTTGCCAAAACATACTTTATAATAATGCACGGACCTTACTGTACGCTGTCCAATAAAAGCAAAAGTGAATAAAAACAGTGAAACACAAATGGCAATTTTTTTTTATAGCCTGCCTAGTGACTACAGTGTCCTGAATTACAACACGCTAGTTGGTTTGTTAAAGGGAATCAGCGCAAGATTCATACTAATTACGACATCTACAATTAGCGTAATGGCGTTTTGTTTTTTTCATGATACTATACCTGTCTTTCAAAATACAAAATGTCTTTACGTGAAACTGCCCCCCCCCCCCCAAAAAAAAGTAAAAATATCTATGGGGAAATTAATTATCAATCAATCAAACTTTATTTATATAGCACCTTTTATACATTAAAATTATTGAATTCAACTCGACTACAAAAAAAAAAGTCATTCAACCCCTAGTGTGTAGGTGTTGTGATTTATGCTGTGCAAATTGGTAAATTAGCGCAAAATAGTCAAGACAGAAGATGAAAATAAATGAAAATATGCATAAAATCACAGTCGTACCAGTCTGACCGGTAAACGCTCACGCACTGTTGCTTGGCAACTGCACATGATTGCATGTATTTTCAAGCTTTTTATGCCTATATATGACAGTAAAGAATGTCACAAGAATCCAATTTTACTAATTAGTGGCATTCAGTGCCAAAGTCCATGTGTAAAAAATATTTTTTTTTTAATCAAAAGCTTTCCCCCCTCCCGCTCTCATCCCATTTAGTGGCTTCTGTGCGGGTGAGCCCTTGCCACTCGCGTCAGCCCTCCATCATCTCCGACGCCTCCGCTGTGGAGGGAGACAGGTCGTCCACACCTAGTGACATCAACTCTCCACGTCATCGGACTCACTCACTCTGCAATGTAAGCGATGCCCGCCAATGCCGCAAACTCCCGCACTGCCTCCTCGCTAGCTGCGTGGTCACGCTGAAAGTGGAGATTTTCTTGCTGCCCGCAGTCTCCTCTTAAATCAACGTTGTCTCCAATGTGCCGAGCATGAAACACAGCAGACCTTCATTTGTTTTATTTAGTGCTGCTGTTTGAGATTAATCAGCGTGATTTTTGCAGTTTCCCGCAATGATTTGAAAATGAGATTAAAATTCCATTTTAAAATGAATTCCACTTGTAAGCCATATTTTCATAGTGGTTTCCACCATTATACAAACACCGCTGATAAAATGGACCACTGGATTCAACAACAGTGTGGAACATTGCCGTCTTCCAATTTCTTTTTTCAATTTATCGACTGTCACTGGCTTTGCGAGATCAACCTTATCGGCTTCAAACTTAGCCTCTGCTGTGAGCCGTGGTGCGCCGCATTGGTTGGTTCCTGTGAAACTGTCATCCAAATTCTATTTGGACTTTGCTGATGTTTTTGCACATTTAGGAGCATTTTATGGCACAAACTGAAAATAGCAGCAATGGTATCACGGTAAATACATTTTTCGGGTCAACCTGTTTAATTTGTGACATTTGTATTTATTTTGGGGGTATGCCATAGGTTTTTCTAATGTAAACTTTGTCCCTTGGCTGAGTAAAAGGTTGGAAAAAAAGTCCCCCAACGATATGCAGCTGCCCCAAAGCATGCTCGTCATATCAAAGTGAGTCAAGCAGGCTTTTTGCTGCGTTTGTATGTGCTCGCCTGGCAGCATGACAAATGTCACCTCACTTCTTGTGTCTTGGTATTTATCGGCAGCATCTTTTTGCCCTCTTTCTTCACACCTCCTTTTGTTTGTCCGTCAGTCTCTAGAAGATCTGGAGGTGGCGAAATGTAAGAAGAAGAAGGAGAAGATGGGCCTGGGCTCTTTGTCGCGAGTCTTCGCCCGAGGAAAGCAGCGCAAGTCCCTGGACCCGGGTCTGTTTGATGGTACTGCAACACCCGATTATTACATAGAGGAGGACGCAGACTGGTAAAGGCCACAGAGCGTCTGTGGAAATGTTCAGAGGACAGCGTTGTTAATGTATGCGTGACAGAGAGCATGTATGAAGGTGTGAGTGTGACCTAGCAAATTACACTTGTATGTATGTACATTCTTGTAAATAGAGCGCAAAGACATGGTGGATATTAGTTTCAATTCTTATTTTGATTTTCACTCAACTGCAAACTTGAAGGACTGCTGTACGTGTAAATAACGACAGTTGATGTGCACTTTGTGTGTGTGTGTGTGTGTGTAATTTTCTCCTTGTCCTGAATGCCTTTTCTTATTTTTGATATGTAACCCTGACTACCTTTAAACCGCCCCCCCTCCCGTTTACCGTCCTGCTTGGTCCATTCCCCGTCCTTCCACACTACCATGACGAGATTAGTTTTCCTGTGGGCGACATGCAGACCCCTCAAATCCATCCCATTCTGTCTACAGTCAGGAAAACTGCGCAAGCGCCTCTTTTAGCGGAATAAATCCTCCACTCAAGGCACTTTGTTCCCTAGCAACACGAGGCCCAGCAGGAATTGTGGGAAATGTGATTTCTATCTATCAGATAGAAGCGTTTGTACGTGCCATATTGTGCCATGCATGCACATACTGTAGCTCCTCTCCCACAACGCATGCGATTCCACTGTCCGTGAAATAAACTAACAACTGTCTGCTTTGAGAAAAGAGAGGTCAGTTACTCCCGACACTCTTTTGACTACGTTTGTCAAATGGTCAGGAACTTGTCATCCATTTTAACTAAACAAGTGCAAGGCTTCTTCACAAAATTAGACACACGCAGTGACTAGTAAAACAAGGAAAAAGTCAACCATTTTAAGAATGTTTATAAAAAAAAATAACGTAGTGCATAATGTTGCAGATAAAAATTAAATATTTTTTTGCATAGTGGAACCTTTTTGTATGACTATTTTTCACCATAATTATGTTTCATAATTGCATTTACATTTGAGGCTGGTGTCACTTCCTGTTGCCAGCTTATTCTATATATGTGCAGCATAACAGCAAAATGCTGCTTCACCATGTTTACTTTGAACTCTGGCCTCCACTAATTGACCCAAGTCTTGGGTTTATACTCCATTAGCATGTCAACATATTCATGACCTAAACCATTCTGTGATTTATTGACTAGTAGAAGAACTTTAAGGTATATTCTGCATCTGAACTAGGATTGGAGTATTTCTGATCTCCTTGTTGTGGTCAGAACCCAAGCTGCAGTGTTCTGAATGAGCTGCAGCTTTCCAGTCAGAAGACGATAACAATAACCAAGCTTACTGGAGATCAACTTCTTCTGGCCTTACCTCAGTTTAGTTTTGGTTTAGTTGAAGGAAATTTTGGTTCATTAAGTTATTGATTTAAGACATAACACCTTAATTGAACTGTTGTCATTTGAGGACATTGTTAGATATAGTGTAGATGCGTGTCATCTGCATTGCCAAGAGAGTATTAGAGTAGAGTATTAGAGTTCTGAAGAATTTAATCGATAGCATACTGCAGTCAAAACCAAAGTGGTCGGAGGACTGAACCGTGAGGGACCCCACATGTCATTACCATTCGATCAGATTCAAAACTTCCAACGATCAAAAAACAAACAAACAAACAAACAAACAAAAACTCCTTTCCTCCAAGTAGAACCTGAACCATTTTAGACTGTTCCATTTAGCGGTAGTCCTACCCAAGTTTTCAGCCTGTTCAACAGTGTATTATGATCTAGGGATCATCTATCTGATTCCCCCCAAAATGCAATCAAAGTTATGCTAAAGGGTAATAATACAAGGTGGTTAAGTGAAAGACAATGATAGCGGTCAGATTATTCGTGTGCTTTTGCTGAATAGAGCTGGAGTCTGCATTGCCTCGCCCCCAGGAAATCTCTTCTGATGTTGAAGGGGAAGTCAAGTCCAACATTTTCTTGACAATATTATATTGTATGCCTCCTCACTAGTCTTAACACGGTATTCTGATTAAGATTGTGTATTTGGAATATGAATTATGCAGAAAAATTCACCTGTTTTAATCCGTCTCGTGGTGGCCATTTTACCTTTTACTGACACATGCTGGCGACCGAAAATGACATCAGAGTGCCTAAAGGCTCATCTTACGAACGTCGACCAAAAACAGATGAACCTTGGCATTTGTTAACCGAGCTCTTGCATTGTGATGTCATTTTTGGTCGACACCAAGTGGCAATTTGAAGCAAAATAGCTGCCCCCTGAGATGGATAAAAACAAGTAGATTTTTCTGCTTAATTCATATTCCACAAATGCAATATTAATCAGAATACCGTGTTAAGACTAGTTGTGGTACATAGAACACATTATTGTACAGTATTGAAATGTGTTGACTTGACTTCCTCTTTAACCTGACTTTGCCCTGCTACACTACTGACTGCACGCATTACTGGGCGTGTGCAGCGGTCGGGGCAATTCAACCCAAAAAAATGAATTGGATTGCATGCATAATCACTCCCAGCTGTTTATTTTATGAAACATTTAGGCATTCATTTTGAACTCTTGCCAACTTTCAAAAGAATCCAAGAGGTCGTTTTAAAGTTATTGAGCCCGTCTGTGTTTGTTTTTTCCCCCTCAGATGTTTTACTTGTTGTAAATGGGACAACAATACAGAAAATTAATATTATGGAAGAATTTTATTTAAAAAGGAAAGCAGTTCAACAGACTGTGAGGCCGTAAGATGTGTGTGTGTGTGACATTTCAAAAGGCATGGTTAAACTAAAGAAAAAGAAACATGGTGGCGACATAAGATCTAAATAAAATTATTTTAAAATTAAAATAAATCATGTTGAGTTTTCATGTGGCTATCCTCTCTTTCCCTGTGTGTTAATATTTGTGTGTGTTCATTTGCCATGGCTCTAATCTTGTGTACCTTGTGTGTGCATGTGTTGGAGGATGCTTTCAAATGGCCTCCTTTCCTCTCCCTCCAAATGTGAGCGCACATCTTCATCGTTGCAATCGGAGATGACATTGAGAGGGAAAGGACACCATGCTGGAAACACGTGACCTACTGTAACTCGTTTGCACTAACTGCAGTAGTTCTCAACTGTTGTGGCCAAGCGGCAAACCACTCTTATAGAGGCTCAAAGCAAAGGAAATGTAAATTGAAAACAGACCCTACTGGCTACTGTTAGTCATTTGTAAGAGCATGATGCAGAGAACCGTTTGAATAACAACTCGAAACGAACCAGGAAATATGTATATTAGTCCATTCGTGGGTCAAACCTCTATTGTGAATTTTGCCATTCGGCACCTTGCTGGAGAATAGCAAGTTATGCATAAAGTCCTGAAACCCTTAACAGTTAGATGTGCATTCAAATTTTTAGCAAAGGTTGGATTAAGTTGACCTGCGGGTTACAGTCAATTTTAGGTTCATCTTGAAATTTCACCTTAAAGCTGAATAGTCAATATTACAAACTTTACGCATGCCAGTCAAAATAATGTTAGGCAAGTGTGACCCGGGATGTATGTTAAATATTTCACTGCGGGAGGCCCTCGTGCAGTTTAAAACAGAGTTTGGCTCCTACAGTGGCAATGTAGCTCAAATTCAGAATGCTGATGCAGTAGTATGGTCATAATTTCAGTAAATATTTGTATTGTATGTAAACAATCCAATGAAAAACTCAACACTGTGGTAAATGAGAATTGCCTTTGTGTGCACAGGACCACTGTGCAAAGTAAATACATTATGAGCTGTTTGATCCTTCATGTCGTTACTGTGACAAACCGTGGACCCCAGTAATGTTTTACGATATGTCCACGACCCACTTCAGGGTCCCAACCCACCAGTTGAGAATCACTGTTCTAACACACTAAAAGAGAGCTTTTCGATGTTTTCCACAGAACACAATTTCACAATCATCCTGATATTGTGTGCAGAAGATGGGTCACATTTTTTGTTGCAGCAATTTCCAATCTTGTAGGGTGGTAAGAAATGGTAACATGATCACAAATTGGTATCTGCCCCCCCCCCCCCCCAGTTCTGATGATTAGCTTTGAGAGAGAAAAATTATTACAGTTTTTGGTACAAGAAGAGTAGTATGGTTCATTAGTGCTGCGGTTAATATCCCATAATGCATAGAGTGATGATTTTCTACTTACTATATGGGTCAATTAATATTGATTTGTTTTGAACCTATAGGGACAAATCTTCATTTGTATCCTACAGAAATCAAAACAGGAAGTGTTTTCCAACAGGCATTTTGAGAAGCATTTCATGTGTAGTTTATTTTAGGCATCAAAACGGTATCAAACCGGCAACACTTTATACACAGGCAGGATGAAATGCATATTGGTTTAACAAGAAGATTGTTTTGCACTGGGGACCACATGATTTATGATGATGCCTAAGTCTGTAGCTCCTGCCTGTTGGACAATTATTATTAGCTCCACATTGCCACCTACTGGTGAAGATCTTGTAACGTCAACGTCACAATGCAAATGAAAAAAGTTCACATTGTAGTGGTTCTAACCCTTGGTAAAGCAGGTAAAGAGAAAGTAAAACTACAATACAGTACCACAACAATTATGGGTTTAAAAATACACACTTCCTAGAGTGCTCTAAAAACAACAAGATTGATATGGAAATAATTAATATATATACTGTATTGTACATGAAAACTATTGCCAGATTCGATTCTATTGAATACATTTGTATAAATATAAATAAAAAAGAACTTTAAAGAACGAATATTAGATGACCGATTATCATTATTATTATTGTCAAAAGCATATTTATAGCTACTAAACCTATTGTTGAAATCGTGCATACCTTAATGTAATCTCATTTTTATTATTATTAGTAGTAGTATTACTTGACTTGAGATACAGTATATCAATTAAGCTCTTACCTTGAGGGCAGGAATGGGCATGTACAGACCTCAGGCTGCATAAGGCCTGCTCCGTTCTTTAATCTGGCCCACTAGTCATTTACTTTAACTAGCCTTAAAGTACTATAATATGTATTGTATTAATTTACATATATTTTCCTAAATGTGGTCAATTAAAATATTTTTATATCAATCAAATGTTTTTTTTTATTATATTTGTTTTTCAAAATTGACTTTTATATATTTTATTTATTGTTCATTCTTCCCACAATTGACTGGGCTCATCTGCCCTTAAAAAACAAAAAAAAGAAAGAAAGAAAAGAAATCCTACCTAGATATGCCCACCCCTGCTCTTGAGAAACCTTGTGTGATGTCACTGCTCACCAGATCCACGATGCCACCTCTGCCCTCACTCACACTGCCAACCACAACACCCACATGTCCTTCCCCCGTCTCCCCGCTCCCTCTCCCCCCATTCACCCACTCACCCAGACTCGGACGGCCTAGCCAGCCCCACCCGCCTCAGCCTCAGCTTGCCGGATGGCCCCGAGGAGCAGCTGGACCGCCTGCAGCAGGTGGAGCTAGCCAGGAGCACGCCCATGTCCCAGTGGAGGGCGGGCACCGTGCAGGCCTGGCTGGAGGTTGTCATGGCGATGCCAATGTACATACGCACCTGCTCGGAGAACGTCAAGAGTGGGAAGGTAAGGTATACAGTGAATCCCCTCCTATTCACGGGGCGGGGGTATATGGACTGAGCCCTGCCACAAATAACACAAATCCGTATGTAATTGATGCACCCTTAACATAGATTGTAATGGCCTACTGCTGCTTATGTCTTAATGAAACTACTCAACTCACTTCATAGTTACATTTTTCAGCAAATAAAAGAGGATGGGTGGGTTACAAAAATAAGTCCGCAAATACGTAACTTCACGGATAACAAAACGCAAATATGCGGAGGCTTATTGTAACTCAATTAGAGAAAGTGAATAAATTAGAAAGATATGGCACAAGAGGTTTAGCATATAAATGGATGAAAAGTAATTTTGTCGATAGATATCAGTAATTACAGTTCAACAATATTCAATCAAAACACTTGAAGATCACTCATGGAGTACATTTCAAATTGGTTTGACTTATCATTAAGCTTAAACAAAACCAAGTTCATAGTTTTTGGCACTAGACAAATCACTCGAGTCAAAATTATGGTAAACTCAATTGAAATAGAAAGATAAATAGATAAATAAATAAAAATTTCTTAGAGTAGTTATTGACGATAAATTATGTTGGAAGTCGCACAAAGAAAATGTCAAAAGAAAAATGTCAAAAATCATAGGGATATTCTCTAAAACTAACGATGTCCTGAATAAAAAATCATTATACACATTATATTGTTCATTATTATTACCTTATCTGACCTATTGGTGTGGAAATCTGGGGAAACTCACATAAAACAAATACCGACCCGGTTTTCAAACTGCAAAAAAAGAACCATAAGAATTATTAATCGATCAAAATATGCAGAATCAAGACAATCACTATTGATTAAATTAAATACAATGAAATTGTATGACTTAATTGAGTTTAAAATAGCACAAATAATGTACAAAGCATACAACAATCTACTCTGCCATGGTACTCAGAAGCTATTTGAAATTAGAGAGAGTCCTTATGACATAAGGAGTACACTTTTTTTTTTTTACAAACTGTATAAACTGGTGTCTACTAATGCTGTCTAGATGTTCTGGTCCTTTTTTTTTTTTTTGACATATTAGATCATGTTTGTTGGAAGCTAGAATTTTGGTTAAAAAAAAAAACGTGTGTTTGGTCCCATCTTGGGGTTAAACACTGGGATAAACACAATTTGACTGTTTGTCCTCTCATTACATGAGAAGTGGATAATGACGTAGCCGTCCCCGCCACCCACCGGCTCAGTCTCGTACACGCCTCCTTAAACGCCATCTTAGCGAGTTGCTGCTGTCAATCACAGCCAGACCAACGCTCTTCCCATTTGCAACCCAACGGTCTTCCAGGCAACACCCCCTTTAAGCATCAATTTCAAATCTTAGTGAGGGGTGGAGCAAGAGTCTGATTTCTTGTGAAGTTACCCTTTAAAAAGTGAATACGGAAGTGAGGTATGGACTGAGTTAAGTTATGTTGACATGTTTGTATTGTAGGTGTTATTGGGGCTCACGGATGAAGACCTGGAGCTTGGTTTGGGCGTAACCAGTTTGATGCATCGTCGTAAACTGCGTTTGGCCATTGAAGACTACAGGGAGGCTGAGGATGGAAGAGGGTGAGGAAAGAATGACAAACTTTGCATTACATTGCATGGAAGGGAGTGTTGCATTTGATGGTTGGTTTTGGTATTCGGCCTCCATTATTCCAGGTTCGCTGTCCAGCAATTTCGATGATTTTATTTTGTACAGCTAATCGCTTTAGTTAGGTCTGATGCGTGTTTAAATCTGGTGTAATTCTACTTCCAGTCACTAGATGTCGCCAAACTTGTTTGAAGACGCGTCAACGTGAAAGAAGAACAAAACAGGAACTGCTATTCAGCACAGCCTAATTTTCGTTGAAAATTATTGAATGTAATCCTGCTTTGGGCAGTAGAAAGTGACACCAGTAGGTTTATTTTATAAGGTACATTTCAGGCCATGATTATTCTTATAAATTGTCACATGATGTTTGTTTGATTTGTGTAATGTCATCACAGAAGGATCAGTCGGCCTACACTGTACAATTTGTGATAGCCATCGAGCTTGCTCTCTGCTAATATGTTACATGTTAAATGTGTGTATGTTTGTAAAGATGTGTTAATACCTTTATTAGAGTGTCATGAATGTTATAAAACCATGTCTAGCGTATTTAAATAAGGTATTTCGATATTGCGGATTTAATTTATGCGGAAGTGGGTGATGCAGAGGGGATTACTATATCTGTCTGGCCACACACACAATGTTATCATCTAGCTGTCCCTTCAAATGTGCACACAATGTGAATGTCTATTTACATACACAACTAATGCAAACATGTCTACCATTCACACAGTACACATATTATGCAAACATGATGAGTCTAAACAGTAATCAAATGGCTGAGGCGGCTATGCACGGCCAAAACTGACACTGCCCTTGTGCAGGTTGTCCAAGGCTGCCGATATGGACCACCACTGGGTGGCCAAGGCCTGGCTCAGCGACGTGGGCTTGCCGCAATACTCTCAGGCATTTCACACCCACTTGGTGGACGGACGCATGCTCCACTCCCTGACCCGCCGTGACCTTGAGCGCCATCTCAACATCTCCAAAAAGTTCCACCAGGCCAGCTTGCTGCTGGGCATCGAGCTGCTGCACTCACTAAATTTTGACAAGGACGTAAGTGTCAACGCACGCAGCACATAACCTGGCCCCTAAAACTTGAGAGAATCTCACTTGAGTGAAAAGTGCCTGTTGAAATGCTCGCCAGGCACTGCAGGCCCGCCGGGTACAGTGTGAGCACCAGAACATGGACCTTTTGGTTTGGACCTCTCACCGTGTCATCAAATGGCTTAAAGACATTGACCTCAAGGTGAGGATAAGGGAATGAGCAATTTCACAGTGAATTCGCTTCTTTTTATAGCCAAATTTCAAAATCGCTAAAGCCTTGCGTCCATCTGTGCAGGAGTTTGCAGAAGGTGTGGTTAGCAGCGGCATCCATGGAGCCGTCATGGTGCTGGAACCCAGTTTTTCCAGCGACACCTTGGCCACAACAATGGGAATTCCCAGCAGCAAGCACATGGTTCGTCGACACCTTGAAGAAGAGCTGACAAATCTGTTAGGCCTGGCCAGGTAAACGCGATCCAGCACATTTTTGTTTTAGCACCCACTTCCTATGAACTCTTAACTTTGTTAAGTATACTTCAGCAAGAGATATTAAATTTGACTTGAACATTGCAGGGCAGATGCCAAGCAAGACTATGAGCGCATAGTTTTGGGAACGCCGCCAACTCCCCTTCGCCAAAACTCCCCAAGTAGGTCGCCCGGCTCTGCCAGTCGACACACGGATGATGAGGGCTCACTGAGAAGGAGGGCTGTCAAGGTGGGTAAAAGCAATGAGCTCATCTTGCCATCTTGATCCAAACACAATGTACAAAATATGTATAGCGTTATGTGCAGTAAAACGAACTTCTCTTTAAGATGCTTCTGAAAGATACTTCTGCTAAAACAACTGTGCAGCTATTAAACATTGATGGCCTTTTATATATAATAATAGTTATAATAGTGCCAATTAGGGATGCACCAAAATGAATTTTTTGGGGCCGAAACCGAAAACAGAAAATGAGAAATGCTTGGCCGAAAACTGAAAAGCCGGGAAAAAATTATGCCAATTTTTCATGATCATTCCATTTATTATAATTAATTAAAATTATAATATTATTATAAAATATTTAGGCCTATTTAGCACAGCCATTTTAACAAAGCACAATATAAATTTAAATGCGTCCACACCGCAAACATCAGAGACATGTTGGCGAATGGTACATTAAACACCAAACGCGGGGTGAGCAACTGAGCATTTACTGGCGGTGCAATTGCACTTTATAGTCAATGTACAGTAGTTGGCACTGGCGGGCACGTATGCGTGCGGATGACGCATTTGTAGGCTATTTGGAGCAGGACACGGTGCGGCGTACTTAAAATCGGCACATTCACATATTCACCAACGATTAAAAATTAATACATTTCTTCGCACCAGCCAATCGACTATGGGAACAGACTGCAAAGTCTCACACGGCCTCCTGTACACATCTGTATTCATCCGGAGATAGTGGTAAGTGTTTACTTGTTTAAAACTGTTGATAGCAATAGTGCTAACATTAGCTAAAGTATTTAGCACAGCCACCAAAATGCAAGTGAAAAAGTGGAGGGGCTCTCATCAAAGAAAAAAAGGAAGGCGCTGCAGGAGAAAGAGTAGCTCATATGTAGTGCAGTACTCGGCAGCGCTCTCTTTTTTGACATAGTTTACCAAGCGGCCCTCTCCTTCTACGGTGTGCACAATGAAGCTGCCGGTACTCACAAACGGCAGCGAGCAGCAAGCAAACACTCACTCCCGTGTTTGGTGTTTAATTTAAACAGACACTTGCTAGCAGCGTTTTTTTTTTTTGTTTTGCTTTTTTGCGTGCACCACCACAACATGCTCTTTCTGCCATATTCTTTCGGCTAGAATTTTATTTCGGCCGAATGCCGAAAATGCAAATTTTTGCCATTCTCGGCCAAACATTTTCGGTGGCCGAATACTCGGTGCATCACTAGTGCCAATACAACAGATACAAGTGCTCATAATGGGGCATAGTCTCTCCCGTTCACGCTTAAGTCTCTTTTTTTTTTACGCACCGGGCATGTACACATTAAAGGTGCACAGGGATTCTCCCGTTCAGACTTAAGTTCTGATACACGGTGAAGTCTGAGGGTGGCCCTAATTTTGGGATCGTGGAAATCTTAATTATATTGAGATCTCATTAACATAAGTGTCTTCACATTCAATTTAAATCAATATTAACTCATTCAATCCCAAAAATGTGTAAAAACATTGTTGTTGTTTTTTTTCATATGTCCTTATTTCCCAAAAACGTGTTTGTTTGTTTGTTTATTTGTTTGTTTTTATGCAAGAGCATACAGAAGGCTTTGATGCAACTTCTGACATGACAAGGTGGCTTAAAGCAATGGTAGTTATATCAAACAAAAAAATTACCAGCAGGTGGGAGCAGAGTATAAGTGATCAGAGACTCTAATATTTCTTTTGGTAGGTTCCATGTTTTTATAGCTATAGAACACAATATTCTGTGGGCTTGCAAAATTAGTCAAAAGTAAATGAACCAGGAGCGAAGGGGGTTGCTTCAGTAAAAATGGCTGTGAGTGAATAAGTTAATAGTAACATATAATATTATTATTAAAGTTAATTTGAGAGAAAAAAATATTTTAGAAGTATGTATCAAGCTGGTTGCCCTTCTCATTAATCAGTACCCAAGAAGTAGCTCACAGTTTCCAAAATGTTGGTGACCTGTGTAGCCACTAGTTTCCAATAATCCAACATCGTTGTGTGCAACTGAACAGGCCCAGATTTAGCACTAAGTGAATTGCAAGTAAATTGAGTTAATTATTTCAGTAATATTTTTGGTTCTTTGATTTTGCTAATGTAAAATATGTGCATTTCCTCAATTGAAGCACTGCTGCACGTATTCCTCCTGACTCTGTAAACGGCACATTTATATTTGTTATAGCCGCCAACAGGATTCAGCCCAAAAGCACGCAATGGACGGGACTTGAGCTACCACAACAGCTATGGGTTGCTACCTGGTGAGGTCAGAGAGCAAACACCTCCCAGGACACAAGGGAGCCCTGTCCGAGCTTACGCCAACATCGGGGTGACCAATGTGTGAGGTTATCGGAGTGTGACACGGCTACGCTGTCCGCGGGGTATGAAGAGGAACCTTTTGATGACAGATTGCACTTACGTCTTCGTTCACCTGTCTGTTTAAAGGAAAACAGAATCTCCTGGAATATGTGACTTGTTTTTCTTACAGAATGAAAAAATGGAGAGCTGAAGCTATATTGATTATTTTTGTACATGTTCATTGTGTGGACTAATGGGATTTGTATGGGGAATTTGTATTCAACGGTACTCTGACAAAAAAAGAAAGGTCTTATTAATGTAAAATGATCATTCATACTTCTTTGTAGCTCTGATGTGTGTGATGCCTTGTCAATGTACCAAGTCTCAATTAACAAAAAATGTTTGAGTATAATGTATGTTTGTCATTTTAATTTTGCAAACACACAAAGTTGTTGACGAATGTTTGTGTGAATTCAAAATTAATAGAAGTGATGTATGAAAGATAAAGGTCTTTTATTTTCTTTTTTAAATCAAATATAAGTGAATTATGTGTGCTGCGTTACAGCCAGCAGGAAGTAGAGGCCAGACACAGGTGGTAAAAGTGACGCTAAACAAGAGTGATGCAGCCTCCAAATAGACGGTCTCAGAGGGACATTATAATAAAAATGACATCTACATGACCTTACTTGACATATGCACAGTTTGTGTTTTTCTCTCAATTCTTTTGCCAGGTGATGGGACTCATTGGGACTGTTTAACAAATGAAAAAAAGAGGTGCATTAATTAACTTTGCAGCTACACAGAGCCTCAACTACACAACTATTATAATCTTTATTATTATTCACTGACACTGTTTTTACTTGACATCTTTAAACCCTTTTCTAAACATGTGTCAAAAGTTGTATGATTTGAAGAGCAAATGCTATTGGAAAATACAATAACCACAGAACAGGAAATTGAAATAATTGTGACAGTGATGTTACATGATGTGTTACTCTAATATGACCACATTTTCTGGTAACTAGCAATCAGTAACAGGTTACACTTTCCAGACCATTAATCAGATTAAAGTTACTTCTCCAATTCACTCTGCGTTACTATTTTCATCATTTTCCCTTAAGGTGGTATCTCACTGAGTGGTCCCGTCTTGTGAGTGTAGCAAATGTTGGTTTTCGTCAGGGTTCGTTAAAGGTTGCAAAGACATTCACCAGACGTTTTTAATTGTAACTGTCCCAGCCGGGGGTTTTACTGTACTGTATTGCACACAAGTCACAGTCATGATTTTGTGTTTGCAAATCAATGTACAGGTGCTCGTCCTCGTTTATTTTTTACATGATTTGGGCTTTCAGCTCATAAACCCCACTAAAACAGGATGTCAAAAAATGTGAATAACGTGAAGAAATGCGGAAAATGAGGGCCACCAGACCCAAAAACAAAGAGCTAACAGCAAGCCTAAAAAAAGTGAAGTTGACTCCCAAAAAACATGCTCCTTATGTATACCACGCTTTTGTAGACGGGTGAACAACAGGGCTGGCGTGGGACTAATTCTCAGTACCGCTTTATGATGGTAGCAGTTTCTGTAATGGATATTTCTATTTAATCCAATGAAGTTGGGGCGTTATGTAAGACCTAAATAAAAGCAGAATAGGCTACAATGATTTGAAAATGCTTTCCAGCCTAACTGTATATTCAATTCAATATACTACAAAGATGAGATATTTAATGTTCAAACTGATCAACTTTGTTTTTTTTGTTTTGTTTTCAAATATTCACTCATTTTGAATTCGATGCCTCCAACGCGCTCCCAGAAATCTTGGACAAGACAGGTTTACCCATGTTACACATCAACTTTCCTCTTAACAAACCTCAATGTTTGGGAAATGATGACATCAATTGTTGAAGCGTTGTTGATGCAGGTGCTTTCCATTCTTGCTTGATGTACAAATTCAGTTGCTCAACAGTCTAGGGGTCTCCATCATATTTTGTGCTTCAAAACGTGCAAATGGGAGTCAAGTCTAGGCTACTGGCAGGCCAGTTTAGTAGTTGAACTATTTTACAATTGTTGTAACACATGCAGTGCATTCAATTAAATATAGGTTGAAAAAGACTTCCAAATCATTGTATTCTCTTTTATTTATATTTAACACTCAACTTCACTGGAAGTTTGTTTAGGTTTACTTGCTACACAACACATAAGCATGGGCATATGCTCAATTCATACATGATGATTTAATAACTTGCTTCAAGGGAAAACATTAAATGCAATCAAGGCTTTTCCCTGTGCTTTCCTGTCTCGGTTCCTGCATGTGAAGTCAGAGAAGGCAGATAACAGTGTTAATAGGAAGAAAAGCTCCAACCAGAACAATGCAGTCTAGTGGTCTTGGTCTCAACTGCTTTTGCCATTAGTGTCAAACCTTTGCTTATGTCTTGGACAGCAACAGATCTGAAAAACGGGGGTTGCTTTGTTTGTACAAGCTTGCGACATGTAAACAAATAGTGGATGGGAAAACAAAGCAGATGTCAGTTTCAGTCATTGTGGTTGGCTGATGAACAAGGTGACAACATGAAACATTTATGATAATGAACTCTTTAATGAGGTTGTGTGTTCATGACCACCTGGTACTGCTGTTTCACTTTTCAATCTACCATCTCATGTCACCACATTACTTTCGCTTTCAGTGTGTGTAAGCACTTTTTGGTATGTAAATTCTGCCGGACTTTGCTTACGTTGAACAGTTTGCGTAAGCACAAATGTAAAACTTATGTGCGGCATACTATTCAGGGAAAACTAATTGTATTATGCATGTTCAACACACACACAAGTAGTGCGTGGCCTGTTATTGGTATTGCTCACCTTTCACGTTATTTTACTATTAATTTTCTTAAATATGCTCAACATGGCATGCTCCGGGAGGGGAGGGGCGGGCAGGGGAGGGGAGGAAAAGGAGAAGAGCCTTCAACTTCTTCCAACAATTACATTTACAATCCTTATCACAAAACCACTTCAGCAGCACTACCTTGCCTCCATTACCACTCCATTTTCTGTAATGACGGAAAACAAAAACAAATCACAGAGCAAACTTAACGTAAGCGCTAGACTTCTGGTGTCATTGTCTCCCATTACTCCAAGACGGGGCCACCTAGTTGAACAGAAACAAGCACAGGGCTGCCACTATTTACCACAACTGATTCAGTGTAATGAGTATTTTTGTTTCTAAGCCAGTCTGTGGAAATATTGATTTCGTTAAGTGTGTGTGTGGTGCAAAAAGAAAAGTTAGAGACCACTGATTTATAGCTAACATGATTTATTATATATATATATATATATATATATATATATATATATATATATATATATATATATATATATATATATATATATATATATATATATATATATATATAATTTAGAAGCTTTTGAGTTTAAGGCAAAAACCACTCATCCACAATGCTGCCAATTTGCACATATTTTTGATTAAGATGAAGCATTAAATAAAAATGCCATGCCATTTTATTAATGAGGAGCTGCCAGTTTTAAGGTTGTTGTCAGTAAAGGGTTAACCCTGAAGTGGAAGTAACCTCCTTCCCTGTCTGGTTGTGTGTCTCTCTCGCTCTCCCTCTCTTTCTCTGGAACAGTCTATTTCAAAGCAAACACAGCTTGTTCATTTCGGTTGTTTTGTCACTAAAAATGTGATGCCGTCGACTTATTTGCACATCACATTCATTCGATGACCAAATGCAGACAACGAAGACCATTTTAGTGGAGGTGAGTGTACAAAACAACATACCACTTTCTTTGGCTGCAGCTCACAAGTCACACGGTACCCAAAGTTAGACGACACTTCTTTAAACTGGAAAGTTTCCAACAACCGCAGGGTGTGTCGCCGTTGATCGCTGTGACGTAACGTAGTTTTTTATTTTTTTATTTTTTTTATTACGCGTCCAGAGTCTTGTGTTCCACTGCCGAATGTAGCATTTTACAACTCCAACATGGACTCAACTTTTGTGTTTAGTAGTTTGTCTTTGCGTTTGGGACAAAACTCACCCTTGAGCGTTCCAGTCTACTTCCCTGTTGATGGCACATAAAGCCCTTCACTGCACTCGCTAAGTGTTAGAGTCGCGCGGCAACACGAAATGTTACCACCAGCATGCCCACTGCCCATACGTGGACGTAGTAGCCTAGCAGGAAAACCGAGGCTGTATTAGAATCTCCATCTATTGCATGAAGTTATTCGGTGAAATGTATGAAATGCTTTGTATGAAGGAACTTTACTCAGCTGTCCACGTCATAATTTTGGCTCATGTCACACATTCTTTGGTGATCTGCAGTGTGTGTGTGTGCGTGCGTGTGTGCGCGCGCGTGAGAGAGCGCGTGTGTGTGCGTGAGCTAACCATCCCTCCTAGTAGTTGTGTGCACAGTATATATGTCCTAGGTCAGTGGTCCCCAACCACCGGGCCGTGGGCCAATTTGGACCGGGCCGCACAGATGAAAGAATAAAAAAACGTACTATACTTCCGGTTAATTGATTAGCCGAGGCTTAAAAATATTTTATTTTGAAAAGTGACCGGATTCTCTGTTTATGACGGATTCTTGACGCATGTCAAGATGCTAATTATCTCAGTCGCGTAGCACTGATGCTAATCAACAAGTTAGCAAAATGAGTAAAAAACAGACATAATTGGAAAGTTTCTTTGTAACGGAGAAAAGGCCCAGTGATGAGACATCACAGGAGCCTATGACCAAGAAGAAAACAAAGGTGCATGGATTTATAGCTACATGTGATTCCCATGCATGATGGGCTCCGTGGCGAGCGGCTCTTAATTTAGTATTATGGTGAGTGAGTTACTCATGGACTTTAGATTTGTTTTGCGTTACCTTGTTATATTGGTGCATTTAAGGAGGGCGCTGCTAATATAGTTACATAAAAATGTGTCTTAATTCTTATTTATTGTTATATCTACAAAATACCCCAGTTTTTGAGTTGCTCCGCGTATCATTAACATTACCATAGTGACCTCACTAGGGGTGTGAATTGCCTAGTACCGGTCGATTTGATCCGTATCACGATTCATAAGTCACGATTCGATTCGATAATGATTAATCCCGATACATTATCTTTTAGTTGATTATTGCAATTTATTTTTACTCAAATTTAGAAAATAGGCCTACTCATCAGTAAACTTGTACATGTAAGATTTGTATGAAAATGCATTTATTTATCTGAAACGTCAGGCTTATAACTGTGAGCCACTGTATTTAACAAACAATCTGTTGCAATCTATTTTATGTTTGAACAGCATTGAAATAAAATATTAAGGCTTAATGTTCCATTAATATAACATTCTTCCATGCTTAACGTGTGAACCCTAACCCTAAGTAAGACATTTTGTTGAATATTTCCCTAAAAAAATTGATGTTTAAACATTGATTTGGCCGCAGGCACATAAAAATAATTTGTGAATTTGCGTTTGTTGTTGTAATTAATCAGCCGCCGAACAGCCAAGCATCTCTTCTCCCCTTCAACCCACTTGGTTGCCGGTCCGCAAAAGTTGTGGACTTGTATGAACCTGTCCGTGCGGGGGGAAAGGTTGGAAACCACTGCCCTAGGTGAGGCCCTGATTGCGGGGGCTTTCAAACTTACTATTGATAAACAGTACATCCGCCATCTGATGGGCTTCATGCCATCATGTCCAAGACGGACAGATGACCGTCTTATTGTTTGATGCCTCTTTCATATACGGTTGTCGACGAAAGGGCAGGGAGCCTGGGGGGAATTTGGTTCTGAGTGTGGATGGCCCCTGTCAAAAGCTACTACTGGCCCCATATATCCATAATATAATACTTCAAGCTTTCATGATTATCTAATATTTAACATCTTTATACTGTACAATTGTGTCCATGGCCAGGCTTGGGGAGTAACGGAAGACATGTACCGCCGTTATGAAATCAGATTACAAAAAAAGAAGAAGTAACTATTCCATTACAGTTACAGGGAAAAAAACATGTAATAAGATTACAGGTACATTTATTAAAAATGGGAATTACATCGAAGGATTACAATTTCTACGATGAGTGCGAAAGAGGGCGAGAGAGAGAGAGGGACAGAGCGAGACAGAGCGCGTGCAAGCCCGTGCGAGTGAGACCGTTGCTACATGTCGGGGAGGTGGGAATGAACAAACGAACTGACTAGTCGTATCCCCCACATGCGGGCAGTTTGAAAAAGCTTTACGGAGGAGTTAATGGCGACCGGTATTCACTGGAACTTACTCGGAGCGAAAGTTTGAGCTAAGAGTCCAGCGGCATGCTACGCGCTGTAACTTCTTGCTAGCTAGCCCGCTAGCCTACAACCATAATGTGAGTTACACCTTCCAAACAAATCTTCCTCCCACCAATTCACTATTTAAACATCATGCACAACATATACATGGCTAAACTTGTGACTGGGATAAAAGTTCATTTTGCAGTTGATGTCATCCTCATTGGATGACTATCTATCTATCTATCTATCTATCTAGTTGCTTTTAGTGACAGTTCGAAAACAGCATATGGCCTTCAATCAATCAATAATCAATCAATCAATAGCCTACATGCTTTTTAATTACACAAGAATTTTTGCTATTTGTAGGCTGCCCGAGTCCTTGTTACCCGCAAACAGCAGGGGCACATTGTATAGAATATATATTGAGGTGATATTTATTTTTATTTTGTCTTCAAGAGCATACTCAATATTGGAGTAACCCAAAAGTAATCCAGTTACATTACTTTAATATTATTGTACTTGGATTACATTACTAACTACATTTTTTAGCAGGTAACTTGTAACTGTAATGGATTACATTTTAAAAGTAATTCTCCCAACCGTGTCCATGGCTATAATCGGTTGCGAATAATTTACTCGCACTGTCTCAAATTTTTTGGGGAAATGTGACCATTTAGGGGCATTCTGTGAGTCTGGTGTAGCACAACTATGCATATGAAGTCTGCGGCGGGCACAAAGCCAAAGCGAAATACCATCACGCACCCAAGTCAACACAACAACTTTGTCTGACATTCGATTGTGTGTCAGTTTTTAGAAACTAACCCCGATAATGCTTTTCTTAGCTAAAGTTAATCTCTGCTAACACTGGAGCTGTTTACCTTTTGTCTTTGTGATGGTAATACTTCCATGTAGTAGTCACTTGAAGTTGGTGGATCTTTGTCTAGCATAGCTGCCAGGTCATGGGCAAAGAGACTAGTGTGGGGGCATACATTCAATATTATCTAAATTACTTGCACTGTTATATCAAAATGTGGCAATGTTCAGAATGGCTTGATTACAGAAACATGTTCAGAAATTGACAGTACATAGAAATTCTCATGACATTTGTTAAATTGTTTTGGTTAAGGTTGGCAAAAGTCCTCGCCACTAGGATGGATGAGGTGGCATTTATGACCTATACTGCAAGCAATAGCAGTGGCAGGAGCCAAGCAAGGATCAAGATTTTTTGGTAAGATTTCATTGTGAATATTTTGGCCGTATGTCTGTGGTATACATATATTTAGGTCTGTGGATTGCCTGCCCACCCATCAAGTGTAAAATAAAAGAGCCCCAGCAGTGCTTCCCAAGACCCAAAACATAATCAGCCATATTTAATATGGATGAATACAATATACCAAATTCTATGTTGGATGTTGTGGCACGTACGTCGTGTTTTTTTTCTTTTTACAGTCAGTGTGCCAATATTAAGTAAGCTTTTTTCCTCACTGTGGAAAATAAGTGACTTCCCTGTAAATCTTTGACTATTTAACACACCTTTTGCATAGACGTGCCAGTGGCATTGTATGTCACTTTGTTTTATGGCTCTTACTCTGAAATCTGGGCTTGAATTCCCATAAAGTGCAAAACTGAGGGTGGAGGCAGCTTGTTTCCTCATTGTTTTAAGTCAGACCAGTCAGAGCCTCTTGCCAGATAGTTGTAAGCATTTTTTTTAAGCAATGTTAAATACTTGTGTGTTTTTTTCTTTAGCTTTTGACCTCATTGCACTTGATCGACTGATTGAATTGGAGTGACTGTCAAGATGCGTTCCAGTGCGGATGGACAATCCAGCCCCCACAGCAGAGGACACACAAATGACAATAACAACAACAACAACAACAACAACAACAATGGCAGCATCAATGAGAACAGTGGGAATTCTGGTTCTCAGTATGCACTCTGCGCTCTGGGTGTTGGACTCGTGGCCCTCGGCATTGTCATGATCGTATGGAGCGTGGTGCCTGCAGGCCCGGCTGCTAACAACAACAACAATAGTAGTGCAGGTGGAGGAGAAGGTGATTCTTCTGGGAACAGGAAAAGCAAAGCTTCCTCTGTGGCCTTTGTCCTGGTGGCCTCGGGGGTGGTCATGCTACTGTTGTCCTTGTGTCTGGGGATGAGGAACAAGCAGAGGGAGCAGCGGAGGCTTCAGGAGGCCCAGAACCGCAGAGGTGTGACAGCCAGGGAGAATGGCGATGTAGAAAAGTAAGTGAAATTTCAAAAATCACAATGCAGTGTTGAAAATAAATCTAGTGTAATTCGCTCGTGATATTGGGCTGCCCTCAACAGTGAAAATACAATGAATGCTTTTAGTGTATTTATTATCATCGCTCAGATTCTGTTTTGCCGCTCTCGCAAGTAGGTAGTAAACGCTCACATTTTCCTCTGCCCCCAGTAATCATGCTAATCAAAGCCTTTGTTTTGGAACAGCTTGCTGAAGTGAGCTCAATGGTGTGACTACGTTTACATGCAGTCAGTATCCGGGTCAAGGTCAGAATTCCGGTTTCTGAAACAATCGAGGAAACTTACATGCTCATTTGTGCTCGATTGGAATAACCCGTGAGGACCGCGACGCGCGGACAACTATATTACATAAATAACGTCATTTCCGCTTTTAACTTATTATACATTCAATAAAATACATTATATTTATGTCACTCACCACTCTAAAAGAAGTAGTCGGTTTCCTCCTCGCTCCAGGAGTGTGGTTCTTTGCTGCAAGCATCATGTTTGTTGACAACGGCTTGAGTATTTCCGGTGAGTTCCAGAAGCACGGACTTATATACTTGTATTTACTGTATGTGTATCTAGGCACAAACTGTAGCGTTTTCACTAGTTTGTCTTGATGTGGGCTCTTTGCCTTTCAATCTATGTAGTGTGCTGACAGCAGACCATCAAATGTGATCTGTAAGCATTTTCATTGTTTCAATCACCACTTTAGCTTTTTACAATCACCAATCGTGCTATTTATCTCTTCTTGCTTCTATTTTCTGCAGCGCCGAACCAGACACCCAATGCTATGCTGTGCCCACATATGAGGAGGCAGTAGGCAGTAGCCAGTACCCTGTCCGTCAGAGCAACCTTCAGCCCAGCTCCTCCCAGCTCCCCTCCTACGATGACTTGGTCCAAGTTGATGGGGTGCAGTATGAATTTGAAGGTCCAGAGGTTGCGGATCCCGGATCGCAGCCTGGCCCCACCTCCGGTGCCACACCTGCGGCTGCTTCTGCCTCAAATCGGAAACCTGGTAAAAGTGCCCGCAAACTTCTCCCCATCAAAATCCGGAGGATCAAATCGGAGAAGGTGCCCAATTCTCAACCGGGTGCTGGGATCACAATAGAACCTCTCACCCCGCCACCACAGTATGAGGACAAGGTGCCTCCCCTCTGATGTTTACTTTTCAAACTTGGACAGTAACTAGGACCAGATCAGGACTGGCTTTGGTGATAGAACTCATACCCAGCACTCCCCCATAGCATCTTCCTGTCAGTTATGGTATCAAGTTCATGTCATGCAATCATTCCAATCAAAGAACACAGACTTGTACTTAGAATTTGTGCAGCATATGAGTCTGAGGTGGACAAGCACCAAATGTACTTTCTCATCATACCTATGTAGATTCCTTTGATGAAGCAGATCATGAGACTTCACTGGGGGTTATATTTGTGCGCACATGAGAACCGGGCGAGCAGGACCAGGAGCAGCTGTTCAAGCGACTCTCCCGACTTCAGCCAGCAGAGCGAGTGACGTTTGTCTCTGCAGGCTTGACCCCATCTACCATAAGTGTTAACACACACCCACAACCTGAGTGGCTGTGATATCATTGCTTTTGGAGCTTCGCAACAAACACGAGACAGCTTGGATCGGTGTTGGCTTCTGTTCAAGCAGCACATCCTCTTACTATGTAAGACCAACATGCCTTTCATTCTGTGAACTCTGGAATGGAATTCAGAGGGAATTTGTACTAAAATTAGCAGCAGTATTCAACATTTTTCCAGCACAGCAATATGAGTATGGTCACTTTACCAACGTGACCCACAACATCATATTTCGACAGGAAGACATGCATTCACACATTATGCTAATTAACAATTGGATAGTGCCTGGTGGGATACATTGTGCTCTTCTATGTCCATGCCTTTCTACTTTTTCTAACGTCCGTTAACACATGTACACACACACACAAACTCTTTCCAGTAAAACTGGACATTATACTTACTGTACTACACAGTGCAGAATTTTTCCATTCGATCCCATTCTGACGACGTGTCATTTGTTAGCATTTACAAAAAGGAGAAGAGAAGTGTTTCCATCAACTTACATGTTGAATTTGAAACACATTTTTATAATATTAATATATTTTACATTTTGTAATTTTTGTTTTTAACAATGTTGTGGAATGTTTATTTTTCATGGGATGGTGGTGGCGTGGTTAAACAGAAATGGGAGTCTATCTATATATAGTTTACCTGTTACAAACGCATGATTATTTTTCCCCCCCAATGTATTCTTTCAATTATATGCCCATCGTCTCTACCCCCACTTTGCATTTAGACTGCCCCTACTTCAATACTTACTACGGCCTAACTGGCTTCTGCTGTTACCAATTCAGTGTCAGTTGTTCTCTTGAAAACATCCTGCATGTAGGGAAAGAGGTAAACAAGGGAACAATAGAAGAAGCTTGTGAAAAGCCAAGGGGCCTGGCTTCACATAATCGTCACGGGAATAGCAGTCGAGCTCCCACAGCAGCAGCTTAGACTCCAGTCCACTGGAGGCCTTTTTTGTGTGTGTGTGTTGTCGTCTTATTCAAGATGACCAACAGAGAGTCTCTTTGAGTGTGCAGCTGCACTGTTCTAACAGCAAGGCTTGCTCATCAACCAAGGCTTGACTCACGGCCCTGTTTTCACCTCCGAGCATGCTGGCAATGAGCCACACAGCACAAGGCTCTCCCTTCAGCGGCAAATGTTGCCATTAGCATGCAGTCTTTTATCAATACCTGCCAAATGTCAGATGAAAATAACACACGTGGGAATAAATGGATCGAACTTTGCAAGTCTTCTTTTGCCCTGTGTTTGAATGGGGTGGTGTAGTTAATGGGAAAAGAGGAATAAAGGATACACAGCAAGTATTTGCGTGAAGCAACAAAAGTCAATTTAGTCACTAATATCTACTGGAATAACCTTTCTCTGTTGTATTTACTGTTTGTGGTCATGGGACCTCATTTCCTGGCAAGATTTTATCTTCCTGAATGATTTTAATATGATGCTGGTAATAATGTTTCTCCAACGACGAACGACGATGGCAGAAAAAGTTGTTTTCCATTGAGATTCTGAACATATTTATGCTGTTTCATGTTTTCTAGGACTTACATTCAAAAGATTTTTGATGTATTGTGAAAATATTTTGGTAAAAAAAAATCATTTTCACCCACTGAACGGGAAAGCAATTTATTTTGAGAGTATTATATTGTAATAAAAATGTTTCAGTGAACCATGTTTGCTTTTATTTATTATGAACTTTGAAAGAGGAAAATAGTGATATTGTATGAGTAGGATAAGTGTAGTAAGCTAGTAGCTTTTAAGATTGCTCAGCTATGGTCACACTAAACATTTTTATTTCTTACGATAAGAAGAGAGATTAGGGTGAGCAAAGCAGACCCTGGAATGAAACCAGTCATTTTATTGAGTGTCACATTTAAAAGACTGACAATGTGACAGAAGGTTTTCCATTGCTGTGGTTCGAATTAGATCATTTCAGTTGGCCATTTTCCTGATGACAGAAATTTGAACAGCTGCATCAGTAGTTGCTCTTAACCTGCAGACACAAGAAGAAGAAACATTACTGTCATACACACCATGTTTGATGCAAATGTAAACAACGAAAATGGCTGAATGCGATAAATAGCTTGTTGTTCTGGTTACCACAGACATTCCAAATCACGTTGTGTTACGTGAATCTATTTCAAATAACCAATTAAAGTTACAATACATGAATATAAATAAATTTCTGTTTTAAATCTTGTAAGTTGTAAATTATATTTTGCCATTCACAGTCTGTCTCTCCACGGTGCTCGCCATTAGTGAGTGACGTCTAATTTAAGCCAGTGACTGAGGTCAGTGACGTGGGTTTCTGTTTTTGTTTTTTTTCTGACTTTGCAACTGGAAAAGTCCGACTTCCAACTTTCCACGAATGCAGCCTTAGACTGGTGAAGGTGATTCACTTTACAAAATCCGTTACTTACTCTATCTATCCAGTCCAGATAGGAGCTGACTTGAGTAAACACAGTCGGCTTCTGGAAGAAGTTACAGTCCTGTCCTGAACCAAAGCTCACCACGCCATGTATGGTCCAGGAGTCGTCCGGGTTCTGGCAGTTTAAAGGGCCCCCAGAGTCTCCCTGCAAGTCATACACAAGTCACAAATCCAACATGTTCCACTTATTTGTTTACTATCTAAGTGACTTAATTCACAAATTCCTTTTCAGCTCACATTGCAGCCAGCAGTGATGCCGTCTCCACCAGCGCAGACCATCTTGTCAGTTGCCAGGACACCCCACCAATCGGGCTGCGAGCAGGTGTCATGGCCGATCACGGGAAGGAGAGCCTGCTGCAGGATGTCAGACGGAGCACCTTCAGCTGGGAGAAACAACCGACATGCTAAGACGCAGGGTTGGGAGGGTTACTTTTAAAATGTAATCTGTTACAGTTACAAGTTACCTGCTAAAAAATTTAGTTAGTAACGTAAATCCAAGTACCATAATATTAAAGTAATGTAACTGGATTACTTTAGGATTACTCCAATATTGAGTATGCTCATGAAGACAAAATAAAAATAAATATCATCACAATATATATTCTATACAATGTGCCCCTGCTATTTGCGAGTGATAGGGACCCGGCAGCCTACAAATAGCAAAAATCCTTGTGTAATTAAAAAGCATGTAGGCTATTGATTGATTGGTTGATTGATTGGTTGATTGATTGATTGATTGGTTGGTTGATTGATTGGTTGATTGATTGATTGATTGATTGATTGATTGAAGGCCATTTGTTGTTTTCGAACTGTCACTGAAAGCAACCACAGCTCATAGATAGATAGATAGATAGATAGTCATCCAATGAGGATGACGATGTGTGACATCAACTACAAAATTAACTTTTATCCCAGTCAAAAGTTTAGCCGTGTATATGTTGTGCATGATGTTTAAATAGTGAATTGGTAGGAGGAAGATTTGTTGGGAAGGTGTAACTCACATTATGGTTGTAGGCTAGCGGACTAGCTAGCAAGACACTACAGCGCGTAGCATGCCGCTGGACTCTTAGCTCAAACTTTCGCTCAGAGTAAATTCCAGTGAATACCGGTCACCATTTCTTCCTCTCGTCTGTGAAGCTTTTTCAAACTGCCCGCGCGTGGAGGACACGACGAGTCAGTTTGTTCGTCCCCACCTCCCCGACATGTAGCAACGGTTCCACTTGCGCTGGCGTGCACGCGCTCTCTCTCTCTCGCCCTCTCGTCCTCTTTCGCAATCTCTCTCATCGTAGAAATTGTAATCCAGGAAGTAATCCCCATTTTTTAATAAATGTACCTGTAATCTGATTACATGTTGTTGTAATGGAATACAGTTAAAACATTTTGTAATCTGATTACGTAACAGCGGTACATGTATTCCGTTACTCCCCAAGCCTGCTAAGACGTCAGTAGCTATGGGATTGTGGTGTTGGTTCTGCCGTATGACGAAAATCCTTTTGATTCAGTTTATAAACATATCACGAAATAGGATCCCATAACACTTTATTACTATTTCAATTTCTTTACTATATCATTCCTAAAAATAAATGGCTTACAGTTGAGTTGCTTAAGCTTAAACATTCAAATATGGCAAATATGGTTAACTGTCCTCCACGAGCAGCCCAAGCTAAACGTAGCTTGTACCTGGTATTGGCAGAAATTTGGCCTTTGATTTAAGTCTTAAACCAGCCTGGCCCTGCTTGAGATAAACTGAGATTGGGCATTCTCTGAGTAGTATGGCCATTACTAATACTAGTATGCGTCCTCTTACTACTCCACCAAACCGTCTGCAATAGCGACTATATTAGATGCTGACAACCATGGTACTCACTGGACAACCGACCCCAGCCAGTTATGTAGCATGCAGTGCCATGGGGAAGGACGACATTACGTTGAGGGAGGCAGCATGGCATGATTGTGCCAGTAAAGACCACGGGGCTGGAGAGCTTGATCAGGGCAATGTCGTTGCTGCAAAAGCCACATGCAGCATGACATACAAAGCAAATCATTGTATGTTAAAAATTAGAATGTTCTGACACCTCAACAAGATCTTTTTTTCATATGAGGCATTTCTGATGTAAAGTAATGTGAATGGTTGTCGTGTGGATGATGTTACCGGCTGAGCAGGATGTTGTAGCCCTCATGGGGGATGATCTGGGCCGCTCTCCGAGCTACCGAGTTCTCCTCACTCGACTTTAAGCTGTGCTTACCCACTTCCACTCTATAGTTGTAACGAGCACTGTGGGATGGCACATGACAGTGTTTCCTTTGTGAGATTAGACGGGAGTATCGACTTGTTCTGTCTGTTTGTTGGGGAAAATCTAAAAATAAGGAGCCACTCCAATTACGCCGGTACATGATCTTTTCTCCTAGATCTAATCAGCACTCAAGCAGCAGCATTTTGCATCAACTGGAGAGAGACTGGCTCAAGTCACACTACAGTTTACATAATTGCATGACATCAAGAGATTTTTTCTTTTAATAATCACGGTGATTACAGATGTGTGACATTGGTTTTGTTTGTTGCTGGTGGTAACATGGCCCCAAAGTCAGGGCTGCAACTAAGGATTTAGCCCTTATCTGTCCAGCTGCAGAGAGAGATTTGCTAGAATGTGACCATAGATAGATTTTCTTTTTCTTTTTTTCTTCCTTTTTTTTTCTTGAGAGATAAATTATTGTGGAATTAAAGGTTGAACAGCTTCCACTCTTCTGGGAACATGTTTGACAAGATATTGAAGGGACTCTGTGGGAATTGTAGCCATCTTCAGCCTGAAGAAAATTAGGAAACTCCGAAGCGGAAGTGGGGGCAGGAATGTTTCTGTGAAGAACCCCCTCATTGACAAAGGTGCCAGGAAGACCCTTCCTGACTACATATATGATGCTTTTAAGTCTATTGTTTGTTTGTGGTAATATATGTCATGAGGTGGGGGAGCATTCATGACAATTAAATACTGGTCCCCAAATTTGGTGCGGCATCCCCCAAGTCACTTGTATTGAACCTGACTGTGGGCACTTTGTTCAAGGTTTTTAGAAGTAGCTGAGGCACGCATCATAGTTATTTGCTGCCACCCTCTGGCCATATAGTTCTACTACAACAGATAAATCAACTGTACATTTTATTCTTTGAGGACTAGATATAAACTAGCATTGTGCTAAAATCTGGTGCAGCCATCTTTTTAATTTTACTGCACACTGTCCATTTAATAAACTAAATTCAAATTCACATCCAGTCCTGGGACATATTTTCCATTAATCTCACGACATATCACCTAATGAATTGTCGCAAAAATGATGATATAATGAAGATCTTGTCTCAATTTATTCACAAATGTATTTACCTTCTTAGTCTGAAATTTTAGCCTGTTTTGTTGAAGACAAAGCTATTGTATGAATGTCAACAGGTGGATACGCCGGTTAATTGTAACATCTGACAGCCTGAGCATTGAAATATTCTGCCTGTCACGATCTGTTGCTGGAGTAGATAGATGAACTGAGATAACTTACTTTAAATTATTCTCCCTGCTGGCCTTTGGGCAGTAGTACACTCGGGACTGGTCGCCAGCCAATAACGGCACATACTGACAAGCATCTATTGACCTATTGACAAATTTTGGTCTTCGGCACAACTGGCATGCACATATTTTGAGGGGGGGTGAAGTAGCTTGTTTCTCTTTGGGCACTCAAACCAGCACAAAAATGAATTGAATACAGTATGCAAACTTTGCACCGAGATTCAAACCTGAGACCTTTGGACTGTCAGGCATACATGCTTACAGCACCACCATGCTGCCTGCTAATAAAGGTTCATTAGTTGGGAAGTACTAGTGTTAGTACAGGTTCCACATAGTCTGGTGATGAAAGTGTCCACATTTCTCTTTTGTTCAGTCTTACTTGATGCAATGTGCGGCAGTGAGGACCCACTCGGTTGCAATCAAGGTTCCCCCACACACATGACTCCAGCGCCCACTGCTGTCAGACTGAAGAGAAACCTGTATAGTACAGCGAGACAGCAGGCAGTTGTATATAGTGAAAATATTTTAATATTGTGACAATTATGAATAATATTATTGTAATAAATAAGTATTTTTAATGGAGTGTTGCTAAAATGGACCGTATTTGAAAAACTGTACAGACAAACACATCCCAATAGTGGGACTTCACCTGCCAGGGCCAACTGTGTGGCTTGGCGTCCACACCTGCTACCACTCGACCCAGCACAGGAGGGTAGGTGGGAAGGCCGCATCCACAGACTAAAAATATGTCAGCAAAACAATTTAATGTTCCTTTTTGACATGATAGCAACATCTTCTAATCAACACGATACTCAACGCTTTAACATCAAACTGTAACATTCAGGCAATATGTAACGTAAAAACGTCAACATTCTTACCGTCAACTACCATTAAAGTGAGAAGAACCAGATTCCTCATGACTGCTTTGTGTCCAAATGGCTGTCCTCAGAAAAACAGCACCATATGCAGAGAAATTCAAACAAATGTTAAGCAGGGAGCGAGGACTCAACATGTGGTGAGTGGAAGCATTTTCCCATCACTGCTTCTCTTATGGAACATTGGGTTCTTTGGTTTCCGTAATTATGTCATGAATGAGAATTTTGTATAATGAAACACTCAAAATAATGAATGCAACTAAAACATGGTGACATATATTATACAGATACATGTCAATCAATTACAAAGTAGAATATTGTATAAATGATAATTCATTATTTCAATAACCTAATTCAAAAAGTGGAAGCACCTGATAGATAGATTTATTAGATACACACAGAAAATTCATTTTTAAAAGGTCAAGTGAATTTCGAGAAATAATTTTTTACGGTTTCCACAATATTCATAAGATTCACCTGTATGTTGCAAAGTGACATAACCTTTTTTTGTTAAGGAACTGTACACCTTTTCGATATAAATGTACGTATAATTTCTCTCTTTTTTTCCTCGCCCACGCAATTATAATCTGTCTGTTAAAGTCAAATTTAGGTATTCAGTCTTTCTTTTAGATGCCTGACTGAGACATCTGTGAGGTTCCCATGGAGGTTATCTTTGGCAAAAAAAAAACTCCCAATAGTAAACACCTAAGCTCTACCTATATTCAAGGTTTATTTCTTAATTTTTTCATCCAAATCAACATTTGGTCAAACCGGAAACGATTTATGTATTCATATGCCAACGGCTCACCCTGCCATCCGGATGATTGTGGAATGAGTTTTGTCAATTGGTGATTGTATAATTCTTAAACAGCATTGCAATACTGTACATGGCTTCTTAAAAGGCAAGTCAACACTTCTTCAATATGTCAAGCAGAAACAGACATTTTCCATACACAGATATATACTGTAACATGAATGTGCGGTGAAGCACACCCATAGCCATAACATTAGGAACAACTACAACCAAAACATACCTTTAAATTTGAAGTTTTACTACATATAATATTTCAATTATATTTAATAATATTTCAATATTTGAAAAAAAATTCTCCGTACTACATGAAGTACCTGGTGTGTGTATAATACTCATTTGTTGTATTATTTTCTTGAAAATAACTCAAAACATATTGTGCCCGCATTGGTAGTACTGCAGTATGCCACAAGAGGGTGACAACATAATTTTATTTGGCCTTGTGAAAAGACTCCAGCATTTTTCTCAAAGTACAAAAAAGTGTATTTTACTTACTCACTGTACTGAATGTGGTAAAATTACACAAGAAACATATGTTAATTACTTAATATAAAGAAAACTGATCAATTTTGACTTTTCCTTTGTCCAAAAGCTGCAAGAAAGTTCCTCGAACAGGGGTCACTAACTCCTTTCCTGGAGGGCACCTGCATATTTTGGATGTTTCTCTCCTCCAGCTTTAGGATCGTTATCAGGTTTCTGCAGAGATTGCTAATAAGCTGATGATATGAATCTGGTGTGTTGGAAGAGGGTAACAGACAAAACATGCTGTATAGGTGCCCTCGGGGACCGGAGTTGGTGACACCTGGCCTAGAGTTATGGCTACATATTTTTGCCCCCCATTTTCGCTTACTTTAAGTTTTGTTCATTTCTTACAGATACATTTGAGTAGTTTATATATTAATATTGGTATCACATTTTATTATCATTAAATCTTTCATAACACACAAGACAATTGGTCGACCTTTGACCTTGTGAAGTAGCATTATTAAATAAAGTTTTGTGTTTTATGGTGAGTCATAAAAGTATGATGGAACACCCACTACCTCCCCTCCACTACTATTTAGTGCCATCCATCTGGTATGTGTACCTCGAATGTGATAGAATTAAAAAAGTAAGCAACACATGAAACCACTATTGACCATTTGCATCGACGTCACGTGATCACGTGACTGCCCTATGACGGACGGCGGAAGGAAATGATTGTTGAATGGAAGTGGACGTGACCCGGAGTGACTTGTTATTGCTATTTTACAAATTAAAAGTTATTATTGCCCATAGAGCTACGGAATCTATTACTTCAACCAAAGTTCGCCTGTCAGTCGAAGTTGCACATTTAGTCGGGACTCGTAGAGCGCGATATTTACGTAAGTTGGAGATCGCTAGTTTGAAATCAGCCCCTTACCTTCTATCGCCTGCTGTTTTTACCAAGTTAATCAAATCGCCGACTTTGCCGGAATTCACAGCGCACGACCTATATCATTATGCAGTCAATGCCGTCTCTCCTCCTTACACTGGGGCTGATTTAAAAGCTTGGCGCTGGCTGAGTCTCTGGGACGAGATGCTACGCTCACACCGTGGGACAATATGCCTCGGGTAAAACTTGTTTATCATGCTAACTGACTTATTTTGAAATAGTCCGTTCTATAATGAATCGGTGTGATGATGTTATGTTACTATGTTTACTAGCATGGAATAAATGACTATCGTAGTGGCAAGCTATGCAGTCATTTCATGAATATGACTCCGGCTCCAGAGTGATAAACTCCAAGCACAAAGACGAAATCCCCCATTATTAAACAGTCTTAACCACTTCAGAGTTTTGAAAAAGGTGCATTTTAAAACTAAGCTGTGTGTTCGTGCAGTTGGAGTGGACGCTAACTACCTGGCTCGTTAATGTGATTTGAAACACGCAATTCGACACCTCCGTTACAATCTTTGTTAGAGCGTACGTTTACTAGTAAAATGTATGAACATTTATCTACTAATCTCGCAAAAAATGATCGCTGCAAATCCATGAATACTTTGTGGGCTGCCAGTCCTTTCTGTTGATTGTTGCTATCAATCGACGTCGTTCGTCTTCATTAGTAGGTATGTGATAAAAAAATTGGTTTACTCAGCAAGATATGACCATTTTATAAGATAATCGATTAGATAAAGGACTTTACGCTGTACGAGATTCAATGGTTACAATACAGGCAAGTAAGTGGCTCTTTTGCCGTCCAGCGTCCCGTAGGGGGCGGTTCCATGAGGGATGTGTTGTCACGTGCAAAAGGTCAATAGGTTAAGTTCATCTTTGAAGGGCCCTGTGAAATGGCTTCTAAAAACACTGACTTTGGGAGCCAAATTTTCAAAACTTTTTTCTTTAACAGGCTGATCTTGGCCCTTAGCTTTGGTCATACCAATATGATATTGCTTTGAGCATACGTCTGTGTAGTCACAGTACAGTGAATACCAAACAACATTAATACAGAAAAAAATCTTGCTATTGTGTCAGACCTCAAGTTTGGTGGTTTCACTATTGCAATGCACCACATACTTAAGCATGCTGCTCAAACCGAGAGGGTTAGCACCCTAATCGGCGGGGCTTTAATAGCATATAGCTGAAGTCATCATCGCTGTGAGTGTGTGTGTATGTGTGTGTGTGTGGGCATCATGGGACAAAGTAGCCTTTATGCGGTGTGCTGAGGCTGAGCTCCAAGGCAGAAACATTGTTGAGCATTATAACATTGTGTAACTAAAAGCACATGTTCCAAAGTGGAGGACAGACAAACGCAGACTGACTGGACTGCTACTCAACGTCAAAAAACGACAGTTGAGTACGCGGAGGGAATACAACAGATGAAGATGTTTGACTGACACATTTGTCAACGGCCTTCCCTGAAAAATAAAAAATAATTACGCTTGAGCTATGCAAAAAAAGCGATGCCATTATGGTAGCCACTGCTTTACTAATTGTTTGATGAATTATGATTTGCTTGGATGTGGATTAAGGTTGACTTGACTGACACATACCCATTGTCCATGTGTAAGGTCAATGTGCCTCACCCAGTCTTGTCAGTCTGAAGAAGTTACAGTTAGTATAAAAAAAATTCTGATTAGAAATGTTGGACCCTGTAACAAATTATTTTAATTTCCATTATTTGCTATGGGAAAACATGTTTTGAAACCCAGAATAGCTTTCCAGAAAAAAAAACTGTGTTGTACCTTGGATCCCCTCGAAGGTGAGAATGAGGATTTTTGCAGATTCCATTATTTTAGCGGACCTCACAGGTTCCTCCTAATCACATTGGCTATGCGTGTCTCAGCTATAGATGCTCTCCAGCTCTTTAGATCTACAATACTACTAAGTCGTCTAAATACAGCTTTGTTTGATTATCAGAGAGTTTGTTGCATGCTTGTGGCCACACAAAACCCTGACCGCCACCTCACCGTCAGATAATCAACTTTTCCCATATAGGAGTCGGATTTGCCCTAACACCAAATCCTTTAAGCACCCTCACCTTCACCTTTCCAATGACCTCACAGTGCTTCTCCATCCAGTATAAACACCAGAAGATCCTCACAGTCTGTTGCCTTGCTTCCTGGATTCTCAACAGTATCCCCACACCCTCCCATCCCTAACCATTCCCTGACCACCTCAGCCTCCACCTCTACATGATACGATATGCCAATCCCAATCTAATTTATAGAATATTTTGGCGGTAACTGTATACGACAGCAGGGGAGATAACATCTCCAGGCTCCTGTGAGGGACAGGAACTCTGCTGTATGTACTTAATAACATGAACTGCTGAAAAGGACCTGGGCCGGCACTTTTGCAGAGGAGCACGTCAGTGAGATGGATAGAGAGTGGGGTGGGGTGGGGGGCTAATTGAGACCATGTGAGCCCCCCACCCCCTACATCCAATGGACCGGATTAGAGACGAAACGAAAACCCTCTCAGACCGCTTTCAATTAGATGCGCCCAGAGCAAAAGTGGGTGAGACTAGCATAACCTGAAAATGCAGGTCTTATCTATTTATTTATTTTTTACCATTAATTATCAATGGTTGTGTCACTTTTACATCGCCTGGATAGATTGGTCTTCCCACGATACATGCTGAATTCAAATTAATTTACTTTGCTCCTCTTTGTTTATTTATTTAACTGTTTATATTAATTTCATTTAACTGATTTTTCTTTATGACTTGAAATGAAGAGTTAATCATTTGTTAAATCGAATTACTGTATATTGAAGGTGAATGTTCACAATTTTACTAGCGTCCAGAGCACTCTTAGCATTAGGCTATCTCGTTGAATGGGTAAGCTTGCCCTGAACCTAAAATCTATCATCAGTATTTCTAGTTGAGTTTTCAATTGCCCACACCCCCTTCATTTGCCGCCTCCCTGCTCCCAACCCTTTTGTACGAGCTGCCACATGAAGCCCTCACATGTTTTGCTTTTCAATGGCATGAGGCATGCGGAAATCCTGATTGGTCCGAATAGGCTGTTTATTTTCACAGTCTTTAAACATTTTAGGAAAACCCCCTCGTCGTAAAAAACTGACAGCCTAAAATCTCTGTGTTATGCTTTCAGCATCCTTTAACTCAAAGTGAAGGCTTTATATGCATTCAGTACTCCCGTAAATATTTTAAAAGCCAGATTCAAATTTTTCAAAAAGGCACAAACTCTCGCAATCCCTAACAAAATGTTATTACAGGACAAAGCTTGGTTTCATATCACATTTATACTTTTTTTTTTTTTAACAGTGAGAGAAAGCCCTGAATATAGAGCATTTATGAACAGCTTTTGGAGTATTTTTTTCTTTTACTTTTTCAATTAGTATCTGTCGACCATGCCATGATGATAATGTACAACCATAGTTCGTTTTAGTTTCTGATCAAATTATAGCTGCCATTTTACAAATTCACACAGTTCTTTAACTGCTAATGTTTACTCTCTGATGTTGCACACGCCTCTTTAATGTACTTTTATAGCCTCATTGTGTATCATTACATCTCACTTTTGTCGATTTATTTGTGTAGTGCTAATCTTTAACAGTGTCCTATTAGCAGTTGTCGGAAGAACATCTGAGGATCTGATGTTAATTTGCACCACTGTGTTCTTGTTCAAGGAGAACAGTCCTAGTAATCACCTGGAATAAAGGATTCAATGGCTTTTGTGCAAGACAATAAAGGAGGTGTTTAGAAAAGAAGGATACGACACAGGATGAGGTAAAATGAAGTGAAGACGACTCGAACATTCAATGCCAGATGACGGTGATGCCGCGTTCAACCAGGTGCAAAAGGAGCATTGAGTTAAAATTGTTTGGCAGAAGAAACTGTGAATCCCAGACACTGCACTCAACGAGCTAATTTGACCACTGCAAATGTCGCTAAGGCAGAGTTTTTCAATTACCTATTTTTGTTACGACCATCCAGAAAGAAGAAACATTTTGTGCGTCCCCAACTCTTCACCATAACTATAAATAGTCAAATAAAATAATATAATTTGTCAAAAAAATTGTTGTAAGTATACTCCGCAAGCTAATACTCCTTGCGTGCATCTGACAAGGAGAGCACTACTGCCATCTACTGTAGTAGATGTGCAATTACACTTTATTCTCATTAAAATATACTTGTAAAATGTTTCCTCGGTGGCATGCGACCCCCTGGCATCGATCGCACTGCGCCCCCTATTTGAGAAGGACCGAACTAAAAAGGTACAAATTAGACCAATCAACCAAATACAATAACCACAATGTCCAAAGAAAAAAAATCTCTGTGTTTGACGAGATTGATTGTAAAGTAGTCACAAGACAAAATATCTTTCTGAGGGTTAGTATAGCCCAATAAATTGTCTTAAATGTAACTTTAATTTAGGTTCAATGTTTGTGACATTAATAAATGACTTCCCCTAGTATTTAAAGTGTGCAAAAATGTGTTTGCTACTAAGAGTAAATCCATTCTACTGACCATCCATCTCCCTCTGCACTGATTAAAAAGAATCCAGTCGGTATCAATAAATATGGCACAACTCTGCCACACACACCTAAATCACTTCATCTTGTTGTTCGCTATATGAAGGAAATTACAGGGTAGCACCATATCCTCCAATTATCCAAACTTAGTCTATTTCTGTTTTTTAAACTTGTGCGGTGTATAGCTGAACATTTGTCTTTTTGAGCTAAAAAGCCGGCTCGAGAGCTTAGCGTACCAGGTTAAAGGCCAGAGTCATTGTCAGTCCCTATGAGGTAATTATGTGTTTGTGTTTAGACCATGTTGACTCCCCACTCTGCTTCTCCTCTGCACTCCATCTTTCTGAGCAAGTCGCCCAGTCACCCCCACCCTTCTTCCCCCTCCTCCCTTCGCTCTGTTGTGTGCACAAGTCGTCTCCCTCTGGGAAGAGGTGCATGAGATGTTGGCTCGGCCATACATCTCTGTCAAAATCTCTATGAATAAATTAACCTTTTAAAGATTAGTCCACCCTAATACCTCAGGGTTTTTTAAACAGAAGAGCGGAGCCCCTCCACCCGACCCACTGCACAGCAAGCCTCACCAACTTGGAGTTATTAAAAGAGAACTTACTTAGAGCAGGGGCAGAGCATTTTTTTCCCACCATACAACATCTATTTTTATATATGATCAGATTTTTGTTGACACTTTGTTTTTTCGAGAATTCTCCAATGTAATATTTGTATTGAGAATTTTATATTATTATATATTCGCGTGTATCGAAGAATGATGGACCTGCTCTCATTTGAATTACACTTAAGAACGCCTAATTCATAAAAAACATTTGAAGTGGAATAGTGGATCAAAGATCGTGCAGCCGAGCAGAGGACCCCCCCCCCAAACTCAAAGCAAGAACACAGAGAGCAAAGTAACAATGTTGTGGGATCACCTTAATTCATGAAGCATCCCATTAGAGGGCTCAAATGGGCTCTTAATGGACCTATAGGTCATATGTATACGGTTTCTGATGATTGCAGCATCTTTTAGCACCCGTTTTCTGAGGGAATTGCAATTTCAAGTACATAATATTATGAATATTATGTGTTATTAATAGCACTGGACCGGTAATACTGTAGTTTGGCGCCCTTAAATTTCATAGCCCCTTTCAGCAAACCATTTGTGACAGAGTTGAGAAAAAAAGTCGGGCCAAATTCACGCTACAGGCCAAAGACAATTTATTGCATATTTCTTGTTACGGAAGGGATGGAAAACTCCCGACTCTTCTGAAACAAATTCACACACTGAGACTGGACGCTGAATCACAGCAATGAATGGCAACAGCTAAATTAATCCTTATTGTACTTTGATTGCAATGACTGATTATATTTTCCTAAATATCTGCCAAGGCACGTATGTTACAGTGATCGTTTGAAATCTCAAATACTTTCATTGAGGCAAGATGTTTTTGTGCACTCTTTATTCTTACAATCTCTATAAATGCCCTGAAGGAAGTAAAGACTTATTTGCCGCATGAAAAATCATCAGCTCTTTATTGCTAGATGCATATACTGGTATGTGTGTTTGTTATTGAAAATGAGTGATTGTTCCTCTTTGGTACAAATGTCTCACTGAGGCCTCAAGCAGACAGCTCTTGTATCGGTCTTTTTTCAGCGTTCAAGTTATTTAGCCGCACATCTTGCCAAGTCTTCACATTGAATGTGTTTGACTTTACAGCAGTTTTGATGAACCAATTTTCCAAATTTTGGACTGAATTGTTATAACTGTGTATGTGTACTGTATACAGCTTCCACTGCAACGCAATGTAGTTTGTCATTGTTTTACAAATGTTAAAAATGATGCAGAACCTAACAGTGGTCTCTTGTTGGCAATTGGGCCAAGACTATCCACCTTGGTTTTCCAAACAAATCAGGATAATTATGAAGAACAGGTTTTAGGTTGAAATTCCTCGAAAAATAAACCATTCATGACTGAGAGAATATGACATGTATTGGCTATGTCACTGGTTTTAGGTTTCGCTCTTGGGGTAAGCAGAGGCGTCTCTTGGACTTCCTGAACTCTAACTTGTGCCAATTTGTGTACTTCAGACCTGGAGGTCTCCTCCTTCGTTATTTTGTCTGTATGGGGGGGTCAGTTAGGGAGGGGTGAAGGACAAGAGTTTCCCCATTCTGCTATAGTGCTTGCGGTCTTCGGTCTGCCCTGTTCGACCTCATCACTCAATCTTCGTTTAGCCCTGACAGTTTTAGCCAAGCACTCCTAGACTAATTTATTTCTGTAAAGACAAGCTTGGCCAAGGAGAGCTTCCAGTAAAAGGCCATTGCCTTAGCCACTGACCCGCACTCTGGCATGATGGCTAATTTAATTTAATTTCTGTTAGACGAGAGAAGGAAGCGGTCATGTCTCTACTACCATGAAAACAAAAGTCTACCATCTTTGGAAATGTTTGGCTACGCACATTTTCCCTTGAATGTATTTTTTCCCTTGACCCAAGGAAGGCATCTTATGATTAGAGGAAGAGGGTCATGCTGATCTTGCTGCAAATCCTTAATGGCCGATGCCGTGTGGCTCACTGACATACAAAACACTTCCTCTTACAGAGGAAAGGGCAACGTGTTACCCAATTATATTAAGTTGTGACTTTGAAATTTATGGCCAAAATTTCAAAGTACAGTGGTGAAGGTAGTCTGCAATCCAAACTACCTACATTTTGGATGAACATTGATTACACATGTTGAAAGGGGACACTAAAACTAGTTGTTTGGTTGTCTGTAAAGCTTGCAAAATGTAATCATCAATGTGATTTAATTTCCTATATTGCTTTATATGCCTTAAGAACCTGGAAAGCAAGATTACTGATTTGTCCTTTGCGGAGGTGTTGGGGAAGAGGCAGTTTTTATTTTAGCACAGTAGGGGGCTCCAGAGTTCACATATTGAAGAGCTCAGCACATCTTTTGGTGTATGCCCTGCCCAGTGCTTTACCAGACCAACAACAGCAGCGACAATCCACATATGGAAATGCTTGATTTGATATAGTGTCATTTTACTTTGCAGAAATGGGTGAATGCAGCCCACCACGGCAATCTGGTTTTAGAACCAGCGCTACCAGGGGCAAGAAACGAATAATTTCGCCCCTAATTTGGCCCTATAATAATTCAGGATCAGATTTAGAATCAACCAAATAAATTCATTCAGATTACACTTCCCTGTCAAGTGGCCGCTTTAAATATGTCCGCCTTTGATTCATAAAGGAAATGCAGGAATATATTATTCAGGCTTTGCATCCTATTAAGCGTCAAGTATACTAGAAGAAGAAAAAAACACCCTATCATTAAGTTTGTGACCCAGAATCTAGTCTGTTTTTTTGGGGCACCCAATATATTGTATATTTATTAAATGTATACAAAGCTGATCCAGGCTTTGTATTTCCGAAACTTTGTTGGCCTCTTCCCTTCAGCCTTTTGGGTGTAGAAAAGCTCACTATGACTGACTGCGAAGGGGCGGGTGTGCATGTGTGTTCTCAGCCTGAGCACAAGGAAGTCTGCATGTATCATTCACATATGCCGAGCCTTCAGCCAAGTTTGCTGAAGGCATGGCCATGAACTAAGTTATGATACACATTGTCGGCTCTTCAAAATATGACGACAGTTTTGATTTATTGATATTTCCCAGATTAAAAAAGATGACGTTGGAACCTATCAGCACAACGGCGTGAGAAACTGCTTGTTCTAAACAAATGTTCCTGTTAAGATCAAGATGTTTTCTCCTTGCGGCCACTTTTGTGTTTACTGTGTCTGCTCAAGTGTGAGCAACCAAAACAGGGGTTAGTGTAAAATAGCGAAGGTTATTGCATTTTCACGGATTGCGGAGTAGACGTTATTCCCTGCATTCTAGTTTTTGATTTTATTTAATGAGATACAATACAGTATGTTGTCTTAATTGGCACTGTAAAAAATATATAGTTACATAGGCTACTTTTTGCATTGGTGTAGTGTGAGTCATTCAGCACTTTATTCATCTTAATGTAAGACATTTTTTCCCAGGAGCCAGGATTGAAGTCAGTGTTTACCATTGGTGATGTTATTAATTGTATGCGCTTGTCTACAATTCCCTCTTTGTCAGGCATTAATCCTGTGTGGTCACCACCGAAGCAGAAATCAAATTGTCACGAGGAAAGTGAACGCAGCGGCTATCTGTTACCTGAACCCGAGTTCTGTCTGACTGAACAAATGGACCTGTCCTGCTGGAGGAGGACAAAGGCACCTACCCCAAAGTAGCCCAGCGAACATTTCCAGATTCTGGACTACTTCCCCTTAATCTCCACAACGCTTGAGACCTCAAGAGTCTGTCACCTTTCCTGTCATGCTCGGCTGCCTGCAGCCCATTGGCCAGCAGCAGATTTATTTCTCCCTGTCAGGACCAATAGCGTGGCGATGTGGCTCAGCCCACTGTTTAGTTACAGTGACAAACATGCTGATTAGAGAGGCCCCGATGATGGATGGCTCCTCGCCGTGGAGCAACCTGAGTTTTTAGCAGGTCATAATGGGCCTGACACTGTGCAGCCCCGCGTTCGCTTTCCTTCGGTCCTCTCCGAGCGGATGGGCCCCTCCCCCGCAGGTCACGCTCAAAAGGTCAGGAGTTAACGGGCCAGCCTTTGCGTACTGCCGCCAAATCAAAATGACCCTGTTTGGATTCATATTTGTAGACACTCCATCATCATCATGGCCACTGCGACACATCTATTCCCTCCTTCCCCGTGGCCTTTCCTCCTGTGACCGCCAGCGCCCACATAGGTAAAGCTTGTTGGCTTATTTAAACTGCTGAGCCCTCTCACTCACTTTTGTGCCTTTGAGGCTCTCATGTGCACAGCACACACAAACACACGCTGAGCTTTTATACAGTTGTATTAAATTCCGCTTGCAGAGATTGAATCGAGTATGTCGCTTGCGGAGTGTGTCGGGCGATTCAGTTTTTGGAGCCATGCTTGGGGGACGATTCCATTTGAAAATATAGTAAGTGTAGGTCTACTGCACGCTGACCTGCAGCCTTCGCCATTAAAAGCACACTAAAAGAAAAAGTTACGTGTATGGCTAGCATTTAGTTGGAAGGGCACTAACAAACTGGTGGCAAATGCAAACGTTGACAGAAAATGCTACACCAAAGAAACGGCCATTAACTCGTTTGAAAGTACCCATAATTCTTCATTATTTCAAGACCTGGCAACACCAACATAGATTCTTTAATTCCACATGATTGACAAATACATTTATCCTGCCCATCTCTCAAACATGTGCATTTAACAGTATACACACGGCAGACATCTTACTATTAAATTGCCATTTTATTGGTAACATGAGTCAGAGTGTGCAGCAAGAAGCATTGCTGAATAACTTTGAATGTGACGAGCCAGATGTTTAACCTGTCTGGTGACTTTAAATATGCAGCCAGGCAAATCCGTCGAGATGGTTCTGGCTTAGCATTATGGAGTGCAGGTCCTTCGGGCCACGTTCCCCCCCCCTCCCGGAACATTAGGATGTTATACCCAGAGGCACTGTGTGTGTTTAAGTGTGTATCTGCAAGTGTGGTGCCGGGGGAAGTTCGTATAGTCGGACAGCACCTCATTTGTATTCTTTTCGAAGCAGATGCCTGGCTGCATTAATGACTTCTAACTAAAACATTCATAAAGTGTTATTGGATTTTTTGCAGTGGGGTTAAGAAGTGTGACCTTGGAGGTCTGTAGGTTGCCATCTCCTCTTGCTTGTTGCCTGCTGGCCTCCTCCCTTTCCCGGCGTCTCCTTGTTTGGACGCTCCAGTGACATCACACCAGCTCTGCTTCAAATTGGATGCAGAGAGTGAGAAGTTCAACACTAGCCTACGGCGGTGAATATTTTTCCATTTATTGGGGAAGCACAGAGATGGAGTGGGGGCTGTGCAGACAAAAAAAAAAAAAGAGGCAGAATACATTACTAGTTAAGTAATAAGTAATTCATATATTTCCATCTATGTATGTGGATACTCCACTCAATCTTGTGGTTAGGTCAACTGTAGCTGTCTCAAGTACACCTGTTGCATTTGTTATCAGCTGGGAGCTGTAGAGAGGGAATAGGTTATTGTTATCCTGATCATTGGATATTATTTAGAACTGCTAAACTCTCTCTTTTTTTCTTTTACCGTACTCCTATACTTTTACATACATACCACTAATGAGATGTTAAAAGTAAGTGAATCGGTCATGGGCACTAGACAGCCAGAGGCTTCATTATTGGGTTGCCTGCGAAGTAACTGGAACTGCAAGTCCACCATGAAGCCTACATGAAATTGAAACACTCATTAAATTTCAAAGTTTGTTCTCCAAGGGAAGGTAGAACCCCATTGTGATATCCAGCACCAAATGGCCAATGTGGCAACCATATCTGTAACACAATTTTTATACAATAGTTGCACTGAATATAAGCAAGAAAATGAAATAAATAAATGCATGATGTTCAACCAGGCAGTTATCAACCAATCTTCAAACCTTTCAGGGTTTATTCTGCTAGTTGTCCTTGTTAGTCCCACAATGAGTTTTTTTACAGCAGCAACATGGAGCATACAATATAATGATATACTGTACCAATATTTTATATCAACTCAACAAAATTCTAAGAATGATTTATACATACCGGTACTTGCATCGGGCAATGAGACTAGCAGAAGTGTTTGTGGCAACTGTACATGTCCAACGTAAACTTCTGCAGATGTGAACAGCAAACTGTGCATGGAAAAATAGATACAGTTCTGTAAGAGAACATGAACGACAGCTCTGAACGTAACGAAAACAAACTATAGACGTATTGATATTTAACAGAGTATAAGCACTGTATATATAAGCTGTTGAGAATGACATCAACACCAGTAATACTATCAGCAATGGATTGGCAGCCATAGATGAATAAATAATATGAACAGAAGACTATGCAATGCATGTTGACGTCTGTTTGGTTTGTGGTCAGACAGAAGTCTCCCAATTGCTGCTAGTCACCTCGTTTCAAAGCGTCTGTGTTGATTGATCCTCTTTGTGGGTTGTGCGACGTGCATGGGATGTGTGTATGTTCGTCTGCAGTCATGAATCTGTCTATACGTATACAGTATACTGGGGGCCTGCAGAAAATAATCATTAAAAATTGCAAGCCCTGGTCTGCGGATCTTGGTGAAAGTATGCGGTAAGCACTTTCATTTCCAGTCCCAGCCAGGGCCTGGAGAAAAGGCCATGTGGCGAGAAGCATGCGTTTAATTTGGGGTGCAACATATATATCATGTTACTGTGCTTGCCAAGTAAAACCATCCCAGTTGCATTTGTTTGAATGCAAACGGTTGTGCATTGTTTGAAATATTTTGTCTCGTTTGTTCCTCTCGCTTAAACCTTGATATGAGATTGAAATGGATCTGTTATCTATTTGCCAAATCGGTCGGAAGGACACGCAACCTCCCACTTCCTAACACAGCAATTGTAATCTAGTGATCTAGCAAGAGAGTAAGTGTTAAGCCACCATGAAATAGAGGTTGGCCTTTGATGCAAGGCTCAGTTTGTCTTGTCACCATGCCAAACCATCTGTACAGACTAGAGGGGAAACAGTATTTTCTCCAGTCCATCTTTAACTGCGCAGGGCAGGACAAACAGCGGGAACGGAAACCCTTAACTATGACTACATAATTGGCTTGAGGTTCTGGTACCCAAGTCATTCCACACCAAACATCAAACTGTGCTTTTATGGACCTTGCTTCGTGCACTGGGGTACAATCCTGTTAGAAAACAGCTTTCACCAAGCTTTTTTCCACGTCAGCAGCATTTTCTCCAAATTTCTTTGTTAATTAAGTTAACAAATTTAGTTTTAAGTGTAATGAATCGGTCAAGCCCAATTTCTGACTGATTGATATATATTAGATGTATAGTCAGTTGTCTGCATACAGTGATCTTTTTGCATGTTTTTTAATATTTAGCATTTGACAAATATCATCAGCCTTTTTTACAAATCGGAAGGCCTGTAAAGCTGCTAACTCACTGAGCGGCGAATGCTTGTGGATTTAGCGAATTTGGGGTTTTCGTCATAAAATTCCAAAAGATTACAGCTGTTTTACTTAAATTTTTGGGGAGGCACAAAAACATTTTAAACATGTTTCGACAATTTTTCACTGTCTGCGAACATATTTGGAAACCTTTTACAAACCCCAAATTCACTTAGTTTGCAAGCATTTGTCACCCAGAGAGATAACATCTTAAGTGGTCAATTTAAAACTGGGTTAAATTCAGGGACCTTTTTATTTATGTATATTGAAAGTTTCACTGAACTTTATTAGATGATGCTGAAACTTTCTATTTTTCGGCAAATATATATTGGCTCCAAATATGGTTTACTTGACTATATACCATAGGTACTGTATCAATATCGGCCTTGAAAAAGCCATATCAGTCTATCGCTAATTTAAGACATAAACATCGGCCAAAAATGTAATTAAATCATTTTGTTCTATTTATCCTTTTCAGGGTAAATGATGAGCGGAAGCCCGCCCTAGCTCATATTAGGCGAGTGGCGGCTCTTTATTGGTGGCCAGATAATCACAAGGCACATTTGACAAAAAAACATTCCAACCAAAGAACCAATCCAGTAAGAGCCTCCAGTCAAGCCATGATTGCATTGCAGAATATCTATCTTATATCAATGATAGTTATTACATTGAACGTGCAAATCCGCCATCAAATTTCTCATGAAGAGACCAACACTGATAGGTGGTCATGCCATAATTTTCACTTTCTTATAATTCGAACTATTATACTGGGAGGAACATTCCTCACCGTGCTTTACCACTCAAGGTGTTGAACTTTTTTTCACTTTTGAATTACATGTTTTGCTAGCGCATGATTAGCATTATTTCCCCATGTTCACATATGGCTCATATTGACAGTGGGACTGAGCAGCACATCAAAGTTGATGCCATAACCACAATAATTACAAGTGAGGATGCAATTACTGATATTATTCCATTAATAGTGGTGCCTTTGCATTGAACATACATGCCGAAAAAAGTTCGAAAGAGGTTTAAGCTTCTCCAAGCGCTGCTGTTAATTCTTAACCTTTCTGACACCACTTCCTCGGCCTCGTCCTTTAAGGTTAATATCTTTAATAAAAGTTAATATGTGGAAAAGCTAACATTCTCCCGGTCTGTCCCACTAGAATAAATTAGCGCTCTCTACGGACCTGACCTCTTGCTATCATTTTTTGGGGTGATGTGTGCAGAGCAGCAAATTGCTTTCTCATGCTGAGTGTGCAGGCGGGACATGTGTGCTTTTGTCTGACCTGCAACTCCTTAATGCAGCCACATCTTTCGTTGGAATTTTATGGTACTCGTATTCAGTAATTTTCTCTGTGTTAGCGTTAATTTCATCAATGAAAGCTAAACAAAAATATTTTCATCAACACACATTTTCACCGAATAAAAACTAGACTAGACTGAAACCCTCATTAATGAAAAATAACGTTTTTTTTTAACTAATGAAGATGAGACGAAAATGTACTTAAAAACTGTACTAAAATCTTTGGACATTTTTAGTTTATGAAAAAAGACGAAAGATGAAAATTATATGATTTTGTAAAATCCCGTGTTTGCTAATCTGTCAATGTGACTGTCAGTGTCATGTGACACACAGTGACACACGCCCTTTCAAAATTGCAGCTAGAGTGGCATATGAACAAACACATGGGACAGACAGAAGGTGGATTCACGGTGAAAGGTTTAAAAAAAAAAGTCATTTATAGTTAACGTAACAATTATCCAACGGCTAAAACGTTCCAACCATAATGTTAATCAGACCGCTAACTAATGCTGGCTAACTTACTAGCTAGCATGGATACATAGTGGCCACTATACTGAAATTGTGTGTGAAGTTGTTTTTCATCAAAAAGATGAGAGAACATTTTATGTGAAATAGTTTTAGATCCGAAATATTCAACATTATCTAAAAAATAAAAAATAAACGGGATTAGATTGACTAACTATGATCAAAACTAACAAGTGTGATTGAAACTGGACTAAAAATGAGACTCAATTTAAAAATGTCTGCTAAAATTAATACTACTATGTGGTTTTATAAGGTTTCAGCTCCAAAGTAAAATATTTTCAAATTGATTCCTGTTTGTATGGAGCATACACTAATGGTAGAGAACGCTATAATAATTTCAAAACAACGCCTAGTTGGTTAAGAGATCTCTCAGTTGATTATATTGTGAGAGAATTTATGAAAATACAACATGGGATTGGCATGATTTATGCACATTTACTGTAGGTGTGGTGCATCTTTTAGCACATCATTTCCTTAATTTGACATGCCCAGAGGAGCACAATCTTGTTATTTTCTGTATTTGGTCTTTCCATGTGCAGTTAAACACATGAATGAACTAGGCATTAAATTGTCTCATTGTCAGCGTATGCCTGTGCACATATACGCACGGAAGCGTTAAAGGCAGCATACCACGCGCGCAGCCACAGTCACGTCCTCAGGCCATGTTTGCTGTGAGTGACAATAACCTTTTATTCTGCTTCTGCCGTCACCAATGTTTTGATTTCTACTTAAAGTTTTATGTCAGTGCCCTCCCTCAAGGGTGCCATTACCTTGTATGCTAATAGAGCTATGCATATTCTATTACTGCTGTCAGGGCAAGATAAGGGACGCGTTCGGCAAAGCAGCACTTAGGGGCCAATGAACCCAGTTTGGGGTCCTGCTGCTCCCGCATTATCAGTCATCTTCACATGTGACTGGAGCTGGCTTATGCGCCTTCGTTCCTCTCTTCTCGCTCGCTCGCTCGCTGCAGTAATGACTGAGGACTCTCTTCCGTTATAATCAGTCATTGGGAAAGAGCCCGATCCCTATCTAGCGCACACCCACACCAATGCTGCTACATGCATGCGCACACACATGCATAACCACGCACAGCTGCAAGCTCAATCCAAGGCGACCGCAAAGAATGTAAGAGCAGGGCAATAACACTAACACTGTCACACAGAGACAAACATGTCTCATTTGGGGTCAGTTTGGATGGGGCTAAGTAACTCTTTATTTTCAGACTGACTGAAGTCTTCTCTCCCGCATAATGGTAATGAAGCCATATGGTATGTGGAACGGGATTACTAACAAATGTTCCATGCCGCCATCTTTTTCCCTGCAGCCTCACCCGCACTGCCCCCTCCTTCCCTCGGTGTCACTGTCCCCCAATAAAGCAGCCTTCTCAAATTGAAACAGCATGTTCTCTCTTGAGTGAGCACCTCATTTATAAGATTAAATTAAAAGCCAGCCATGCTCGGACTGCCTTTTGCGACGACGAGGGCACTGGCAGGGAGGGGCCTGGACTCAGCTGCGCGCAATCATCTTTCTGTCTTGTGATTTGCTGGTTCCTGGCGGTGACACCTTCTTCCTTTCACCTGCTATGATGTGTCAAATGCCACACCTAGGACTCTAAAGCTAATGGAGGCGGGATCACGGGGCCTCGGCTCTTTCAAGCGGACGCTTCGCAAGTTATGGACGTCTTTGTAACATGTGTTGCAAAGTAGCCAAACATTGTCACAGGTTTGTCCCAGACACAATGAAACGATAAATCACATTCCCAGGTGAAGGGCTCTTGCGAACTGTGCTCCATAAATGCAAGAATATCACTTTTTGTTCTCCGCCATAAAACTGATGAACCTTTATTGAAAACGTGGAAGTGATTAGTTTAAGGGGGCGTCTTTTAGTGTAACTCCCAAATGAAACGAGCAGACCCGCATTTATGATGCCTGTAGCACAAAGAAGTTACAGCGCTTAATGAGGCAATTAAGGCAAGGGGTCGAGAGGCTTTGATCTGAAGCGCTGTGATTTTTATGAAAACATTGCACACTGATAGATACTCATAACTCAGGGGCCTTAATTGTGCTTAATTTGTCTGGAATAGCAATGTGCTTTCAATTAGAGCTTGGATTCGGGCCTGTGTGTTTAAAGGGGACTGTCAGGGAAAATTAAGGAGCACTTTGGTTCCCCTCCTGTGTTACTGTTTTTTATCACAGTCCTTATGGACACGTGAAGAGGCCGAGCCGACGGCAGAGAGGTAATTAGGCAACAAAAACAGAGCCCCCAGCAGAAGCCATGGATGGATGGATGGTTGAACAGAAGCAAATGGGGAGAGCCCGTTCTTAATGATCTCCTTTAGCATATATTCAATACACATACCAAAAGTTATGCCATTGCAAAGTTGATAGTCACACTTTAGATCAATACCATTAAAGGCATTATAAAGAAAGTTGTCGGTCAGCTATTGTGGTTCGCGATGGTACATACTGTACATAACTGCACTGCAACAATACCAGGTTGCTTCTAATATTTAGTTAAATGAAGAGAGAACAACCCAGAACCAACAGACTCCAGATTTTATGGACACAAAATAGTGTCCAGTACACTAAAATGCCCCGTTGCACAGTAGTTGCTAGTGTTTTAGTTCCAGAATTAGCCAATGTTGTTTACTGACGCTGTGGCACAATCAACTGGTACCCGTATACAGTATCCGGGTTGTGCCACTGTTTCACAGATTTACGCTACAGACTAGAGTCCGTTAACAGAAAAATCTACGTGACGGCCATGTTGGCAGGGGTGACAGTCCCATCAAAAGCAATGGAAAGCATTAAGGAGTGTCACGAGGTGAAGTTTGGTGGAGGACCCAAACGCAGGGAAGCAGGGCAAGGAGGCAGAGGTGATGGACAAAAAAAGGAATTTAATTGTTCAAAACAAAAGCGAACTCCAAATGGCAGTAAAACAACACGTGGGGAGGACAACAAGGCAAAAAACTTGCAGCATGACGAGAGGAAAACGACAATGAACCGACACAGCCAGAGGGGAGACAGGAGACTAAATACACACAGATGCCAATGACACGACAAGACACACTTGGGGCAAGACACAAGTGTCTGAGGGCACTGATTGGTTGACACGAGGAAGGGCAGGATTACACTCAACAAGACCAAGGGAGACACACAAGGAAAAACAGAACCCAAACATGACAAGGAGTGTGTCATATCTACCATTCATATCTCTTGAACATAACATATTGTAAGGATTTTGGTCCTATTTTTTTTTTGTCAAGCCCTTCTTTGTCTTCCGATTGTATCAGAGGTGAAAATAGGAAGCGTGCTAATCTCGCTGCTCATGAAAGTGACCAGCCGCCCGCCATTATCACCCCACGGCAAACACCAGTGCCGCCACCCCAACCCCAAACACCAGTGAGGTAAGTTTGAATAAACCTAAAAGGGATAGTTTGAGTTTTTTTTTCTAAAAACATGAATCTGTATGGCATCCTCACCTACAATGGTGGCATCACAAAACTGCAAAATAAAAAAAAAGGTCAGACTTAGCGACTTAGTCAGACAAATTTATCACTCTTTTGAACACAAATTGTTTTTAGAAGAAAAACGCTTTATTTCCGTGACCCCAGCCAACTTTCGTCTCGACCAAAACTGGACCAGATCTCGGGTCAGAGGATGCTGTCAGGGGATAAGTCAGTGCTGATTGCACACCACTGTAGGTGAGTATGCCATACAGAGATCCATGTTCCAAAAAGCTTGTAAAAGCTTTTATTTTATTATTAATTTGTAATGCAATTGGTGTTTTTAGACCAGGAAAAAAAAAATACAAAATATTAATTTTGTAATGTATCGAGTGTTTTTAGGCCACAAAAAAGTGCTTTATTTTAATGGACAATCTACTTTACATGACACCGGCTTCTCCATATTACTCCATTAAATCAAGGTTCTCCTTTACTCATTTGTGCATTTCATCCCACTAATTTATGTTCAATGGGCATCATCTAAAAACCAAATGGCCAGGGTTTCCAATGTTCAAAAATATGATGGAAAGAAGTGTGTCAAAATAGACCAGTCATGTTTTGAACAATTTTGGTCCACACCAAACATTGCACTTAAGTGTTTTCTGCATTCCATTAAGATTCATTTAATTGTCACTTGGCAATCAAAGAAAGTTGCCCGCCCCCCCACCATATTAATAGCCTTTCATAAAAACATTCAAGTGGTTGTTCTGTTGTCAATAAAACACAATGGTGACAGTGCAGCAGTCTTAGCGGAGCTTTTGTTCAGGTTGCGTTCCATGGCACCATAAACTCTACGTTTCAGGAATGATATTTTGTAGGTGGCAGACTTTTACTAACAAATGTCAGATACTGTAGTTAGAGAGATTGAGCTTCTCTCTTGTCGATTTATTTCCCCCTCTTGACCTGGTTGAAGTGTTTTTTTGTGTGTTGTGACAGCCTGATTGAGACTGTAAGAAAGGAGTAGTAAAGTGCTTGTCTGACAGGCAGATGGTCTCCTTCGCTGTCTCCCGAGCTCTTCCACTTCACACCCCATTACACCCGCCTCTCCCCATAAGCACGTTGTCCGTCATTCACTCAGCTGTCCCTCTCCTTGCTGTGCGTTCTCATCTGCTTTCACTCACGCTTGGTCTCTTCCCTCCGTGCCTGTCTGCTCTGCTTGGTTGCATGTCAAGTGTCTGTTGCAATCTCAGCAGACGGATCCACTGTGGCGTGCGCGTGGGTGTAAAATCGGAAAAGTGATGTCCCGCAATCCCTGCCTGTCTCCCCCTTCCATCCCTCGATCAGCTCGTCTGTCTGGCTCATTGCGCTCCTGATGATGAGAGGCCACAGCAGACCCTCATATGAAGTCTCCAAGGAGCTGTTAACGTGGAATTCCCAAAGCGAAGATACTCGGCGGCCATTTACAGCGGACAGGAGCAACCGTCATTCTGTGAAATCTTGGCTCTTGTTGAATAGCGAGCTGGCAGTGTTTTGTGAATTGATAAATTACAACAAAAATTCATTTTAAAATGTTTGTATTTTATTTACTCCATTAATAGGCTACAGGTTGTCACTGTTGTTGTACAAACGCTGTTTAACAGAAGTGAAAAAAAAAAGTATATTTAAAGTACTTATTTAAAAAAAAAAGTAAAAGTACTGATTAAACTCCTTTAAGTAAAAGTAAAGACTGAAATGTACCTAAAGACCAAAATAAATGAATGTTTACTGTCAGTTATAGAGTAGTTTTGATGACATGGCACAATGCTAAATAAATAAATTCAACCTGAATTAAATTAGTATTAAATCAAAGTAACTTCAGACTAAAAATAGATCGATCTTAAGTGAACATGTGCATGTCGCAAAAGTCATCAATAAGGTTATTGTATGACAATCGCTGTGCAGTGTCATCATTTATGCTTATGATCGCTACTTAAGTGTTCTTGTGCCATTGATGAGCAGTCATAAGTCTGGGCATGAAATGAAACTTTGAATCCGAGTGTTACTGCAATATGGCAGGCAATCAAGAGATTTGGATGATATATGAACATAATTTAAGAACTACTTTTGTTTCTGTCCAACATATTTTGTCCCAAGGGGTTAGCTTGAACTCTCATTTGTATGGTTTTAAGGCCATTCAACTTTTGAGGTTCCATTCTGTCGATTCTTTGTTGCCATTTTGTAGCAATTATTAAAGTGTGCTTTTAGCTTTCTTTAACTGAGCTTCTTCAAACTTTTTGACAAACTCCCTCTGGATTAACGCAAACTAAAGATTTGCCTGCAGCAAAAATCTTGAATGGTTTTCAGCGTCTCTCTCAGTTGGCTTTGTTGCTGAGGTCTAACGGGGCTCAGAGGCTAAAAAGGCGCTTTAATTAGCTTGAATAATAGCCATGCTCATGTGGATTTAATCCCTTTGGCCAGCACCACTCTGTTAATGGTTTCCTTGTCACTCACCAGGCACTGAATAAAAGCACACTCTGCTTTCCCCTCGCAGCAAAATCTCTTTTTGTTCGGTTCCACCTCCTCTTGCCTGCCACTTGCCGAACATCCATCCTGACCGCTGCAGATGCCAGCTTTTCTTTCCTGCCTTCCATACTGTGCTTTTGAATTAAGAACTGATACGAAGCAAGAAAACAAAGTATAAACATATTGTTCTTATTGTTTTAGCCAAATTCCAGTGACCACGTTACGCTTCATAGTTGAGTCACTGACAGCAAAGGTGAGAGCAGTGAGCCAGTTGCAAAGCACTTCAACCCACTCCAAAGGCTCTTTAGGTGTAAATCAATAAAAGATGGAGCAAGGCAATGCATTTTCATTGTCCAGCTTGTGTCTGGATTGTCAGCGCGTGACCAGCATCAGCGACAATAGCTCAACTACAGCTAACCTGGAGCAATATTGAGCTAGATTGTGCTTCTGATTTATTTTTTTCCCCCCTGTCTGTCTATGACTGTTTTTTTTGAGTCTCCATTTTCCTTTTCTGTGAATGCTAAGCGGCTAGTGGGCATAGCTTTGACATCGTAAGACAATAAATAGCTATGGATGTCACAGTAAGTCATTCCAGCCTGCAGTGACGTAGACTCGGTATAAATCTTTTAAATTATAAATCAATAAATACTTAATACAATAATAGGAATCTTTATAAATATTTAAGAGGAGTATGAGAGTGAATGTGGGGGCGCGGTTAGGATGCATGCACATAAAGTGCATGTACTCTCATGCAGATTAACAGTGAAAACATGCAAGACAGCTAGGATTTCAATTTAGGAGTGATTTTGTATACACAGCACACTTGCTTTTGAAAGTCATCGAAGCAGAATGTACAGTACAGTGGCGCAAAGCATATGTAGCTATAAATGACATTTTCCTGCCCATTTAGTACAGTATAATAAACAGTGAAACGTAAAAAAAAATACATTAAATGTAAATAAAAGCAATCTCATTCAATTACAGAAATTAAATAATAAATGTAATATCCATGAACCAACTGACCGGAGCGGTTAGGAAGGCTTTTTGGGTGTCAGTAAAGTGTTAACCCATGAAGCGATATAAAACCCCCCGAAAGTTTTGGCCTCATCTGAGACTGTTTATTGGTTGTGCAAATAATTAAGATTAATTACAGTCATGTTTTTAATTCATTAGCTAATAATTTTTTATCTATTTGCATCCATAGTTGAGCTTAAAAAAAAGAAAGAAAAAAAAAGAACATTGGAAAGAAAAACGGTTTGGGTAATCACGACAACATTTTAGGGATGAGTCTGGAGTCACTGCCATGGTTACAATAATAACAATTTTCTACGTGTATGGCTCTGGATTAGCCTTAATGTAGTTTGCTGTCAGAAAGTGAACATTGTCCTGCTGCAAATACTGTCAAGAAGATGACTCATGACTTGTGGGAGTTGAATGGTCCATTATGAACCAAATGCCTTCACTGACAAAATATGTTTTCATACCATAACTGAACAAAAGACAGAAATTGGTGCAGTAAGCCTTGAATTTATGAGCATTTCTGCTTTCTGCCTGTTTATCCTCCCATCCTTCTATCTCCCTGACAGCCATCCGCTAAGAGTTAATTTGCCGGAACATTCCCGCTGCACATTGTGATCACCCCCGTGAATACCCCCATAATTCTCTCTGTCTCTGCTTCTCCCTCCCATCCAGCTATGGAAATGACACAGTGGGTTTGACATTTCAATTTACTTGTAACGGATGTTGGCTATCATGGCAGCAGCCGCGCGCCAGCCCTCTCCCGTTGACTTTCATTTTCGCCCGCTAAGGGAGGGACGATGCTGGAGCGCGTCCCGGCGTTCACCCCGTTGCAGTCAGGCGGCGCCTCGTCTTCTTCGCATCACTGTTGGTCCTCTGGGGAGAGATGCCGCCATTTGTTTATGTGGCCTTGTCAATGCGCATATGCTGTTATCAAGCAAATAATTGCTCCATTGACCCCCACCCGCTGCCAACACATCACTCTGATTTCCCGAGTTATTGATCTATATCTCTGGTCATGATGCCTCTCGGCTTCTTGTCCCCTCAGTGGGCCCTTGATATACGGCCCTTCTGCTTACAAAATATATATTTTTGATGCCTTTTTTTCCCTATTACTCAACTCCGTTTTACATAAATCCAGGTGACCCGTGAAAAAGTCATGATGATCATCTCTCCCCTCCTCTTTTCATGTTGTTGTCCTACAGTCCATGCACACATTTTTATGTCCACTCAAATTTTTATAGTTATGCACTGCATGTACAGGTTATGCAAGTAAAACCACAAAACTTGACGTGGATTGCCGAGGGACATTCAACTGTGGTGTGACTCGCATCTTAAAAAAACAAGACAGACTCAGTTTTGTTTTGATTTCAAATATGTACACGGCCAAATTTCAACTTGCTTAAAAAATTCACGCCTTCCGGGGTATATATATCGTCTGATTCCACATTAATTACATTATTCGCACAGTTTAACGTTAAATATCAACTTTTGACCATTCATTTTTAATGGGACTGACCCTGAACTTTTTCTAAATCCATAGATACAATTTATTATCATGACCACCTCTCTGGTACTGCTCAGTGATGCACTTGGTAAAATGCATTGTCCAGTAATCAAGAGTTTGCGGGTTCAATTCCCACCTCTCTAACTGTTTGTTGCAAATGTATGCAATTATGCTAAGTGACTACATGCTAACCAACTGACTATCGAGTACCACTTTTCCGTCTAAATGAATGGAGGGTTGTCGCTATTGAGTTATTTTTTTTATTTTTTGTGTGCATTTTTCCATTGGATATCATTAGTTCCAGTTTTCCATTTAAATGAATGGAGGGTACTGCATGCCTAGGTGGCATTGTTGGGAGATTTGATTTTTTTCTCTCCATTTTTCCATTGGATATCATTAGTTCCACTTTTCCATCTAAATCAGTGGTGTCCAAACTCGGTCCGCGAGGGCCGGTAGTCCTGCATGTTTTGGATGTTTCTTTTCTCCAACACAGCTGAAGCTCATCAGCAAACTCTGCATACGCCTGATGACGATCCTGTTGTTGATTGGAACAGGTGCGTTGGAGCAGGGAAACTTCCAAAACCTGCAGGACACCGGTCCTCCAGGACCGAGCTTGGACACCCATGATCTAAATCAAGGCTGCCCAAGTTCGGTCCTCGAGAGCTCCTATCCAGCATGTTTTCATGTTTCTCCACCAACACACCTGAGTCAGGATCAGAATCGTTAGCAGGCTTCTGCAAAGCTTGCTGATGAGCTGATTATTAGATTCAGCTGCGTTGAAGGAGAAAGACATGGAAAACAGGCTGTATAGGGGCTCTCGAGGATCGGACTTGGGCACCACTGATCTAAATGAATGGACGGTACTGCATGCCTAGGTGGCACTATTGAGTTTGTTTTTCTTTTTTCCATTGGATGTCATTCGTTTCACTTTTTCATCTAAATCAGTGGTGTCCAAACTCTGTCCTCGAGGGCCGGTAGTCCTGCAGGTTTTAGATGTTTCTCTTCTCCAACACAGGTGAAGCTCATCAGCAACCTCTGCATAAGCCTGATAACGATCCTGTTGATTGGAACAGGTGTGTTGGAGCAGGGAAACAGCGCTATTGAGTGATTTTTTTTTTGTTTGCATTGTAAAATCCCACCTCCGACTGTTTGTTGCCAAATGTATCCATGATTATGCTAAGTGATTACATGCTAACCAACTGACTATCAGAGTTCCACTTTTCCATCTAAATGAATGGAGGGTACATTTCCATATAAATTTCAACTTGCTTTAAAAATTCACGCCTCCCGGTTTCAAGTGTTCTTTTTATTCATTTATCTTTCAACTACAATTAATACTTTGTAATTTTCACATAATTTATCTTTCAATTGACTTCATAAGCATTCAGCTTGGCATTTAGCTATTAGCATTCAGCATTCTCACGCATTTTCTGCAGATCACTTGCAGATCACTTGCACTCTGCTTGCCGCTGGGATGTGCAATTGATGGCAAGCCAGCATGAACTTCCCACTTGCAGTCTGGACTCCATTTCTCCTAACAAGCAAGTCCAAAGTCCCATATATTTCAATATACCCTCCGTGACAATGTCTAATCAAAGCTTCCACTTTCCTGTGTCCTAAAGATCCAATTTAAGTTGAGGCACTGGGGTGACACAAAGATGGGCATACGGGGGCATACAGGTTTCTCTCTGCAATTTGATCTAATCAGCATCTGATTCGGATTCAGCCTCGGCACCATGTGAGAAAAGCAGCTGCTTGACAATCAGCAGACTATCAGCATGAGGGGAGATCCGGGGCTTATAGAGGAGACCACTGGAGCAGAATAGGAACCTTTTAATAATGAGACTGAATTGTCCTCCTGTCACCTATCAGAATTGTTTCCGTCCAATCAGTCAGATACTTTACAGTATAGAAAGACGTATAACCTCTGGTTGTGTTAATTATGTGCAGATGGCATTTTGAGGTTTTAGTCATTGTCAGTTTTGAATAATGAGTTGTGGTTGAAGTATAAAGGAACAATTCATTCTTAAATCTTTAAACAAGCAATATTATTACTACCACTGCAATATCAATGTCTTGGATTAATGCAGCGACAGCACCATGTTGTTATTAACATGACTAAACAGTAGGGGTGTGCCTAAAAATCAATTCTCATATGAATCGCGATTCTCATTTACTACGATTTCAGAATCGATTTTAAATGTTCCAAATCGATTTTATTTAAATTATTTTATACTGTCTTCCCTTTGTTTGTGTGTGCCCTTATTGGGAGCGCTGTTCATGTTGTACCCGATTTGGCCACTTAGAGGCAGTCTGATACACTGTTAAGTTGTAGCCACATTAGAGAGTAGAAGGAAAAAGTCACAATCAAGTTATTCCAATAAAAGTTGTTTTTTTACAGCGTGGAGCCGTTCTTTTGAGTGATAAAAGTGCCGCGAGTAGGGCACTAATTAGCATTAGCGAGTCAGACTGGAGTAGATCATTACGATTCCTTGAACATCTATAAATGGAAGCAAAAATCATTGTCAATCAAATCATTGTCAATCAAAAATCGTTCCTAATATTTTTTTTATTCTGAATCGAATCGCACAGCCAAAAATCGGAATCAAATCGTGAAACATTCAAAGATTCCCACTCTTACTAAACAGTGTTTACTAAACAAATAACTTGTTGTAGCTGCAGATATGGTCACCGTTCTCATCTGCTAAAAATAGATTTTAAAATTTCAAATTCAACATTTGAATAGATCACAACAATTTGGTTTTGTGGAGAAAGTAACTTGCACAAATATGTTTGACTGATATAACCCAAAATTATACTTCATCCGTCAAAAGGTTCTTTCACACTTATGAGTTTTATTTGCTACTTCTGCCAAATCTGTGTAGTAGCTAGTGTTATAGTATGATAAATGCTTGTTTCCAGAGTCATGACATGGCTGAATATTGTCGTATTGACTTTGGTATATAACTGAATGGGTGTCCTTAAATTCATGCTGAACGTCTTGGATGTTGACAAGAGATTCTCTTTGCACGTGTGGCCGTAAACAACATAACATATAAGTGAGGATTTGGTAACTAGCTTGAATTTGTTAAGGTATGGATGGCTACGGGGATTGATGAGATGCACATCCTTTGCCATTGTCTTCACTTGCACTCTTTTTTTATACTACACTCCGCGCCACACATTTGGTTTATCAAAAAATAAATAATAAATAAATCAAGAAATTTTGGACAAGTCATTTATAATGGGCGTCAATTATAAATACATTTTGGCTATTTGCAGGCCAGACTGGCCCTTGTCCCCCACGAATAGTAATAGCGGGGTTATCTAATTTTTCATTGTTGTTACTAGTAGTATTTGTTTTTGTTGTTTTTAATTAATTTAATTTGACTTAGTTTCAGAGCGTGTTTGTTAGTTAAAAAAAAAATAGTTTTGTTAGTTTTAGTATTGGTTTTATTTTTTTTGGTGTGTATTGCTTGAGTGTAGATTACAAAGTTCAAGTATTGTGTAGTGAAATTTCATTGAACTATTATTTTAAAAACAACCATCCCCAAATCAAATACAGGTACTGAATTGCAATACGGGCAGTGCATAATATTACTTCAACCCCAATGGTATTTAATTAATTGCCAAAGATAAAAACAAATTACTTTTTCACTATAGTTTTGTTACTTTTTTATTATTAGTTTGATTTATTATAATTATAGTTGTATTTTATTTTGTAAACATTAATTGTAATGTCAGTTTTGTTTTTGAAAGGCATTTTCTTTTCAATTAGATTTATTTAAAAAAAATCAGTTTGGGTTTTAGTTATCTTGTTAGTATTTTTTTAAACTAAAGTAACCTTGCTGTAGATATAATTAATCATTTTTGTGAGCGTGTGTCATTGGGTGTTGGTGGAAGTCCCAACTCAGCACCAATAGAGGGCCAGAAAGTGCAGTCCAAGCACTGTAACTATAATGGGGGAGTGGGAGAAAGACATGTGGTGGGTGTGGGATGGGGGGGGATAGATTTTTCAGCAGATTTTTAGGGCTAACATTCCTTTCTCTCCTTCCTCTGTCAGCTCTGTTAAAACATTATGGCCTGTCTGTCCAGACTAGCTTGCCATTTGAATATTTAAGCAGAAGGCGACGATGAAATGCATCCTCAACGCAGCCGTGGTTAATGTTTAAAGAGAAAATAATGGAAATACAATGTCGGGATCAAAAGAGTGTTTTATTACTGGGAACTGTGATTAAATAATATATTAGATGTGCTTGTTTTACATCATTGTGAATATTCAATCACTATGAAATGGGCTGAATGCTGACAAGGTGATGCCAAGCTGTGGGCTTTCTACTAGCACAAGTAAATAAACTAGCAAACAAGATGTTTTAATGGATGCTGTTGCATGTTTCATAATGGACGCAAGACATACACATGGTCTTTTGGGCAAAATGGCTTTGACAGTTTTGCTTACATGTGTTTGTTTATTCATCTTAATGTTAGACCAACACCTGAGTAAGCATTTCCCAGTGGCGTAGACAAACAATTTTCAATGATGAGCCACCTTTTGGAGAAAATTCACCTTTAACGCTGTTCCTCAATTGTAATGACCTTGGAAGTCTTATTTTGCAACATCCATTGTGCCTATTCGCAACCAAGCAGAACCAACTGTTAACACAGCATTCACCGGCACTGTCGATGTTTTGTGTGCAGGGAGGTCAAAACAACTCTGACTGCCCTCAGGACAACACTAAAGTCACTCAAGCCTGCTTTAGTGTCCTGACAGTCCATTGCTCTCACACAGCTAAATGGGCCTACAACCGAGCCGTAAAGCAAAACACAAGCATGTATGATCAGTAAAAAGTAAAAAGTTGTTGTAATGCTGAAAGTTAATATATTGATGAAAAACATTGCAAATGACAAATATATTAGATTTTCCTCAACAACAACGATTTAAAAATTATTTTCTATGTGAAGTTATAGCCCCTGACGCCAGGGGGAGCAAGCCTACCAGAAGTAGTCAGTACCAAAGGCTGCGTGTCAGAATATTTAGAGAGGAGGGATAACACTGCAGTCAATTGTGATGAATTAATTCAAGTAGGCTGCAAAGTGTATTTTCATTTACAATTTGGAACATCGCTGTGACAACATCCAGTTGATTATCTTTGCTGAACGTCCACAGAATATTCCATATACAGTACATACAGGTATAGTGGTCAAAAGAACCCTCAAAACCCAAAGCAAATCTCGGCAGGATATTAAATGCTGACACAGGGAAAGAAATCCATTGGTATTGAACGTTCACCAAGCAAGGCTAAAAATAATCACTACTATCTGGAAAGAAAGAAAGGGAGGTGCAAGAAAACCAGGGCGACTACAAAATAGTGTCATTAGTTTTTATAGTTTGCTGAGGAAACCCTAATAAGCCAGCACTGGTAAACCATACCCGTAATTAGATGAGAGTTGAGGGAGGGCATGCTATTTATTTGTCAGCTATGCAATGCCAGGCTGTGGCTTGACTTCCCACACCTTTACATGGACCAGTTTAGGACGCCTTTTGTGCGGCTTTGTGGGCGGGAGCCAAGAGATACTTTTCTGCCTTTTTAGTGGCTTGAACCTGCCCAAGAAAACATAGACTCAGAGTTGCACACAATTACAAGAAATGCCATTTAACGTAATAATCCCAAGTTTAAATGCTGTGTAATTATTTCCACAAGGGATGTTATGTTTTCACATGGGTCTCTTGGTAAGTTGGTCTCCTTGCCTGGGCCTTTTTGAATGCACATCTCGACCAGGGTAAAAACTCATTCACTTTTGTGCTGATCCGAGACTTTCGTTAACATAGCAAGTCGGACATGTTAATTCCAAGGAATTTTGCTCTATTAGGAATGGCAATAGCAATCAATGAATTGATTGTAAAGAATCCAGTCGATTGTGTGCAACTGATTGACAAATTGTCTTGAAGCAAGTGAGGTCAGAGTGACTGCATGACTTGACTGCCACCATGAGAGGTTGGTGATCTGGTCTCATTTTGTTTGCAGAAACAGAAACAAAAAAAATCAAGGAAATCTAGTAATGGGCATCGCTTGTGTTTATGTAAATTCCAAAGAGTTGATTTTTAGATTACCAAAAAATTGTCACGGAATGTCCTATATTTTCCTCACGTGGTTTCACTTTGCCACGCCGTGTCTTTTTTTTAACCACAGACCTTCAGGTCGTGTTTGTATGTTGTGTGTGTGTGTGGGAGTTAGTGTGCTCGTGGGGATGTTGGTGAGGGGTGGAGTGGTGGGTATATATTGTACCTTGGATTTTTTCATTTCACGGCACATTGAGTTGCATTTAACATGAACTTTTCATTGATATTATCGATAGGCCAATTATACACTGGGAGATGAGGTGGAAAAACAAGGTTAAGTCAAATCTTTAAAAAAATTTAAAAAAAAATGAAAATTATATAAATGGGGATATTGTTCATGTTTTCCAATTTTCCTACAGTTGTATTAAGATTCCGTTTTCCCCCCAACAAAACATCCTAAGTATCAAGAGAATTTTTTTTTTGTCCCTACATGCAAATGATTCATGACTTCCTCCTTCAGTTCTCTCAAATTACTTTCTCCCCCTTCGCCTTGGTTGTACATTTATTAGGAGAATGACTGATCAAGTTCAGTGGAGCGTTTAAAGAACGTGTCCTGCTGCTGGAACAGAGGCCAATATTAGCGTCACTTCAAAGCGGTGGCCGACCTACCCTGAGGTGAGAGTAGCTTTAGGGAAGGTGTTCAGTGGTCAACATAGGTCAACATCACCTGGCCTGGAGCGTTCGGAGTCCAACCCTGAGATCTTTTCAGATGACTTCAACATGAACGGTTGGATGACTTCTGTTCTGAAGTTCCAAATGGTTACTCGAGTATTGCTGCTGTTTAAATATTTGTATTTGACCGAGTTCCAGATGAATAATTATTCAAACTGTTCCTTTAAGGGAGCAGTTGTGTTCCCCATCAACATTAAAAGGCTTGTGTAGTTTGATTCAAGCAAACTTTTTGGCGGGAAAGCACCCACAACAGAATTCTGTCTGAGCAAAATCCGGTCTCCAGTCCGAACGTATATTGACAAATGACATATCTTCCCCCACGCACACTTGGGTTTGCATTAATGGGAGACCCTCGCAGGTGGAGGGCTCCTCTTACACAAACACCAGCCTGCAATTGCCTCCACTTAGGGCCAGTAAAAGTAATAAATGATGACTGAACGGGTCGCACTGTAAATTCTGTCCTGCTGCTTGATGGATAGCTACGTCGTGGTGCGGTCTGACTGGTAGGTTTAACGATGACTTCGTTTCAACTGAGAACCACATGGAAATCACTCTGGAACATTTCATCTGGGGAGCATCATATTTTCACCTTTGGATTTTTTCACTGTATATTTATCCTCAGTCTGAAATTCACAATATGAATTAGAATTCATATAGAAATAATTTTTTCACAGACAATCGGATAAAAATGGATGGATGGATGGATCCCTCTAAAAACAGTTGGGTCAAAAGGAACCCAACTATGGGTAAAAAATGGAACAATCCTCTACTTGGGTCAATTTGACCCAACTTTGAAATGAGTCTTTTCGGCATAAACAACTCCTAAATATTGGTCAGATTCTTTACTTGGGTCATTTTGTATAAAACAACCCAGAAAGTTGGGTCAAATTGACCCGTGAAGCGAATCGGTCCATTTTTAATCCGTAATTGGGTTACTTTTGATCCAACTGTTTTCAAAAGGATGAATGGATGGATGCATAGTAGGTGTATAACAAAAAACGATTAGGATTAGGAAATTGGTTTTGATTTGACAAACCGAAGTGAATCATTACAATTTAAAATGGTTCCATTCTTGAATCGTATCGAGATGTATAGAATCATCTTTCATGCGAGGTGTACAGCGAAAATAAATGATTTGTTGTTTCTTTGAAATTAATCAACGTGGATAGTTTGGACTTTTAAGTGTTTTTGCGTGTTGTTGCATATTAATAAACATGACAAACGCTACAGCTGCACCATATTGAAATGAATTGTGATCCACAGAATTGTGCAAAATTGAATCATTACATTTTCAAATGATTACATACTTGAATTGTATTGCATCGTCTTTGGTGAAGAGACACAAATCTCTAATTGCTAGCTATAAAAGTCTAGTATCTTTTATGATTTTAAAGCGACCCCTGTGCATTAGCATTATCATGTGACTGGTAGTATCCCTCAGCAACCAATGTCCGTGCGGAAGAAACACGGAGCATAATCATTTAATGATTATTTAATGATTATTAATGATGCACAATTTTGTGTTGACTATTTTTTTTTTACTTAATTGAGTTAGCTAAAAGTTTTCCCCATCATGTCTGTCATGTCATGTTTTCAGAGCATTGACAACTCGCGAGTCCTTACCGTCGTACCACATAAAGAACAATTGAGGAAAGAGAGAGATTCATGTTTTTAAATTGGAAACGCAGTCACTATTTTGAGTTTGCGTCAGATAAAAACAAAAATATTAAGGTTTGTTTCATTCACACTTTGTGCTGTCAATTGAGTTTGATCTAGTATCAATAACACTATTTTAAATAAAAACAAAAAACATAGATGATGATGATGGTTGGCACTAGTACATAAAGCATACATTTGAGTTTAAAGAGAAAGTCCTACTAGATTGTGTGACTGCCATAAGTCCCCAAATGTAATCATTATATTTATAAACAATATACATTATAAATGTTAAGTTTTGCTATGACATCAACAGTTAAGATATGTGAAGTAAAAAAAAGACTGGCATTATTATTTGTTATTATTATTTTTTATTAATTATTATTATTATTATTATTATTATTATTATTATTATTATTATTATTATTATTATTATTATTATTATTATATAAAAAACAAACATTGTTAAATGCATGTTAAAAAGACACTTCCAATTAAGGGGCACAACTGGGTGTAATTTTTGTGTTAGGCAGAGTTGTCGGCATCTACTGAATGTAACTTTCAGTAAAGTAACTACGTTACTTTTTTTTAGGTAACTATAGCAACACTGCTCTCCAGATACTATTAATATATAATCACACATTTGTTTAACTTGGCTGCAACACATCCTGAACCCCCCTTCTCTGTGGTAGTCTCAACACACTGCAGACTACTTTTCAGGCGGACTTAACACTTGCGAGAGTCTTAAATTCATCACTCGACGTCAAATGACATAGTTTTGATTCATGTCTTCAACTAAACCGATTCTTTTGAAAGAACATGTTTTAAGATTGAAGTAAACACTCGAACGACATCTTGTTATATTAAGAATGGGAGTCACAATTGGCTAGCAGAGTTGTTAATGAACGGTATCTTTACTCAACACAAACTAAATCATTTTTGCGGCCACTATAAAAAAAATCCCTCTCCTGCTATAAAAGCCTTGCGATATTATGTTCGTTTCTGCCGGGCCGCAAAATAAATCCACGCTGTCTGCCGCGATTCACTACGCCACATTAAATTCCTTAAGATCAATTAAACTTCCCAGCTCACTTTACAAACCACCAGCCATAATGTTGGCTGCCCCGCACCCCTCGAGCGGGGGAATACTCTTACGAGGTAGGCGGCACACGGTGCTCTGCAGGAGAAACGGAGCCCGTTGCCAACATCCCGTCAGGATATGCCGAATGCGTTTTGCATAAAACATAAAAAATGCATGCAATTGGCATTGGCATGGGAAGGAAAGGGAAGTTGTTTGATGTATGGTTAAGGGTTTGACTGCATTACATTGCCTTGTTGTATCCCGGCAGACTCGTATCAGGATGACTCTTGGTGTCTGTGACTCGTCAGGATTGCCGTGTTTTTATTTTTAGAGATAAGATGATCTGGGAGAGAACAGGTGGACTGGGGTTCTGTTAACAGCAAGCAGTTGGATTGGCAACCCGACTGTGTGGAGATATCAAAAATGTTATTAGATTTAGATCGTGTCTGATGAAAGAAAAAACGTATCCCCCATCTTGTTTGGTGTTCCTAATTGCACTCCATGTGTTGTACACATTGCACGTCCACTGTGCTATTCTCGTAAAGGTCATTCACACTCTCTTAGTTTTCACATTCACAGACCATTAATGCTTTAACAAGCTGTAAGCCATATTCAAATATCAATTATTGTTTAGTATGCACTACCATTGAAACTGCAGCACTGGGGGGTATTATTGCCAAGCTGAATCGGGACCAGGTGTCCACCCTGAACATATTCGACGTATATTGAACTTTTTGGGGTCCATTGCAGTAAAATCCCCCCAACAACACCCACGGAGCCTTGAAGAGTTAAGGTGCGTGCTGAAGCCGGGCCTAAGTAAATTCACTTTATGACTCTGCTGTGACATGCGCATCTGTGATTTCACACGCATAATGTAAAATTTACAGTTGCGGTATTGAATGTCAAGCGGGCTGTGAGGAGAGCAGGGGGTAACCGGAGCCCCCAGAGAACAAAGCTGGCGCTTTGGCCTCGGTCCCCCCTTGCGCATGCCTCCCCGGCTGCCACCCCGCCCCGTTGCGCTTTACAGCTGTGGAGGTGTGATCCGGGCACGACGCTTGCTCGTATAAATGTTAAGCAAGCACCGTGGCGCTTCTAATGGGCAAGATTCCTAATGAACAAAACACCTGGATGTATGGCAGCGCAGGCCGACTGGGATTTTCTCAGGGAGCCGATGAGTATGAGGCCGACTGGTTGGTACTGGAACAGAGCCTGGTCCTGTTCCCATCTCCCACATAAACATTAATGCGTGTATATAATAGCAATTTGAATGAGCATATCTTCCCGCTTTGATTTGGAGGCGTCCGCTGGAATGGAATGGTCATGTTCAGAAGAAAGAGGCCCACGCTCTCTTAAAGTTAAAACCTGGATTAGGCACGCTCGTCCCTTGGTGTCATGTTCAAGAGCAGACCTTACCCTCGGGAATTGATCCCTCACACTCCCCAACAACATTAATTCACATCTATATAGATTATAAACCTATAAACTCAAGTCAATTGTCCAATAACCTGAAAGTCTCACATTATATAGACATTTCATATCTGAAGGTATTGTTTTACATTGCCGAGACTCCAGTTTTAGTGACAGTAGCGATTTGGATGTCTTAACGTTTCTCCTTACAATGACGGCTACGCCTACTTTTACATTGTTCACTTTTGATTTTACAGGAATAGCATTTGCTAAACAATAATGATTTGTTTTATTAGTATTATTATTTAGGTGTGTGAATTGCCTAGTACCTGGCGATTCGATTCACATCACGATTCATAGGTCACGATTCGATTTGATGCCGATTAATCCCGATGCGACCCTATAAATTGATTATTGCGATTTTTAAATCATTTTTTTACTCAAATTTTGAAAATACTAATCAGTAAACTTGTACATGTACACTGTAAGATTTGTATTAAAATGTATTTATTTATCTGAAAATTCAGGTTGCAGTCTGTTTCATGTTTGAACAGCACTGAAATAAAACATTAAGGCTTAATGTTCCATTGATATAACATTCTTCCATGCTTAATGTGTGAATCCTAACCCTAAGTAAGACGTTTTGTTGAATATTCCCATACAAAAAAAATTATGTTTAAAAATCGATTCGGCCGCATATCGAATCGATTTGAGAATTGCGCGCTGTAATATCGCGATATATAACCAAATTTATTTTTTCTAACACCCCTATTATTCATTACGCGGATTCCAAAAGTTCACAAAAACATATATAGAGAAAAAAAACTAAACAAACAGGCTTAAAACCAACCAACCCCCCCAAAAAATACCCAACTTAACATCTAAACAACTAAACATTATCATTACTGTCGTCATCATCATCATAATCCTCAACCAACATCCAAAAAGAAAACAATAAACACCAAAAATAAACAACAAATAAACAAACACGAGATAAAAGGGTACACACCATCCTAGCACTCCACACAAACATGATCACTCTCGTTGTCATCATCATTATCATTCTAAACATCATCACTATCACAATCATCAACCAAAAAACATGATGGCAACAGAAGCAACACCCAAGAAAAAAAATCAATAAATACTCCAAAAATTTAAATATATATATTTTTGCACATAAAGGCACAATATTGAAAACAGCATACATCTCCAAAGTACATTTCTGTTAAGCAAAAACTCCACTTCTTATTATGCTCAGAAATGTTGTTATTGTTTACAGCTATTTTGATAATGAATCCTATTTTTTAAATATCTTAAACATAAATTTGGTATTGTTTTTGCTTTTAAAATAAACATTTTACCCAACAATAAAATGGTATTCAAAAAAGGTGTACAGTTCTTTAAAAACAAAAAAAACAAAAACATAATAATATTATAAGTGTATTTTCAAAAAATGTTTTCAACCACAGTTGAACTGTCCTCCAGAACATGGCAACATATGGACAAAATTAAAAGAAATGCAGCAGACTCTCCTCTTCCTCCTCACAGAACCTGCAGCGAGGATCGTTTTTTTTTATCTTCCATTTATACAAATACTTTTTTGTTGTAGTTATTAAAAAAATAATAATAATAAGTTTAAATATTCTGGAGTATGAATCAACAGAGGTAGTATAAACTGTTTTGAAATAATGCTTCCATAAAATTGGAACATTGAATTCATCTTCCCTAAATAAGCAGGGCCCGTGGGGAAAAAGTGCAACGCCCGTAGTGCTTAAGTACCATTTATATATTGTTTTATTTATCTTTAAACCTAACAACCATTTATGACATCTTATTTGTGGAAGACCAACTAATTGCTTGTTATTTTTTCGATTAGACATTTGTATTTTCCATGCCTTGGGGATAGCTGAAAGCAATTGATTAAATATCAGATAACCTAACAAATGATTATATTGTGTAAAATGGTCAGGATTAGTCCATGAAATCATTAACAAAAATTATGAAATATTTTGCGAAAATTTGTTATTGTTATCAGTGATAATCAATATATTGCACGGGTTCTACAATACATGCAACTGTGCAAATGAAGAAGGGACAACCTGTGGAGGCTTCTTGCACATTAACGCCTTTTCATTATAATTTTTTTTTTTAATTACAAAGAAATCCTATTACCATTGTGTATTATACAAAACACAATATAATCTACAGATATATTACATTTGGCATTAATCACTTAGAAACTTTGTAAGCAGCTTGTATCTCCAGTCTACATTTTGCAATAATTTTAAAGCAGTTGGGGTTTTATTATCTTCAGAATATGAACTAAAATACATTTCAAAACAGTGATCATTTTCACGTAGTCTTTTCTCTTTTCCCTCCCATTTTTAGAATCAAATATTTAAGTAAGGCTCTATTTAGAATTCCTTTTTCAAACATGATCCCCACCTTTCTATGTTTGCGTTTCTGCTGTTTCGCTGATGCTCAGACTTAGCTTCAGTCTTTAGCCGCCAACTATAGGCTACTATTAAGTTGGCAACACCTGGTCAAAACAGGCCTTGTTTTCTCATTCACCACATAAAGAAAAAGTGTCTGCGATTCCACCAGAGAGTTGTAAAGCTGTAATAAAATTGTGACATGGCCCCTGTGCGCAGTAAGTGAAATATACTTTCACTGTGCCTTGGTGTGAGGCCGCATATGAGGTGAGATATACAGGCCAAGTTAGTGTATGTTTGTAAATTTAAAGTCATCGAATAGAATGGCGAGAACAGGATGAAATGCGTTTTGGTCAGCTTTTGATGCAAATAGACGTGCAGGGATGGATATGTTACAACACCGCCCGATGCAAAGTTTATAGTGCAGCTGTCTGAAATCAATTATTATTGATTTGGGGGATAAAAATGTATCTCATTATTTTTGTAAAGATGATAGTGTGTAAAAACTATTTTCTACTTTGTAATATATAAAAATAGTTCATCGTTACAAACATGATTTTAGTCAAGTCTAAGCACTGTATATTATATATCTTTCTTTCATCTGTCGCGTTGTCATATAACAGTTCCCAACGTGTGTGTGATATACGTGACACGTTACAGGAAGGGACTGATCTCAGTGCAAGCACATGCAAATACTTGTGAAACACAACTCGTCACTTCAATATTGTAATGCTTACCAGCTCTTACAAATTTCATAACAGCGCGGGAGGATAGGTCGTCCTCCGCCACAACCACTAAAGACTCTTTAGAATGAGATCCAAATGTGCTCGACGAAATGTATTTGGTTGTGCTGATGTAACGTTACACTGCAGCCGCATAATGCTGACAATCAGTGCTAAGTTGTGGTTGAAACAGATGTCTAAACACACAACAGTGTTGACAGGCTGAGGCCCAATGTTTACAGTTGCATGGAATGATGCTGCTTTTCTCTTGTGAAGAAAATATGATTGGGAACATACTCCAAGTATGTAGTATAGTGCAAGGAATTACATACGGACAATTTCATTAGCTCACTTATTTACTCACTTACTTTAGTCAAATGTGATTTATTTTTTCCTAATATAATTCTAGTTCTTAATTGGATTTTTTTTTTTTTAACAACTCCATCCCCCTCCCTCCATTTACAATTTTGCCACTTTTCCACATTATCCCCATTTAAAATGGTAACACAAGAGCTGTATGTCATTTAATTAATTGTGTCCTTTCACTATTTTGATGTGTTGCAACAACCTTGTGCAATTAGAGATTATTCTTAGACTCTGAATTTTGTGCACTTATTTATATGGCTTTTTTTCTTTTCTTTTTTTATGATATTCTATCTACAATCACAAAGGTATTAATGTTCCTTAAAAGTGTTCCCTCCCCCCAAATGACAGAAGACTGTAACACATTTTTACTTCAAAATTTATAAAATATGGTTGTTAGTGCCATATTGCTAATTTAGTTGGAAAATTGTAAATGATAATAATAAATACAATCTTTGATTTTGTAATTAGTACTGTTTTTGCATTTTATGTGAGTAATTGAAGTGGTGAGGTTTGTCATAGAAAAATGTGCATCAATGTGTTCAACCCTCCTGCCCCATGACGCGCAAATAAAATGACTTGCCAGGAACACACGCCACCAACATGGCAGATTGCACTGAATGCTTCTTAATAAAAAAACAGTAGTTAAGATACTACATTGAAAAGTAGAATTTCATAAAATTATCCAAGTAGCCCCAAAATACAAAATAATAATTAATACATTTCAATTTACTCTTCAAAATTATTATTTTAAATGTTTTAAATTTTTCTTTTAAAAATGTTATTGTTTTATTTATTTTATATTTTGTTCTTGTATAAATTAGAATAGTTAGAATAGATATCATTGTGTAGCATGTCAGGTACAAAGTTCTACTAAATGAAAGCCTTAATTGCATAATACTAATTAATAATGGTCGTAAGTGTTCTGATTGGAAGTGACTGGAAGACAATGTTGATCAAATTTTCTTCTTACATCATTGAAATACCATTCAGGTTTGCAACCCAGCATGAAAAAAATGATGCAAAAATATAATCACAGCAGTCAAACAATATTATTTTTCCCACACACAAACAATGCTGTGTGTGATGAGGTCCGCAATCCGCCTTGAAAATGTATTCAAAATGTTTTAACCACTGGGATCACCTCCAACTTTACTCCCAAAATATCTATATTTACATATATATGTGTATTCATTGATATTTTATCATTTCACGTCGTTTGAGTCCAGGTCATACTAATTATAATGAAAATCATCAAAACAGCTGTAATTCCCTTTTTGCGCTTGTTTCTGGGCAGGAAATTGATATGGAGAAAAATGCCCTTTACTATCAGCCCCGTCGTGCATGTGTGGTACGGTATAGATACTCACTGCAGTCAGCATAAATTGGGCTCGACATAGGCAGTTTTAGGTTTTTGCAAGATTTCCCTCCAGCTGTGGCCTGTTCACACCTCATTGTCTCCGTACACCTCCACACACACTGCTAATCACAGAGCAGTCTCTCTACTCCATTTCTCTCCGGCTCTCACAGCTTTTGCTTGGAAGGAAGTTTCTCAATTCAACTTGTGTGGCCACCCCGCAAGTGAGGCCGAGTCCAATGTTTTTGCGTTAACTCTATACAACCTAGCCTTGGCGTGAGGAAGAGTGTAAGACATAGCGAACTCGACAGGAGAACGGTGTAGAGGCACACCGGCCGAGAGAGAAATCCAATTTATTATCGCCAAAAACCAGCTGCAGATGTTAGCTCGCAGTTTCTTCCTTCTGCTGCCAATTAGAGTTCCTCACGCAAAGATCTTCCTGTGAGAGAGCTCACACATACTCTACTGTATGTGCATGCGCCACGCTTGAAATAGATCAAATCTTGAGCCGTGTTTGGGCTGCAAGTGACTTTTTGGATTATTTTATTTTGTGAGGTCAGCTCTTCTTCCCAAAAGTGATTTCAACCCTCCAGCTTTTTTCCCTCCCGCCCATTGTTCAACCATTGCCGTCATTATGTGCTATTTCATGTTGTTACTGTAATCACCAAACCATCCTCTGGATTTAGCCTAATCTGTCTAGATTTTGGGGGGGATTTTATTGTTTAGAGGAAGGAAAATTTGAACTTGATAATAGCTCACATAAATCATGAAGGAGAAATGCCGTTTCTTCCAGTTTTGTACTGTTTGTACACATAATCCTAGAGTCAGGAAAAATAGCCTTTAATTGATGCTCCTATTTCTTCCTTAAATAGACATGAAGATCAGCTAAAGCTTTAGTGCACTTATAACAAGCATAACAGACGTGGACTGCAGCTAGGCTTGATTTGTGCCATGCAGAACCTGCATCTGCTCTCATGGCTCAGTGGTTGAGTGGCCGTCTCCCTACCATGAGGTTGTGGGTTCGATCCTCACCCCTGGTGACCATGTCGAAATGTCCTTGACACTGAACCCCAGCAGCTGACCACTGGTGTATGAGTGTGAATGGGTGAATGTGAGGCTTCAATTGTAAAGCGCTTTGGGCACCATATGGTGGAGTTAAAAGCGCTATATAAAAAAGCAGTCCATTTAGCGGGATCCCTCATTTTGTTTGTTTGTTTGAGTTAATGACTCTTCTGAGTAATTTAGGTATCATGATACTATCAATTTTTAGGTCAAATTGGTTTTAGAATATCAAGAGTAAATTAGCCAATCAGATAGGCTGATTGGACTACTTGGGTTGTCCACATGAGGCATTAAGATTTACTAAATTGGGGTTCTTATTGTTCTTAGATGTGTAAAAAAACACACACACACACAAAACCCATAAAAAAATCAGTTAAAGTAAAAATAAAAAAATCACCCAGTGTTCCTCTTTACATGGATAAATTAAGATGACTTCATGTACTGTATTGCATTCCACTGAGAATTAAAATTTAATTGCACTGCTATTTTCCTGCTACATCCTCATTATTGGTTTGGTTCTTTATTGAACATATAAACACAAAGAAAACACATTACAAGTCTAAAATATAAATTGAAGAAAAAAAGAAAACAAAGGAAAAAAGAAAAGAGTTTATACGTTCAAAAGGGGTAGGAAGGTAAAAACGTATCTAGTCCTACCCCTGATTCGTTTTATGTTAATAAAATAACAAGGTAATGTATTTCAACAAAAGGAAATGTGCACTTTAACATACGCACATTTGCCAGCGACATATGCGCACAAAATCAACAGACATATACCACAATACATTTATATACAATTTTCATTACACTCATACCGATACATCCAAAGAAATTACAGCATGTATACTTTTTTAACAGCTCATGACTGATGTAAGTAATTTTCTTTTACTTTGCTTTGAAACAATTTTTTTCATTCAGCAAGTGATTGACATCTTTTCAGGTCAGTTCCAAAATCATTCCATTCTCACTGCACCTGTCCAACTTCACATTCACCCGCCAACCTAAAAAATACACTATTGAAACATAATCCTACAATTTCAAGACATTATTTATATGTACAGTATGTTTTTCAACTAATGTTTTTAAGCCATGATTAATGAGCGTCCCTTTTTGGCATCATTATAAATGACTGTGCCCCAAATGTTACGTCTAATGTGATGATAAATGTGGCAAAGTGATGACACAACATGGCCGACCTAATCACAGGTTAATATGTTGGTTTACACCAAGTTAATGATCTGTGGGCAACGTAAAAATAAAGTGCTTCCTAATTAGTCTGTTTATGAGAACACTTTCATTTTGATAGACGACCTCGTGCTGCTGGCTATCATGGCTAGCCGAATGTAAACATCTCGGCGTCCAACGCTCACACCGGCCGAACCAACTTGTAAAAACATTTACAGGATTAAGAAGCTGGTGGCAAGTGTGAAGCCTTGTGAAGCTACGAGTGTGCGTGAATGTACTCATTTGCATGATGTAAAAAAGTAATGACCAATATATTAACCCTTTAACGAATATAATATGCTTTAACACCAACATGGAACATAGTGTGATGTACTTATTTATTCACTTATGTATTTATATATTTACTAGATCTTTGATGAGCATCATGTACCCATGCTTTACTTAAAATGTTGCAACTCATTATTCAAATAAGACATGAATACACGGAACCATCAAACATTTGCACCAAATGCTCTTTTTGTATATTAGTTTAAAGACTGAGGTTGTTTGTGTCAATGACAGTGTGCTGTTATAACCGGGTGCCCCTAATTAGTTTAGCATTCGCGATTCCAATCAAACATGGGCTGTTTTCAAGTGCAGGAAGTCATAAAGCCCAGTATTTACTTTGCACAGCCTTGTATGCACTATTAAAGCAGCTAAGCGCTAATAATTATTTCCCCCTAGTTGATATTACAAGGGCATTTAAACGCTTTGAGGCTCTTTGACTGACTGGTCTATACTGGTGGTGTCATGCAGGCTCTATTCAGCTGAGCCTTAAGAAACAAATGACCTAAGATAGGAGTTGAAAAATGAGGCATTGTTTGGATTTTTATTTTTATTTTTTCAATAAAAATTTGGGATACAAGCAGTTTATGGTGGCAGTGATCTCAAACTACTTCACAACAAGCAGACATTTAACACATAGTTGAAGTATACTGCAGATTTCTGAGTGACTTACAATAGTTGTGAAACTCTTCTTTATTTGCATCTACATGATGTTACTATACCACCCAACCACAATGCATTAATCATGATGCACTAACTGTTTTGTTCTTTACATTCTATTAAGAATTTAATTATTTAAATTTGTATCTCAAGTAGGAATGGGCGAATACCAATAGCAGGTTTCTGTATTGAGCAGATACCAGGCCTTATTTCAAGGTATTGGTACAGATACAGGCTGACCTCTTGAGACCGTTTTACAATTAGGTCCTGTAAATTAAAAGAATAGAAAATTATCGTTAATTTCATGTAATTTTATGGAAAAAGGCTATATTGCAATATATTCTTTAAAATTATGTCATTTTTAATTAATTAATATAATTATTATTATTTTTTTTTTATTTTACGTATCAAAAGTACAAGTGGTATTACAAGTGGTACTAGTGCCTGTGCGAAAAAGTGGTATCAAACACCCCTAATCTCAAGGCACCACTACAGGCTATACAAAGTATATAGCTTATGGCCAGGGTTATTATAGTTTTGAATAAGAATTTTTCATTTTAGTTGGTTTTGATTTTGTTTTGAGTTTTGGTTTTTAGGTTTGGTTAGTTCTAATTAGTTTTCAAGGTGGTTCTGTTAGTTTTTATTAGTTGTAGTTATTTCATAAATGCTTCATTTTAGTTTAGCTTTAGTTACTTTCAGTATTAGTTTTAGTTTAAAAAAAATTGTATTACTTGTGCGCGATATTTAAAAAACACCATGGGAGCAACGTCATCTGGAGGTGCTTTTCTATTGGCTGCTGCTAGATGACGTCACTTTTGTGTGACACACTTTCAAACCTCCTTATTCTGGTTAATATCAAAATAAATCAACTTAAAATCACATTTAAAATCATCCCCAAAGGCTCATGCATTAAATTAATTACCAAAGACTAAAACAATGGACATTTTTACTTTAATCGTAATTAGTTTTAGTTAGTTTTGTAAACATAAAATGTAGTTTCAGTGTTCGTTGTTTAAAAAGCCTTTTTGTTTTTATTTTATTTCATTAACGAAATTGTTTTTAAAATTTTAGTTTTAGTTAACTAAAATAACCTTGCTTACGGCTTACAATGGTTAAGTGCTAAATTTATTGAACTTTGACCTAGCTAAGAATCAGATGTATATCATTCTTATGACACAAGGCTTCCTGCTAGCATTGTTCAATCTTACACTTGACACCTACTGAAACCTCAGCCAGCATGGCCGACTAAATGCTGCCGAGCGTCTCAGTCCATCGGCTGTTTTTATGACTGGCATTTTTTACGAGACCACAGTGGTCCTCGGAGCCCCGAGAGGTCAGACGGCCTGACAGGCAGCGGCCAGAATGAATGGCTCATTTCCGAGCTGTGGCGTGATGGAGACGATACAGTGGCTCTAGCCTTTCCTCCAGGCTGTGAATGACGGGCCAGACAGAGCAAATCCATAGTGTGTCGAAGCGCTGTCTGCCAGTTTCATTGTCGCCACACTACTCGGGTTATTATGAGCGGCTTCAGAGTGACAAATATGAGTCATAGCTCCTTTAAATGATTTTGTTCATTTGTAACTGGAGAAGGGGGCTCGTATTTTGCCGCCCTCTGAAGATGTGGTTGATTTCATTTTATATGGAGTGAAACAACGCGTTGGGCTACTTCTGAGCTCTGAGTGGAAATGACATCCATCCCATCTGGAGATGACTGAGCGGGATTTACATTTCAAGCCAGTCGTGGACATCCTTGCCGTCGCCTTTTATATGTTCATCAGGACAAAGAGGCAAAAGGTGGCATGACTGGCTGTGAAAAGTAGAGAAATTCGGCCCCGTAGCCTCGATGCATTTTTATGAGAACTCGGAGTCAGCGTCATTGCATGGCCCACTTGCGGAGCTGGCCCCCACGGCGCAGCATCTCTCTGGTTTTCATCAGGATGAGACTCGCACGCACGGCTATAAAGGAAAGGACAATTATTCACGCGTGCCATCAAATGTTTGCAAACACACAACACCATTGCATATACACACACACAACTTTTGGTCTACTCCGCATGTTAATCACTGTCAAATCAAACACACAATCCTTTCTCTCACACTGCAGTTGAGGGTCTGGGAGCAATCAAATAGTCGCACTACATGGGCCGTCTGAACCCTGTTTTCCTGTGCGTCTGCACCCATGCAGCGGTGATTTCTCCCCAGTGCGCTAATAAAACCTCACTAATGATGCCTCCTCCCGCCCACAATCTGGCCCCGGCCTCTAGGTGTACAAACCAAGGGGCATTTTTTTTTTAATGAGAAAAGTCACCATTCTTTGCTGTGATGTCATCAGTAACGCCCACTTTCATCCCGCCAGTCTACCTAAGACCTGCCAGAGGAACACAGCTGCTATTTCTACCTCATTTATCACCTCCATTCATTCCTTGTTTTCATGTGTTTGTTTGTTTACTTTTCAGGTCATAAATTTAAATTATGAGCGCCCCACACACGCTAGGAATCTGTGGCTGGATATTTTTATAAAGGGCTTTCCCCATAATATACTGCTTGTCTAATTACTGACACATTAACTGCCTCTCATCTGGCGCACCAAGAAGCTAGTGGACATTAACTCAAGAGTTTGTAGAATGACACCATTCGGGCCCAATGGAGGGATTATGCATTTCCTTCTGTTGAGCTTCCTGTGTCCAAATGGGAAATAATCTGACATGCACTTGATAAATCACACAATTGTAGCTATTACAGATGTCGGCAAATATTCCTCACTGATATTTTGCTTTGTCAGCACAGGAGTAATGGGGACAAAATTTGGCCCAGGAATTCCAGTCGGAATTATTTGCCAGTGGACTAGGGATGTAACGATAGCTTAACATCACGATAAAAGAATTATCACAATATTGAGGGGAGATTGGCAATGTAAAAACAAAACAAAAAACAATGATACTGTATGTATTGTTAAAATTTAGTATAGTAGTAGTTCACAATGCTGTGTTCAGCTAAAGCGGGCGAGGAAAGTTTTTTTTTTTTGATGGAGATGAAAAATATTTGCTGGCATTACTAGTTGATGAGAGTGATAATCACAGTAGTGGCCAAAACATGCCTAATTAAAATTAAACTCCACTAATAAACTAACCACCAGAGGGTGCAAGAACTGCACAAATGTAATTAACTTTTTTTAACACTAGCACTACTAAAGTTCTAAAACAACTAAATCTTAGTCATTTTGACGGCTTGCGCTCTCTCACTCATGTAATCGCCTAATATGGTTATTACTCGCTGTTTTGATTAGCTAATAAAGCCCCTCTCTTGCTTTTCTGTGCAAAACGGGTGTATTGATTTTGATTATCAGGCTTGTACTGCCAACAATGTCATGACTCCATCACATCTAGGAGCCTATTCTTTACTAGTATAAGCTTTTATTCTACCTTGAGCTGCGTCGGTACACGACTCCTTTTTGCGGGGGTGGGCTGGTCTTGTTCGTACTTGCTGTCTGAAACTGCAGAGCGATCCAGCGTCCGCTCTACGTGATTCGTCAGACTCACTTTCAGCTTATCAGAATGTAGCTGTGTAAAGTCTCCTCTGTAGAATAGTTTTTTTTGCCATTCAACATGGTGATCAAGCTTGTATCCAAAGCCAAATGCCTCTGCGTTGAATGGTAGTTGCTACGGAAGCCCAGTGGCGCAACCCCGCGTGTCTCAGCAACGTGAAAGATGTATATTGAAATAATTAGAGCCGTCAAATTGACTGTCGCGGATGTAAGGTAGTAATGACTCCTAAATATTTATTTTTTATTTTTTATTTTTTATTTTTAATACAATAAAATGCCAGTGCAGTAATGATATACATACAGAGAGAGGAAAAGTCAAAAGACCAGGAACATCGTTGATCTATGTAAACAGAGTAACAACAAATCAAATTTTGAGAACAGTCAAAATGACGGCTCTGGGAGATCTAGTGTTAATAGATGTGCTGTTCTTAATATTGTAACATGACGATGACCATATCATGAGAATTTAAATATCACAATATTGCCGTTATCGTTACATCCCTACGGTGGACAAGTTTTCGGCAATGGTGGAGTGTGGATGGCACTTCTCAGTGACTGTGGCCATACACCAAAAACTCTTCTGTCAATAGCGGAGTGACACAGTGAAACATTTTAGTCAATGGTGTAGAGGCGACGTTGTGACCCCGTAGAGTCCTGGGATTTATTTCACAAAGCAGGTTTAGTGACAACTCTGGATCAAGAAACCCTGAAATGTGGGAAACTCTGCATTTTCTGTTTCAGAAAGGGTGGTAATTGAAACCAGAGTAAAAACAGGTAACTCCAGCCTGCTTCATAAAAAGAGGTCATTTAAGCTCTCGGTCAGTTACCGTAACATGTTCCATGAATCAAACCTGGTCGGTTGCAGGTTTTTCACAATGAACCTCAAGGTTTTCTCTGTCCCCGCCTCCTTTCAGCCACATTTCCTCATTCAAAATGTCCGCTGCGGCAATTTTTGCGTAAATAAAGTCCACTTCTGTCACAAACATGGCATATCCTTTTGACAATTACCCTATTGATGAAGGTGCCGCATTATTGCGCAAGGAATTAAATATTTGTCGTGAGATTATCAGACTGCGCATAAATATGCTGGCAGTTATCTTTTTGAGCGGTACCGTTTCACATCACAGACCATCACCTATACACAACTTAATCTGTCCTTGTGTGTTGCGCTCCGTTTGAATAATGTTTTTATATTTCATCTCAAGTCAAGCGCGCTTCTCCCCCGCCGCCTTCCTCTATGGGGAGCCGCTGCGGTGTTGCACGTTTTTTCCAAAGAGATGTTCAAATTCGCCATATGATCGCATTAAGATTTTCAGTTGAGAGGGGTAAAAAAAACAACAACAAACAAGCGGAAGCAGCGCACTGCGCTTCCCCGTTGCCATGGTGACTCGACGAATCGGGACTCCATTGATGTGGACTTTTTAGTATAGTGGCAACGCCAGGTGAAACAACTCTGCGTTGATATAACTACCTCAAATCAGCTGTCCTGGAACTGAAAACGTAGAGTTTCCTATCTCGGGGCATGTCAACTCGCTGTTCAGGGTTAGTCTCGGTGTATGTTGAACATGCTCTGTGAAATGGCCCCCTGGTCAAGCGATCGTGTGTGCTCTTCCACTGCACCCCTTGGCATGTGCGGCGCATATGACCATTTTGGCCTGGAATGTACTGGGGGCCATGCAGGACTTTTTCCGAACTTTCCAATGGCCAGCACAGAAATTTAGCTTTTTTTTTCTCTTAATTTTTAACTGTAATATGTTTCTTTATGAAGACGTTTAAGGGCCACTGAAATACAATTAATTAAAAATAAATAATATGCAAAGTGGTAATATTGTGAGGATAGAAATGTGTGTTATATAACGTATATCAGTCCTTTGCGTTTAGGGTAAATTTCCACCTTTTTTTTTCTCCATCTGATTCTGAATATATTGTCTTAACTTTGACTTTTTCTCCTACTTATAGTTTCTTTCAGTGTCGGTATTATTATAATGTTATATTTAAGTAATGTGAGGACATTTCCAAATGAAAAAGGATTTAATTACAACCACCAGGATTTCATACAGAAACTAATTGTAAAAAGTGACATTTAAGTTTGAGTTTGGTTTATTAAAAGGACAATGTGCAGTAACATTAAAAAGATGGCTGCACCAGATTTAACACAATGCTAGTATCCATCTGTAGTCCAACTGTAATTTGTTGCATTTGTTTCTAATTTAATTTAGCAATAAATGAATACTTAAAAATTATTGTTCCCAACCTGGCGCTTCAAATATTAATAGCAAAAGATTCCATTTGCATTGAAAAATATTCCTTTTTCAACAAGCATGTCCGCATTGTTGAACAATTGACATTAAATAAAATAGTTTATTATCCCAATTTTGGTAAAAAAATGGTTCTGTGCAAATGCCCTCCCATCTCCAACACAATATAAATCTATGTGCAAAAAATGTGTAACAAATGAATTCCACATAGGAAGAAGCCATCAGAAAATAGCTGTTGCACGCACGCACGCACGCACATACTAATTAATACTAATTAAAGGGGGATATGACCCTTTGCTCATTAGAAAAGTATCCCGACAGCACCTCCTCAATTAGTACCTCTCTCATTTGTACAAACACTCCTTATTTAGCACTTCAACAGGATGTCAATGACAGCCCTTGCTACGTCATTTCAATTAGTGTATCTGCATAGAAAAATGATTCATACGTAGGATCTTTATGCAAGTTTACATGCAGCAGTCTTGCCAAATTGGTTGAAAATGATGGTTCATTGCTCCGATCTCCATGGATCTCGAGTTTGCGAGTCGCATTGACAGCTGCTTTTTTGAGTGGGCGAGTCTTTAAGTCCCCGTACTTTTACCTCTTAAAAAAAATGTCAACTCCAGAATCTACTAGATGAATAGAGTGCCACATAAAAAAGGAGAGGAAATAATCCCCAGGGTAGCACACAATACCATAGCTGGGGTTAAGTGCTAGGATTTCAGTCTGTGGGGGATTTGGGGGTCCCTTCGTCTTTAGACCTCTGTCCCCAAAACTGACCCTTCATCCACATCTCTCCCTCCTCTCGCTCATTCACACACATCCATAAGTGTATGCTGTCTTCCGCCAGTTCCGCCCCTCCTTCCCTACAGCTTCCAGTCATCTGCTATAATCACAACGATGATGTACGGGCCCCATTAAAAGAGAGGGGCTGCTGACATGCGGGACAATAGCCCCTCACAGCATGTCCAGGAAGCCTGCCCATCCAGGTGCACTCTCCCTTCCAGGCCAAGCCGCACTCCCTCCTTCTCCTCGTCTGCCTTTCTCACCCTCTCTCCCTGTGTGAGCCCATTTAGAGGCAAGGTAGGGGGGAGGAGAAGGGAACAGGAGAGGAGCAAATGGGGAGTGAAGGAGTCGTTAGGCCGGGTAAAGGTGGATTTGCAAAATAGACATTTAGGAGAGAAGTGTGGGGGTAAGGGGAGAGGTCAGGTGTGTTGAAAAGGGCGGACATTTGAGCAGTGGGCGATGCGGAGGTAGTGAGCGCGAAACAATGGTGATAATAAAAGTCTCCCCTTTCACCTCCTCTGTGCCTCTCTTTCTGTCTTGGTTGCGCACCGTCTCTCCTCACCTGACCTACCGCAGCGCATCACGGCACACGGGCCATGGTGAGAAGAGGGCGGGGGCGAGATAGCTAATGGGACAGGACGGATGATGACAAGTGCAAGGGAGTCACATCACTGATTGCCCATCATCAGCATGTCATCCATCTAAGTAATTTAGACCAAAAGTCAAACTCGGCTCATTATTTAATGAATGGTCATGTGCATGTGTCATTGCTCAGTAAGTGGTATATTGTAGATATGTGTCTTTATAGAAGGAAGCATAGTGGATGGATGGCTTCGTACCTTTAACATGCGACAGATTGGTGCCAAAGCCCTGTTAATAGGAATGTAGCAAATTGTATCAAGAGAGTGTTGTAAAAACGTTCCATAAAAATGTGAACTGATTAATTTAGCTTTAAATTTAAGACAGAACAAAAACTTGAGTTGCTCACTAAAATGTTGTTGCAAATTTTGTTTGCTGGAAGTCGCACTGACGACCAGTTAAATGACATTCTGAAATTTGGCTTACTAAGATTTGATGCAAATATTGTGCACTCATTTTTGTTGAGAAAATTCCGATAACTCTGCAATAAAGGTAAAAATAAATGGGAATATTTGCACCCAAAAAAAGGAAATATTTTTCACCTGCTGTTATTAGGCCACGATCATACTGGTCCGGCCCACTTGAGATCAAATTTGGGTGAAAGTGGCCCTTGAATTAAAATGAGTGAGACACCCCTGCCTTAAATGCATACACGCAGTACATAAGTACCACAATGAGTGAAGTTACTGGCAAATCATGAATTATGCCCTTTAACATGATATCACATTTGTTTTACACCATCATTTTCTTTGCCATGAAATGACTTGAAAAAAAAAAAAAACTTGACGGCTTTCCCACATGTCAAGGAGTCATCTATGACAGAGTTGCATTTGAAATATCTCATACACAGAGAGAGTTAGACTGAGAAGGGAGCCAATTTGCTCTCTAGTAATTCACAAGCATGAATTTAAACTTTTATCAACATATATCACTGGCATTGGGCCAAAACCCTGTACCTCCAAAATGGTCACTTTTCAGGAGACCCCCAACCATTAAAACTACATCATCATTTATTTTTTATTATTTTATTATTATTTAAAAAAAAAAAAAAACGGAAAAAAAAACTACATCATCAAAGACAACAAGCCTTTTTCAACACTTATGATTGGTCAATAATTCATAAAAATGACAGTGTCAAAATAAAATTGTCCAAAAAATATGAAATTGTGACTTATGAGGTGTCAGCCCTACACCAGCGATTTATTTTGGCCTACTATACTATAAGGAAGTCGTTTGGATTAAATAACTTGCTTTTCCATTAGCATTAATCAAGCCTGGAGGTGACTTTTTCTTCCTCAACACAAGACTGACGTTGGGTTATGATGCAGTAATACTGAGAAGCCTTTCACGGTGGAAGGTAGGCCTGCATACTGTAAATCCCGCTCTGCTTCAGTGAAGCGAGGAGGCATGTGGTTCTTTCCTTTTCCACTGCTGTCACCAACACTTGAGGACCACCACCAGATGCCCGAACGCCACCAAGCTTCACTGCACAAATTCCCGCTTCCCGTCATCCAGCGCACACCGACTAGCAACTACCCCATCTGCTGCTTTGTGTGGTCTACATATAGCAGACTAGACTAGACTAGAAGTGCAATTGGTGTCATGACATATTGCAATGCTGCAGCAATATTTTGTCCTACCCCCTATTTGGAATGATCCCCATTTGTATTCCTTTGTTTCGTTTTTTCCCCTTTTTCTGGACCACTATTCTACTTGAAAATAGTTCAGTGCTTAACTTTTCTTTTCATGATTTCCTGCAAAATTCCCATGAATGCACAATTGATGTTTATAGTAGTGGCTTTGGGATAGATTCAATGCTTACCTTCAGCTTAGAGCACACAAACAAATGCATGTCCACACTCATCCAGTGACACACGTGCATATGCATATGCGCTCGCAGAGTGACATGGAGTCAAGCCGACAGGCCGTCGAACCCTTTTTGGCCGACATTACCCGTAGCCAGTCTTGCAGAGAGCATTTGTCACGACCAATCAGAAGAGTCAGTGGAGTTTGTTATTGGAGCTTGGATTTTGGGAGCGGGTTGCCGGGACGCTCCGCGGTAGGTCATGCTGACAAAGTCCTGGCTTGTGTGTGCATCGTAGAGCAAGTGTGTGGCACACTATTCATATCGGACCTCTATCCTTCATTCTCTTGAAGCAGAACAGATCCTCTGGATAAACTCACACAGCAGAATCATGCCCCGCCCCCTGAATTATAGACATACTCACATGCACATTTATCACTATCCTGTCTTAGCCCCTTCCATCCATCATGCTATTTGTCCTGTCTTGATCGAAAGCTGAATTCAAGTCATACTTGCAGTTTTCCTCTTGATTGTGAAATTAAACTTTTGAGTTTTATTGCCTACTTTGAGAGCTGAAAAGCAAATTGAGGTTTTAAGGAGGTAAACTAATCTGAGTAGTAATTGCACCAAAAAAAATCTGAGGCATAACCTTTTTAGTTGCATAGACAGTAGCAGCACACAACAATTTAAAAATAAAAAAATAAACATGCCTAGGTGAATGGCTAACGGCATGAAAAAAATAACCTTTAGTTTAAATCAGGGGTGTCTTTTTGACTTGAGGGGTCACACAAAAAGTGGAAGAATGCGAGGGCTGCTTTGAAATTATTTAATTTATGAAACACACTGAAATCAAGCAAACAAGCTATTATACATAGTTTATATTTTTCAGTTTGTTTCGCAAAACTGCTACATAACAGCTTTCTGTTAAAGGTGATAAGACAAATAGTTGAGGGTTTTCAAGATTTTGGGGGGGTCAACGGCCCTGTATCCCACTAGACCAGATCCACAGTTGCTTGAGAATGCTTGAGTGTTTTGAAGAATGTTTCTTATTTTAGTAATTTATATCTTATTTTTTAATTACTTTGCATCTCAAGATATGCTCTCCAGTATATAAACCAATTGATTATTAATAGTGACATCTATGTTTTAGATTTTCTTCTTACTCTGGCCACATCCACTTTTTTTTTTTTGGGGGGGGGGGGGGGGGGTTGCAAATGGCCACTGGGTGTATGAACAGAATTGAATGTGAACATCAGCAACAATAATTTTGTAGTCAAAATAGGTGCATCATTAGTCCGTATATAATTGACATATTTACAGTAGGAAGTTGTGAATGAAATAAAAAAATATATTTCATATTTATATTTACTGTCTCTACACTAAGTGGAGTAACAGCTATAAATATGAACAATAAATATACTGAACAAGTAATGACTGTAATATATACCGTGCATACTGTATATTCAAAGGAGAATGTAAAATACCAGCACGATAGGCAGAAGCAATGTGGCGACCAGACATCGTAATATCGATAAACAATAATTAGAAATCTTATTTTTCAGTATGACCTATATATATTTTTCCCCAGTTTATATTTTACAATGTGATTTTTCTCAACATGCATTTTGCCATGTGATGAACCTAAATGTAGAGAAAGACAAAACATATCAGAACAATTATACTAATTCCTTTTTATATTCACAGTGTTGCTCCAATACAGGCAGACTTCATAAATTTGTGAAGGGAATGAACATTTGTAAATAGCTTGGAAAAGTGGTGAGGGGCCACCGTGACCCGAAGCTTTCCAGGTGCCCCTAGGCCGAGCCTTCCATGAATTGAAATGCTGGCAGCTGACAGGCTACAAGTGTCACATGGTAGCCTTACGGTTCTTACTCACCACTATAAAGGTCAAAACAAAACCTTATTGTCAGCATTCCTGTTTTACAACTGTCAGGGAGTCAAATAAATAAATAAATAAATACATAAAAGGAAGTAGCAAGTCCACGATGTCCACTATTCAACATGTTCCACAGTGTTGATCAGTGAGTGTGTGAATGCTTGTTTGTTTTGTTACACTAAATAATGGGGATGTTCAAGCCCACTTTTTTCCCCACTTTCTGTATTCACCAATGCTTCCCTATTGAAGATACGATCTGATGAAAACCCCCATTTTGTCTTGCAGATTTAGCTCACTAGCTAACCCTAACCCGAGTGTGTTGGAATTGATCTTGTATCCTACTGAGGGAACGTCAAACCTTACACTTGCTCTCTCTCCCTAATCCGAACAAACGCTGCACAGAGGAAGGATGAGTGATGAAAATTTGAAGTCACTAAAGACTTAGGTCTAAGGTAATGGAATTGCAAATCATTTGTGCTCAGCTCCTTTTACAAAGTAGAACCCGTTACAGCCAGCATTTGCTGCCTGCCCTCACACAAATCGTAATGTTCTGGTTTATTTTGTCACAGTTAATGACTATCCTCCTTGACACAATCTACCTACAGATGATCCATTTCTCTGTTGACTTGCTGGTTGGGTGTTCGGATTGACGCATGACGGAGACGAGGTCTTGTAAAAGAAGGAAGCTGAGTGCAAGCCTATTGTGCAACATGTGTTTATATGTCTGACACAGGAGGGCAGTCTTTCAACATTTCCCTCCGCCTGTGGAGCACAGCAACTGTTTAGATGTGCTGCTGCAGGAAGACAGTCTCTTAGAATGGCTAAGAGTACAAGTTACTTACTGTTCTTCAGAACAGTGGGGGGGGGGGGGGGGGGGTGAGGGTTCTCCAACTGATGATCGTAACCACTTCCTTCTCTATTGCTTTCAATTTCCGACACCTTTATCATTTTCAAGTAATTAAAAGATTACAAAAAAGACAACTTTTATTCATGAGGACCAACTTTATTCAATGATAGTAATAATTTAAAAAATCAGCAACTTTACTGATTGGTATTAAAATGTATAGTATTATACTTTGAAGAACTGACAGTGTCAATTTTATCCGCCGTTTTAAAATTTTGTCTCAGTTTTAATCACGCTTGTTAGTTTTATCATAGTTAGTCAACCTCATTCTGTTTTTATTTAGTCAATTTTTAGTCGACTATAAATCTAGCATTTTTGTCTTTTTTTTTTTGTCCAAGAAAACATATTTTTATCCATCTAGTTGTAGTCAAGAAAAACTCAATGTTTTAGTCAGGACAATCATTTAACCCCTGTATTTTTTTGGGCAGCAGATTATGTTGAACGTTTCGGAATTAAAACCAGTATTTCACATAACATTTCTCTCATCTTTTTGATGAAAAACAACTTGACACACAATTATAGTATATCAACAAGTGGCTACTATAGGCTCCATGCTATGAGCACGTATATTAGCCAGCATTAGTTAGCGGTCGGATTGACATTATTGTTGGAACGTTATTACTATTGGATCAATGTTACGTTATAACTAATTAATTTCTTTTTTCTTTTTTTTACCTTTCACCGTGAGTCCATCTCCTGTCTGTCCCATGTTTGTGCATGTTGGACTCATTAGCTGTCAATATAAAAGGGTGTGTGTCATTGTGTGTCATGTGACAGATTAGCAGAGACAAGATTTTACAAGATCATATAATTTTCATCTAGTTTTGATGTCCATAAATTTTAGTCCAGTTTTTATTAAGTGAAGTACATTTTCCTCTCGTCTTCATTAGTCAACGAAAATGCATACTGATTTAGTCCCAGTTGTTGTTTATTAATGAGGGTTTTAGTCTAGTCTAGTTTAGTTTTGAAAAATGTGTGTTGACAAAATCATTTTTGTTTTGTTTCTGACAAAATAATTGTGTAACTTAGCAATGCAAAGTAGAGATATATGGATCAAAGAACACCCATCCTTTAGAATGTAAGAATTAACAAAGCCAACTGAAATGCACGTCTCAAGAAACAGTAAAGCAAAAAGTACATAATGTAAGGTAACATAAGAAAGGCTACATAATGGCCATTCTTAATTGTAGATATTTTGAGAGCTTCTTTGTGTGGTTTATGGTATTCACAAAGACTTCAATCAAGTGCAGCTTCTTTTACTTTGGGCTATATACTTCTTGAGAATAACAAACTAAAAAAGAAAACGTTTTATAGGGCAGGACAACTTTAACCAACAATATTGTCACATTAATTAGACTCCACTGACGGATTCTTGACTCCATTTAGCTCTTGAAAGAGTCGTTAGTCAAGGTGTTCACATGCATTCCTCCATGCACTGTAAATGTTTGCATGGTGTGTCCAGGAAACATGTGATAATATACTTTCTTTTGGTATGTTATTAGCTCTTTCCACTTGATTTCATGCCCTGTTGTAGCAGAAAGGACACTATACTCGTGTTTAGGCAGGCAGATGGATGGCAAAGCTCTGGTAGCACTGCTGTTTTTCAAGTCACCATCAGGATCCCCACCTATTGGCTGGAGCTCCTATTAACTCATTCACTGCCATTGACGGCTATAGACGTCAAGAATTAATTTGAACTATTTCTATTAGTTTAGCAATTGTTTCCACTTTTGCTAACAAGATTATGAAAACCTAGAATTGTTTTATTGTAAATTTAGAACAGATATAACATTTATGATTAATCGTTAGTTAACTAGTGAAGTCATGTGATTAGTTACAATTTAAAATTGTAATCGCCTGACGCCCCTAATTTAAAAAGGGGCGTCAAACGATTACATTTTTTAATCGTAATTTCTATGGAGATTTGTTCAGTGATGTGCTAAAAAGTTTTTGGAATTTAAAATATGAGCTATGTTCCATGCATATGGCACTTAAGAAGGGGAAGTTAGGTCAAAAATTAAGCAACACAATCCACCATATTTGTCCATCTCATGGGGCAGCCATTTTCCCTCTTAATGGTCTTTATGTTCATGACATTATTATAGGAAATCATCCACTTCAATATGAAACATCTTACATTTATTGTTTGTATCAGTAAAATGTCAGTGGGCATTCTTTGTCTTGGCTGGATGATATTAAGTTCTCCTTTTAAGTTGATTTGCTGATGTTGAGCGAAAGAGGAATTTTTGAATGGCTACAAAAATGGTGGCAAATGATGACAAAAATTGTTCATAACAGTCAGTAGCACAGTACACGACTATGGGTGTAACCATGCTGCTATATGAGGTTAAGTTGCAGTCATTTGTTGTGATTTGCAGAAATCCCTTTTTGGATTGAGCTTGTGCATACCTTTGGCTGTGTAAGCACCAAGACTGGTCCCGTTAGGCTTGAAGCTATTTAGGTTTAAGCTCATAACGCTTCTGCATCAACCTTCCTAAAGTGGTTCTGGCCCTCTGAATTGGAATCATCTCAGAAATGGTCTCAAACCGCAATATGAGACATATCTTTACCATTTCTTTTTGCTGAGCGTTGTCATTGTTTCATATGTGCGTGGGGGTCCTGAAACTGCACTTGCGTCACTCCCCCCACATGCGGTATAATGATCATGCCTGTTTCTGCATGTTGACTGTGGGATCTGGAGCTCTTCTCAATCTCACTATGGTCAACAAATACTTTGTTATGACTCTTTGTTTTTAATCCAAAAGTTATTGCAGTCTACTGATGTTTGATTTGATATTAATAAACATTTTTCTCTGCTTCTTGCAGATTTTTTAGAGGAAGAGGTGATTTGTGCACAGTTGAATGCTGGCCCAGTAGCAATGTGACGTGGTACAGGACCAAATCCCAATTCAGATCTTTACAGGAGGTGAGAACAAGAACCTTGGGTTGGATTTTCAGGAGGGGGGGGGGGGGGGGTTTAAAAGGGCCACCGTTGAAATGACAGCCAGGCCGCCCTCTCCAGTCTTCACCCTCTGCCAGTTGAGGCGGGTGTCAAACGGATGCTTGTGGGCTTGGCCCCTTCTACTGGATCTGTCCGCAGTTGTTAATGATAACACGCGTCGATAACCGGCCTTCCCACTTGATGCTGCCCACATGAGACTCTTGCAGTGTCTGCCAAACCTTCTGTGTGTGTATTCATGTGTGTATACAGCATTTGGTGCTAAAACTCCTCCAGTATTATGCATATACTTTTTGATAATAATTGTGTGATAATCAAAGATTACTTTTATTAATCTTGTATGGTATTTTAACAAGCTGACTGGGTCAAAGATATCTTTCTCTGCAGTATTATTTTAACTCAACCATTTTAATGGGATAAATGATAGGCAACTTAAATCTTCCAAAGAGAAGTATGTTTCATTGCTGTTTTAATGATTTAATAATGCTGCTAAAAAATAAATAATAATTATTATATTGTATAGATAATTAAATTATAGTTGCACTTATTGTTATTAATAGTGATGATACTTACTGCTACAGTTATTATTGTCCTTTAATTAAATAAAAAGGGGGACATTGTGACAGTTGTTAAAAAAAAAAAAAAAAAAAAAATATATATATATATATATATATATATATAAAAACACAAATAGCAATTTTACTGTGTATCATCGCCATAATTGGTAGTGAGCTTTGATTGCTTTGTTATTATTATTATTACTACTAATAATAATAATATTAATATATTTTTTACGTTATTATTATTTTGTCCTCCTTGGGGGCGGAAGTTGACGCTCTTTTGGCCTTTCCAATCTCTACATGTATTTGATCTAAAGATGGAGATGATCTCAATAATAAAGTGCAGCAATTTTAGCATGACGTGCGCGCGCGCGCGCGTGTCTAAAAAAGTGTATGCGCAAGTGTGCGCGTGTGTTTGTGTCTGTGTGCTCTTTGGCTGACTTGTAAAATATGACAGGCCATTTTGAAACTCAAAGATTAACATTGTGATTCCCAGTGTCCCGGCAGACAGCGTGATTGATTACATCATATTATATTAAGGTCATTTCGACATCAGGGTAATTTTCAACTGGAGCCTGCGGGCCATATTTTAATGTGCATTTGTTTGGCGCTGCTGTCGCTCGCTCCCCTCGCTCGTCACATCTGTGGGAAATTGATGACGACATTAACCAGCGATTAATTAAAAACAACAACATTAATGATGATAGCGCTCGCCGCTTTGCCTTTTGAAAAATGATCATATAGTTCACACTCGGACTTCACATTTAAAAACTGGGATTCTCAATTGAGTACAGTTTTGCTGTTAGCCTAAATATAGGCCTATCATTTTTCAATCAATATTATTTTTTATTAATTGTGCACTCTCCGAAATGCTCGTAAAATTAACATCGGAATTTCACCTTGACATTAATACGTATTATTATATTTTCTTATGTTCATATAATGCTATATTTTATTATTCACGTTTTAACCTATTTTCTAAATGTCCGTTTCCAAGATCATGCGGTTTCTCAAATTGCCAAAAATAATACATTATAAAATTAATACTAAGTAGCCTGTATAAATGAATAAAAACAGACAATATATTGTTCGATAAAGAATTTCAAATTAGCAGCTGCAATGGACAAATACCTTTTATAGCCTATATATAATTTTTAACTAACAGATTGAGATTTAATATTTCGAAACAAATAATAGGCCTGTAAAACACGTGATCAGACATACACGTCATTTATTTTAGTGTGTGTGAGAAAAGGTCCTGGAATATTGTTATGGTGTGGAAGTGTGCGTTTACGTGTGTGTGGATTCACGACGCGATACTCCCTTGTTTCCGTATGTGCTGTCTGCAGTACAAATGGACTGCATTGGCGCGCGCGCGCACACTCAAGTTGGACTCCAAAACTGCGCGCGCATTCTGACGACCACCTGACCGGGAGCGCGCCTCATGTGCGGGCCTTTGCACTCTCTGGTCTCACATGTCCAATGTGCGCCGATGCTATCTGCACGCAGTCTAATCCAGAAACCCTTTTCCACCGGGTATCAAGCTTCGGTTTCGCTCAGTGTGCGTGTGTGTGTGTGCGTGCGTGCGTGCGTGTGTGTGTGTTCAGTCACCACAGTCTTGACCGCATTCGCAGTGAAAAAACTTCCTCCTTCCCCAACACGCATACTCACGACACCATGTCTACGAGTGCATAATAATAGTGCACTCATCTGTTGCTTGCATTGCATTAGGAAAAATCTGAAGTTGAAAGCTTACAATAAAATATATAAGCCCATGTGTAAAATAACCCAAAAAACATAAAGTTCAATATTTGCAGGATTGACGTGTCGGCCCCCAAGGGAGATCTCCAACGGGCCCCAAATTCCTGAATGTGAAACGTAGGCGGTCATTTTGTTTTGAAGGTACTATGTGAGAATCACAAGATTTGGGAAAATTAACAAAACGAATATCATCATCATCATCATCATCATCATCATCATCATCATCATCATCATCATCATCGTCATTATCATAATGATTATATATATAATGATGATAATGATGATAATTATTATTGTTAAATCCTCCACAAAAAAGATTATTGCCGTATTGTTTCATATTATTATTATTATTATTATGAAAGCCCCCACAAAAAAAGATTATTGCCGTGTTGTTTCATATTATTATTATTATTATTATTATGAAAGCCCCCACAAAAAAAGATTATTGCCGTATTGTTTCATATTATTATTATTATTACTTGTGTGTGTGTTGGGGAAGGGGGGGGGGTGAGGAGAGGTATTGTTTTCATTATTTAAATTCATTTCAATTTCCAACGTTGTTCAGCCACTCTTCTCCTTTGGTTTGCTTTTGGTCCATGGGGCAGTACAGGAGAGTTGGCTTGAGGTTGCGTTTGTGCACATACACAGACCTTGCACGCACTTTTTTTTTTTAACTAGGAATAGGACACAAATAAATAAATACAATATTTAAATAAATAAAATATTTAAATAAAAAATAAATGAAAAGTGTACGTTTCCCCCTTTTTTTTTTATCTTAACGGATCCCAATACAGTAAAAATAATACACCATTTGTACAATGATAATAATAATAATAATAATTTTGAGAGTGCATGGAAGTGTTCTTGTTGTTCATGAAACTGTGTCTCCTCTTTAGGATACTTAACAAGAGCAACATACGAGGGCTGACCATGACACCTCTCTTCCGGAGACGCAGCTCACTCCGGTCTTTCTTCTGATCCTTCCTTCCCACTGTCCGACCTACCTTCCAACAAAAATGAAAGGAGGAAACACTCGGTCCTGGCAAGTGTCGCGGTGGAGTGCGACCATTTCCTCGCCAGGGTAATTAACCGTTAATTGCGCCTCATTTGTCCAAACTAATGCAATAAAAATATGTTGTGTGCATGGGCCTGACATATGAGTGCCACACACACACACACACACGCACACACACACACACACACACACACACACACACACACACACACACACACACACACACACACACACACACACACACACACACACACACACACACACACACACACATGACTTAGTCAGTTTGTTTCTCTTTATTCAGTATTTGTGTGTGCGGCTGGTCTAATCGATCTCAAGCCAATCGATCAAGACCATGGTTTCATTCTCACTCCCGTTGTTTCCTCGCCCACTGAAGGACGCAAACAAAACCTTTGCACGCTAATTATGATTTGTTTGTCCACATCGCTCTTTTTCAGCTTTGCACTGTTCTTGAACTGGTGTAACTTATTTGGAACGCCGATCGTCGAAATTTTTCGAAAACATAATTTGGGAAGTATAGGCCTATATTGTGGTATGTGGACGTACTACCTAATTCCCTCCCCTCCGCGCCCCACCAATATTCCAAGACAGGCTCCCTAGAGTATCCAGCAAATGTATGCTAATTGCTACTGATTATTATTATTGATTAATGATTACAGGGAATCATCTGCAGGGCTATTTCTGCGCAATGCGTAATGTGTTTGAGGCGTGTCCAATAAGACTGTAAAATCTATGAGTAATGTCAAATTATTATTATTATTATTATTATTATTATTATTATTATTATTATTATTATTATTATTATTGTTGTTAGAAACTTCTTATATTACTTCTGCAACTACTACCAATAATAATTATAATAATAATATTTATAATAACAACAACAATAATAATAATAATAATAATAGGTAGTGCGTTTGGTGTGTGTTGTGGTTGCTGAGCATAAGTGAATGGATGTGTGCGCCACCAGGCAGGCAGGGAGACTGCAGCCGCTCCATCATCGCAGATCTTTAATAGGCTCCAACACAGAGCTGCCTTTATTTAGCCAAAAGCAGACGGAAACCATTCCCATATGACATGCTATAGCTATAGGCCCAGGCACCATGTGGAGCCCAGCCCACCTCTCGGCTTCAAATATACGCTGACAGACTTCTCTCACATTTTGCTGCTGCATGGAACAATCAAATAATAATAATAATAATAATAATAATAATAATAATAATAATAATAATAATAATAATAATAATAATAAGAAGAAGAAATAATAATATTATTAAGAATGAATAATTGTCTAAATTTAATTATAATTACAGTTCTACCATGCATGCAAATAATAATAATAATAATAAAGGAATTCTTTCTGCATTAGTCTATACATTCAAGGTAAACATTACCTGGACTTTGGGACCTGCAGTCGAAGCCAAATTAGTGGGCTCTGAAATCCCGCCTGCAGCACACAAAACAAACAAACAGACACACAGGTGCAGATTCATGCTTACACTGCAGTCCACGTCTCTTGTATGCACTTCTTTTTTTCTGTTAAATTTTTTTTTTGATATATTAATTACAAAATAATTGTCTGTGAAGCCAACAGAATGTTTGGCTTGGAGGAGGGGGGGGCATGCTTGCTTCAAACAGCTGCTGCCTGCTGCATTGCTACACACGCACAAGAAATAATGCAATAGTGCAATTAGTAGAGTTCCATCCAATAACAAACTTTTTTATTCCCCCCCAGAATGGCTTGAATACAATGAAGACATGCCCGTGGTAATAAAAGCATGAATAACACATAATACTATAATGATAATAATAATAATAAAAATAATAATTAGCTTCTTACCTGGCGGCGTGCAGGGGCCGGCTGCAGAGAAGAAGCACGTCGCCGCCTTGAGTTAAATGCAAGTGGGTGCTGGCAGCAGCGGAGCTGGGTGGGCTGGGAGCTGCTGGCTGAAGGGGGGGAGTTGGGGAGGAGGAAGGGAGAGAAGGTGCGAGTGTGAGGAGAGAGCAGCATGTGGAGGAGGAGGTAGAGGAGGAGGAGGGGAAGAGATAAGTGATCTAAAGGGGAGACGATAGGACAAAAAAAGAAAGTGATGATGAATACATTGGAAAGTTTTTTGGCCCCGGCGCGGGTGTCAGATTGAATGGGGCTTTGCGCATGTGCGAAGGTGTCCAAACTGACAATTGCTGGTGAGATGAAGATAGTGTTGTTGCTGCTTCTGGGCTCACGGTGGACGACGAGAGGAATCTACAAGGCGACAAGATGAGATCCAAGGCGAGGGCGAGAAAACTGGCCAAAAGTAGGTCCCGCATTTTCTGGTCTTTTCCTTCCCGGTTTGAAAAAAAAAAAGTAGCGCTTCATGCTTGTTCCTGTCGGGTGTCATAGCGCGGAGACGAGCGTCGACACTTTTTGGCCGCCAGAGATCAACTTTTTTGTGGACGCTACGTTGCGGTTGCCCGGGCGAGTTTGTGTGCACTTTGCGGTGTTTGTTTCTCCGCGCAAAAGTTTGACGCCGGTGCTTGACTGCAGCTTTCAGATTCGCTTTTCGCTCTTGCTGGAAGTTTTGCTTTTCTGGTTGCTGGAAGTTACGCGAAAGTTGCCGAAATGCATTCGAATGTTCTGCTTGTTGTAAAGAAACCTTCCGAGTCTTGTGAAATCACATCATTCCCGTCTTGTGTAATAGTGGGCGCTGTGGTACTGTCCCACAGCATTTCCTCCCTCAGGCGTGCATTTTATTTTATTTTTTAAAAGGGGGTCGGGTGGGGGTAAGAAAGAATAAATATTTTGTGCCTCGTTTGTTTTTCACTCTCTCTCCGTTTGCATGCATGCACATATCGCCCCCCTCCTTTTTTTTTTTTTTTACCCAAAGGGTCCCCCCCACCCCACCCCCACTTCCCATAGTGTCAATCAATAAGTGCAAAGAGAGAATCAAACAAGCACAAATTTCTGTTATGATATTTGGCGTTGCAGATTTTATTTTGCATTCTTTCTCGTGGCTCTGATATTTTATCCACTTGTTTCCTTGCAGCTTTTGTGAACACTTTATTCACGCGACTCATTAAGAAGGTGATGACCTAATGATGATGATGATGCTAGGGGCCTAATTAGCTGTGTAAAGGCCTGCTGGCACTCGAGGAGATTCGGTTTCAACGCAAATTGTCATGCACACGTCCCTATAGCAATATCATTATGCAGCTTTTTATTTTTTTATTTTCTTAATTATTTTAAATACTGTTTTTAAAAATATATCATTCTTTCTTGAGAAGCCTTGAGAGTTTTTTTTTCATTGTAAGACTGTTGCCAACATTAACGGCGAAGCTTTTCACATTTCGTTAATTAGCCTGCCTACTGATGCATACAAATCTGTACGTATTGTTTATTTATCCCGGCTTTGGAAAATGTATTTATTTTTTTTATTTTTATTTTTTTAGCTTTGGTAGTAATAAATCATGATCCTTATTTTTTTCTGCTGCCATTTTCACTTTTTAAGCCCTGTTCGCGTGGAGCCACTTTTTAAGTTGTAAGGCAAAAAGAAAAGGGAAATAGCTAATTGGTCTGCTTCGTATAATTGCTTAAACGTGTTGAGCTGCAGCGCGCTCCTTGCGAGCAGTGTGCACTTGGTCCTGATCTGCAAACAGCCCGAGTTGATAGTCTGTTGATCCTGGTGCTAATGAACACAAATACCTGGCTTTGGGGAGCCCTCCGTGCACAGACCCCAGATCAGCCAGAATGGAAAACGGGTACGGAAAACAAAACGCTATTTTGGAGTTTAAACCAGAGAGCCTAACTTTTGAATGGAACGTGTTGAAAAGTGAGTTGTGCAGCTCGTGGTCGTGTGTGTGAGTTGCTAAATCCTTTTATTTTCAAGCGACTTATTTTCCTTGCGCTAAAGTCTCACATACTCGACAAAACTGAAGGCGGTTATCCTACAGAAACGTGTGCCTCTGAGCAGCGTGCGCGCGTGCGTGTGCGCGTGTGTCCGCGTGTGTGTTTTAATGGAAGGGCACATTGATTTACACAACGTTTTCAATCCCATGAGGAACTACAACTGTACTTGTTTGACTTCAACAAAATAAATTAAATACATTTATTGAGACACGCACACGCACGCTCACAGACACACACACAGACACACACACAGACACACACACACACACACACACACACACACACGCACGCACACACACAAAGACAAATACATTTATATATATATATATATATATGCATAATACAAACATACAAGTTTCACCCGTTGTGTCAGTAATGTTACTTTGGTTTGCAAACGATGTATTTTATTTGATTAGCTTGTGGTCATCGTCATTATAGTGTTGGATTTCACTGTCAAAAGGAAAACCAAAAGTAGTCTAATATGTTGCTTCATTCATGCTTGATGGCATGCTGTGTACTCTTTGTAAACATTATTTCGTTAAAACAGAGCAGTGTTCCACAACCTTTATTGAGCCAAGGCACCCGTTTTGCATTAGAAAAATCTCACTGCACACCACCAAACAAAAAATGCACAAAAATACTAAAAATAATGATTACCTCATGTCCGTTCAACTCACTCATTGACTTACTTAATGTGGAATCTGGGCCTGTTTAGTTGAGAAAAACGCTGATATGGACTACTTGCACGAAGCCAGGACTTATTCCATGGCAACAGGTGGATACAGAGGTTTATTGTGTCTTTTGCCATCTGAAGGAAGAACATTTCATTGTTCTGCCCGTCACTCTATGTTGCTGGCTTGGACAGGTGAGCAAAGATTTAGTTTTACAAACAATATATACCCCAAAGAGGCTGTCAATGAAAGCTATCGTATTGTTTTCATTTGTACCTCTCTGTACATCAGATCTTTATTTTATTTTGCAGTTTGAATTATTTTAATTTTTCAGTGGGAGTGCGGGTTCCTCATCCTGTCACATCTGCTCATGTTATGTTGGGGCCTAAAGTCTACTTCCCAAATGTGTTTCGAGAAGATTTCTTAAAAAAAAAAAATCTGTCTCCATGTCTGCTTAATAAAATCTCCTTCTGCGCATGCAGGATTGTTGTATTCTGATCTGTTGGATCATATTAAACCACACAATGATTTTACCACTTTGTAACTTGTCAAAGGCTAACTTTTGAGTAAAGTTTTTGTCGCGGTTCCAGTGAGTCCAAAGTCTATCTGGTGTCTGCATGTAGCATATGGTCTTCATTTGATTCACATAAAATGATACAAATACAGATGAATTGCTTTATGTAACCATAGCTTTCGGATTGAGAGAGCAGACTCTTCCCACTATGCGCAGGTCTCATTTCTACTCACTCTTCTGTATAAGCTTTTGTGGTCTCCTTCAATTTTGGCTACAGAGAACAAATTCAAATATGAGCGAATAATGACTCACTTGCTCTCAATTCTAGCGATGCATTTTAGAATATTATATTTTTAGTCGATTTTACAACTCTTCTGCTCTGACTCATACCCTGATGCTGTTTGTCTCCAGAAAAATACTTCCATAGTGATTCAGTTCTCTTCATAGTGCTGCTGCTTTGCTCATTATAGATTTGGGGGACTTCACTTGGTCTGCCAGAATTATGCAACTACAAGAATGACCATAGCAGCCATTTAGACATTGACTGTTTCATTAATTTAACTGACGTAACGTAACTTCTCAGCGATTACACATGCAAAGTTGAAAACTCGAACTGCTAACATTTTCTCTGTTAAAAAAAAAAAAAATGACGTTGCAAAATTTTAAAGCAGTCAAAATGACGGCCTTGATATTTCTATAGTGTACAAGGAGCTGTGAAACTCTTTTTCGTTTGTGTCGGCTTACATGTAATATACTGCCACCTGGTGGCCAAGTCTTGCAAAGCAGGTCCCACAATGGTATAACCAATGATGCACAAACTTATAAATGATAAATTATTATACTGCATTGCCAACCTACAGACAGATCCATTTTTCAAAAATATTTAAGATTTTAATTTCAAATGCCTCGTGCAACTAAAGGTGCATTTGTTTTGACCAGTTTATCAATTACAACTAAAACATCTTTCCATAATAATAACCAGAATCATTTAACAAGTTCTTAAAACAGTGTGTTTAGGCATTCCATACTTTCGTTTGTGTCATTCACTTGATATACCTACTTTTAGTGGTACCAGATATGAAAATGAACAAGAATTGAAAGAAAACAGGGCAGTCTCTTTTTTTCTCTCCATTGCTTTACATATAAAATAGTGGTGCTCCCATCGTTCCACCACCAATCGTGATTGGCCGATCTCTTTGGAATTCCATTGACTGGAGTTAGCCTCAAGTCGTTAGCCAATCCTGCTAGCTTCCGCTGCATGCTCACGACATGCGCTACGTCGCTGGAGCCACCAATAGAATGCCACGTCTGTGCTGTGTTATCAAACATAGATCAGAATTATCTACTCAGTGTTTTCGACCTATTTGAGTAATGTGATCAAGGATTTTTTTTAAATGTCTATAACAATCAGTGTTATCTGTGCAACAAGGTAGTGTTCAGTCATTTCCGTAACAAAGAATGGACAACACGTAACAGTTGGAAGCTCGGATAATATTATAGAGTGCTATTTTCCTTATTAAGGAAACACAATTAAAAAAAATGTTTGGGGGGGGGGTATGGGATGTATTGTATAGTAAGGTAATTAATATAAATATTGGTACTGTCTCTATTAATTCAAATATTTACAGTTCTTTATTATGAGCATATGTACCAAATGTTGAGTGTTTGTTCAATGCCGTTTATAAATTGTTTTCTGTCATAAGTCATGAGGTGCTTTGGACTGATGGTTCGAAAACATTTCAGCTTTCCATTTCACAGTCAGGTTTAATTGCACATTCAAAGTCATGGAGTGAAAACACACACACAAACAAACACACAACTTGGAGGTGACAGATTTATAGGCAATGATAGGATTTGAACCTCAATCCATCACAAACTGGAAAGGTTGAGTGTTAATGTCATCCAAACAGCAGGAGTTGGCAGTGTTACTGTCTAAGTGTGTGTGCGTGTGTTTATATAGGTGATGGAGGTCCTGTCACTGCTCTGACTTTTGTTCGGTGCGGCATAGCGATGGGTGGGCACCTCCTCCACATACACACACGCTTTCTTCTGCAGTCTGGTGCAGTTGCAAGTTGTATATTGAGTTGACATGCAAATACCATGAACCATTAAGCTCTTGCACATGGCTCCAAATCCCATTCATTCCACTGATACGCTGACCTCACATTATCCAGTTGGCAAATATCCCTCCTCCCCGCCTTGCTCCATGACCTCATCTGCCGTGTTTGTGAAAACATCATTTGGCAGTTTCAGATATTTCCCTGATGTTTTCTTTTTTTTAGTGCCCACCTCCTCTTCTTCTTCCTCCTCCCCTTCTTCTAACCTACAGCTTGGCAAACGAGGCAGCGTCTTTGTTAAAAAATAGACAAGAAGCATTCAGCAACCAATGATGAGCAATTTCTCTGGTTACTGTCTACTAGCATCTTCAGACTGAGAATATACTTCCATAAGTGCCATTTCACACAAAATAACTCATCTTCACTTCCAGGGCACACTGATTATTGTGAAGTTTCTCTCTCTCTCTCTCTCTCTGGCATGGGTTTTGCACCACCCACTGTGAAGCGCCGCGCGGTGTTTGCCAGACGAGGGGCGAATGTGTGGAGTCCTAATGAGCTGCTTGTAGCAGCCCTCATGATTCCCTCCACGTCGCGGCGTCCCGGGGCTTGCTCAGCATTGTGACTAGTCTTATCTGGGTCTAATCCCGATTTGTTTGGCATTAGCCAGGTCGCTTTTACCCTCTTTCTCCCATTTTCCCTTTTATTTCTTCATTTGTCCTGACTCTGCTCTTTTCATTTGATCCTCAAATCCAGATTCCCCGGTGCCATGATCTTTCTGTCTCGGAATTGTTTGTGTGGTTTGACAATGTAGAGACTTGTTTTTTTCTAGTTTGTTTGTGATCAGTGTAAATCCAGATCTCCTTTTCTGTAACCTTTCTCCTCATTAGGATTGCGGGTAAAATGGAGCTTATCCCAGTGGAGATATACAGTAGTTGGGATACACCCTGGACTGCTCATCAGCTAATCTCAGGAATCATAAAAAGCGATGTCTCACACTGACATTAGCTATGGACAAGTTGGCCTTCATTTAACCTATCATGCATGTGTTTGGAATGTGGGAGCAGGACTGAACACCTGGAGAAAATATAGTCGTCTCAAGCCAGCGCTAAGATTAAAACCACAACTTTTAGAACTGTGGGGCAAATATGCTAACCGCTCAGTCGCCAAGCTTCCTTAAACCATAATAATTGAATAAGTATGTATGCAGTTGTGGATAGCGGATGCATGATTATTTCTCGTTTGTCAAGTATCATAGCTGACGCCCTTTATAGCCACCCACAAGATTAGAGCAGAGTGGCCGCAAATGATGACTCATTTAGATCTGGGCCCATGTTCCTTTGAGCAAGATGATGGATTCACAATTGATAAAGGTATAAACCTAAAAGAGGTAAAAACCTTGCCCCCTCCTCCTCCTCTCTTTGGCAACTAGCACACCTGATTTATATAATTAGCTTATCAGCATGCCTGATAACGATCCTGATCTTTAGTATTAGGCGTGTTGGTAGGCTGAAACATCTAAAACCTGCAGGACTCCGGACCTTGACGACCGAAACTGGTGAACCCTGCTCTCTATATATATGGTTTTCCAATGGGATAAACAGATTTCTAGTACCTGGTGTAGTACCGGCGTTACAGGTAATTTGATGTGATTCAATTAGGGTCACATAAACTGCTGATTGTTTGATTGATTGGTCAAACTGATTTTGCTTGCCGTTATCGCTGCTACATTGTAACATTTGAAGAATCCATCAAATTTTTAATCTGTTCAATAGTCCACATCCAGGACTTTGAGAAGAATGCAAATCTACTGGCACACTACAACTGAAACACTGCACATATGGGCCAAATTTTGCTACCCAGTGTAAGGCAAAGTTCAGTCTAACTATGCGCATTTATGTCTTTTGATGTTTTGCTATACTATGACAGCGAGAATAGAACATGTTTTGACATTGTGGGATGGAACGCAGTTGACTCCAGCACAATCGAAGTGGCTCCCCTCCTTCCTATTAATATCAGGGTGATGGAAGCACACGCCTCAAGAGCTAGCTTCTGTTACCGGGGATTGGTCCGCCAAGGTCCCTGCACTTAGCCGCCTCCCAGCTCTCTGTTTCTGAATTGAATGTTCAACGTTAAAGTGCTAATTTATTAATGAGGGTATTCTCATATAGAGTTTTGTGTCGTTGTTGTGGACAAAGATTTTCCTCAGACTCCGGCGTAGGGAAAATGTGTTTTTCAAAATCCCCGTGTACGTGTGGACATGTCCTCAGTCACAGCCTGGCACTGTTGATGATGCTCATCCTGTCCAGATATGATAAGCAGACAAACTGCTCTCCCCTGGGCTGTTTGTCTGTCTGCCCCTTAAATAGCCCACAGCGTGTGAAGGCAGCGTGGCTCTCAACTCCCTCGGCCTCCGTCCCCTTTCATCGAGCCGCCAGTTCAAAGCCTTGGCTCCATCTTCACTTCTATCTCTTCTGCTTTTCTTTCCCTCCCTCCTCACTATCGTCCTGACTGGGTTTCATCATTACTGCAAAGATGGGCTCGCTGTGTCTCATTAGAGCGGATTAGAGACATCTCCTCGTCTCACAAGGGCCGAGCGGGACGTTTCTGTTCTCCGGTCACCACCCCCAGTCCCTTTTCTCTCACAGATCAGGTTCTTTGATTTGGCCAGATAAAGACCTCTTTCATGTCGGCGGGGACGGTTAGCGATTACACTGTCAGGCCCGTCGTTTTGGTGGCTTTGACAAATTTGCCGCTTGGGGTGGGACGGTTGTGGGGTTTGTCCTGGCCAGGCGGCGGACAAGAAGATTCACAGTAATTGAGCTGTCATTATCCAGTGACCCTGCCAGGCGCTACAGCGTCGGCCTCAGTAGACCTTCTATTTGTTTAATACTTGGGATAACTTTCTTTGTGACTATGATGGACAGCAGAGAAAAAGGGGGTGGGGTGTGCGGAAGTGGGGTGTCAGCCCGCAGATGAATGTCCCTGCTTATTTGGGCACCTCTCTTCAGCGCCACTATCCATGAAAATTGGCTCTGCTACATTACTGATGTAAGTTTCTTTTCTTAGCTACTCCACGCTGCAGCGTAATTAGGTCCATATAACTGGCTGCTATTTATTTATAAAAGAAAGCTGTTGGCATGTTGATTACAGAACCCCCCCAGAGAAAAGTTTCTCCACTAGTGTTTTTCAAATCAATTAAGTAGAATGCAGTGCACAGGATAAAGGGACAGTATTCTCTCAGTACCCACAACTTCTTTCATTTGTAACATTTGAACAAATTTCTCACAATGTTAAGAAGTGTCCGCAGATTCCTTTTCAAATGTAACTTATGCCATAAATCTGCCCTTTAAAGGATTTGCCACTGCCACAGACAAAATGGATAAAAAAATAAAACATTTTTTTGTAAATCTTTGGAAAGGAATTTTACAACAGTTTCGTAACAATTTTACAACAGTTTCGTAACAATTTTACAACAATTATAAGTCAGAATTTTAGCAGTTAATTTTCATGGTAGTAGGTTCCATGAATAAATACCGCTTCCTGCAGGTTATATCAAATACATACAAATGTTGTTATATATTATTGACCCAATATTGGCCCTTTAAATTTAATGACAGCTCTTAAATTAGACATCAGTGTTAAATTTTGCTCTGTGATTCATGCATTTGCGAAGCACTGTATGTGTTCATTTTAAGCAATTGGTAACACTGGTAAATATGCATAAAAAAGTGACAGTGACATTGTTTAAAATAAAAAATCACATGGATGGTAAAATGACAGAAATGCAGGCTAGGGTGAAATAAACAACTGCTTCTTCCCTCGAGTCCTATCCAAGAGGATATTTTCCATACTGTTTGGTTGAAATTTAATGTAATGAATGAAGTGTATATTTTAATGGATAGTCACCAATATACAGTGGATATTAAGTCTATCCACCCCTTCTGAAATTGATTTTTATGTAAAAATGAATTAATTAAAAACTTCTTACCACCATTTATTTGACCTAAAACCTGTGCTAACTCAATTGAAAATCGAGAGAAGATGATTCAATGGTAGCCATCACCCACTTACCTCCATTTAAAGTGCCTCTGATTAAGAGGGTTCAGATGTTCTAGCAGGCTTTTCCTCACATTTGATGTGCTTTCTAGCAGATGCTTGGAAGTTTTTGTGCTAACAATGACTGCTCTTTGGAACTATTCACAATTTTCTCCATCTGGGCTCAGGCCTATGTGCCAAATGAAGAAAAACTGTCCTAAAGGGTGATGCTGCCACCACCATGCTGAACAGGTATGGTGTTGTTGTTGTTGTTTTTTGTGTGCTAATGAGCAGTGTTATGCCACAAAGTTACCTTTGCTTCCTTGAACCATTACATGTTTTCCCACATGCATTTGGGAGATTTTAAGTGAGTCTTGGCAAAATGTCGCCAGGCTTGAATGTTTTTCTTTGTAAAATAAGGTTTCGGTCATGCCACAATACCTCATAGTCCAGACATACTGGATAAGGAAAAGGGAGATTGTTGTCACATGTACTAAATAGTCACATGTACTAAATAGTCAATACTTGCCATAATTGAAATGATTTTGCTTGGTGCCATTTTTCTGTATTACAAAAACCTGGCATTTGTACAGGGGTGTGTAGACTTTTTTTGATCCACTGTCACAACAATGCGACATTGTTATTTTGTCAATGAAATACTTGCCTACTCAATAAGCATGCCTCCAATTTTCACAGACAATCGTTTCAAAGTCTGTTTCATGTGTTTAGGCTCTAAAACAGCTTTGAGGTGTAAACAGACCCTAAAAGATGCTACACAGTCTGAGTGATGGTGATGGAGGAAAGCCTCTGTTAGGATAGAATGACGCTCCAGGCCTAAAGGTTATGATGGATGAAATAAGAGCCCCCTCCCCTCATTAACCCAATGTCAGATTGGTTTTGAAGCGATGAGTTGTGTGGAATGTGTGTGATCATGAGTGTGTGCGTGCACTTGTTTGTGTGTGTCAATTTTGGAGGGGTCCTGGCTAAAACATTTCAAGATGGCCCATTAGCCGCCACAGACTCTTCCCCTTTCCCGACACTAGGATTCCTCTGTGCTGACCCCCTCCACCTCTCAGCCCCTCTGTCCCAGAGGCCCCCAACCTCATCCTGCCAAGTGTACGGTTCCAAAGTAACGACGAAGCAGCCTGCGTGTGAAAATATTGAATTGCAAAAACATCCCTGGGTGAGAGGGTGTGTGAATGGAGCTTTCAGCACCGAGTCCGGCCCAGGCCCTGTGCTACTGACTGACGGACAACAAATGGCATTTTGTGTCCAGAGAGCAAAGAAAGGAAGAGGAGATGGAGAGAATCGTGGTGGGGGTGGTGTGAGGGATCTTGAGGTTCTTCAAGCCTCTTCAAGCAAGAGGCCCTAAATGTAGGCCTGAAATGCCTTATCACATGACCCGTCTGACCCTTGGCCTCCACTCAGCGGAGGCTGTCAGACGCCTCTCCAACCGGGGGCACAAAGCCCTCCAGTCTCAAAGGCCACCATTCAACCTCCCGCACTGCCGTCTTCCATAGGTAAATAGGTAAAAGTAATGTCACTGACCTCCACTTTCCCTCACTCGACACGAGGGCAAATCTCTTGAGATGCCCTGATTGTCAAAAGTGGAGGGTGGCCCTTATCGGTTGCTCATCTACCATCTTATCAGTCAGACTTTATTGTAATGCCGGGAAAAGTGATGACCGATTGAAATGCTGAAAATAGGCTGCAGGTTTGGCGCACTGGGAATCAAGTTGTGAAACTTTGTCTGTGTGTGTTGAGCGGGTGAGTGAGGGCGGGGGCCAGGGGGGACATGAGTGGATTTCTGATGCCTCAGAGGACTGACTGGGTCACAGCGTGACCGTAACCTCCCGTCTTGCTCCGCAACCCACACACTGGCACTCTCTCGCTCCTGATCAGTCCAAGGATTCTTTCTTCCCGTCTGTTTTTCTCCTCCTCTGCTGGAACACTGGAAGTTCTCTCTCTCGCCAGCCTCCTTTGAAAAGATGCGGCGTCTTTGTCCGGCCTGATAAAGGATGCCATAGTTCCCCTTTTCCCCTTCTTTGTGTCCCAAGGCTGGCGGCTCCTGTAGAAGTGCAAATGGTATCCTCTCGGAGGGGCTATCCCCGCGGGCCCCGGAGGACCCTCTCTCCCTTGCTCTCTCCTTCAGGCTTGGCTAATTACCACCCCGCTCCCCCCACCACCTCGCAGCCCCCACCAGCTCCCTGGTCTCCGCAAGCATGGACGGCACATTCCCACAACCAGCACCTGGCCTTCTTTTCTCCTGGCCCGCTTTGATGGCTGACACCCCAGCCTAGCCCTCCCTCCTCTTCCTCGTCCTCGTCTTCTCCTTCTGCCTCGTCTCTTTCTTTCTTTCTTTCTTGCTCTCCATCCCTGCTCACTCCTCCCTCGCTTGGACTCTCATTAATAGAGGTTTTAAATTGCTTTCTGACCCCAACAAACTGCTCTTGCTGAAAATGGAGATGCTGACGAGGGAATGGTGCAGATGTGTGCAATGAAGTTGTATAGCATGTACATTATATGCCCATAAGTATTGAGATACATCTTTTAATTAATTTTTTAATTTGATGAATTGGCCATCCAGCGATTACTGTAGTTTTCTCCAAAATTATTCATCTAAGACACTTTGGATAACTACCATTATTACATTTTAAATTCTTGTAGCTTTAATGACCAGGCGTCACCTCAAACAAGTCATATTTGTCAGATTGTAACTATGACCCCCAACAGAAATGTAAAAATGCTGATATTTATTCCATATTATGTTATTCACAAATGAGAAACTTAGATCGGATGGCTTGTACAATTTGACCGCAGCACCGAATGCAGATTAACTTGCTGTTGCTGCAGTGTTAATCCACTCACCCGTCGAAACACAAATATCTAATTAATTGCATATTTGCTTTCTACCGCCTGCAGGCCAAATCAATAGCCTGCCCCAGAGGATTTGGCCAATTCATAGCTGGCCTTTGTGCCGTCTGGTGATCCCAGCGAGGGCGTTCGGACAGCTTTCTGAGGAAAACAAATAGCTCTATTACACTCTTGCATCCGCGTGAGCCAACGTTTCTCCTCTGGGACTTTGAGCATCAGTTATTAATCGGACCTTCTCTCCACATGGTGAACGGATTGTTTTTCCACGTAGGTTCACCTGACAAGGCCCAGTGTTCTGCTGAATGGCAAAGCTTCACTGTGAATTGTTCATGACTATAATATTTAGCAATATGCGCAAGTCCTAATTATTACTTTATGATATAAGATAATTGAAGTGCACTTTTACACATTAAAACTGGTATATAATAGTAGTAATATAATAACAGTAGGATCGTGCATTTCAATAACAGCTTAACATAGCATCATGCATCTTATCTAGAACTAAACACATTTTGGCAATATGTTTGCATGCAGTCAATAACCCTTTCAAAATCTGAATTTTGACAATATTCGCCGTTTGAAATTCCATGTAAAACCACACACAAAAATATGCTTTTATTCGTAAACAACATCATTTTTTTAAACTTGAATAAGACCTCCTGGTTTACTTCTTTTCTAACCCTTGGTCTTGGTCACATAACCACGACCAGGGTAACTCCTTTGATACAAACTTGGTTTGTGTTCTTCTCAAGTTCTATTCGCAGGCAATCTTGGTCTTGCGCGGCGGCCATCTTGCCTTGCCACTCGCTAAGCAAGCTTAATTTGAATACATTGAGTTCTCTGCTGCATTTTCACATCATTTTTTGTCTCTACGGTGAAAATGCCACAGTGTGTAAATATTCTTTGTACACACATATCCGTGTGTATAAGTCCGTGCGTCTGGTGCGCAAACCACTCGAAATACACAAAGATAAACAAACATGGCGAAACATGGCTATTTAGGACAGCAGCACACTTTTGGAGCAAGGAGGAAACCGACTCCAACTTTATTAGTGCGGTGAGTGACGTGAATATAATGTATTTTATTGACCATAGAAAGTTAAAAGCGGAAATTATGTCATGATGTTGTCCATGCGTTGAGGTTTAGATTGGGATATGTAAACGCTCATGCATGTAAACGGGTTATCCTGAATGTTTTAGAAACTTTAACATGAATAGTGACTGTATGAAAACATAGTCATGGTCAACACAAAAGAAAGAAAGAATGTATAACAGAAACAAACAAGATAACCATCAGTTTGTTGGTCATAAATAATGATAATCAAATGCTCACTCGTGTACTCGTAGTTATAGGAAAAATATTGTTTATATTGATATTACTATATATATTGATATTGATATATTATTAATGTATTACCTTCCATATGCTCCATTTTATACCAGCAGTGGTCCGTACTGACTTGACTTGAACCTGGAAGAAATATAGGTAAAAAACAAAAAACAGTCCACGTTCAAACGAGCCGTCCCAAAAGTGCTCACACCCCGTTACGATTTCCCTTACTTGCATGTGTGTGAACTTGTTATTCATGCATCACAAAAGTGTACATCCGTGTGAAAAGAAAATTTACCCTTGGTGATTAAAAATAGTCGTACAGAACAGGGAGTTATGTACCAATAAATGTGTTTGTCAGCGCGCGGGCCATTCCCATGCATTTCGAGTGACAGAAAAAATACTCAGCAAAGATGTGCCTGCTCGATCTATGCTGACTGCAGCACAATGCAGGCTGCATTGGATGGTACATGCACCGCACACACCTAGACCTGTTACACTCGTTTGACTCGAGCTGGAATTACCTTGGCTAGGCGAAAGGTAAATTGAAAGTAATTATATTGATAAGTGGATATGTATTTGAACAGCAGGAAAATAACAGACTGGTGTCGAGCTAAATGGTTAATGGTGTCATCATTTCTTCACTAATGTTGCTTGTTATGCAGCCTGGACTTTGTTAGTATCTCTCTGCTTGCTGCTTTTTTTCCCAGCCGCAGCTGCCCTGCCCCGTACATTTCACACATCATCACCTCCAGGACATGTGATGATGTCATCAACTGGGCTGCTTGATTCCTCTGCCATTTTCCCCATAATGAGCATCAAACTAAATATGGTACAGGGAGTCACACACAGAAATATTTTAGGGTTTTTCCAGGAGACTCCATTTAGACACTTTGCACAGTATTTGAATTGAAAATGTGGATGCATTTGGTGCATTCAGTGGTTATATCTATTATAATGAACCCTATAAAGCCTGAATCATGAAATATATGAGAGAAAAGTAGAAATCAACTACCACATGACTTTTGATTTGTGTCATATTTGATACATCTGGTCAAAAGGCTTTAAATTTGTGCTGTCAAAAATATAACAATAAACAGACATATCAAACATATTAGTATTTCCAAAAACCAGAAAGAACATTTCCCACTATTAAAAAGTATAGGCGTCGCTCCTTTCTCAATTGGGGCGATCTTGCAAGGTCGCTGAAAAAGCCATCAGCTGGGTGATACTGCCCTCTAATGGATTATCCGTGAAATGCATGTGTCAGATCATATATGTCAGGGTTTTAATGGGGGCGGGATATTATACTCATGAAATACAGGGATCAAAATGTCATGTATTTAACTCATTCACTCGCAGCCGTTTTCACTGAAGAAACCCCCTTTGCTCCGGGCTGTTTTACTGTATTTTGCCTGATTTTGCAAGGCCCAAAGAATATTGTGTTCTATTGTTATAAAGACAAAAGAAAGATTAGAGTATTTTCTTTCATCGGGAATAAAAGTACATTTCTATCTGTTTCCGTTTTGCAGCAATTAGCATTAGAATATAGCTAAGTTTCATCATTTAAAACACTGGGGAAAAGAGATTTTTGCAACATGACCCTGGTTGATCTCTTATACTCTGCTGCCACATGCTGGCCGTTTTTGTAATAACTGCTATTGCTTTAATGTATATTTTCAGTTCAGATTCTGCATCAAAGACTTCTGTATGCTCTAGTATAAAAAAAAACGTTCGTTTTTTGGGAGCAAATTAGTTAATATGATACGTTTAGCTTTATACGGTTAAGTGGTGACAAGCAAGTAAATTGTGTTTTGATGAGTTTCAAAACTGCCCATTTCTGCGGTTGATTTGTATCCTTTGACTATTTGAAGGTTGGTTCCCAAGATTTGTGAGTGTCACTCAAGATGGCACTCATTGCCATTCAAGTCTGTCCTCACGTTGCCGTTATTTCTGTTTGCCTGATCACTGGCATTGTTTCAGTGCAATGCAGTCTTTGCAAATGTGTTCCTCTTCATTTTCCGGATGAGCAAACACATGCACTCACGGGTGTTTTGTTTTTCAACAGCTCTGAGAAGAGCAGTGAGTCTTTAAGAATGGCAAAGCAATGACAAGGCACACAAAGAAGGCAAAGGGGGACATGAACTAACTTAATGTGACAATCCATGTGCAACTTTTGCTTTCAATTAATCACTCTGTCCCCTCTGAATTCAAATGTTGCTTTCGATATATCACTGTTAGTTTTAACACCTCACAATTTCTCAAGCCAGGACCCCAGGAAGATAAGGGCCCTTTTTTTTTCTTCACAAAACAGCAGGGAACTTTGATTTGGGGTTCTTCTGCAGCACAAGGCGAAGGCCCAGCCCAGCACATCTGAGAGTACTTTGGTGCAATAACAGCAAATGTTTGTCTTGTATTGTATGGCACGCTGCTGGAGGAGCGCTAAAGCCCCTTCTTCCAGCGCCTAAAGCGCCTCTTAATAAAATAGTGAAGAATAACTCCCCAACCTTAATCTCCCCCTCAGATTACCGCACTCAGGGCGGGAAATTAGCAGCAGGCCCACACGCTTCCCGCTTTGCTTGTCATCTTTCATTGACACAGTTATGGCTTTATTTGCGCTCGCCGCTTCTTTTTCATGTGTATCACCGTATCATTTGCATCTTAATCGCTTAGTGAGGAAACACACTTTTTCCAGTTGCAGGCAGTGAGAGGGTGGGTGTTTTTATCAAATCACTATTCGAGGCAACATGTTGCTGTTAGGTGGCTGAATTTTTTAATGGTCTGGTCTTCATCAGTGGAGAGAAGCGTTCTAAACAATTAAAGATGTCTGCAGACCGTTGATATGAGGCCTTTTAAGTGGATTTGCTTCAGGGAATGGAAGGTGGGGAGTGTGTTTAAGCTATGATGCTAACTGTAGCACCCACACAAGCATAGCATATGGTGTCGGGACAAAACCTTGTACCTCCAAAATTGTCACTTTTCAGGAGACCCCAAAAACGGCATGTATGTTCAACCATCAATTTTGGCAATTTTTAACACTTAAAATAGGTCAATAATAACCAAAAAGTGTAGTGTTAAAAATGTATGAAATTTGCCAAAATGTGTCTCATGAGGTTTCGACCTGACACCAGCAACATGTATTTATATACAGTATATACAGTGCTATATGTGTGTGTGGGTGTGTGTGTGTGTGTCTGTGTGTGTGTGTTAGTGCATTAGTGTAACCAACACCTTAAGTAAGGTAGCGGCGGTCGCTTTGAGTGCAGTTCATCCCGCCGTCTGATCCTCGTAACCAGAACGGTCCCTTAACGTTTCCTGTCCGCTTGACCCACCTTCCCGCCTACCCGCCTGCCATCTGGGTCTGCCAAGGGACACGCACACACACATACACCCCCCCCCCCACACACACACACACTTGTACGTTCACTACCAAGGTTGGCTCATGTAGTTTCTTGTGTCTTCGCTTGCCTTTGATACAATGATCACACGGAGAAGCTGAAATAGATGAGCCCGTTCTCATGAGAATTTAATAGAATTCTGTACAAAAAATAGTGCACTGTTAGTAGACATGGCTACTTTTTCAGATTACTTATCAACAGGGTTGGGTGTATTACTTTAAAATGTATTCCGAGACAGTTATCTGTTACAAATGTAGTTAGTAATGTAACCCAAGTACCATAATATTAAAGTAATGTAACTTGATGACTTTGAATTACTTTTAGATTACTCCAATATCAATGCTTATGTAGACAAATTAAATATGGTTACTTACTGTATATATTTGTATGCAGTGGATAGGGAGCAGCCTGCAAATTGTGAAAATCAGCGGGTAATTGATGCCAATTGAAATTCATATAGAATAGAGAATTTGATTGATTGATTTTTTTAAAAGGGCTATAATTAACAACTGGGCCAATGGCGCGTCTCTCTGTCCATCCATGTGGAAATTGTAATTGCAGAATAATCCCCATTTTTAGTAAATGTACCTGTAACCTGATTACGTTTTATTTTTTCTGCTACTGTAACAGAATGCAGTTACATTTTATTGTATCCTGAATACGTAACTCCGGTAAATTTGTTGCTCCCCAAGCCTGCTTATCAATATTACAATATTTTATCTCTCTGTTACCTTCCTATTGTCCTCATCTTCATCAGGGTTGAAGTGTAACTGGAGGCTAATCTAGTTTACGGGCGAGAATCATGGTACAGGGTAATCCTAAATATTTCATTATTATTATTATATATCAATATTCTTAACACTGAACAATAGAGAATTTTTTTCGGACCCGGCATTTTTTGTAAAATTTCGTAAAACATGTAGTGCACTAGTAGATATATTTTTGATTATATATATAAATATATCAAAGACTTACATTTGGATGTTATCAAATAAATGGATACATAATAATACATATTCAAGTATTACTATATGTTTCAATTTTATGATAATTAACTTAACTTTAAAGATTTCATAAATATGTGTGAGTGGCCTTATTTCATAATGATTCTGAAATTACACCAGAATATAAAGTTGTTGCTTTGTTGTTTGACATTGTTTTGTGAATTTAGTAGAATTATGTAATTCTACCCAAATGATCAGATTACATTATTAATTTTTTGAATAGTACCCTAAATAAATATGTTGTTATTTATATGTTAACGATTGTTTGGTTATAAAAAATAAAAACAGAAGAGAAACAAAGGTAAATTGAGACCGTGAATTGAATGGTCCAAGCCAATTAAGTGATTTGTGCCTCTGCGGGAATACGTGATGAAAAACGATGATGGAATTGAATAAACACAATTGTTTTCACAGGTTGCTCATGGGTAAATGAGGGTGCAAGCAAAGAGTGAAATGAGGTAAAAAAGAAAAAAAGAAAAAAGAAGGCCATCTTATTTATTTTGAGTGCTGCAGGTGCTCGCTCACCTCTTATTGGCTCTTTGGATGACTCTTTTACACTAAAGAGGGCAATTTGTGTTCCTCACCCGTCCGTCTCTCTCCAGAGGCCAGAGCTGAAGTGGCCCACTTATTTGAGCAGGGTCTTGTGGTCATGACTTGTGGTGACATATTAATTGAGCGGTTCCTCTAAAGAAAAGAAAAGGCCAATGTCACCAACGGCCCAAGTGTGTTTGTAGAGCCTGGGAAATTGGTTTTGTTTGGCTGGAAAGCTCTTAGGTGTTTATTTACACATCGGCCAGTGTCAAATAGCAGCTGCCTCTCAATTTCTGTCTGGATGTGTGTTTCCTGTCCCGTCCTGACCGCATGTTTGGTGCATAGGCACGATTTCTCACTTGTAAACATACCTATTGGGGGACAGAGAGCCAGATGAGTCAACGAGAGCTGCACAGTTTCTTGTGTTTTTCAACATAGCTTTTGATATCTTCATCATCTATTATTGACCACGTTTATTCATGGCAGCCTGTTCAAACCCATTACAAATCTGCCAAACAGTCCCTAGGCTGCTGAGCTAAATGACTTCCTTCCTGTTTTATTCAGGCACACACAATGTGACGCTGAATTTAATTGCTCAAAATAAAGTTTGACAGTCACTTTCCCCATTTGGCACAGTTCCCTGTGGATGCACTCCTTTAATTAGCTGTAAGGAACAAGAACACCCTGAGAGAGTAACTACCATTGCTTAAATGTTAGACACCCATTTATCATCTTTTAATTCTGAATGCAGAAACCTCATTTTCGTTGTCAGGATACAACAAAAATCATGAAAAACAAGTTGCTTGCTCAGATTTGGGTAAATAATTCCTTATTTCTGTTCAAAAATGTTCGGAGTGACAATTGAAGTCCACCAGTGGCTGCTCTAGAGAGTTTTACCTGGGGTGGCAGGATGTTCCGTTGGGAGGGCGAGAAGACTACCTTAAAAATTGGGGGAAATAAATAAATAAATAAAAATACCAATTGATGACCATTACAAACAAAGCATGCCTGGTTGTCTGGATGATTAGCTGCAAGTTGTCTCTGTTTCACAGTCATTACGTTTTATGCAGGTTAGCTCATTGCACGCACCTCGTAACGGATGACTGTGAATTTGTAGTCAAGTGCCCAATACTGGGAGCCAGCAATGACGGAATATGATTGCTTCTCCATCCATTAGAGCACGGTTACCAAGACAGAGATTGTTTTAGCTGGCATCCTTGTGAAGAGAAACAATAAAATAACAACATGACGCCGCAGATAATTAGCCCCTTGGAAAGCTGCAGAATGACACATTTGTTCTGTATTTGTTCTGGAGAGAAAACTTCATCTTGGGAAGAAACAGATCTGCATTTGCACCTTTTTGTTTTCCATATTTGGGACTGGAATTTTTAAGAGGCTTCATGAGAGATCGATTGCCCAAGAAGTGATGGTCTTTGTCTTTTGATCCTCATTTTAGCGCTAATGAGACTGTGCTTCCAAGAAAACGGACCCAGTCATTTATTTAACAGCTGGCACCTCAAGGGCAATAAAAAGGGTTGATGAATCCGAAGCATCAGAAATTAAACTCTACCGTTGAGCCACCCACCATCACTTAGGTTCAGCATTGCAGATCCCGCCCCAAATTTTTCTGAACCGAGAGAACTGCCTCTTGAGCAGGATCTTCTTTCAGCACCAATGAGTTACCCAATAACTGAATGTAGGCCATAGAGCCCACGGCCCAAACACACAACGGCCCCACAAAAGTTCCTCGTTCTGGTGTAAAGTTCCTGCGGTCTCAATAATCAATTTATTTCTTGGCTGAACGAAAGCATCAATAACAAGATATATCTGTCCCACTGCCCTCAAAAGCCTTGATTCAATTATTTCTCACTCTTCCTCCAACTCCTCCACGGTGGATCCGTTTCCAATTTAAGGAAGGTCATGCTTTGCGTTTCTCATAGTCATGACAAGGTTCCTCAACAAGTTGAGGGCTGCCTCCGATGTGGCTTAATCAGATCTGGAGACCATGGGTGGAGGAAGGCAATGGGGAATATGTGAGGAGTGGAGAGGGGTGGGGGCTAAACAGGTAAAAGTGGGGTCAAAAGTAGTTTACCTTCAACTCCTCATTGTCTGCATTTCCCCCTTTATAGGAAAATTAGATCTGCCTGCTCCTCATAACGTGTGTTTTTCATGTCCAATATGAAACCTTTGAAGTTTTTTCGAGTCCTGCACCCCCTAAACCGCACGCACACGCACACACAGGCAACCTCCCAAACACCAATCGCCCTCTCTTATCTGCCCCCCTCCACTCACTTCCAGACATTGCTCATTACCTGGGGCTGCATTGGAAGAAAGAGCGGCGGTTAATCAAATTGGCTCTGCAGGTTTTCTGCCATCAGAGGAAGTCCTGGCCACTGAGGGGTCATCAGTTCAATTTTAGGAAGCCAACACAAAGTGAAGAAAGTTCATTTCAGCATGCTTTGAATGTCTTGGAGGAAACATGTCCTGTAAAATAGATAGCAGGAAGTGTAGGAGGAAAACATGTAATTGGTCGGTATGGGCCAACAGATACATTTCACGAATATGATATTAAGGAAAGCTGGAGTTTAGCTGATCTACGGTTTGATAAATCATAGCTTCCACAGTTGCCCACAAATTTCCACTTAAAAATGTTTATTTAATCTTATCCACCCAAACATGAGGCATCCGCTCAGAAATCATGAATAAAATTAGAGAGAGATGCGTGAAGCCCAAACAGATCAGGAATGTCTCATAATATGCACAGCAAATTCCAAGTTGATCACAGCAGTGAGAACATGTTAAAAGAACCTCTGCATAGCTGACATCACAGGAACAATGATTGAAGGCTTTCAGCTGAAGTGTGATGGTCAAAGAAAATACAGTATATTGTCATAACGTAAGAGCATGCACGTGCAAAGGACCACCCACCTTGGAAAAATGCATTTACATGATGGTCAATTGCACATCTGGAAAGCAATCAAAGGCTTTAACATGCAAGTGTTTTGAGACTGATGTTTACAGTGTTGATTGATTGTAATGATGATGGGCTGTATTGCCACGTGAGAAACATCGAGGCTCATTAATATAAAGATGACGCAGCATTAATATTCTCTCTTAATATTTGAGTACACTTGTAGTCTACAGTGGGCCTTGAACCTGTGACCGTCTGGTCCCAGAGCCAAGTCCTTTAGAAAATTAACTCTTCTGCTCTGATCTGTTGTTTTACGTACACACAACTGTCCTACTGGCACTTGTATTCACAGTGGACCTCAGTGGAGCTCAATGGGATTCCAAGTCAACAAATGGCTTAAAGTTTTGTGACAATTTCCACAAGCACAAGGCCGCCCCGATGCTACATTTTAATACACTGGTGGCCACTGTTTGACATTTCCCACCCACAGTAAAGAGCCTCTGTCAGGGATGTACATGATCCACATAAAAGTCATGGCTAAAGTCTTTGTGTGGCGTGCACACACGCACACATAAGCACACACACAAGCGTAACTGCCGGCATATTTATGATAGTTGTCATGACGACTGTATAGCCATGAATTGTTCCGTTTTGTCAAATATCCTAAAAGTTTTAGGCCACGACTAGCTCATTGTCAACAGTGTGGGAGCATATGTAACATTACACGGTTTTCTATATGCATATTGCAAACTTCAGTCTGATAGGAGCACCTCACAGTTGGCTGTGACAAATGGCACTCTTGAATAGGTACGGGAGGGGCAAGCATAGAGAGTGGAGGAAAGTTTAAATATGCTGAATATGGTGGCTATATACAGTGTGTGTATATATATATATATATATATATATATATATATATATATATATATATATATATATATATATATATATATATATATATATATATATATAATGTAGAGCATGAACTCATTAATCACAAAAATGTGCGCATTAATAATGTATTAATTTTGACCACAGATGATCCTTTAGCTTGACAGTGGATGGTTACGTTAAAAGTAGCAAAGGTTGTGTTTGAGCAATAAACATAACTACATGCATTCAAGTAAAGCATTTAATAAATGTTTGTCGATGACATTCAGAATATGTGTTCATGTCAAAGTATTGGGGTAATTTTTTTATTCATTTTAAGGCAAGTAATTGAATGATTAGAAAAACAGGAGGATGAGAGCATGCAGTAGATTAAAAAATGTTGAAGACGTCCTTATAACATTAAATGTCGAACAAATTAACACATTACAGATGCTCTTAAAATTTGGAGGGCAAAAAATGATGGTAAAAATACTTTTTTTTAATTAAGTGATTCATCGTGATTAATCAAAATTCTAAGATGGGATATATATATATATATATATATATTATAGAATAGTTAGTTCATTTTTGGTCTCTCCCATCAAGTTCTCGCCACAGAAAGTCACTCGCATGATTTGTTTGGCACAGCTTTTACGCTGGATACCCTCCCTTACGCAACCCTCCCAATTATCTTGGGAGCGGCACTGGGGAGCTCAAGTGGCAGGGTAGTGCACACACTGGCCTGGAGTCAAACCCAGGCCGTCTGCATGAAAGGCAGCAGCATGTACCACTACACCACCATTACAATTCTAGCGAATATAACCATAGCAAATGCTATGATCTAGGACATTGTCATGTTTTATATTAGCATATAGCATGATTAGCATCAGCAAGCAATGCCGGACTTGTTGCACTTGAGCGCTCTCGCTGGCAGTGCATTGACCTCTCACCCAAATGAAGGTTCAGCAGTTCCATCTTTCTTCCCGTCTCCTGCTTCGGCCTCCGTCAGCTGCCCACTGCCAGCCACTTTTGTTTTCACATGGCCAGCTTCTCAGGGAAAACGCTCATATTTGTGGCTTTTGGGGTTGGCGGCCGAGTGTGCTGCGCTGAAGTTTTTTTCACTCTGACTTACCGAGCACACAAATTGAACTGTTTAGTCATTTCCTCCATTTCATTGTTGGCTTTGTTTCCTTTGCATTTTTAAGAGTGATTTCTAATAATGAAAGAAAAAGTATCTTCAAATTTTTTATAATTCAAAGCTTCTTTAGAAATGACCCTAAAAGCATCTCATGGTGCCTCCAAGCAAATGTTGGTCTCCTGGAAACCTTTTTTTTTTTTTTTCGAAACCCCGCAAAGCCAATGCAAACATTTTGGTCATTTTGAGTGCCCACAAAAGTGTTAGCATGAGTGCATCTTCCACAAATAGGCAGGTCCCATCTAAAGTCTGTCCCAGAATGAGAGGGAAAAAGAGACATGTACAGTGAAAAGAAATAGCAAGATGGTTATCGGAAGTGAGGTCAGAAATGAAACATGTCATAGCAAATTAGAACCATGTTGTTTGAATTACTCGGGCCCGCTCCTTAAAAAGACAAGCTTGCCCATGGAAAAAAGGGAAACGGGTAGGGATGGTCTATTGAGTACGGAAAGTGAGAGGCACAAAATGGGAAGAAGAATGATCTAAGATGCCATTTGCAGCCGGACCAAAAGTGGCAAGACACGATAAGAAAAGCAAGAATAACAGAGCGAGAGTCCGAGACGGGAGCTTTGACAGACAAGAAAATGTTTTCTCTGGAACAAATAATGTCACCCGGGCTGAGTCATGGGCCTGCTGAGGAATGATGATGATGATGATGATGAGAAGAAACCTTGGACTCGTTCCTACTCCGAGCTTAGTTTGGGGCATCATTTACACAACTACCAGAAAGGGGGCCTCTGAATATGTGTGTGTGCAATAATAACCACATTCTCTCAGTATCTTCGGCCACCAGGGCCTGTTTTTATAGCTGGGAACAGGGATGGGCCTGCATTCGTTACAAAGACTATTTCGGAAGATGGGAAGGAAACCTAAAAAAAAAAAAAGAGGGCTTGAGGGGAGAAAGATGACCAGAAGGAGTTGTGCGGAGGGACAAAAACGCCCGCTGGCGTGTTGCACGAGAGAAGATCCAGCAATCTTGCATTCTCTGAGAAAATAGTCTCCTGTGACTAACCATTCGGGATTTCAAAAATCTGTGTCAGTGAGAAAATGAAAGTGTGACATCACTAATAGTGGCGGGACGTTCACAGAGGACATCAATATATTTTCTTCAAATTCCCATTTACAGTAGAATGACAAGTGCGGGGATCAGAACAAGTGATTTGTCCCATCCTGATGGATCATGTGATCCCATTCCCAACCTAATGACATTGATCCCTTGATACCGGCATAGCTCCTCGTTCTTCTTCCTGAATTCAAGGAGGCAACCCAGCATGCTCGCTACTCTTTATACATAGTTTAATCAAGTGATGCCAGCGTAATGCATAACAACATTTTCTTGCAGATTCTTTGCACATTTGAAGTCAAAATCAATCAAGATCAGTGCGGAACTGATTGACAGGAGGCACGCGAATTATGACAGGAATCACATTTACCTCCTTCCTGGCAGCCACATATGGTGTATTTTGGTGTGATTCTGATGACCACAAAATTCTGCCGTTAATTTGTATTTATATTCCTATCCCCATAACGAGGACGCTCAACCATTGCTGATGCTTCCTTCTTTGCAAGCTGGCAACAAATTATTATAAGCACTCTGAGGTTAGGGCTGCATCAAGTAAGCTTCAAAGCAAGCAATAAAATGTTACGAGCAAATCAGTGCCAGAAATTGCATTTGTGGGATCTAATTTTCTGCACTCGAGGCTATGGCAGAGGATTTGCATCCATTTCGAATAACTGTTTGTACAAAAGTCGTTCCCATTTATCATTGGAATAGCAAAACACAATTTGAAAGTGTCAAATACAAAATTTGTCAGCGTCAGGGATTTTAGCATCTTCTTAAGGCTTACTGAGTGTGATTGTAATTTGTTCAATGAGTTGATTACTACAACAATTCAGACACAAGTTAGATCTAGTTTTACCAACTATGGAATGCCCAGGGAGGTGTGCCGCATCTACCCAATTCACAAACACGGTAGACTTCCGTGTCTGTAGTCGTAGTTGTCATCGACGGCCCCCCGTTGTGTTCGAATTTTGCTCATTTTCTTCTTAAATTTGGTTATCAGCATGTCAGGATTTCATGTGAAGGCTTTACAGATTCAAGGTTAGACAGGTAGCCAGTATGATCAAGGTTGTGGGTCATAGTAACCTCCATGAGGAAGCTTTTGTTGACACACAGACAATCTCAAAGGATGTTTGCTTACACACTCAGTCCTTTGAGAAATAGAGCAAAACAAGTGAGGTTAAGCTGAGTTAAAAATCCTCTTTTCTTTATGAGACATGTCATTCTTTGTGTGTTTCAGTCTAAGTTTTTGTCATTTTAAGTTGTATAGCAGTCGCTGGAAGTACAAATGTGTGTTAGTAGACACCAGACAGGGAATCCATCATAGTCCAACTGACAGACCCAGGAAATAGTTCCTTCCCTAAATCATATCCAGGGATAGCCTCTGTGTTGGCTTTCTTTAGCTTTCATCCTCTTCTATCTTCATTCCTTCTTTTCGGTCCACCCCTGATCTGTCCTTCGCTCGTCTTCATCGATTTATTGAAGTTTGCAGTCTTTCTTATTCTCTCCATCATGATCCATCACCAAACACACAACAGAGCTCATGTAGACGTGGTATGCAGGTCATGTTTCTGAAAGACACACAAACACACGCACACTGTCAGACTAAGATATTCATCTGGGGTTTGTCATGTCAGACATGGCCAATGTCTCTCTCTTCTGTAATTATGGCAGTATTTATTTTTTCAGATTGTACCACTGAGTTAGGAGCGCCCCGTAGTGTGGTTTAGACATGGAAACATGCTCTGCTCAAAACTTCTAGCAGAGCAGAAAAAAAGCGAGCTTATACATTGAAGATGATTTGATAATATGTAATTCAGAGAGCTAATGCAATGTGAGTGTGGCCAGTGTTTGGTTTGGTGTTTTTTTTTTTATGTGTGTGCAGAAATTAATTCATGTATGGTGGGTAGAGAATAAGACTTGCTGTAAACACACAACAAAGGTTAGTATAGTATATTTCAAAAGCATATTCCAAAGCATAAGAAACAAAATAACTATATCATTGGTGTGTTTGTTTTTGTTCTGAATCGGTCTTTTAGACGTGTTGCCTACAAATAAATAAAATAAAAACATACATACATACATTTTGTCAACCCTTACTCCTCACAAGGGTCGCGGGGGTGCTGGAGTCTATCCCAGGCAGCTTCGGGCAGTAGGCGGGGTACACCCTGAACTGGTCGCCAGCCAAATGCAGGGCTAAAATAAATAAATAAATACATATTTTACATGCTGTTTTTGCATTTTGGATTCTGTCTTGTATATAAATCCCTCAGCTGTTTGTATCTCAAAGCTCAATATAATCTGTGGTTGAGGACTGATATGTCTTTGAGTACACAATTCTGTTGAAATTATGTCAGTGTGATTCTCATTTCACAGATTTATTATCTTATCTATAACAAGGAATCTGAAAATAGTCTGAATCCCAGACATGACTAGTCCTTAGGATGTCTCTGGCCTGGGGTGCACAGCTCTATGTATTGTCGGTGCGTGCATGTCTCTCTCAACAAGATGACTCACTCTCTGTCTCTGGTACACTTAGTGAACTTGGCAACTCACTCCGCCCGGTGTCCTTTTACTCCCTCGACCTAATGTCTTCTCATTGCCTTGCAAAGCCATTGGCTTATCATTGCCATTTTAGCTCTTTCCTCCAAATGCGCTCTTCTTCTATGGCATGAAAATAACAGATGACACCCTATTCAAAAGAGAGCCAGCAATATAAAGATAATGGCCAAAGTCCAATCAGCCTAAAGTGCTAATCAACAGCTATCGTGGGAAAAGTGCACGAGGATGTAGACAGTGGCGCTGGTAGAGTTGGTGGTAAGAGGAAAACCAGGCCAATTGTCCTGTGGAGATTAAAGTCCCCGCAAAGACGGCATTGTCCATCGAAGGGGATAAATCTTCCTCCTCCCGTCACTCATGGCCTGAATTCAATTCTCCTCAACCCGTCTTAAAAGAGAGGCTTATCTTCTACTCAATAGCTTGTTGCGCTACAAGCCAAGCAGGAATGCGTCGGGTTGTGTATCCCTGACACCCGCTCACTGAGTTAAAAAGGAATTAGGGAAGAGAAAGCCAGAGTTGGAGAAAGTGAGCGTCTGAATTGTATTCTCTATTTTGCCAGAAGATGTGCGCTGTGAGGCAGATGGAAGTGTTGATAGAAGGTGACACAAGGAGAGGGGATGGGAGAGTGCAATTGATTGACTGCTGCTGGGGGATTGAGGCCAGCAGAGAAGAATAGTGGCCTACTCGGTCGGCTTTCTCCTGGACAGACAGAGAAGCCACAGCGGAAGAAACTCGGGAACCCCTGGCACGCTGTCTAGATGCCACCACATAAATCCGACCCGTCTTTTTCTTTTGTGCCCTCACCATCGCTCCTTTTTGCTCAAGCAGCATCTCTCCAGATCCAGTCCAGGGGGCATCAGCAGTTGCTAAGGCGCGCTGCTTTACAACACATACCCTCCACACTGATCCAATTCAAACACCCCCAAGTCCCACAAAAAGCAAAAGACACAGATGGAGAAAGGGTGGTTGGACTCGGGCCTTATTCTGTTTATCCCAAGCCCTGAGTGCCCATTTTTTACCTCTTTCTTCCTTTTGCTTTCAGTCTACTGCCGTTGGCATGATCTCCAAGCAGAGGCTCTTAAAGAGAGAGCTAAAAAGAAATTGATAGTCAAAGACATATCGATGTGAATGTCCCTTCATTGGACTTGCATGGAATAAGTAAAAAGAAACAAGTTTTCATTTAGTTTTTTGGATGCCGTTGCCCCTGCACCCCCCATTCCTTTGTAAGAAAAACAGGATTTTTCCGCTTTGACACCAATTTCCCTATTTGTTGTTTATGCCCGGTCTTCCCCCGCTTTCACAATGTGCCCTTCTTCACTTCACCCCCATTTACTGTGACTTGGCTCCACTTAATGACAGAGCTTACACCTGCTTACAGGATTAAATTAATTAGTGTGAAACGGGGTTTGGGGAAAGGGGGTGGGCTGGCTGGCAGCGGTGGCAAAGGGAGGAGAACAACAGGGGTCAGTGGAAGAGGGCACAACGAAGAATAGGCGGCTCTATGGCTGGACTTGGGTTGCTTGCTGGCCGGGTAGCCAATGTGAGAGGGGGAAAACAGAGTTGTCCAAGGGGACGGAAGACTTGGATGGTTGCATGGCGTGTTTTGGGGACAAATGATCTCAAGAACAGTGTTTGCATATGTGGGGTCAGAGGTGATTGCCACTGTTTTGGGGACACATCTCCCCCACTTGGTGGTCTCTTCGAAGATGCTCTGCATTGTCGGTCACCGCTGTAAACTATCAAAATTAAACCAGTTTCCCTACCAGGGTTCTAATCATATCTGTTTTGAATCGGAAAGAACCCAACATTTTCGGAAAAGCCGAGAATTATGTTACAAAATAGGGTCAGAAAAGAATGAATGTCATTGTTTTCCAAACATTGATAGTCTAATAGAATAATCGTAATTTTTACCTTGATGTCAAAAGATCAATACAAAATATCAATGTGTGTGCTAAACTTAGTTTATTTTCTGTTGGCGTTGATTCTCAGTGATCCAGGCCGTGGTCATCCGCAAAGGTTGAATTTGGACAACTTGACTCATGTTGTTCGATAAATTAGTTTTGTTTCTTTTTTTTGTCTGAAAAAGAAAAAGAAAAGAATAATGCGATTATGCTATTAGGCTAATGAAATGTCAGACTACAGAGTGCGGTTGTCATGAGAATTTAATAGGCTTGGCTATACAAATGTTTTTTTTAGGTTATCTGATGCTTGCAAAGTCACGATCATGCTGACCCTGGAAAACGGTCCTCATTCAACAAAATGACGTGGTGAATTTTGCATTAAGTCTTTATTCGCTGCACTTATTGCATTCATTTATGTATTTTTATTTGGAGAAGAAATATGTGATATGTGCAGACAGGAGTGTTGCCCAGTCTCCCATCTAAGGTCTTTCCTCTGTCATCTGTCTCTATTCTCATGGCCTCACTCTTGTCTCTGTCCTCTGTCCCTGCCCAGCCGCTAAATGCGCGGTGAGAGGGCTGTATATTCCCCATGATAAGCATGAACAGATGGGCCTCCGCTCTTGTTGTTTGCTTGCCGCACTTGACCTGTTTCACTTCAAAAGTTTGGATACTCCTGCACACCTCATGCATGTCTCCCAAAAGATAGGCTGAGCGCAATTGCCCCTACCCTCAACCACTGTCTGCCTAACCTCAATATAAACTTCGTCGTACATGTTACACACTGCAATTAAATGATTGCATTATGGTAGGCCGTTGCCCACAAAGTGACTGTGCACGATGTATCTCGACCACAACAAGGAGGACCACATGGAACACAAACTGTGTATTATTTTTAAGAACGATGCATATCATAATCTAGCCCAGTGGTGTCCAAAGTATGGCCCAGGGGTTATTTGTGGCCCGCCAACCATTTTTAAGCGGCCCTGTGGCTACACTAAAAATGACATTTGCTAGTAAAAATAAATAAATAAATGTTTGTGTAATGTCACTGTAGAACTTTTGCAAATTAAAATTAAAAATTTACAATTAAACAAGTTGTAACATTTCACTGTAGTGACCAAAGCTAATTTTTTACAATAAAAAATTGGTTTCTTCTACTTTCTGCTGTGTGTAAAGGATCCAATTGTGAACATATTACATGAATGATTCCCAAGTAACTGCTGTAAATGCTAATCATATGATAGATTGCTCCGTTTTGGTTCTAAATGTAGGGATAGGATTTGGCTGCTGTTCAGTACAGAGGCAGATATTTTCTCGTGGGTTACAAGGTCTCTGACCACCCCAAAAACTTGTAAAACCCTAAACTATTTGCCTTATAGATGCCTGTTCAAGCCACACAGTAAAAAAGAAAAAAAGGGAAAAAAACACCATAATATATAAGCAAGCCTGATTGATTTCGGTGTGTCAAATAAAGGGAGCCCTAGCATCCTTCAATATTCCGGTATGTAAGGCCTCGGAGGATAAAGCTTGGACACCCCTGATCTAGCCTATCAGTAGCAGTGACACACGCACACACACACACAAACACACAAACACGTACAAAGGGATTTAGTTGGTGACAGATGTGTTGTGGTACAGCCCATTGCGTGGCAGTGGTCACCTCAATCCCTTCCATATGACAGTGATTAGGCAAGACCCACATAATGCTTGTAGATCCCTTGTAGAATGCTCTGACATCTAACACACACAGGAGAAAACACAAACACACACGCACACACAAACAGTTCCCAACCCCACTCTCTGGCTTAGCGCATTCCGCACCTGAATTAGTCAACTGCTGCACTAATTGCTTTGCATTATTGGCATGAAGCAGAACACTTCCTTTGTGATTTCAAGAAATTGTTGCTCTATGAATGACAATTTATTTTCATTTAAAACGTTTTTTTTATTTTTTATATCAAAGCTGTTTGTGTTGGGTGAGTGGTTCGAAATGTGCAGTTTGAGGCTCGTGGAGCTGTCCAGTGTGTCGCTCTGTGGTCGTGTGAGAGTTCACAGCTGTGACCGCCTGTGGCCTTGTCAATGAGGGCCTCATGCTGATAAGACGCTGACAAGATACTGGCAGGCCGTGCTGGTGAATTATCACAACATCTTAATGCGCCAACAGGTGGAGAAAAAAAAAACTAGTTGCAGAGCTGAAATAGTTTTTAACTCACATTCTACTGTATGTTATGGTTCACAGAATTTAAGGCGAACTGAACACTTTATTAGCTGCAGAGAGCGGTTTGTTTTTATCTTCAGTAGTTGAACACTAACATGCTTCAGATACAAATAATCCAAACACAGGGTGTTAGGGGATCTTGAGAACCCACACATTCACATAGAAAGGTCCAATCTGTGGTTCGGACCCTCCTTGATGTAAGGTAGCAGTCCTAAACTCATGTGCAACTGGATGGTTTATTGCGGTTTTATTCCCCCTGCTAAATGCAAACAGCAAACACTGCTTTCAGATTTGCGGGCCGTCTCTCCCCTGATTATATTCTAACTATATTTTCTCTTGGACAAAGGCCTCTCAATGATGAATTTCATGCTTAAAAACGGACTCTAGCTTGACGCTTCATTTTCCTTTTGTACCTCGCACACGATCAAATCATTCTGGACAATAAAAGTAAAAGTGTCTGCCTCCAGACCTGCCATTTGCCCCGGCACCAACGCAGGGGGCAAAATAGACAAAAGCCTGTGAAGGCCCAATGGCATCAAAGCGATTATTGCCCCAACCCTTCCCCCAATGCTCTCCTCTTATCAGGCTAATTGAAGACAAGCTCTTGGGATGGATGCACAATAGGGCCACCACTATAGTGGCATTTGAGACTCGACGGGTGGACTGCAGAAAAGGAGATGGCGGGTATTCTATAAGCCAAACCCCCCCTTGTCTAAATCCCTTATTCTGTCTTCCTTTTATCCCATGGCGTCTCATTCAGCTTTCTACTTGACATAGCTCGACCTCTGAACCCAGAGTTTATGAACTGAAGCAACAGCTATTTATTTGCTGTGGGGCTAATGTGCGCCGGTGCTATTGTACACAGATTTGGAGCCATGTTAGCATTGTGTTTGACTTGGTCTGTGTGCTTGGATAAGCTGGTGCTCAGTGGTGCTAATACTATTTTCAAGACAGCTGACAATTGAGGTTGATGGAAGAAAATTCCTAAAAATCATAATGGAACAGGACAAATCCAGATGTTTATTGACAAACTTGGTGTTTTCTTATTCCTAGATCTTTCAATCAAGTGCAAAAACAAGACATGGCCTTCTATTTTTAGCATGATGTAGGGAAGAAAAACACACCTGCTTTTCGAAGAAAGCTTCAAATCGTACTGTCTCTTTAAGAAAACACACACCTCCACCCTCTGAGTAAACAATGGCAATCTTCAGAAAAAGATCACTTGTCATTATTCATTGGTCAAAGGTTAAAGTGTCAATTTTTTTCTTCTGAACTGTTTGTCAAATTATGTCCTTGCCGACAAGACAAAATATACATGCCTTTGTAACCAATAATTAAGAAACAAATTTTAGTACATTCAATTCATGCATCCCCCCCATTTTTGATCAACCAATCCCAGTTGCGTTAAACTCAGACTTTGTAACCTTTACACCATATTGTTGTGTAGAGTAGTGACGTTAGAGATAAACAGGCCATGGATTGTCTTTGTTAGCTGCCTCTGAGTGTGTGTTCAGGGTATAGGTTGTGTTTTGAAGTGGTTGTGTTGCACGGCGGCCTCTGTGGAGGACATGCAGCACTGAGCAAACACACATCTCTGCTTTAAGCAAACAAGGGAGGACAGCAGAGCAAGACTAATGATGGGATCCACGCATCCTGAGTCCACATGTAGACACACACAGACACACATGTACACGATACACGTCCAACAGTCTTCAAAATCCACTTGGCCAAAGACAAAAGGATTTTTTTCCCGGAAGAGGAGTGGTTTGAAGATGAAAAGGAGAGAAAAACTTGCATTGTCAACCTGACTTCCTGGTCTTACAATACATTCAAATGTTAACTCATTGCAGTGAGGGATTCGGCATCAGTTTTGAAATGTGTTTTTAGGGTGGGCATTTGACATTTCCTCAACAGAATCTGGGAAAAAGTATCAACCCTTAAATCAATTAGTTGTTATTTTTCAGATTCTATTTTTCACTCATTTGCTGCCAGTTTCCACAGACCCTTAGGATATATTGTTCTGTGACATTATAAGCACCAAACCTACCTACTTTCCCCTAGCTTTTTCCATTCTTTAGTAATCAGCAACAGAACATTTCACCAAAAAGTGTAGAGAAAAAATTGTGAAAAAACATGTCTAGCGGAATAATGACCTTGACACTATTTTTTATCTTTATTTACAGCTCAAATTGAAAAACAAAACATGACTAAGAGAGGGATTTTTGATGGCAAAAAGAATGTACATACTGTAAAATCCTGGGAATAAAAAATAATGTCTTTGCAGAGATCACAAATCGAGGCATAGGGCTTCATAAGAAATGAAACATTTCCATATTGTTTAGGCGTTTGGTGTGATAAAATAAAAAATAAAATAAAATAAAAATAAATAAATAAAATAAGATAAGATAAAATAGAATGACACATTTATAGCATATTTCAAACATGCTTAACATACTGTAATTAAAAACACATACACCATTTAAAAGCAGTTACAGAGTTAAAAACTTAAAAGCAAAGTAAAGAATAAATAATAAATCAAAAAATAAAATGAAAATAGGTTTCTACAATTAGAGCGTACAGTGCAGTTTCTAAAACATGATTTTGAAAACACTTTGAAAGACAGTAATCATTGCTATGAGATATATATATATATATTACCTGGTTTTAATAATTAATATTAAGAGAAAAAAATGCTTTTTGGGGGTGCGTATTTTACACGGAATGTTATTCATGGTATTTACGATACTCTATTTGTATCATACATATTATTTTCTGATTAGTTAGGTGATCAATCTACTCTTATGACCATCCCTACTTTCTTGCCCCAAAAAAGGGCTACTTATATAGCAGGTGAGTCTATGAAGGCCTACTGATCCAAATTAGGGTCGTTCAGCCTTGGTAGAGGTCTGTACTCTACTGAGCGCCATTCTAGTCCGTACACTACAGCGATGGGATGCCATGTGTTTAGTAGTGGTCTGTGTATGTGTGTGCGTGTGTGCGTGCGCGCACGCTTGTGCACATGTCCACGGCTGTGTGAGTGCCGTGATGGCATTGTTCAGAGTCCTTGACAGAAGTGAATTAATCAGACCCCACTGGCCCATTTGTCTCTATTTGGAGGGGAGGGGGGCCTAATTGGAAAAGAAGCAGGTGTTAATAGAGAAGGGAGTGAGCCAAAGTGAGTGCGTGTGTAGGAGCACACGCGTGAAATAGAAGTCTCTGAGCTAAGTTAACCAAACTTAATTAGGCTTGTTCAGGCTGCAGCCAACCTTGCATCTTTCTTCTCATCTGAGCAGAGTTACAGAATAAGGGAGGAATAAAAGCTTGCCATCTTGAGTCTATTGTTTTGGGTTCCTGCATGCCTGAAAACAAACATAAAACATACAAAGCAAAAGCGTGTACTCATTCGGATGTCAGCAGTAAGCCCTCTCTCTCAAGCACACCCAAATGGCAGCTGTGATAGGAAAATGCAACGTGTGTGTGCGCGTGCGTGCGTGGAAGGCCTTTGTCCGATCTCACAGGTAGCTAGCAGTAAAGTTGGAACCTGTTTGGAAGCTTGTTAGCTCCCCGCATATTTAGCTGTCTCTGTGATGTCAGCAAGTTTTAATGGACGGCACCTTTTGTCAATTACACAGGAGGGAGGCGAGTAAACCGTACCCAGTGCTGTGAGTGTGTTTTTTTGATGCGGTATTTACGCAGTTGAAAGCCGTCTCCTGTGTGGTCTCACCACAGAGTTATACACACTTTTCTCCTCCCCCCATTATCCAGATCATGCACACAAACACACACACATGCTCACCTGATGCACTGTATATTTGTGTGTGCTCATCCTCATGGAGAGGAGTATTCGGTCACGTTTAACACGTGACCCGTCATCACCAAATTCTCCCTAGCCATGTCTGGCGCAACCGGGATCAAACATGTCGATGCTTCATGGCATAAACATACAACAAACTCTTCTATAATATTTAGACAAACCCCTGCACACACACTTGCCACAGGCATGTACAAAGACGCATTGTTTGTTATTTTTGTGTAACGTCATAACAATGAATAGTATCCAAATGTTGTTTTTGTTGGTTGATTTTATTAAACCACAAAACCAAAAAGATGTATCCATAAATCTTTTTCTATAGTGCTCATTATGTTATTGATGGATTCACCAGTCAATCGAAGGACACATAATAGCTATATCCAAAAACTTCAAACACTGGTGTCACAAAAGATATAGTTCAAAACAGAATTTTGACAATTGTGGCAGGACACATCAGGGCTTCTTCGTCATGACAACGAATGAGCATTTGACAGTTACTGGCCGAGAAAACCATCGCAGTGCTGAGGCAACCGTGTGATTTTCCTTTTCCTCTTAAAGCCTAGGTGGGTCATCAAGGGGAGCGGTTTTAAAAACGCCATCAAGATGGAAATGGATTGCAGGAGAATCCTTCCAGGAATGCATGAATGTGTGGTTGAAATGGCGGAAAAAGTACATCAGGCTCCATGTGGATTATGTCGAAAAAACATAATTTGGATTTGAAAAATATCTTGTGTGACACCGTATGGACACATTAAAGCAGGCGTACAGGGAACCATGGTCCGACAGAGCTAATGCCCTGCCTGTTTTCGATGTCTCCCTCCACCAACACACCTGATTCGATGAACAGGAACATTGGCTTCTACAAAGCTTGCCGATGAGTTGAACATTTGTGTCAGTTGTGTGGCTCTCGAGGACTAGAATTATCTACCTTTGCCTTAGACTTTTTTTTTTTTTTATTGCGTGCAAGTTTTTGTAAATACTATGGCAGGGGCGGACTGGGAACAAACATTTTATCAACAGGAGGGGTGTGTATGACGGACATGCTCCATGTGTGTCTGTGTTTTTTTAGTTGTATGAAAAGTGCTAAATAAATCAAGTTGAAATACCAGGTTAGTTATTTTAATTATATAATAAACACAAGAAATGCAAAAATGGAATATTGTGCACATAAAAAAATAGTTGTGGGGTAAGGCTTTAAGTGGTGATTAGAGGCTAATATGGCGAAGATAATAGCAACAAAATTGAGATGATTGCATTATGATCATCATATAACTGGAAAAAACTGCGGTTTTAATGTAGTTATTGAAACTACCTCTATATAATAAAAATACTAATACAGGCAAATCAATTTCTAGCTATTTTTTTACATATTCATGACATAAGTCACCACCAAAATAATTCACCTTTTTATTGAAAAAAAACTTTAATCAACTACTAAAACAGGCAGTTACGGGGTAAAATTATTTAATGTTTGGTAGTTTTGAGCAATTCTGGAAAAAAAATAACTTAGTTAAAAATTAGTGATGTCGTCCAGAGGGTTTAAAATGGCTTACCAGAGTAGAAAATACATGAAAAACACTAGGTAAAAAAAAAAAAAATCTGAACTATTCCTGCATAAGCAAACACAAATGAACAAAGGAAGAAACACAAATGGCTAACAACAAACAGGTTAGCAGGACACGAGGAGGAAAGGAGGTGATTGGCTGACACAGAAAGAGCCCAACATAGAAAACCGGGTGACATTGAAATAACGACTCAGGATAACTGAACACAAAATGGCATCTATCAATACAAAACCAAACACACAATTTTATTTTCATTGGGAAATATGACAAAAAAAGACAAAACTCAATTCTTCATTGTATGCTGAGTGTGAAATGTACCTGGAAAAAGATCCTCAAAAGTCCTCCTCTTAACACAGGTATTCATGTTTTTGCTCCAAATATAGCTACATTCACATGTTATTATTAGTCCACCCCAATGACTGAAAACAAATATATATAACACACATTATGATTAATAATAGTTGTGATCAGGCTCAACAAAGATCAGAATGGCATCGAACACTTGCATACGCTACATTGTGACAATACCTAAATTAGCTGAAGATTCATGTATTATTTACGAATGTAAGGAAAAATATATAGCATGCACAAGATGAATTCTAGATCACCACCTAAACCGAAACACGGCATCATGTTCTTCTATTGCCAAGCACTCCACAATATTTTGTAAAAATGGCTTCACTTGTTCTCAGTGTTGTTCCTGTAACTAACAAACAAACGAAAAACTCCTTGGCAGACGTAAATATTTGAGATTAAAATGTTCAAAGCGTGTTCAGTGTGTGTGTTAATGTGGTGAAAATACGCATCTATGTGAACATACTGCCCTCCTGAACCTGGGATGCCCCCTGACAAACACACATGCACGTATACACACAGTCAGAGGTGGGATCGCTGCAGGCGAGGAGGCAGGTCGGCAACGATTAGAGGGCCTGTGTGTGTAATGGTTGCCATGTGCGGACCCATCTCATCCACCATTACACATACACACACACAAACGGCGCCCACCTCCCGAATCCCTCCAAGATACCGTACACTTTTAAAAACATTAGCCCCTAATGCTTTAATGCCCTCCCGTCAATGTGGGGTTTGACTACAGCTAAAATGGCAGACACAGGAATGCTGCCTCGTGTTTGCTCAGTACATGAGGAAAGTCTCGGGGTTGAGTTTGATTAAAAGAAAAATGATGGCACCTCAGCCTCACCATCTAACAAGTACTCCCCAAAAAATCATTTTGCTTCGGATACATATATTAATACCATTTAACAATGATTTGTTAGATTTTTCTCATAAATAGCCAGTTACCTATATTAGAAGTAGTAAGTGTCAATGGCCATCGATATATGTATGCAATGCTAAGTTCAAAGACAAAAGGTCAAAGGGCATCATTTCCTTCTCCTACCTCCTCTCTCATCTACCCTGTGCGCACATTCAGAAGTGTTGGCCACTGAATGCTGAAGAGCGTCCTTGTCTGCGAGATCGTCGAATGTAAATGCCATCGGAGAGGACGTGAAAACAAGCGTGTTATTGCAAGGGATTCACTGTGTCAACATCTGCACAGCGAAGGTCCATAGGGGGAACAGTCTAGACCATTTACTGACAAAGGGAGCTGGATGAGAGCCTGTTATTTAATGTACACTTAACCTTGGCATGCACCTTGTTAACCAAACATTTTTATCACGGAATACTCTCGAATTTCTTACAGTGATGAGGCTGTGCCCAAGTATCACCTTCATAGGACAGCCATGAAAAAGTCATTGTTCCCCCAAAGAGTTTATAGGGCAGGAAACTGACGCAGGAGACGGAGTCTTAATGTTGGCCCCTCTGAATATTGGCATTGATGTGTTAAAGCTTTCCAGGTGTCACAGGCACCAGCTGGTACACTGTCGGCCTGTCAGAAAGCAGCATGCCTTAGAACTTGAGGCTAACGTGCACAGTGACACGCGCACACGCACACGCACACACACGGCTTAGACGTGGGCAAAGACCAACAGCAGTGCATGTTTTCACTGTCACAAACTGAGAGAATAAATTGCTTCTTGATTCTTGATTGGTGATTAGGGGGAGACTGTGTTAATGGGTCTGTCGCTAACTTGACATTTGAGTGAGAAATTAAGCATTTGGAGGTTAATATACTGTGGATGTGGCATGTGCTAAGAACAATAGATTTTTATTGGCCAGACATACTGTTGTATTTTAACTGTATCCCATCTATCAGACGTTGGAAGTAGAGCGATAATTCAATAGATAGACAGACCGATAATATAGGATCACATTCCAATGCCAAATATCAACAAATGTATGCATACAGAGGGATGATACAAATATAGCTAGCTAGCTCAAAACTGTAGATAGATAGATAGATGGGTAGATTCAAGGCTTTGTGATATATTTTTTTTTAGAAGACTGCCAACAAACAGACTAGAAATGCACATCAGAGTGAGGATCTCTTTTGGGTAATTGTAAACATAATTGTACACATTCAGTTACCCACCATCTACCTACAGGATACCAAATGTTGGTCTTGAATTGAGAGATAGTCGTCAATTCTTTATTGTATTATTATGTTGGGCAGCACAAGACACAAAGATAATTTTAAAGATAGTCTTGTATTGCCTGTTGTTTTTGCCATTGAAGACTGTCAGAGATCACTAGTTTTATTGAGTAGTTTTCACCCAGTCCTGCAAAGTAACTAACTACAATAAAAGTCTAGAGCGCGCAAGAACCTCATTTGGATCAACACTGTATTCTACAACTTTCAAATCTCCTGTATCATGTCGACAGTATATTCTGTTGTCAGGATTCAAATGAAGATACAGTATGTAATGGATTCTACCTTAGCCTATGTCTCATCTCTTGACTAAGATACATAGAAACATATTAAAGTGAAGTATATTTTGGAAAAAACTTCTCATCAACAAACAATGCCTAAATGAAATTCATGTTTTCTCCAATTCTTGCCATCACAGGTTAGTAAAATAACCTTTAATAGACTTACGGAATGAACTTCCTACCTCGCCTTTGATCTCTATGCTGCCCCAATCTATCAGCGTCCAACTTTTGCCTTTAAACATTGACCACAGCGATCAATGTTTGAGGGATCAATGTAGAACGAGCCCTCCACTTCAGTCTCTCTTCTCAGTCTTTCTTCTTGACTTGTCCCCTGGGTGTAGCTAATTAATAATGCCGGTCCATTCACCACTTAGTGGAATGCAGAAGGAGCCATGTATAGGGGTCCTTAATGAACTGGGCCTCTGTTGGCCTCAACACCAATTAACAACGCTTTTAATTATGGCTGTAATCAGAGCTGCTGATGGTGTGAAGCAGCCCCGCTACGTGAATACGTAAGAGTCCCGCTGAGACGTGCAGACGCACACAAACACGTGCGCACACGCGGAAAACAAAACAAGGACTCAATGAGTGAGGATGGAAGAAACCGTTTATCTCCACTCTGTTTTCTTGATCTTTAGACCTTGTGACCAACTAAGGATGGTTGACAACATATTTGGGCCCAAAATAGCCAAAACACTTTATTTGGAACCCATACCAGTCCAAAGTAAAAGCTCCCGCCATCCAAAAACATGAAGCAAGAGGAAGAGAATGTCTGCTGCTGTGTTATGCCAACTTCCCAAGATGAGGGAACGGTTTTCTTTGTTTTTGTTTTTTTAACTAGGAAAGGTGTTTAGCTTTCGACAAAAGAACCTTTCTGTCAAGATAGAAAAACATACAAGCTAATTCACATTTAAGTTTAAATATTGAAGACATTTTCTCCTGAACTATGTTAAAGTACAATTTGTCTGCAGCTGTTTCAGAAGCAGAACAGCTGCCATGTATAACACAATAGCAATAGAAGGAGGACTTAAGCAAGTGTATTTGCTGCTGTGGAATCAGTTTGACCTTGTGACTCAAATGTTCAGCTAGACTTGGATGAGTTTCGATAACCGCAGCGCTTTCAAATTATGTCAGGTTTGGCAAAGACTTAAGACGGTTGTAGGAGGCAAAACTATGCATGTACTGTAACACCTGATCACGCTGCACGCTTATGTGCTGCTATATATATATATTTATTTTTTTGCGACATTTGAGGTCTCTGTTCAAAAGCTATTGAACAACTTGCTGGTGAAAATATTACTCTACCAAGCCTGTTTGTAGCAGGATTTAGTAAGGTTTAGTTCAGCAAGTGTGGGACCATTGTTAGTGTAATAGTTCACAGAGCTGACTGTGTGATTGATTTCTGCTAAATGCCCCGTTGGCTGCGATTGACTAGTGATCGGTCCAGGTTTCAGTGCTTTTGCAAAGCCAATGGTTCACCTAGCTGACATTTGTGCAGCTGGTATTGGATGGATTTCCACCAGTAGTGTAGTCCAAGGACTACGCGGGTATACAGGTCAAGTTTGCATCTACCCATTTTTTAATTCTCCTTGATGCGCAGTTTTTGCGCACCATTGACCTTTCAGCCATGACCCACCCTGCGCTGCATCTAACTGGCCTGCACTCGCCTTATTGGTTGAGGACTGATGCGCCAATCAAAGAATGAGTTGGGCGGGTCATGCCGAGGACTTTATTGCTAACACATGAGGTGCCAGTGCCACTCCAGTTGATTGACAGGTCACTCTGTCTCCTGTGCAATGATAGTAAATGAACGAGGCGGAAATTAATAAACGTCTTTCCAGTGAATTACGCCATGTATCCAAACAACACACTGTGCATACTACGAAAAAATCCTTCACAGGTAAGTTTTAAAGTTGTTTCCAAATAAATCATTGTTTTAAACTACTAGCAGCAATATGACTAACTGTACTGTACAGAGGAAGATTTTGTCGCCAATACATTGTAGTTAAACTGCGCGTTTAGGCTAGGCTAACGTTATGAACTTAAGTTCTCTAATTAGACCTAAACTAGCTGAATTAGGATAATGTAGGGTACCTGTGTAATTGTTTCAGTAATTGTATAATTAACCGAGTTTGCAAAGACTTTTATGCTAGACTGTATTGTTTGATGAATGAAACAGCCCAGACCAGAGATTATCTCAGTGTCTATTAAACACCCCCCCCCCCTTATTTTTATGTCTAAATAACTTTAGCCAAGTTATTGTATAGCCTACTGTATACAGTAGCTTAAAGTATTATAGTACAGTTAGTACTTAGCCCTAACTTACATGATGTAGTTTATAGTAGATAACATATTATTCATGTTTGCCTCAAAATAAATACATTTTACATTACAAACTGCTCCTAATTCATTCACAATAATTGCTTATTATGCGTAATTACAAATGACGGCATTTTCTTACATGTCACCGTTTTTAAAACAGGGCGTTTTTCTAGAAGCAAAAAAAAAAGTACCGGTAAGTAAAGTTTTGAGTATACCCACTTCTCCAGGTACCACTACACCACTGATTTCCACCATTCACTGTGATTGACTAGTGGTCTGTACAGGGTATGCTGGGATAGGCTCCAGATGAAGAGATGGATTGTTGTAATTTATTTAATAGGAAGCACTACTATTGCTCTACCCCCCCCCCCCCCCCAAAAAAGTAAATACATTTAAAAAGAAAAAAACACAAACCAAGAAAATATTTTTGAATTTGATCATTTCAGTCCAAAAAATAATAAAAAATGTCCCTACCTACTTTGAAATTTGTAATACTACTTGTCAACTTTCATGTTTGCCTTCCAAAAACCCATATTAATACAAAACACCCAACAAAGATGGAATTCCAGAAAGTGGTCTCTTTTGAAACCAGACACACAAACTTGTGAACACTCGGAGCTAGCATGGTAACCCTCAGGGAACAGTCGTCTGTCTCGCAGCTCTAAAGGCACACCGTCAGCTTCTTTTTTCTGTCCCGGCTTCTTCTTTCCGAGTCTCTTTGTTACTCTCCAACTTGCTTGCACTTCCTGTAACCCTGCAAGCTCTCGTTACTTAAACTGGGAGAATTTGTAGTGGCAATGCGGTGCCAGTGTTTTGTACACTGAACTGGCTTCTTGTTTGCTTCAACTACTTGCAAATGCGCCCTTTTTAATTGTCATTACTTTTTTGTTTGTTTGTTAAAACGTTGAACATGTTTACGTTTACATCACATCAGACTCTCTGTTCTTAGATTTTGGGAAGAAAAGGGAACTGGCAGCATTATCGAGATTGCAGTAAGTGCATACACCACAGCCACAACGTTATGGCCACATGCCACCAAAAATGATATCCAATACAAGAGTTTGATTAAATATTCTGACTTTCCAAGTATATCAATGCTCAGTTTTGATTGACATGATCAATGATTAATTTAATGTCATCTGGTGAGTGTAGTTGGCAGTGAAGTACAACTGTGGAGGATCATACAGAAAGCTATTGTTGACGCCCTTGAAACCAAAATATTAGACTGCTCACATTACGTTGTTTTACATCACTGCAAACTCCAACCACAATAAAAAAAAAAATAATGTTAAAAGTCTCTCTGACGGTGAAAAAGCAGGTCACCATCTCTGTAAAAGCAGACTATTTTATTGTATTAGAGATATATTGTGCCAATGATCATACTGTGGTGTGCTAACTGTGATAGCTTCTCCCTTAACTGCTGTGAGACAATATACTACAACATGATTTTTATTGCTCTTTTGCTTCAATAATAGTGATATGTTAGTGGTTCTGATCATTTTGTCACCTGCTTTACTTTGTTATATCAACTTGAATGTCTGCACACAGAAACCTAACCTAATTAAAATGGTCTGCTTAAGCACCATGTGTCACAGCCTAGCAGAAGTAGGGAAGGGAGGAGGGGTGGGTTTTGTCTCGGGTGAGGGTGCAAATCTCATCTCACCTAAACTGCAAAGAGATTAGGGAACTTTTGCAAGATATTAGCTGTTAAAAAATGAGAAAAATGTCCTAAGCCTCTTGTACAAGTGTTGGAACTGGTCAGACAAGGCTGTCTTTTGTTGCACAGATAGAGGAATGGAGCATAAAGTCAAGGGGTGATTAGTGTTTGCGCGTGTGTGTCTGTGTAAGATGCTAAGTAATTGCCAAGCTCTTCAATGTGTCTTTATAAGTGGTTTAAAAGCAATTATAAAGATTACTTCTTAAAAAAAAGACAATTAACAAACTCTTCCGCTCCTTGGTAAAACCTACATTTGAGTACATGCAGTCTGGAAGTCATGTTTGGGTTCAGACAGAAAAGACTCTCAAGACTATTCTTGACAACGTTTAAAGATGGAGAACAGATGATCAACATTTTGGGCTTTCTAAACAAAAAGATCTTCATTGAGTGATCTACGTTTAAACAAGTGCTGATTATGATGATCTGTTTATTACACTTCACAGCAAAATGTTCTGATGCAAGTTTCAGTGAGCAATGTCAAATGGAAGGCAAAGGTCTCATGCTCAGGGGTCAGTACTACAGTCCAAAGACATGGACATGTCATATCTTCATTCTCTTGATCAATTCAGTGAGGAGTACAGATTGCATATGGAAGATCATATGACGGTCTATATTAGCGACCTTCTGTATTTGTCTTGCGTTGTTAGGTGGCTGAAACCTTCAAAGACATACTACAGGTGTATCAAAATGTATTGGGTTAACGACATGAGAAGTAAAGGAAGGAAAAATGGCATGAGTCTGTCGCTGTGTTCGAAGCGTCACACAGTTGTGACCAATATGTTTCTACCCCTCATCTAAACACACCTACGTCCTCTCATTGCTCCCTCAATCTGACAGACAGACAGAAAGAGAGAGTCCAGGCCATGTGAGTGTGTCATATGGAAGAGATTTAGTGCTAATGACACCCCCCACCCACTCACACGTACACCAAAACACCCTTCTTCCCCATTACTTTGTACCCAGCCTCTGCCATTTATTCCCCAAGCCCCCACCCACATCATTCCATGGCAAGTACCATCCCTTTGGAAGATCCCATGACCTCACACATTCATTAAATCTTCTCACAATTTAGAAGATACAGAGTTCGCACCCTTGTGGTGCAAGTCAATACAAACTCAATCACTCTACTTTAAATTTCCATTGCACACAACCTTATGGCCGTACTTACTACCTTTTTTCAGACTATAAGTCGCACTGGTAAAAAAAAGAAAAGAAAGTATCAGGAAAAAAAAACATGGTAACAACTAGTGTTCCGATACACAGTTTTGCAGTATCGGTATCAGAACAACACTAGTAACAACACATAGGTCGCACTAGAATATACGTCACATTTTTTTAAGTGTATTTTACAAAAACAGAGACTCTAACTAAATGCTAAACTCTAGAGCTCGGACGTGGACCAAAATCCCCGTTCAATAATCGTGTTGACGTCAGACGAGCTCTGGTTAGATTTGAAACTTACTCTTCAGCAAGAACAAGAACATGTGAAATTATTTATTTTATTTAGGGCTGTACTGTGACTTGAATTAAGGTAAGAATTGTCCGTAAATGTACATAAATGTAAATGTACACTATTTTTAAATTCGAATAATAATAAATCATTGAATATTGTTGCATGCACTCCATTTCTGAAGGTGGTGGTAATGTACCAAAAGTATTTACTAATCGCAAAAGAAAGTAGAAGAAGAAAAGGAAGACGAAGAAGAAGAAGAAGTAGTCATGGCAACAAATGTGTGATGTATGTCATTAGTTGGCTGCCGCCTCTCATGGAAACAAACAAAGGGACCATCTTCCTAGCTAGCTCGCTAGTTTAGCATGAATCTACTACAACAAGAAATCACTATTGACAGCACCAAAAAGGCGCAAAAAAACAACCAACCAGGATTCTACCTTTGGCCTCAATGCGATGCAGGATAAACCATTATAAACTAAAAAGAAAAACTTTTCCATAATTAGTTGCAAAAGTTTAAAATCCAATTGCGACTTGTTGATTGCATGCTATCAGCACAATTAGGAAATGGATGCCAGTCTGAGCTTTAATTTTAATATATACAAGTTGCACCTGAATATGTCAAAGTACCTGCCAAACTATGAAAAAAAAGTGTAAGTGCTCAAAGTTCAGTTTGAACCTTCGTTCAATGGCACTTTGATAGTTTTTAGGAAGCAAAACTTGATTTAAAAATTGAGAGAAAAACAACTTTTCTCTCCTCCAGCCAATTAACCATCTTTGTGAACCTAGCAAATTATACATGTAGGAATAAGTTTGAACGCTGTCCCAGGATTCAGATTCCAATCCAGAATGATCTTTCTTTGAGATGATTTGAGTTAGATACCTACACCTTACGCTTTTTGCCTGAGCGCTGCAAACTGCTTTATGCCTTTTATCGGAGATGGCTGACAGGGGAAGTTATGCCTCATGATGATGAGTGAAGACATTTAAGTGATATGAGTGGCAAAGTTTATCATAGCTGACTATTTAACTTACCTTAACAACAGCATTAGCATCCAAATGAGCTAAAAGAAAGTATGTGCCTACCTTGCTTACCCTTTCCATCGTCTTTGTGACTATTAGCGTGGAACCTATCTCTTGACGCCAAATGCTAAGACTCTCAGTGCCCTCCAAGTCATTGGCACCCTGTGTGTGTGTCCACTACTTTGGGGCTTGACCTCAAAATTGACCTTCAATCTGCTTGTCAAGCCCTTCACACTTCTGATATCTGTGTCGCACTGACACTGGCATTCTTTCACGTTAGCGCATCGCAGCGCTACAGATAGGCCTGCCAGACACCCCCTCCGCTTCATGGGTATCTCTAAAAACACACACATGCACACACACACACACACACACACACACAGTTAATTGGTAACTAGAGTTTATGGGTAGCCTGGATCTCACAGTTGGACGGCACCGTAGGGAGAAGTCGGCTTTTGGTGAGTTTCAATTCTGTGTATCCACCATGGCGCTATGTGAGATTATACGTATTACTTGTGTTGTTTTATCTCTGGGGTGTTTGAGTGCAACATTTCAGTTTCAGTGGTTCATTTTTGCTGAGCAGGTTGACAATCCTACATTTAATTGCTTTAAAAAATGTCAAGAACTTAACATTTGCGTCCGCCTTATGACACGGAAGTTGCGGTTTATTTTTTTCGCCATTTACAACACTCGATCCCTTTCGTTCTTAAGACTATCCTCAGCGTAACCCATGTTTATTGCTCAACAATTCAACATGTTTGTTAGAAGAGGTGTTATTTTGTCGCTTTTGACTCGCCAATCAATATCAATAAAGCGGTCTAGTTATCTGTTTTACCCTCCTCCAACAACCTCGAGATCAATACTCATCCGTCATGGCTTCACCTGCTGAATGTTATCGCTTGTGCTGGGATTAGTTTGCCTTCCTCGCTATCCTGAGATACGTAGGTTAGACGTAGAGGTCTGCCTCAGTGCTCTTCATGTTGTATTTCAAATCGCTGTCATACAGACAGCGTTGTCTGGAGCTTGCTTCAGAAATGCTAAATGTGAAGAAAAAAAATCAACACATTTTTGCACACATCTTTTATTACTTGAGTTTCCCGCACCTCTAATTGTACAGAGTTCTTCCAAATAGATTTGTTAGGTTCCACATACACACTATCATTTTCCCGTGTCACACTAGTGTGCAGGCTCATCCATATCCTGCACTGTCACAGTAACCTAGCAAGGTCATCCTTCACGCCTTTCTCATCTTTCAAGTGCTGACCACTCTCCTCCATCTGTCTGTCAGGACAAAACTTGACCTCTCACCTCTACGGGCCCGCCCACCTTGTTACTACTAACCCTCAGTTGATTGCGTTGCTTGACCAGCTTTGAACACACAGCTCAAAGAGAATGCTGGGAAGCCTGCTTTAAATGTGAAGGGACCATCTACATGCATGTAATCATTAAATTGTGCAATCATTAAAGTTCCATAATATAATAAGAACAAAAGCGTCTGCGACGATAATTTTTTGATTGACACTGATTTGAACTACAGTGCAGAAAATGTCTCAGCATGATGTATACTTCCATATTATTTTTATTATGTTGATCTGCAATAATAAATATATTTTTGATTGAATACCTCACTCAAAAAGAATATTGTATTTTATCTAAGGCAGATGCTACACTCTAACAACAGTTGGGTCAAAATTAACCCAATTTAGGTAAAAAAAAATAGGTCGGCACAATTTTTTTAGTTAATGAACCCAAACCCTGCCCTTTGGGGTTAAATAAAATGGGTCAAATTAATAACCCACAAAGCAACCCCCACCCCTTTTTTTTGGGGGGGGGGGGTCTTGTGGGTTATTTATATGACCCAACTTTTTGGGTCAATTGAATAGGGTAAAATATGAACCAACCCAACAAACAGTTGGGTCAGATTAAACTAATAACAAGCAAAGCAACCCATTTTTTTCAGTTGTTTTGTTGCTTATTCATTTCATCCAACTTTTTGGCTTAGTTGAATAACCCAAAAAGTTTGGTCGGTCCCTTTTTGACCCAATTGGTTTTAGAGTGTTTAGCATACAACTCTTGTAATGGATGTGATTAGATTTGCACAGGTGTATGGAAAGCCCTCACCTGCTTATTTCATAAGTGTAGAGGAGTTATTCCAGTAGGATCTGCTGACCAAAAATTGTTGAGAGGAACGTTCTCACATGGGAGCGCCACTATCACAAGTGCATTTGATTCTGCACAATGTCTATTTTATCATTTCAAGTGAGGACTTTTATCTCTATCATACATTACTCGTCCTTGTACCTTCATCCCCGCTTAATGCTCAGACTGATGAGCCCAATTTGCTCTGCTTGTGCAGCAGGCCAACTTGATTAATGACTGTGGGTGATCTCTCTCTGCTGTGTCCTTTTTTTTCAAACACACACACACACGCGCACACACGCAATAGCTTAGTAATTGATGACACAATTCTTACCATTTGCAAAGCAAATGTGCACCTCTCTTACTTTCCTTTTTTAAAACTTGCCTACTTTCTGTCTTCTCTTTCTTTGCTCACCCACCTTTTCATTAGGCGACTGTCACTATGATATGCAGGCCAGGCTGGCCTTGTGACACACTCACAAAGCAGTATAAATATTTGATTAGTCTTAATGGAAATCATCGCCGCTCGCTAATTGCACGCACATATTATCTGAGGTGGGTTATCAAAAGCGGACATCAACTTTGATCCTCCCCCCATCCCCGCCTCGCCGCTTTTCTTTAGTCCACCTCAGCCTCTCTCACTTGCTCTTGTTTATGTCGTTTATTTTGGGCCTTATGACTTTATCTTACCAGCCCCCCTCCTACCAACCCTTTGCCTTCCTGCCTTTTCTTTTCCAGTAGTGTTGTTGGTATATCGTATGTGTTTTGTGAGTAATATATTGAGAGCCTCTGGTGCTCCACTTGCAAAATATTATACCTATAACCTGCTTTTTAAATTCTGAGGTAAATTTGTATTTGTTGAAATGACACAAGAAAGCTGCAAGAAGCTTTTGTATTACTGTTTCTTTCTATTCTTATGTAAATTTAAATGCCATTCAACAAATACAAATGCACTTTAACACACGTTCTCATTTGGTCAGAGTGTGTACGCAAATATTGTTAACACAGTGTATAATCTTAGGATGAGAATAAAACTGAGAGAATTACATGTGCTGTCTGATTTTGTTGTAGAAGAATACAGTCAACAGTGCTGTAAAGTCTGTAAAGCTTGACTATACATTTTTCGAACCTATACAACACGAAAAAAAGGCAAGGAAGGTCTTACCTGAGAGACAGTGTTCTGGTTACTATCCTCTCTTATACATGAGGATTGCGTCAGAAGGAACCATGGACTACGTGTCCTTTTATGAATAATTTTCTCGATGTCATATCTATCTGTGGGTTTTATACTTGTTTCTCAGAATGCAAAGCACACCAGTCAAGTCAAACCTGAGGAGTTGCAAAGACTTTGGGGTTAAAATGAGGTCATTGGGGCTTCTTCAGGCATCGTGTTTACCTCTACGAATGGGGTTATCGTTTTACCAATGAGGGTTAGTTGGCCAGAAACAAAAATGAAGTAAACTTTATGTAGTGGCAGAAAATGTGCCAAGGAATAACCCTAAAATGTTTTTGTGTGACCCCGATAAAGCTAACTGACTATTTTTTCCCCGCACACGTCTCTTGTAAATAACTCGTTTGTCTAAATGCCAACAATGAAGCATATTCAGTCACTTAAGGTGAGATAAATTCGAAGTGTTCTATTCATCTTTAAAGATCTCCACTGTTCTGCATGTATATTACATTTTTCTATCCAATTTCCTATTGTTTCCTATAAACTTAACAAAGTTTTATTTTTTGCTTTTCATTGCCCCGTTGCATCTTCTTTAACTGATCATTTCAATGTGTGCACAATCAGATTCGATCTCCATGTGGAGTGTTCCACATGCGCTTCCTTAATCTCCATCCTGTTTTCTGTTTGCTTGTTGTTATTTACGGAGCGCCTCCCTCCTGCAGAGATCCGCGGTATTGTTTGGTGTCGCTTCTCTTTTCCCACTCCCTCACCCTTTCTGGACATTCCCATTTAAGCAAAGACAAAACAAGTTAATGAGATCGGAAGTGCGGGCCTATCAAAGGGGAATCAGTATTCAAATCAAGACCTTGTCTCGACACAAACAGCAGGAAGCCAAACAAGAGGCCTCTGCTACTGAATAGGAGGACGGGAGAGAGAGAGAGAGAAGGAGAGCGAGAAAGGGGAGAGAATGTGTCATACAGGACTCCTTAAAGTCGTTTTGCGGTGCCGCTAAATACATTTCATGTATGATATGCGACTTTTCTCACTGAGAAGTTTCTTCATTCTTAAAAGACTCTTCATTCAACCATGTACTCAGTTTTGTCCTTTGTAAACTACAGGACATACGATGTAACTTTAACCTGTAACAACATACAATATACTAATGTAATTTTTCCCCCAGCTTTCCGGGGGGGCATGAAAAATCATTAGTTGAGCACACTTTGTCATGGTTACAAATTAATAGCAACCTTTACTACAGATATGCAGTCACTTGCTTGACACTGGGCAAAGAACTGGGACCAGAAGCCGCTTCAGTCTGGTCACAACTCACAATATCTCATTTATTAACATCGTCTCCTTCCAAATTGACAGTGTATATTCTAAAAGTTCATTGCATCATACTAAATAACAAGCTGAAGTATTAATAATATGTTCTCACAGTCGCAAATGGCCCGATATCCTTATATTCAACATTGGAGACGTACAGTTGTTGTGTTTTTTGTTGTTGTTGTTGAATGTTTTTATAGATTTTTTTTTCTTTATGTGGTGGGTAAAACAAAGGGGAGAGACATAACAAGTGTGTCTTTGGACTAGTTGCTATCAGTAGGAGCATTAAAATATCCCCATTAAAACAAAGGTACATCGAAAGGCAAGTGCCATTCCCCACCCAACAGTTGGTCAAATGTAATCAAAGTGAGTTGCAGAATGTTCCACTACTCATACATTGATGTCACCAAATGATTACAATTTCTTAAAAATAAAAAAATGCTTTGAATGAGGCAACCTAAACAAACAATAACTAATACAAATCCCTAATATTAAAAAAAAGTGAGAAAACAAAATGAGTAATAAAGGAAATGATAACAATTTAAACTGAGTTTCTCTGCTACAGGCGCATAATTTTAATCCATGCAAGGCCATTGCATCTGTTCTCCAGTTTTTCTCCTTCATTCTCCAGCTTTTGCTGCATACCTCAACTCATCACGTGCTATCTGGGGTGAAGAAAAAAAGGGCATATATTTAGGGCACAAGAGCATATTCATATATAATACACAACATGGAAGCTGAAGAAAGGAAAAGAAGGGAACGCGGCAGAAGATGAAAGATGCGGAAGGAGGGAGGGGATGGGGGGTGGGGGTGGGGGGTCCGGAGGGTGTCGGTTGGGCATAAAGGTCCCATTATCTCGTGTAGAGGGCCACCTGAGCTAAAGGCAGCCATTTGTTCCCAAATCGACCTGTCGACCCCCACCTAATTACCAGCCAATTATTTCCAAATGTCTCGCGTTCAGCGCACAGCCTGAACACTTAAGGAAGAGAGAAACGGAACAGAATGGCCTTCCTGCACATCTCATTTGTTCTTCCACTTCCACTTTTAGTTAGTCTTTCTTTGTAGAAATGTGTTTTCTCAGAAGAGCAATGTAGTGGCTATCACATTTATTAGACCACTTGTCATATAGTTTAGTTTATTTTACAGTTGTACTATGAACGTGTATGTATAATTAAATAATTAACATATAACAGGTGATCTTCAAATTTGGCGGGCAAAAAATATTGATAAAAAATCTATTTAATTAAGTGATTTAATTTAAGTGATTAATCGTGATTAATCACAATTCTAAAATGGGATTAATCCGATTTTTTTTTTTTATGTTTGACGGCTCTAATTCGAACACTATGCAACGTTTTTTTCACCCCAAGAAATGTATACATTTCTTCAGCATGATATGTATGAATGCATGTACATAATACAAACTTCCTAATTGGTGCACCCTTCATATCCATTCCCAGTTGATTTTTTTCAATCTTTGGTTAATTATGTGCGGATTTGACTGACCATACTACAAGAGAGAGAGCGTAAGAGTACAATGGTGCCTCATGCTGACATTTAGGCTGAGTGTAGCACAGCAGGTGATGATAAGTGTGTACTGTTACTGTGTATGTGTAAAGTTCCAGCTCCAATATAGCAATTTCATCTCTCTCTCTCTCTCTCTCTCTCTCTCTCTCTCTCTCTCTCTCTCTCTCTCTCTCTCTCTCTCTCTTTCTCTCTTTCCTTCTCTGTCTGGCACCGGCCTGTCTCAGCAGTCCGATGTGTATCGAGGCGACCCAAAGGAGAAGAAGGCTGTGCCCCTGTTCCCAGAATTCTTTGTGGCCGGCCTCCATTGTTCGCCGCCACTTGTATACAGTATTGTCCGACTGATTGTGAGCCTCCGCTCTCTCTGGCCACACGGTCGGCCGCAAAGAGCGAGCAGGGCAGCGGCGGCCGAGAGGAGGAGGAGGAGGAGGAGGGGAGAAGTTGCATTGTGTCCCTCGCTCGCCATTGTCCTGCTTTCCCATCTGTTTCCTTCTCTTCCTTCCTGTTTCTGTGGGATAGCGAGCTGATTAGTAAGGACTCGGCCGCGGCTCCTAATAGGGGAAGTCATGGTCGGGAAATAAGATGGATCCGTCTGAGATATCATCTGGCTGAGTGGCGCAATAGTTTTGAACTCTGACACCTTGTTTCTGGCTGGAAGCTTTGATCAGGAGCAGGCATGAATATCACAGTTAGATGCATTTCCTTCACTCTACACGACACTTATTATACAGCGAGTCCTCGAGTTACTGGTGATGCAACCCGATTTCAATGTAAGTTGGATTTCACCGTTAAAGTCGATATTTACATCAAAATACTTTGTACAGTCATTTAAAAAACATATGTACGCCACCCGGAAGATGCCGGAACCAATATTTCGTGTTTCCACACGGACATTCATTACTGACGGCCGGCAAAGTGGAGCTAATGGAAACTTAAACACGGAAATGTGGTCTGATGGCGAGCCGACCTGCTCGACGGACGCCCGTTGCTGGAGATGACAACAACACAACTTTCAACAACTTTAAAATGGCGCAATTACTGTGGGAAATTAACGAAAAAGAAGGTGCTACGGACGAGGCACGGGCGTTGAAACGTTGTACATTGCGTATTTGAATTGACCGTATTTTCTAGGATGTTTGATACCACTTTTTTTCTGACGATACCAGTGGGAGTATTCTCTCTTGAGTACCACTATTTTTTTATAATACATACAATTTCTATAATTCTGAACAAATGCGTTTCTGTCTTTTTATATGATGATGCAACAACTTCTGGCAAGGAAGACTTATTCTATGTCAGATTTATTTAATTTTTTTTGCCTCAAGAATTCACAAGTACCCAATACCTAGAAATAAGGCTGGTATCGGCCCAATACCAATACTCTGGTATCGGTACTCGCCCATTCCTAGTATTTTCCATCCTGTTTGTTTGCAGTATTATGCAATAATAGTCACTTGAACGAATTACAGTGTAGATTTGGGGTAAAGTTGTGGATCAGGATGTCTGTCTGTCAGCATGTTCATCTGTCTGTCTGTCATGCACTTGACACATTCCAGTACTGCAGGTGCAGTTGCACATTCTAACGAGATTCAATACAAAACTTCAAATCATGTGAGCATGCATCTGACTATACCTACAAGGGTCTCCTAATCCTTTTCTGATCCTATAATACACACTGTATGCAGTACATATTCTGGACAGTTCCGCCTTTGCTCACTTTTGTGTCAAACCTCAGTCCATGCAGTGCATGTGTGTGTTCCTGTCGTTGTCGACTGAGCCAGGGCTGCTTACAAGACTCCTGTCTGATCTTGAAGCTAAGTGGATTAGCATATCTCCCACGTCAGTTGCATTTGTAGTGACAGCCCGATGACATGGGACTGTATGATGGCCGTGACCCACCTGACTGGCTCGGTTCGGGCCTCTCTGCAGTTGGTCTCCCTGTTGCAGGTTTTATGGAGGCCAATTTAGTGTATTCTCCATTTTGGGATTATACATTATACATTGCATTACATGTCAATTGGATTATTTGCTTTGATTTGACTTGTGTAGTTGTGTCTAGTCAGAAATAAAAAAAATATATAATTTTATAAAATAATATTGCATTTGTGGAATATGAATTCACCCGACCATTTTGCCACTTGCTGGCAACTGAAAATGACATCACAGTGATTCAGTCACGGCTCACCTATCTTCTGACGCTGAGCCGTGATTGGTTGTTACCTGGGCACTGAACAACTGCGATGTCATATTCCACAAACACAATATTAATCAGAATGCCGTGAGACTAGCGCATAGAATATATACCTACATTTTTTTTTTTTAAATAGGGTTGACTTCTCGAAAGTAACCCATATCTTTTTCTATTACCGTGCTTCTCATTTATTTTTTGTTATGGAAGAACAAAATATTCTACAGCCCCTTCCTTGCGCACTCTCTGACAATGACAACACCACTGCCACCTACTGTAGTGGATGTGCAATTACAATTTATTCTAGTACAGGAAAAATAAACAACATGTTCCTTGATAACACATGCGCTTCTCACCGTGCACACCCCGCTGTATTAAAACATATAATGTGATTTTACATTCACTTTAAAATCGTAAAAGGAATCTTTGAATTTGCTGTGAAGAAAAAGAAATGTCAGCAAGTCAATAAACTACAAACTACAGCAATAAATTAAATTGCTATAATTTGTAATAGACTACGACTTGTTCAAAAAAAGTTCAAAATACATGTACTTGTATTCAGGGTAGTATGTTTGTTTATAGTGTATTTATTTTTCACCTGCTATCGAACTGATAAATGTTATGAAGTAGTTTGGGCATATTCCTCTAACAAGCATCAACATTTTTTGAATAAAAACAACAAATATTTCACCTACAACTACCACTACTATGAGTGATCATGATTACTGTCCATAATTTTTTTTAGTTCCACAAGTTTATGTCTTGCGCCACCTACAGTTTACGCTCACTCTGCTGCGCCACAATTTACCTTCCACTTCTTTGCCTCAGCATAACTCACATGCCACCTAACAAATGCTCGCTTTGGCCTATCCAGCACCCCCCACCCCCACCTCTCCTCCGTTTGCGTGCCGGACTTGCGAGGCGATGCAAACACGTTTGTCAGGGTGATTAATAGCACGCTGGATTGCCGTTAATTCACTGGCTAATGACTGGAGGGAGAGTGGGCGAGGAGAAGAGGAGAGCAGAGCCGAGCGAGACTGGCGAGTAATAGACTGATGTATGAGTGGAGGCCGCATGCAGTGGCAGAGGTGAATATCATCAGCTCCATCAACACCCGCCTGCACATGAAGACATCCTCACTGATGCAATCACGCAGCTTTTGCAGGCCACATGCTTACCGCTGTATTACCTAATTAAGCTAATACTCAACCATTTCTGATTATGTTCTTTGGGTAATATTGACTGTAATAAAACACAGACGTTTGCATTATTGTCATAATATTGTAGACGAGGGTGGAGCAATTTTGCAATATTTTTTAAAATGTGTCTGTCTATACCAGCAGTCCTCAGAAGGGTCTCGGGTGAACTAGAGCCTTAACTATCTAATTTTAGGTAGGAAGTGGGGTACACCCTGGACTGGTCGTCCGCTAAATGCAATGCACCGCAAGCTATTCAAACACACATTCACACCTAATGACAATTTAGAATGGAAAACAACGTGTATTTTGGAATATGAGGCCAAGTAAGACCACACAAGCTTTCTCTTTTAAAACACTCATGATTGAACAGTCTTGTGTTTCATCATCTATTTTGAGCATGAAAAAAGATTCAGACAAATATTACATTTTTATTATAATGTCATCAGTCATATATTGAAATGGCATCTTATTTTTTCCACTCAGCTTTTAATGATAGCAGTATAAAATGATGCAGTTTGGCACCCACATATTCACCTATTTACAGTTTTTTTTTAAATAATATATATTTATTTATTTATTTTAAATGTATTTTTTTAATATTTATTTATTTTAGGAGTCAACCCCCATTTATCAAGAAAATTCTCATTGGTGGTTAATTGCCAATATTTTTTTTCAAGGATTTTAGGGGCAAATATCAAGACTCCGCTGTATAGTATAGAGTATATGATGAGGAAAACACTTAACTAACTAAATTAAAAAAAATGTGGAGGACCATCTAATAATGAGACAAGTTGGTGCTTTTGTTCCTTGTAAAATACACAAGAACAAAATTTGATGAAGACAACAAGGTAAACCAATTGGGAATGTAATTTTCACATTACTAGTATCCCACATAGAGGAGTAAAATGATGAGCGACAAAGGCTGAAAGAAAACAGCATGGTAAAGTGATCACAAGTGCACACAAGTTTTTATTAGCCCCATTTCATAGGAATGGATGAGTTTGTTGTGTGCGCTGTCTGTCTCTGTGCTCACTTTGCGGGTTCCCCGGAGCCTTGTTAAATGAAGCTGTGTGTGTAGAGCTACACACACGCATGCAAACACACAAGGTCTTTTCTATGGACGTTAAAGGACATCATATATTTAAAATAGCCATCCTTGTAAATATGCCTCGCACCTTTGACGTGACATGTTAAGTTGTCGTCAAATGAAATGATGCTCAATAGATTTTAGTGATTGGCCTCTCTGACTATCAACATGGGTCCTCACTCTTCCTCTGTCTGACAGTCCATGTGTGCATAAATCAGATGTTTCCACTTTAGTGAGCTGCTATTCACTCTGTTAGGGAACAGCTAATATATTGACATGTTTGATTTATGAAATGTTTTGCATGTTGGATAAGATCCATTGGTGCTGGTGGTCATGCACTATTTGCTGCACTTCTTTTTGCTCTGGTCTACTTTTATATGGGTCACCTTTTCAACTGTCAACTTTCATTCACTGCCCACAATACACCTGATATCCAAAAAATTCTGCCATTCCAAGTTGTAATTAGCCCAGTTGTCTCTACGAAGACCTGCTGCTAAACATATGTTCAAACTACAGCCACAATAATACATATATTGTTAAATTAATATCTCTATGAAAACTGAGTATTGACTTTGTATAGGTAGTATTTCGGTGTCTCCACTGGTGGTGCAGGTGTACCTAATGATTTGACCAGTGAGTGTAATTTGCCTTCCTCATCTTTTCCGCTTCCAGTAGCCTCCCCCTGAGTGACGTTTGCAACTCAATTTGGCAAATGTAACTCAATATTGATTATTATTAATATTTATCATGCTCGTGAACATGTTTTGCTCTGGTGCTATTAATCTCCCCTGTTAATAAATGTCTGCACAAGCTTCAGCCCCCGGGGCCCTCTTGGGATCACAGGGCCACCACACACAGCAGGAGGCTGCGCGCTGTCTATTCGCCTGGAGGCTTGATCACGCCTTTTAGCATAAGCACGCACACACTCGCACGCACTGCTGGATGTAATGCCTCGAGGCCTTTTCAAAATGGATAACACATCAATACATCAGCTGTGTTGTTTCAGGGCAACGCACAAACACAAACGTGCAACATGGCAGATGAAAGTACACAATGTTACGATCAGCTCTTTCTTGCTGTATTTTTCTGTGTAAATCTAATATATAGGACTTCTACTAACTGTTATATAGTGAATACAAACTTGTTGTGTTGCAATAACAATACTTTGATTAGTTGTTTAGATAGATGTAACGACGGACTGTGCTTTAAAATTAAGAAACTGATGTAATTATCATATAATTATAATGATTAATAATAATTACATATATAAAGTAATATAAAAATAAAAAATGATAAAAAAATAATACAATACAATGATGTTATCTATCTATCTATATGTCTATCTATCTATATATATATATATATATATATATATATATATATATATATATATATATATATATATATATATATATATATATATATATAAACAAAAAATATATATATAAACAAAAAATATACCTAATATAAATAATTAATAATAATTATTATTATTTCTCCTTAGGAAACACACAAAAACAGAAACAAAATGGCTCAAGCATCGTATATTTAGTAGGGCCCAACTGATTAATCAACCTGCCAGTTTAATAAGCTGATTGAAAAAAAATTGCTTTATTATTAATTATTATTATTATTATTATTATTATTTTAAATTAAATTTGTTGCTCTTTTAAAATTTGCTAAATTCCCTTAAGCATTTACACAGTATAAAGATAAGCCAAAGATGATATAATTTAAACAACCACCCACCGTACCCCAAAAAAAGGCAAAACAAAATCAGCCTGTTGTAAAGTCAAATACTAAAGGACAAAGTATGTAAAATAGTCAAATGTTCTGTCCGTAATTCATATCAATTTGTTGTAAGTGTTGAGGCACAAATTTTTTCGTGTGTTTTTTCATTATACATGCTTTTTATTGAATCGGCATATTGATCGTTTATCAGCGTCGTTTATTCTGCCAAATATCAGAAAAAAAATTGTGCCCTCCTCATCCACTGCACTTTTGTCACATATACACAATTACAAAGCAGGCAACATTGCTTAAAACTGTGCATGACAAATATGTAAACATTTGTATACAATTTTGTCAAAATGGTTGCTTTGGGGGAAAAAAGTCATCATATAAACAAAGCTAGTGACTTTTGCGCAGACTAATGTATATTTCTTAGCAGTTGGGCATATGCACCTCTGTAAGGGAATACATATGGGCCTTTAGAAGCTGCGTTTTCTCACTCATCTCCTCCATTTGCGTCGTCCATATGTCTCCGGCTCTCTTCATGCACTCATTCACTGTGAGGACGCCCAGTTCGAGCTCTGCATGTTGCTTGGAAATGTTCCCTGGTGCTTTTACAAGGGGAAACAGTGTGGTGTTTTCATTCGGACTGGCTTGCTGCTATTGTAGCTGACTGTGCCCCCATTGCACTCTCACTACTTCCATGTAAACACACGCACACACAAAACACACGCCTTGCCCTGAACCACACGCCTCCTTTTTAGTTTTTTCTTTCTTTTCTTTTTTTATGGACTGCTTGGTAACATGCTTCCATTTATACAGTACGTCATCTTGAATAAATGGCATCACTTGGTGGAAAAATATGCAGCTTTCACTCACACACACTCATCATTTTAATTTGTTGATTTGATTTCGACAGTTAAGTAGTACCTGGTAGTAGTATCGCCTCATGGTTGAGTCCTGCAGTGCAGTGAGTACTAGCCACTGGGCTGTGGTTTAATACTATGTCAGTTGAAGATGATTATTTATTTCCTGTTTACTGATATTTACTGCATACTACTTCTGATTAGGATTACGCGGTAGAGACGGTATATTCAATATGATGTATGAATTTCCCCGAACGTAGAGTTTCCCCTACCATCCTATCGCGTATTGCGTCTTTGTATATCCCCTTTCGTGCACACTACTCAATGTGACGGAAATGCCCAAATTGTAAGCCCTCATCACCTCGGGCTGCTAGCTAAACATAATGTGAGGGCAAAAATTCGCTTTGCATTCGGTGTCTATGATGATGTCACTAATCATCCAAGGCAGTGAAGAAGCTACGTTTATGACGAAAATGGAGGGAAGAGGTAAACTCGGGGAGGGAAAGTCTTGGTAATTGCCAAGCTATCGAAATAAAGTCACAAAACGCCAATATTTGTGCGTGCGTGTGATACAGTACACTTGTCACATACTATATGTCCGGCTGGAACCAACAGAGAGTAACTAACTTTGAACAGCAAAAATATGAAGCAACTTAACAAGCAACAACAGATTAAATAATGCAGAATAATGAAGACGGCCACTGAAGACCGGAAATGGCGGAGGACGTCACCGCATATAGCTGAGAGGGGGGCTAAATAGGGTTAAGTGTATACCTGTTATAAATATTTCATATATTAAAACGTTTAGTTGCTCACTTGGAGGACTTTGCATTGTTTCAGCAACAACAGTGGATATAGAAAAATTGTTTAATTAGTACATTTAATTTGTTTTATCACTATTTTTTTATGTATAAATTTATCTTTGCTAATCAGTTATATAACTAACCTATTTAGAAATTATTTTATGTATTAAGAAGGGGGAGTCAACCTTAAACATTTCTTGACAATAATATGTTATATGTGACCACACTACTCTAAACATTCTGATTAATATTACATTTGTGGAATATGTGTTATGCAGCAAAGTCCAGCCGTTTTTCTCGGCCATTTTGGCACTTACTGTCGACTGCAGATGAGGCAACAACCAATCACAGCTCACCTGATTTCTGAAGCTGAGCTGTGATTGGTTATTACCTGAGACTTGAGGCGACAACAAGTGAAAAAATGGCCGCCTTCTGAGACGGATAAAAACTGCTGGATGTTTCTGCTTAAATCATATTCCACTAACGCAATATTAAACAGAATACAGTATTTAGTCGAATGGGGCTGCATAGAACGTATTATTGTCAACAACAAAAAATGGGTTGTCTTCCCCTTTAAATTATTTAAAAAAAATAATTGGGAAATACCCTTAATTTTATGTATCGTGATGTATACCGCAGCTGTGAAGGGATGCCATGCATTTGATACCATGATATAAGTTTTGGGTCCTAGTGCCGGTTACTCGTCGGTGGAGTAGATTTGCCATTATTTATGTGGATACACTGTAAGAAAATTACCCTTACCCTCTTTGCTTAGCTCTAGACACTGCAGTATTATAATCCACTTTTTCCACTTTATTTGTCCCCTAACCTTGACCTGCAAGAAAGTCTCGTTCTCCTCCACTGTTGCATGTTTGCAGTTTATAGGTGGAAGGACAACTACTCCAAGCCAATCCGCTATGGTGCAATGAAAAAGCAGAATAAAGTGTTGGTTTCTTCTGAAACCATGTGTAAGCTCCAAAACGTTTTGGTCACGTATTGCTGAGTTCATTTTTCATATCTGTCATAATCCACACTTTCTTGCCATTTCGGCCCTACCACGAGGCGCTCTTTTCTTCCCATATTTGGAGTCATGGGAAGGATTCTGCATAGTTTGGACATTTCCCTGGATACTGTCCTTTCACCAGTGGCTGCCGTTCGCTTTTGAATTGAACCAGATCAGTTTACGGGCGGAGAAAGATACAATGTGTGCATGAGTGCACACATACGCGCGTGTTTGTGTGTGTGTGTATTGGGCAGGGAAATAAGACGTGTGCACTTTATGATGGCCGTCACTGGCATACACGTCCTATTTCCAGCTCTGTTTTTATTATTATCTGAGCCACAACCATGCTTTTGCAAACCATGTACCTGGCTTCGAAAAGCTCAACCTATTGTTGACTTGCATTGAAGCTTGGGATCTTCAGAGCTTTTTAATGTTTGTATGCCTGCCTGCAATTAGTATTTGATTACAATTTTAGTGAGATTCCTTGCTATTTTCTTCTCCCCTCAATGAGTGCTTTGGGTCCTATTTTGGAGATTTCTTACTAGATTTAATCTGTGCAGTGAATTTTGTTCTTCAGCCTGTGTAAACAGTCCAACTTATTCAGCAGGCTCCAAAGCACGTGTTTGCGTACGTCCAGGCAGACAGCAGAAAATGACGGCAGATCGTTATCGCTCTACGTTTAAGTCTGGAGTGCTCTGATTAAACACAACTACAAAACACTTTACCCGTTGTAAGACCCTACGATCAAACTGCTGATTTTCAGCTCCGTGTCAAGTTAGTTTGCCATGGTAACACTGATTACTGGCTTATCAGGATTTTATATATTTTGCCTCTTACCTTTACTAGTGTATTTGTTTCATTCAAATGTATGGCTGCTGTTGTGCAGCAGCAGTTACGTGATATCATCTTTACCGACAGCAGCATTTGATCTCATGTGCTTGAGTGAAGTAACAGCTCCCTCAGATGCCAACAGATGTTTGTGCGCTCGCTTGCATCCAAGCTCATACAGTACCTGCCTTAAAATATTTGCTACAGCAAGCTCCAAAGGGACAGGCTCTGTTTATAGCGTGCATTTATAATTTATCAACTCAAATTGGAAGCCTTCGTGTGGCTCTCAGGCGGAGTTTTCCGCTGGAATAACAGCCACTGAACACAAGCAGCCCATTGTAACCACAGCCAGCATCGGGACCCCCAAGGTGCGAATTAATGATTGACCCCTGATGTAATCAGGATAAATAGCTGCCCGTAAAAGAGAAGGAGATGGCGAGAGGAGCAGAGAGAGAAAGAACAACATCGGGAGCCAGGGAGAGGAAGGCACTATCTGGCCGTGCTGTTTTTTTAAAAGTCCTTTGAGAGGCGAAGCTAACATCTCTCCTTTAGCTGTCTGAGACTCCAAACTAACATAGAGATGTTTAAAAAGCAGCTCAGACGTCACTGTTCTTCGCCTCCTACTCTTTCTCTTCTTTCTTTTAACTGCTGCTTTTTACAGTCTAGAGAAGGGACTCACAAACTGTCTATTAAAATGGTAATAGTGGTCTGGTATAATAATTACCAGTTTACTGTAAAATCCCGGGAATAACACTCATTTTTGGGGGAGGAAAAAAAAGGTCCCAAATTGAGGGTGGTGTATCATACAGGGAGCTTAAAAAAAGAGAGAACATTTTCACATTTTTTATCCATTTACCAGCACCGTGTCATTGTAATTGTTCTTTTTTTTAAATAGAATCACTGATTTATAGCACATTTCATAGACAGCATAACTCAATTAACTCAATAAGCTTCATATTATGTAATTAAAAATAAATCGGGTTAAAGAAATGAAAAATAGCTTACTAAAATTACTTAAGAGCGTACAGTGCAAGAACAAAACAAAACTCATAGCTATGGAAAAAGAGACCTTTTTTTTTAACCTAGATTTAAAAACATTTACGCCTTAATGGTGTTTTACAGAGAAAAAAAAAACAGCTTTTCCAGTAGCTGCCGTATTAAGCACGGGTGTGTGTTATTCCCAGGATTTTATGATGCATATTTTTTTCCCTCCAAGTATTATCTTTGCACAATTTAAGATTAAATATGAACATTTCCTTTGTTGTTTTATGTTTTCCTATTTTATTTTATACCTCCACTAGATCTGCTTTTTTAATTATTAAACTATTATAAATATTGTCGATGTGTTTTGTTTTTTTGGCAGAAGCGTGTGCTAAAGCCCATATCCCAATAGGCAATGAAGGTTTTGAACATGTTCAAAATTTCCTTGTAACAAGAATTTGGCAAATGTCTGGCGAACTTTGCAACCTTGAACGAATCCTGACGATAAATCAACATCTGCTAGATCAGCGGGCCTGTGAAGCCCTTTGAGACTCTTTTATGAGGATTTATTATATTTGTGATTAAAGCAATACAAATAAACTTGACAACTAAATACTGTATTTCTTGTTTATTAAAAAGAAAATCACTTTGGCTACTGTAGTAATCTCGGACTTGAGCAACTGACATTAGGACGAACAGGTATTGTAAATTTAAATTGCAAAGATGGCGTAGATGTATGTTCAAATAGAGTTAAGAATTTGACCTAGTTATGAATCGATTAAATGTCTAAAACTTGAAATTGTATAATGTGCAAAAAATACAAGTGTTTTTGTTTTCTTTTGTGCAATGCATATGTAGTACATTTGAAGGGCGTACAATCAATCAAGTCCGAGCGTTTTTATGTGCACAGAGTCTCTTAAAGCCAAATTTAATATATTTTTCGAGACTCTCTCTGCACTAGTCAAAATTGCTCTCGCTGGTTCAAGTGTTAGTGAGAGCAAAGGAGTGAAAAAATGGATCGCAATGGGGAAAAAAGTGTTTAATAGCCTGAAAACATTTTTTTAATATACAGAGGGAGCTGTGGGCCTGATCCGAACTCCTATGAAACAGGGATCATTAAAGAAGAAAAAAAAAAGTATTTTCCTGTCAAAATTGCTGGATGACGCAGAATCGGTCATTAAAGGCAGAATTTTACTGCTGTAACTTTATGTGATATGTCTCCTGGAGCCTCGTGGAGCGGCTTCAGCTTTGCCAAGCACTGGACAGCCGCTGTCCTGTGCTTTGCTAGTTTTACGTTTCACATTAAAAACTTACATGTCAGTTAATTTAACAGCGTTCACAGGCCACATCTGTCGGCGGGCAGGAGGCCAAATATTTATCAAAGAACAAAAAGGGATGATCTGTGCTGTGAACGAGCGCCTATGATTCCACAAGTGTTTGATTAGCTCATTCAATACATCTCCAAGCACTTCCCGTACAACCTCATTACCATGACAGCACTGAAACATAAGCTACGTACTGCACTTCTGACTGATGCATTTCAAACATCACATGCTATTAAACAAAATAAATAGACTTATAATAATAACCTGTTGGTACTAACGACAACCTGGGAAGAGCTTACAAGCTTGGCGTGCTTCACTATATGGAGGAAAGGGAGTTGATGAAAAACACCGCTGATGTCATTTTGGGCCGAGTTGGCCAAATGTTTGCCAGTACACGATTACATAGGACCTTTTTGAAAAACAAAATGTATTTAAAAAAATACTGTCTTCATCCTATTTTTCTTACTTCATATAAAAGTGCCAGATCGGATGGAGCTCAACTACCTTCACATAATCTAATCAATGTGTTTTGAATACATGAAAACCTGTCAAATAATTTGAGTTTCTAAATATTGCCTTTCAGCATGGGTTGCCTTAACCGGATGCTTTTTGCAGATCACATCCATCCATTAATTTTCTATACTACTTACCCTCATTAGGGTCACACGTGAGCTGGATCCTATTGCAGCTGACTTCGGGTGATAGGCGGGCTATACCCTGGACTGGTTGTCAGCCAATCACAGGCTGTCAAAATATTCTGGCACTATTTTGTATGGATATATGACAACTCATTTTGGTGGAATTGGCAGAGTTGATTAACTTTGCCTGCAAACTGAATTCTCGCGGTAATTGTGAGTTGATAAATCCATTTTGTACCGAGCACGCTGATTTTCTCCGGAAAAGTGGAGTCAAAAAGAAGCACTTTTAATTTTGCCTCGACCCATTGATAGTTCTCCACAAAGGTTAAAGACACGTCTTCTAACAGTGTTTTTGTATCTTTTGTGTGTCAGATGACAGTGAGCCAGCGGACAGCATGTACGACACAGAGGCCGACCTCCCAGGCTTGGCGGCTGGCGGCATTTGCACTGACAGTCCTGAAGACGACGCAGAGGACGGCGTCGTCAACATGTCTCCCCTGCCTTCACCGACTCCCTCCCATCCGAACAACCACCACCTGCTGCTGCACCCCCACATGTACACTAGCCACCATCACCTCCACAACAACAACAGCAGCAGCAACGACCAGGACTTCACCACGCCCAAGGAAGGCTCGCCCTACGAGGCGCCCGTCTACATTCCCGACGACATTCCCATTCCCGCCGATCTGGAGCTGCGGGAGTCTTCGGTGCCAGGTGCGGGCTTGGGCGTTTGGGCCAAGACTCGAATCGGAGCGGGCGAGAGGTTCGGTCTGCACAGCAAAGGCAGCTCCTTTGGATGGGAGGTACGAACCGGCCCGGCTTCTTTGTTCTTTGTTTCTATGTCCTTCTTCATCTTCATAGTAACTGTCTGTCACCTTTTGACCTCCTCACTGTGAAAGCACAAACAGCAATACAGTGAGGGGATATGATATTATCGGAGAGAGTAGTGACACAGCGGGAGGGGGGCAAGTAATGCTGTGAGGAGGCTGAGTGATGAATGAGTCACTCTGCATTCACACGTTCACATTTCCAGCAATCACAGTTCATTCACACGCATCTATCTCATCATCATAGCAGGAGCCAGCTCCATTTGCATCCCCATCTCATGATTGGACCTCATCTTTGACTACACACACACACACAGACTAAGCACACTCGTCTACATATCTAGCTGCACAGCAATGTCAGATGGAAAAATCGTGCTGATTAGTGGAGGTATCAGCTTTTCTGGGCGTCGGCCTGAGCGGGCATGCTCATTTGGTCACGCCACCCGATATGGAAATGGAAGAAGCATGACCGAATGCGATGGCAGCATATTGCACTATTAATTTTCATTTTGACATGACATTAGGCGATATTGAAGTTGCTCAGTAAGCTCATTAAGAAAAGAACGTCAACTGATCTCGTGTCTGTTCCTTTTTCTCTCGCGTGGCCAATTGGACATGAAATATTGCGGCTCGCTTCTCATTTCACTGATTCCATGTCGGACTGCTCAGTGATTGTTACAGTGTAGTTAAATCTTGGGGATGCTTAGTTGAGTACAGACCTCCACCAAGGTCCCACAATTATGTTGGATCAGCACTGTAATGTACAAATTCACATATTCATATGTATAAGCTTGAGTTGTATTGTTTAGATTCATGAATTAAATAAGAAAGGAAATATAGAAGAAAAAAACACTGATTAAAAATTTACAATCTGTGCACCTTTATTTGGAAGTTAATTAAATATGAATATTTTCTATCCTGGCCTATGCCACACCCCTAAGATGGGCGCCGTACATATTCCTATATTCAAGAGAAGATCCCTTGAAAATAAAGCATGCACAGAACGTAAATGAATGAAATGTATTAAATATGAGTTCATGTAACTTCCAGTGTCTATACATCATTTGAAATAAAAACTGCACACGCCCCTCCCCCAAAATCAAAAATAAAATCCTTTGACGCTCACTGAACTGAGCTTCCTTACACGTCCTTCATTCCATTCGGAGCAGTTGTCGAATGTGTTGGTGATTAAAGCACACCGGTGCATACATGCTGAGCGGCAGTGCACGGTTTCCTTGTTTAACATTCATGTTATGCGTCGCCATTCAAGGTGCAAAGGGCACCTCTCCAAAAATGACACGCGCTAAGTATTTTCTTTCTTTTCTCCCGCTCTGCCCGACAACCGCATATTCATTGGCAGTTAGGTTCAGCCAACAGCTTCTTTTCCAACAAACATCCATAACAAGAGCCATCCTGACTTCTAAATAGATATCATCCACATTATGTAGTTCTCTAAGTTTGATATAGTGTCATAAATTAATTGTGTTGTTATGAGTAATCAACTTTTGTTTTTTTTGATGGGTTAGGATTTTTCACCCTGAGGTCCCTTCTGTTTCCATTCAAGCAAAAACATGTGGCGTTTGCTCCCCGATCGCAGATGAGCGATTGATCCGTCTCGCCTCCTCCTTCTCAGCACTCCTCGTTGGAGGACCGACTGTGTCTCAGGCCATATTATTGCTTCACATTTCCTGTCTACTTCGGGGCTGGAACCCTTCAGGGGCTATCCTCGCCCAGACCCTTATCACAGACAGTCATAACAGTTGGCCTGTTGATAATCACCGGCAGACTCCCCGAGGAGAGCTGCGCGCCCCTTTTCACCGTCTACTCATCTAATGCCTCTGCTCTTAGACAAATAGACAGGCAGACCTGTGCCAGAAGTGCGGCAAAGTGTGTTCAGTGATGCTGTGAATGTGACTGTGGATGATTGTTTGTCTCTATATGTCTGTATATAACTGGGAAACAGTCAAGACTCACCCCCAAAACTTAACAGTATGCATATGATACAATAATAAAAAACACCAAATCAGTGTGGCTGCCCTCTACTGATGTCGTTAAGAACTGATATTAAATCAATTTTAAGGATTGAAAAAATACATACAAATATGTACTGTTGTTTTTCTAAATTAAAATAGATCCATCTAAAATGACTCGGAATGAATCTCAGGGAAATTTAACCAATTGGAAATGTTAACATTGGAAATGTGAGTAAAACATACCCTATAATCTTCTGCATGCTGGATGGATGGATGTTGAGTGGCGAATGGCATGAAAGAAGAGGAAGGAAGCCTGCTATTGTCTGTCTCGGGGCATCGGGGGACTGGAAAAGGTGTTAATTCAGACTCATTTCAGCGAGACGGACAGCTCAATCTAAGAGCTGCTTTGCTGCAGGCCATGGCCATTCTCTTCCGTCCCACACTGCCTCTTTGGGCCTGCACAGAGTCATCCATTTAAAAACCATTATGCTTCCCCTTTAGCACAACATGATAGAACACCGGGGCCCCAAGTCTACAGTATATGAGTGTGCGTGTGTTTGTAGGGTGTGCCAACCCCTCAGGATAGAAAGGCCCGAGCGTCGAGCTAGCGGAGGGAGCCCAAGTCCTCAGAGAGGTCCGGTGTGTGGATCTGCTGTCAGAGCGGCTGCTGCTATTATCCGGCTGCTAGATTGGCCTGGCTCTCACTATTGATAGAAACATGTCATGATACAATAGCTGCAGCTATTATACTCTTCACAAAACTGATTCTGTGATCTAACAACTCCTCCTCAGACATAAGGCAAATAACACGATATGAGGATGGGTTGGGCAAAATAACTTTTTCTAACTTTGAGAAAAAAGATAAAAGAAATTGCACCTCGCCCTCAAATGTACTGTATACGATTATTTTTTATTACACGGAGGTTTGCTTAAATTGCCCTTAAGCTATTGCTCACTGTGACCACCGGATTTGTCCATATAGCTCTCAATGGCAAAATTGCACAATCCCCATTCCAGTTTTGTTTTTATTTTAAGGTTAGTGCACACATGCATCAGTTTTAATGCAATTTGTTACTTCCTACAGTTTATACAGCTAAATTCCATTCCATTTCCACTGAGAAATCCCCAGTCACATTCATGTGACAGTGAATTATTACACACTCTGCTAACATTATGTAGGCTACACACTCTAATCCAGTCTTTCTCCAAACTTTCTCTAGCCAGGACATACATCATAAATTGCCGCCCAAAAAATAAATAAATGTCTCAAAATGTACAGTACTATATGCAGTTTGTATGAAGTATACCCCAATTTAATAATGATCTGATCTCATTAGTTTAGTTACTCAGTGTGAAACCTGAGCCCATTATATAATGTTATATAAATAGCAACAGGTGATACACATAATTGTACCTTCTGCCATCTAGTGGAAAGACATTTAATTGGTCTGCATGTCGCTATATTTCATTGGCATGGATAGATGAACAAAAATACATTATTTGTAGTAGACACAATATGTCACAGTCATAGTGATTGGAAATGGCTGATCTAATCTAGCCTAATGAGAATAAATACATGAAGTAGAAAAACTCACAGTCTATTTTTTTATTGACAGTGACAGAGCAGTATTAATATTGAAGCAAGGTTTGTAATATTTTGGGTAAATCATTTAATTACAGCATGGGGAAACACATTTGAAAGAGGTTAGTAACTTTGTAAAGGTGCAAACATTTAAAATTTCACTTATATTGGATCCCAATAAAATGTAACTAATAAAGTATCTCGTGGAAATTACATTTGTCTTTTGCCAGTGGGATGACTTTATAATACTTTAAGGCAAACGGCTTTCTGCCCGTCTTACATTCTTTTTCTGTTTACTATTCGTGGGGTGATTTTCCATATCAGCGCCATTCATCCAGTGATGTGTGGAAAGAGGGGGAAATATGTTAGCTCTTCTGTTTACCCTCTTGTTGACATAGTGATAGGCCAAGATGTCTGCTGGGTATTCTTATATAAAGCCAAATTCCTACGTGACATGTGTCGATCCAGCAATGGCACAATGCATCCGCCTCACCTAGTGTTTGCCTATAAATCGTTCTTTTTTTTTCGTGGCAGCTGACTTTTCTCACCTCTTGCTCACCCCGTGCTCTTTGTTTTCGTCTGTTTGAGACTGAGCCAAGCTAATGTTCATGTCTCTGAACGTTACGGCGAAGAAGTGCCGGCGCACCCTGACACTTATCTGTCTTGACCCACCTATCGCCTCGCTCACTGTTTGCTTGCCTTTTGTGTTTTGCCTGCAGAGGGTTCTTATGCCTAAGATTTCCCCGCGGGGCATTCAAGGGCTGCAAGCTTGAAACGTGCCTGATTTGTTTACTCGCTAAGAATCATGCTCTTTATCTTAATTATTATTTATAATTTATAATTTATTGTTATTATTATCATCATTAATAATAATAATAATAATAATAATAGATACATAATAAAATAATAAAAAATATAAATAATAATAGTTATTATTATTATTATGTGTTGATGCTTCAGTTCATCACTGTATGTCATTTGGTATAATTTGTATCAAAATGAATTGCCATGGTTTACATTTGAATGTGATTTTCCATTTAAAAGTTAATAAGAGTAGCTAGTTTTAATTTATATATATATATATATATATATATATATAATATCAAATATCATTTTATAGAGTTAGGCTAAGCTTGCTCTGTTTACAATTAAAGTAAGCTGTTACTAACAGGGAACTGCATCTAAAAAAAATCGTGCGAAAAAAATCTATTCAAGTCCTAACATCATTCTAGTTAACTTTAACCCCCGACTGTGAGTGAAGTGCACCACATAAATGGAGTTATTATCATGTCATTTATTAATCAAATCAGAGGCATGCTCTCAAGAACAAGGCGTTAAGATGAGAGCTCTGCTCATTTAAAGTCCTTTAACTGTTTAAAAAAAAAAAGGCCATCTCGGGCTTGTCTTTGTATAGTCTCAGTGGATATTTGTAGATGATCACGTGTATAGTATGTATGTACAATATTACATTGTGCACAGTATGTTATGTATGTGTAGCATACAGTATGTAACTCTTTTCTTTTTTTTAATAACAGTATTATTGACCAACAGTGTGCGGTTTTTCCGTCATCATTATTTGCCTTTGATAGAAAGCCCAAGTTTACGCATGGCACAAAAACACCAGAGGGTGAATAAGCCCAAAAGTCCCCAGCTTGCGTGCTGTAATATCTTCCACTCACGTTCATTTTATGTAGGTTTTAAACATGCCATTAGCCAATTTAATCCAATTTTCTCAGCTTTCGGAGCACTCCGGTGGAACAGATTCCATCTAATATTAAACATATGGTCACTGTTACATAGAGAATCACCGCAGCAGCATTTTTTACTTAAGGAGCTGTTAAAGACAAGTCTCCTGTGGGCGAGAAAGAACTGTTGTCAATTACTCCCATTGAACATGGTAGCTGATAATGAGGAAGCGGGGCAGCAAATTAATTGTCAGGTTTGATTAGAAGCTTGATGCCTTATCATTTGTTCATAACTCGTTAGCACATCTGTTAATTAGCTTGTAAATGAAAGTGGTGCAGGCTCCTGAGGAAACACACTCGGCAAAGTCATCCATCGTTGAGGAGAGTGGAACTTGACAAATGTTGTCGCTGGGATTTGGGCTGTTATTAGTTGGTCATTGATTTCAAACCGCAACCACTCCAGCAAAACATTTTCAATAGAACCTCTTGTTTGCTTGAGTAACACACACACACACACACACACACGCGGTCCCCTCACACATTTCCCCCCACAATGCTATCCTTTATTGCGCAAGGTTTCTTTTTGCACATTGCTTTGAACATCCATTTAAAACTCGCACATGGGCACAAATTTATTCCCTAGTGGTGAAGTCCAGGTAACCGCTGTCCCGCGCCTCCACCCCCTCCTCTCTATCTATATATATGTAGCAAGATAAAGCCCCATCGTTCATCAGCGCCCTGATGAATAGGCCCATCAGTTGGAGTGCTTCAGGGCAGGAACAGACAATGACCGCAGTCTTCACATTTATCAAATGCTGTTTATGTTGTTGATTACATTTATTTGCTCAAGTTACCCTTTTCCTCCCTCACAACTGTGATAGTATATTATTGTATTTTTTAAAGAAGTCATTAAAGGTGACTCTGCTCTAAATACATCACTACTTCATTACGTACGCCTACACAATATCATGAGCTCTCCAAGCTGTGTTAAAATCCTGCCCTTAACCCTCTCAGGCTCAAATTAAACTTTAGTAACAGGAAACATGTGATATTTAGGGGAAATTAGCATATGGGGTAGTACGTAGTCGTATATACAAATCTTTTATTTTCTTTTTTTGTGAAAGCTTCACATACAATGCATTCTGGGATGTTGCAGATTTGTAACATTGGCACAGTGTGGTAAAAACGCTGAAGACTGAATATGGTATGAACACTAACTATATTTGCATAGCAGGTTTCAAAACATTATTACAAAATAGTTTACAGTGGCAGAATAACAACAAAAACAACTCGGTGAGTAAAAAAAATGGAAAACAATATATAATACCAATAATCCTACACCGACATCTCAAATCCTAATTGAGAAGGTCATGTCTGAATGTCACTTCTTCGTGTGGTAGTCCAAGAAACAATTTTTGTCTTTTGTCAAGCACAAAAGTACTTTGCATTTGCATCATCCGTGTTTATCAGCATGAATGGGAAAATGATCGAATCAGTCTAGACCAGGGGTGGGCACACTCGGTCCTCAAGGGCTGCAGGTTTTTAGATGTTTCCCTTCTCCAACACAGCTGATATTTGATCAGCTCATCGGCAAGCTCTGCATAAGCTTGATAGTAATTCTGTTGGTTGAAATCAGCTGCGTTAGAGCAGGGAAACATCCAAGACCTGCAGGACATTTTGAAAGTGAGAGAGCTCTCCATCTAGTGAGCGACTGGGAAACTGTTTGTTGCTAATGCACAACGAAGGTCTGCAGTGGTATTTTTAATTTAAAAAAGGCACAAAAAAAAAAATTATATATATATATGGATGTGGATTAATTAGGGGAATAGCAATTAGTTGTTTCAAATATGCAAGGCCTGTCTGGAGAGTAAAGCAAAGAATGATGAGTTTGATGTGAGTAATGATGTGAATGGTGAGATTGTTGATCTTTTTACTCTTTCTACCCAATTATCCGCTCTTGGGTGAGAGATCGCAAGACTGCATCTTAACATTTGGTACGAGGTGGTGATTTATTAATCAGGTCCCCATAGCTGTTGCGCTTAACATTTTTCGTAATCACATACACAACACACAGCTTAGTGTTTAGAATTGTTAAGCCTTTATTGGTTTAGCTTTTCATCAATACAGTGTACAATTTCCCAAACTTACATAGCTGTATTACTTTTGTTGGCTGTAGAAAATGTTCAGAGCATACATTGTCATTGAAGTAGAAACTATAGAGAGACCTTATAAACGTATGTCCCTAAACCAGCCATCTTTTAAATATAACATTGCAATAAAAAACATTTATCTAAAGGCATTAATTGTTTGAAGCACACCACAACAGCTTCACCCTGTGACGTCTCCACATTTGAGGTCATATCTTGGTACACAAAGGCCCGTTCTGTGCACTTGTGTCTATTAATCATCTTAGAAACTGAGCTGTGCTGTACGTAATCCAAAATCTGTCAGATTTCCTCCACTAAATCGAGCTCTCACTGGAAATCTGCTATAATAGCTTGAGTCAGCATTCCGATTAACAGGTTTTAGTAATGGATGGTGTTGCTTTTTTTTGCCCTCTTACATTTTTATTTTTCAAAATGTTGTTCTTGTACTGTACATTTGTTTAATAACTATAGTAAACTACTTTTTAATTTGCTTACTTTGCTTTTAAATGTCTTTAACTGGTTTGTAAATTATTTTAAATGTATTTTTCTATATGAAATGCACTATATAATCAAAGCTGTCTTACCTTGCCTATTCAATTGTATTTGTGCAACATTTGATGATCAATGGCGTTAGTCAAGTATGTTTTAGTTCCCATTTGGAGTTTACAATAAAACAAGTCTTTATGTGCAAGTTATATATTGAACTGAATGCTCAAAAAGGTGCAGAGTTTTTTTCAGGGCTAAATAACCATAACCTTAACAGTCATGTGTTATACATTATTATCATTTATTATCTAAAAATGCAGTTTGAGCAACAGATATCCAAGGCCAAGAACTTTGTCATCCAGACCCATAATGAATAGAATCCCCCTCTCCCCCTCTACCTCATATTCTTGAATTCATGCACTCCTTAAGCAATTGCAGAAAATACATATTTAAAAAATACTTATATACTTTTAATAGAAAAATAAAATAAAATCCCCAAATTCACATCAACATTCCTTTTCCCTTACTTTACAAAGAACATACCATATTGTATCTACAAAGGCAAAGCAAGGCAAGTGTATTTGTATAGTACATTTTATACACAAGGCAACTCAATCGGCAAAGGTTCTATTTTGTCTGCATGATTGAACATAGATTGTGCTTTGTGCCACTCTTGCTGGGGAGGGGTTCAATGGTGTTGGTGAAGCTGGCAACCAGCGGGCCACTCACTACCAATGCAAGACAACTAAATACTACTCTAAGACTTAAATCATGTGATCATGTGATAAGCAAAGCAAAATACATCCAAGTGTGAACTGGGATTGAAAAGATGATAGCCCCTCCTTTCAAATTTCTTGCACACATTAATATGCAAAAGTGATATATGTTGGTGTGTTATTTTGCCTATGGCTATGATTTCTCAGGTGACCGATGTACGAATCTTCAGGACAAACTGTAGGAAAACATTTCACTTGTGGTGGGGTGAGCGTGACCAAACTGTTCATGTAGAACCGGTGAGCTGTCTTGCACCCCTCACTCCATCTTCATCTTCTCTTCTTTATGTGGAAAACACCAGTCACCTTGTTTTTGTTTTTTTAGTCCTATTTAAATCCCTTCCAAAAGGATTCATGTGCCATCCGTTTTGATTCACAAGTCACAACAACACTTTCTGTTTCAGTTTAGGCTGATCTTGTAGAAATTTAGTAGAATGTTAAGAAATTCCATAGCACAAAAAACTTAATTAAGGGAGAGAGAAAAAAGTTTTTTTTTTTTTGTTTTTTTTGTTTTTTGGGTGGGGGGCAATAAACTTTTTGGAGGGACGAGGCAAGAGTTTTTTGTTGTTTATATGGCAGATCCATGCAATGGTGCATATCAGGCACTTTGCTATTCTTTGTTACAGTAATGCAGCGTGTCTATGAATCTGTAAAAGACAAGGGGGGGGGGGGGGGGTCGAAGTCTTATTTACGCTTTCAAATTTCACCAATACATTAAATCCCTGGATTTTGCCACATCGTACAGAAAAATAAACATTTTAACCTTTAACATTTTGTTTGGTAGATACAAGCAGTTTCCGTTACAATAATGCTGCTAAAAAAATATAATTATTAAATTGTTTTAATTTGATTACATTTACTTTGTTTAAATGTCATTCTTATGTCATAGATAATATGAACGGAACATTTCTTAAAATATTGTGACATAATATTGAGCATATACATACTCCTTCCTTGTGTTCCCTTTTAATGAACAAGAAGTCTTAAATTTGATTGACGCAGTTGTAAAGTCTTTCAATTTGAAAAGATACTGCCATACTCTACGTTTTGTATGATTTCCTCTTTTTTTAATTTTCTTTTTTTTGCTGTAAGATGATGCATGTCATTTGTGTTAATTAGCCACATATCACAATTCTGATCTGTTCAATAGTAATTTATTGACCTTTCACTTGCTGTCCTCAAAATTCTAGCGGCCCTCCCTTCTTTCCTCCTCTTTTTCTGGCCTCCGGGGTCCTGGTGCTTCTAATTCGGTCTTATCAGCCAAGTAATTTAGCTGCCGCAGCTTGGGTTTCTGTTGCGCTGCGAGAGGCCTCATTGTCCTGCCCCGCTGTCGCCGAGATAAACCCTCAGATTGAACAAAGTCCGTGCTGACCTTTACAAACTCCCAAATCTTTCTTCGTACGCACCTCCGGCATGAACTCTGCATCTTTCAAGCTCTTTTCTCAAGAGGAGAGAGGGGCTCGGCCCACATCAGGTGGGAGGGAGGGATGAGTGTGTGCATGTGCGTATGTGAATGAGTGACAGTGCGTGGGGGGTCAGAGTGAGATGGACATGGAAGGAGGATTAAGATGGCTGACTGAGCCTGTCTATATTTCCAATGGCACTTGCGTCTAAGTGGGAGGCCAAGGAAGGGGGAAAATGCAGAGCAAGCAAAGCATTCAAGTGTGTAGCTCTTCTGTCTTCTTAGGACTACCAGGCAGCGCTTTTGTGAGATGAATTAATAAGAATGACGTGAAGATCTTTGACAAAGAGAGTTTGTCTCTTCATTGTGTGTACTTGCTGTATAAAGTCGTTCATTCAGAGAGTCCTGACTGAAATAAGGCAAAGTCTGTCAATGCTTAATGCACTAATGCGTGCTGTTAAATGACTTGTCAAGAAGAGGCTGAAGACATTTGGGGCACAATGCAACAGTAGAGCCCTCCAATGTGAACCACTGTCTTCCTTTTCGAAGCCATTCGATGAGCTCTCCATGCTGCAAATCCACTCCATTCTTTATTCCGGCCTTCTGTCAGCCAGGCAGGGGAGCTCGTCAAAAGGCCTTGTAGTTGAGGATTGGGACGGAGCTGTCGGCGGGTGGCAGGACGGTGGACGATGAGCCAAGGGAGAAGGACAGGGGCCCAAGTTTAAACGAGAAGCTTCAAAGTTAAGGATGAGGAATTCCAGACGATGTGCGCCACTCTATCCCTTGATCAGGGTGGCCTTGTGTTCATCCCGCCTCCATCCCTTCATACAACCCTCTGCCTGCACCGCCCCCACCCCCACCAGCCCACCGCCACCTGCCTGCAAGCCACCACAGTGTTCCCAGGGAGATGAGCGCAACGGAGAAGAAGGCCCACAAGGGATTAACTTTTCACATGGCTGGGAGTCCTCGTCTCAAAAGACCTGACAACCCCAGACGGCTTGATTAAAAAAGAAAAGAAGAGAAGAGGAAAGGAGGGAGGGTACGAGAGGAGGAGAAGAGGGGGAATTCTTCACATGATGGCCCTATGAGAGGGATTTCGGATATTGGGTGTCTTTCTTCCCCCTTCATCTAAAGTCCCCATGCCGTGGTTGAGAATGATCAAATTGTTCCTCTTTTTCTCTACGATGGCTTCTGATTCCATTTTCCAATATCCTGGAAGAAGTACAACATTCTAACGTCAATTACAAGGATCTGTTTGTGCCAATTGTGTATTCCTTTGGGGAAGAAAGTACATTGCTGTGGATGTCAGCGTTACATTACAGTCAAGGAAGACACAGGGAGAGAATCGGCGAACCGTTGCCGGCTTAAAGTTCTAGTGTTCAAATGGCAAGGCGCCCTATTTCCCTTCACTCTATCCCCAGATAAACTGGGCCTCTCAGGTTTGTCGGTGAGAAAGAGAAGACCGAAATCACAACAAACTCCTCCACTGAAGTGAAGATGGGGTTTGCCTTTCCACTAAGGCGAGCAGATCAGCAACTCAACCTGGCAGGACAGTGGGCCACTTAATACCTCCCATCTTGTCCGTGTAACAGAGTGGCCCGACGGGCGGGTCAGCAAAAGTAGCAGGGTGTCATCTTACCATCACCTCTCGCTCTCTGACTTCCTCCGCATGGCTCACTTACTCTTTTCTCATCTCCGCTGCAGGGCCACTCTCACGTCTCTACTTCCTGTTCCCCTCAGTTCTCTTTTGGAGAAGTTTGATACTTTTTTTTTTTTAAACCTCAAGTAGGTTTTCAGCAGTATTTGGTTTGTTATTCGCATGGGTTACACGTTCACATTAGCAATTACCAATTAAGGGAGATCACATTCATTTTAGTTGGGGATGTGAGTCTGATGTAATTGATATGCTACATTTAAGATGCATGTAAAGCAACAGAACAGGAAAGCATAGTCCGTACCTATAACAAAAAAAACCTCAGCATACACAACATATTACAGCATGCAATAGAAGATGAAACAATCATCAATTAAATTATTGGAGGACACATTTTATTGGTGCGATGTTGACCAGTCGAGGGCTCTGCTCGCACCCAAAGTCATCTGTGAATGGCTCCAGCTCACCCATGACCCGCAACAAGATGAGTAGTATGAAATGGATGGACATATTAATGATGCATCGAGTTTTCCAATCAGCTCCCTCTGCCAATTGTCTCATGTCCAAGTGTTTGTCAGTCTCGTTAGCATGCTTCTATTTAGTTCACTCCTTCACTGCAGTCTTTGTTGGTTCATTCGTTTGCTTTCACTCCTTTAGTCCGAGTGTTTGTTTCTTTGAATATGGTTTGTTTTGGACTTTCCTTGGTTTACTTTCTTGGTCATTTCAAAGAGCCTTTTTCTCTTTTTATGTTTTGGTAATTAAACATTTTTGTGCCGGATTTGGGTCATCAACGCCCCACAACATGACAAACTACATGTGTAAGACAAATGTGGATTAATAGTGGTTTTCCAATTCAGGCCATCACTTCAGACAATTTTGCGTATCATGAATTTTTCCCATCCCTATTGTTACAGATCCATATTTTTCCATGTAAGCTAACATTTAGCACTTTCCCCAAACTGTTTAATAAAGTGTAATTCCTGATGGTCACTTTTAGGCACCTACAGAATTTTATTAAGTTGTTATTATTATGATGATGGTGATTTTTCTGCATTGTCTTAGGTCTGCGCTTTGCTGCCGTTTTAAAATTATTTTTTCTTTCCTTTTCTTTTTTTTTTTTAATTCACATTTTGATTCAGTATCCTGCTTCAGTTCCTGTCACCAACCTTTCCTGGAACGTGTATGATGTATTCATTTATTTTAAAGTAAAATGCCATATAAGAAACCACACTTGTTCACATAGTGTATATGCAACAGTGTGAAAGCAAATGTGAAAGCAAAAAAGGCATTCGGTAACTTGTGCTGTCGACACCAGAAGTGCAACGGATATGACTCCACATCCACGAGGTGACTAACACAGTCAATTAGCCCTAATATCAGCCTGGATCTCTCATTAATCATGGTGCTTACCAACCATATGGCCTCAGACTCCAAGGAGGCGCTGAACTATTTGCTGTGTACTTGACCTTGCTGCTGGTCTCAGGGGAACACGACATTGGAGCTCCAGTGTTCTGTCGGCCTTTCAAGCCCATACCTGCTAGATAAAAGAGCAACTCAATAGATAGATGATCAGTCTTGTCGATAGATGATCTTGAAATGGTAGCCAGGTGCTCTCACTATGCACAAAAAAAACCAATGGATGATATATCAGGCACTGCTGATACCGTTCAATGCAGTGGGTTTGAACTACGTACTTCTGCTGCTACATTATTTTAAATTAATCTTATCTAAATAAACATGACTTGCACTTTAATACACTGATGGCCTCGAACAGACAACCATGCACATGATAATTTTGTGTACCTTTAAAAAAAAAAAAAAATAATTAATGTATGTTCCTTACACAATATGCCACCAGGTTTTGTCTTTGCATGCTACCAAAATATATATTTTTGTCAAATATGATTTTCAGATTGCAGAGATATTTTTTGTAGGTCCCAATTAATGGACATCGTCTGGGCATCACTAGGCTAAAATGTTTCATAATTAGCTTTTCTTAATTGAAATTATATCAGTAGTGTATTACATTACTGTGTTATAGTAAAAAGTGAACTACTGTAATAATTGTATTAAAGGTTTCCTCCCAATACTACAAAGCTATTCAGGGAACTATTTTATCATCTCAACAAAAACCATGGTTAGCGGTCCTGGATCAGCCAGGACACCATTCATGCTGTGTTGTGTTCAGTATTTGTACAAACTTTTCTGAACACTCAAATACTCAGAAAATGTTCATGTTCAGGACCCGGTGTTCTTACAAACTGTCCTTGGGAAGCATGTATATTCATTGACCTCAAGCTAGGTCATTTGAGCAAATCAACCGCACATTATTTACTGCAGTTGGACTAAAAATACATTTGCAACTGTTGGGGAAGCACAATAGCAATCAAATTTCCTAACCATTCATCCGTTGGTGTGATCAATATTGGGCATAGAAATGCAAGTATTTTTTTCAGTCCCTTTAAAAGTTGGAGGGGTAAAGTTTGAAAAGGCCAGGCTGCAGTTGATGTGATGTAAAATGTAAAAGTGTAGCTTGTCATGGACAGCAGTCTGCCGCATGTGTTAATGTGACAACAAGTATGTAAAGTATGCGACCTCTAATGGTATCCACTCAGCGCTTGGATCCCTGCTATTCCTGAAGTGACAAAAGTGACAGAAGTGATATGATACACTGGCTCATTACTTGTGACCCTCACACCAAATTACTATCCAATCAGTATTTCTTTGTCTGAGCACTCCTGACCCGCAGCACAGCTATCATTAAATGTCTAATTTAAGCCATCACAGGTAGGCCCGCATCACGGCCTTGCTGGTGGCTTTTTAATGGGGAGGGAAGCGGCGTTCTTTCCACTGTAACGCATGCTGAAGTAGCCAAGGCTAATGTGACCCCTATAGTTCTGGCACCGCATTAGTGCCAGAAGACTCAGCGGTGAGTCTTTAACCTGAGAGCAACAGGACCGTGATTATCTTCACCGCAGTGTAGGCCAGAGGACGCACAAAAAGGTACATATTTCTGACAGGGCACTAAGCAGTCATTTTATGTTGGAGCACTGAGAATTGTTGTTTTGCTTAACAGTAGGGCACAGTAGTACAATATCTTGACCTTTGAATCACGCAATTTGCAAGTTTTTCGAGTTACGAATTATTATTATTATTATTATTATTATTATTATTATAAATTTTCAATAGGCACTTGATATGCAAGTAAACTGAGTTACAAGCTTGGTTCCGGAACAAATTTAACTTGTTAGTCAAGGTAAAACTATTAGAGCATTTGGACCTTCTGGTTTTATAGAAGAAAAAGATAAAGAAAACAAATTAAAATGGGGTCTGGTGATTTTTTTCATTCTCCCAACATTATTGTTGCGGAAGCCCTATGCATGAAGGCATTAACATGTATTGACGGTATAGTGGAACCTCTATTTGAACACAAAAAGTTGGCATGCGTTACAAAAGCTAATTTCAGTAAGTGTCAGAGTTAACACTAAGTGTGCCGTTTTGATAATTATTAGTGGTTGACACTTGAGTCAGTGAAATGCTGAACTGCCAATGTGGATTTTTGACTGGCAAATACATTCGAATATACGTTCATTTTCAACATTTAGTCTGAAAGTACGTTGAAACATATTCGGAAGTACTTGCGTTTGGGCTCCAAAAATGTCTATTCCTCTTTGGAAGTCTGATGCTTCTGTAAAACTGAGTATTTTTAAATACCCATTTAGTAATAAAGGATTTATAAAGACATTGTGTTCAGCTAATGTTTAACTGTATTGTGCAGTTTTTATGAGTGAACACTCAACCAAAAACAATTGTCGTAAATCTCTGCCTGTACCTTAGCACTACCCGTCAATGTTTACCCATTAACTTTCGCTCTCACCATCTCAATTTGGCGCACAAAGTATCCAATCTCATTTTAAGACAATTTGTCGTCTCTGTATCCTGAGCCACTTTGACCCAGAATGGGGCGGTGGAAAAGCTGATCTCTCACATACGTGTGTGGTCATGTCATTTAATTCCTCACTGTGGATTTTTTTTTTTACTGCATTTTCAACGATCCGAAGGTCAAGCGTAATGACTTAACACTGCTCTTTTTTGTGTACAAGAAGTTGTCAGCCTTCTTCTTCATTAATACATGCTTTGTTGTTCGTAAGCGTAAAGATTGTGTTCACTGCCCCATTCCTTTCTCTGTTTGTCGTTTCCTCCAGCTTTCATCTTGGTTCCCTTTGCATTATTCAAATCAGAATCCCCATGTGAGCACCTTGCTCTTGACCTAGCTAAGAAAGCTCCTGATTGCTTTAATAGCAGTCCTTGGACCTGCAAGATAGGCAGGCGTCTTTAAAGGAACTCACAGTCGAGAAGGCTGCGTGCATGTGTGAGTACAACCAAAGGGTGGTTGATTAGAACTGACCTCAAGCAAAAGTACAAATATGCATCAGGGAGGTGTGCATGCTTGCATAATTGGAGTGCAGAGAGGTTAAGTGAAGCGAAGTGAAAGTCTAAATAAAAATACACTGGCACTCACTGTATAATGGGTGTGCTTAGAGTTTGGTGCAATGAATGAGGCTGTAATTGAGGAATATTGCTTATTCTCCCAAACTGTAAAGTGTGTTGCGTTTAAGTGAGTTTTGATGTTTTGTAGGCCATATAGGCTACAGTCAATACCAGTTGGCAACATTTTAGGCCAGTACGTGTTGCACTGCATAATATGTTTGTGATTTCCCTTTTATACAATTCAGATGTGAGTGGGTTGCAACTTTTCCTCATAGTTTATGCAACATTGAAATGCCTACTACCGGTAATATAATTCCGCTATTCCACTGGTTCATAGATTCTGTGTTGCGTCTATATTTTGTGAGAAGGCTTGTATGCACATATGTGGCTGTTTAAAGCTCCTCAACACATAGGCTAAAAATGAAAAGGAATGAAACATTTCACTGTTGTGGGTTTTAAAATAAACATTCCACATTAAAATAGAAATCGCTGTAGCGGGGGCCTTGTGTTTCCAAAACTATCACTTTTTGGGAAACCAAGAAAACAGCCTGTTTGTTGAGCCTTTAACTTTGCATTGACAAAAAAGAAATACATTTTCAACACTTTTTCTTGGTTAACAATTAGAAAAATATTATACCAATGTGCACCAATTACAAATTTGTGTGTCAGCCGGCGAGTGTACAACGTATCCTAGGGTGACCATATTTTAATTTCCAAGAAAAGAAGACACTCGGCCCGACCTCAATATACTTAAATGATGCTCAGTTCACTCCAAGATGCCATACAATCAAACTATTTTTAACATATGCCTCCTTTGAATGGGTAGAAAATAAAACAAAAAAAATATTACTCTCTTTTGAAGTCTTACATTTTTTGCTCCGCAATCTTTTTATTTTATTTCCCTTTGAGCAGGGTTCGTACCCATTGCTTCCGGTGCGACAGCTCAACATTTGCCACTCAGCTAAAGTTCTGGGCCACCTTCACTGCCACTATGCGGTCTTCCAGTCACTGTAAACACGGTGCAGTGCGCTCCACCTCCCATTTGCCGCACGACGAAAAACGGACAATTTAATTAATTTATAAAAACCCGCCTGGACACCCGGAAGGGATGTAATAAATTGAACATCACCCTGTAAAACAGCCTAATGGGTTCTTTGCACAGCTCGACTACTTCCTGAACTTAACACCACTCCTTTGTTTCCTGTCTTTCATGATTGGACAAACTGATTAATCCAGGTGTGTCTGACCATTGTCGTCGTGGTTACTGAGGTCAGGCACACGTGTATTAATCAGCTTGTCCACTCATGAAAGACAGGAAATGAAGTAGTATTGAGTTCAGGAAGTAGTGGATTTGCGCAAAGAGCCCATTCCACACAATATCAAGCTAGCAATAGCAACACCAAACATCTTGTAAAGTGAAAGAGCCAGTTAATCGAAGCACATCCACAAAGCCAATCTTTCCTTTTGTACCATTCCTTGTGAAAAGTACAAATAATTCTCTGTCCCTTAAAGATTGAATATTCGGTAGCTAAGGCTTTGGTTTCCCATCCTTCAAAAGCTGCCATTTTTCCTCAAAAGAAAGGCGTGAAAATAGATTTATATTATTTAGAGTGGTGTCATCTTACAGCCGTACTGTGCACTAAGTGTGTTTTGAATTCACGAATGCACTGTGAGCAATAATACAGCGACGTAAAAAGGCAGCGTAGTGATCTGCCTATTTGCGTAAAGGACTTTTGTACTGGGAAACTGACTACGCATGTGCGAACACACATCGCTATGCGGAAAGGGTTGGTAAAAGCAAAGTAGCGCGGTGTGCCTTCAGGAGGATAATTTTGCACCATTTGTGCCTGCAGGCCAGAAGAAGTAATGAGTCATTATTAATTGAGCTATGAAAATCACCAAATGTTGTCATCACTTTCAAACCTATATGTAGTGTAGGCTTTCTGAAATGAAAAAAATAATTAAAATAAATAGAAGAAGCCAAAGTGCCTACCTTGGCTGACCTGACCAATAGTAGCGATTTGTGGGGGGTAAAAGAACGATGTACGGGAGAAGGTTTCAGCCAGTGATACGTAGTCTGACAAGTGCATGTCAAAGGAACAGGTGGTACAACCGCTCATCGTAAGACCAATCAGTCAATCAGAATCCTGAAGAAAGTAACTTTCCATTGCTCATTAACTATGTCTAAATGAGGAAAAGTGGAATATATTAAGCACATTCATTTGATATCACGTTTGGTTATACTAGTCCACATTGAGATGCTGTGATGTTATTTCCATCTACACATACACATTTTTGAAAATCATAGTAAATTTTTGGGCAAAAATAGTTTGTTTGGACACAGAAGACCAACATACGTAATGAGTTAAAAAAGAATGTCTGAACATGGGCTCAATTGGAGCCTGTTTGCAAGGGACATACTTAAACACTGGGATCATCCTACTCAAAGTCAGGACCCTCTAAGCTGGGTTGAGGCCTGGCATACCCAAAGATTGAGTCTGAATTTAGGCTCACCATTCAAAACTATTGAAAAGAGCCTCTGAGCCTCCTATTCTTTGCAAGCAAATTGGGAGGAAATCTGGCTATTGTGCTGAGTTTTGGGGAGGTTGCCGGTGGGAAGGGGGCTGCCCACTGTGCTTACCTATAGATGAGAGCGGAGACAAAAAGGTTCAGGGACATCCAGGAGAGGCTTTGAAATCCCACTTGGCTGGAGACGGACGTTGTTGGGAGCAGGCCCTCAAGTGGAAGGTCAACAGCAGTGACGCCACAACACATCAGCATCAATAAGACACTGAATGGAGGGGATTGACTTAAGACTGCAGCCTGGAAAATAAGAAATATCAAGGTGACCTTTCGATGTAGATTCACCTCCTATTATTGAATGCAAACTATCGTCCCTGCATTTGATTAGGACCGTTTTTAATGAACAAATATAAGGACACAATTTGAAAGTAGATGTCAATTAAAATGGTGGCAAGATCATACTGTTAATTTATAATAAACAGCACACACAAAAAATAACATATTTGTTATCTTGCATTGAATAACGAGGCAAAAAATAATAATTGTAGTAACATTAAAATTGCCCTATTGACAGACATTATTTTCCTAGACTAGATCAGAGTTTAGCACCTGTGCCTGATGCATTTGAGAGAAGCGCAATTTTGCAGGGGGAAATTGAAGACTGAAATTGCACACATATTAACATGAACAACGTGCACAAGGACAAGTACATGACATTCAAACCAGCTATGTTGGAAAACATGGTTGATGTTAAATGTGCACCACTAAGGATGAGCTTTACATTATCCACAAGTGGAGATTTCCTTGCAGTTCCTTTATAATGTCTTTTGCATGTACATGTTATGTAGACCGCGAGCTCTCTCTGTGCTGAATTAAAGAAATGAATGAGGGGAGACGCTTCGATTGGCCGGGAGTCAGCTGCATTTCCTCCCTCAAAAACGACCACTTCTACATTGCCTGTGCTAGTCTCGGAAAATACCAAAAGAAAGAAAACTCCACTCGTGCACAGTTAGATTGCGCTTTGCGCAAGACTTGTGCTGAGCATGAAAAACAAGTGTTTACTAAGTGAACTACATTAATTGAAGTAAATTTAAAAAGGCATTAATTTCATATTCATTCATGGTTCGTTCACCTTTATTTTGCTTAAGGTGAACCAAAACCAAACCATTTATGTAAAATAATTCTGATATTGTTAAAACGCTTGTTAAAAAGTACATGGGAAGAGGACCTTGAAATAATAATTGCAATTGCATATAAAATTCACAATCGCAATATTGGAGGGCAAGGGGGATCACAATTAGATTATTTTTCAAAATTGTTTAGCCTTAATTCTCAACCAAAGTTAGCCTCAGTGCATGCGTTTGATCTTTTTTTTTTCTTTTTTCTTTTGTTAGTAGTATTGTTTTGCTAACCACCTCTGCAAAATAAATAATTAAATAAATGACTGCCTGATAGACTTGTTAAACAAAATAATTCATAAAGCCTTTTTTTGTTGTTGTATTGTTAGGGTTGCATTTTCTTCAGCTACCCAAGTAGCTAAGAATGATAATACACGGTATGGATGGATGGATGGTCACAGTTTAGAATTTCAGAATCTCTGCATGCACAATCGACTTGAAAATATACAATGTGGTCGAGTTTGGTATGAAAATATTCCTATTGTTGGCAGCAAATACTGCCAATGTGCCCATTGGTTTGAATAAGTTGAACTTATTATATATTATTATATATTACAAATTACCAATAGAGTACATTTTGTCCTTGCTCGCCACTCCCAATTTCAAAGAGTTGATTATTCCGAAATCTCATCTGCTCATCCCTTATTTATAGCAGCAAGTATTCACAGCAATCCGATGCATGTCGTACATGGTGACAGACTATTTAAAACACATTTAGTGCTCTGCTGAGTTCTGCTGCCACAAAGCAGCTGAGCTTCTTAAGTGTGTGGAAATAAGTGCCAACAAAGCAACTCCTCATGATGATGATGATGGTGGTGGTGGTGGCAGCTTTTAAAGGCCACTTTGATGGATGAGGATTGATGTGGCTCACATTGTTCATGTCCAAACAATCCTTCAGGCCAAATCATTAGGGAAGACGCACCATACGTGTAGATGGGCCGTACACCAAGGCTCTTTTGGAGTCTCTCACCCAACTCTTCAACCCCACCCCCTCCCCCTTGTCGAGCATACCCGACCAGTGCCACCCCTCTTTCTTATTTTCTCCGCTCTCTATCTCATTAATCAATGTCAAGCTGTCTAACAACAAGGCCAGCATTCTTTCCTCGTATATGTCATTGTGCATAGCACCCCCCACCCACCCCCCGGCCTTCCACCAACTCAGTGGCCATCATCACCGTCCTTTCTCATGGCCACAGAGCAAAATCCAGGCCCACGGCACCAACATGAAAGCTCATTCGGACGCAACGCGAGGAAGAGGCAAAAAGTGAGGAGGAGGCGTTTCGCTCACGTTGCTTCATCCCTTTTCCTGTCTTCTTCCAGCCTGGGAATAAAGGGATTTTTTTCCATTTACATAATTCATGGGAGTGAGAAGAAAACAGTCCTTTGAGTCATAAAAAAAGAACAAATTGGGGATGGCGCGGGTTGAGGCATCTGTATGCCAGTCTTTGTGACCCCTGGACCCATCTTCCCACGTTCCCAAGACTCAGTCATTGTCCTATGTTAAACTGTCCTGTTCCCATCAGAACATACTCATATTTTCAGTACTGTAGTCATGGGACATGCAGCATATTAACAGGTTTTGAACCGGACTTTACAAAAATGACAGCTTTTCTTCAAAAATGAGACACGGGGTCCTATTTTTGTGCCCAGCGCAAATTGCGGTCTAACTGTGCGCATGGGTGGGAGTTTTCATTCTTTTGGTATTTTTTTTTTTTAGAAACGCACAAATAGAAATGGGTGTTTGCGTCGTAATGGGAGTGAACACAGCTGGCTTTTTTTCCCGACCAATGTAAGCCCCTCATTCCTTTTAAATTTGGCGCTGGAAAGTTGCGTATTCTACAATGATTCAGAGGGACTGATGCACGCAGCACGCTGTTGTCGCATTTATGAATGAAATATGATGACATCCAACACGTCTGCATTCTAAGTCGAATAACATTAAATTTGGTATCAAAGTTATATTATATGAAATTACTTTTCAAAAATGAAACTATACGACCAATCACAGCTCACCTGTTTTCCGAAGCTGAGCTGTGATTGGTTGTTTTTGAGACCTGATATTGATTTAAAACATAAATAAAAAAATGCAGGATTTTGCTGCTTATCTCATATTCCACTAAGGCAATATTAACCAGAATACTGTATTTATACTAGTGGGGCTGCATAGAACATATTATTGTGAAGAATATTGGGGGGGTTTGACTTCCCCTTTAAATAATATCAGAATTGTGTAATAGGCACTGATCTGTATATATTACTGGATAGCCGACAGCCCATACACGCCCGTGCAAACCGTTGAAGCCACAGGGCGCCATCTTACTCCTCCCATCTCGCGAGCATACATACAGATTAAGGTTAAACAAGTGGACGATATGTGCTACTTTGAAGACCCCCTTTTTTTATTGTTCAGTTCCTTAGACTCCAATATTAGATTTGGCAGAGGCATCTTTTGTTGAATTACAAGTTTCCTCCGGTAAACATCATTAAGCATATAATTTATACATGTATTTAAGGCAAGTTGTAAATTGTCTGAAGCCCTCTTGTTTATGTTTAACAAATTTTAAACATCCTCAGTTCTGCTGTGCTGTCTCAAATGTTCTCTCATTTTGATACTGTAAATGTATAGGATCGTATGCCGAGAAACGTTTCTTGGGAGGAGTAATATGGCAGCCTCGTGGCTTCAAAGGTCTTGGCCTATCGGCTATCCAGTAAGATATACTGATCATTCACTAGACTGTGAAAGTTATTTTATATATAAAAATATAGATATACCTGCAACATTTCCTAAATCGTTGTGATACAAAGCATAACCCATATCACCCACTCAGTGGTCAGTTTTAATGAATGAGAGGGCTTCAACTGATGAAGGTGGCCTTTAAAAGGGCTTAAAACGTCTTCAATTTGGCTTCCATAAACTTGCAAATACCCTGGTCCTAACCTATGACAGAAACAGATTATTTTTGCTGATCAAGGCATTGTGATGGCAAAAGTCATTAACCTGATATGTTCTGTATGAAGTCATCAAAGCTTTTTCTTTTTTCTTGCTTTTTTTGATTACAAAAATTGATTATTGACAGGGGATGCTGACATTTGCCATCAGGACAATTTCTCACATATGCTTACACACAAGATGACAGTTATATCAGCACATCCAGTATTTCTCTTGGTCCCACCGGCATGTCGGTTTCTCATTACTCATGGATGTCCACTTCATTGTCGCATGCTATTTACTCTCCTTTTTCCATACTATATTGCACTTAGGAAGGAAAACGGCAGATTGTTAATGTCCCCTTAAAACACTTAATTGTCCACGTTTACATTGAATAATGAGCGCCCTTCTCGCTTGAGCTACTCAGAATTGTGTTTGTTTACAATGAAGCAGATTGACTCCAAATCAGCAGTGATGTTTAACTTGGAAGGCTCTGCTTGGAAATCCTCTCTCCCCTTGTCCTTCTTCCTGGAGCATCTGTATGTATTTGTTGTACTAATCAACGGAACAAAAGTTTCCGGGGGCCCTTGAGAAGGAAGCTGGTGAGCAGTCATGGCGGGCTGAAGTGGACTGCAGTAAGTTGTCAGTCGCCATGATGATGATGATGATGATGATGATGGTGACAGCCAGAGATCAACAGACAGCAAGAGTGTTGCAGACTTAACCCCTGCAACCTCTTTTTTGCTTTCATTTGACTTTTCCTCCGGCTCTTCCTCAGTCCTCCACTCCAAATGATAGATGACCCTCCCTTTCACTCATGTCAAATACTCCCCCCCAACCTCGCAAGACCTCAAAGAGTCCCCCGCTGTTTGTCTGCACATGCATGTGCAACGCTGCATTCACACAATTTTGCAGCCATCTTCTCGATCTACTCGTCAACCCCGAGACAATCTGTCTTTTTCATCTGCGCCAGTTGTGAGCACGACTCCAGCCCCCTAAACGTGACACAACGTCATCGACGTGCACGCACACACTCAACATGACTCACTCCCAATGAGACCTTCACCTCCAGGCGGCAGGTTTTTTGCAAGGAGATGTAAGTTGTTGAAAAGAAGGATAGATGAACCCATAGAAGGGCAAGGGAGTAAGAAGAGAATGGTCACTAGGCAGTAAATTACTTTGCCAATCAATCTTTCCTGTGGGTACTCCTGATGAAAGCTGTCAAAATTCCCCCCACAACTACTTTAAGTAAGCCCTCCTACAGTTTGTCTGTGGGGGGCTGTGTTATAAGGTGGGAAAACAAGTTCCAAGATTAAATGTTGCTGGGAAGAGAGCAAACAGAATTGCAAAAGCAAAGAACAGAGACTCAGAAGTCTAGTCTAAATAAAGCCAAAGAGTCGTGGGCAAGGTTATATTAGCTAACAATAATAACTCAAATGAAATAACAAAAGCTAAGATTGAAGAAAAAAAAATTGCTAAAGAAATTAAAAAAATAATGAAAATGTTTTTAAAAATATTTATGTTTACAAAACTAACTATAATTATAGGGGGTTTTTTTTTTCATCTTTTGCAATTAGTGTACCTCCAGAGTGGCATTCTGAGGTATTGATGGGGAAACAGAGCATATATTGTAAAGTTTGATACATACCTGGTTTTCCCATTTTGTGTCTCGTACTTGCCATAATATTTTGGCTTGTTAACTTTAATACTCGTAGCCATGCTTGGGGCGGATGTGACGTTACCATGTTAAGTTACTCATACCCATCAGTTAGCATTGAGTGAGACGACAGATAAATGACTGTGATGTTGTTGTTTTTAATCCCGCACACAAGAAATACACATTTTTGAAAAACAATAATAAACAATAATACTAAACTAATAAAAAATTAAGAATACAAAGCATTTTTGAAAAAACAATATAAAACTAAAAAAATCTAACAAACCCACGCTCTAAACTACTCTTAAACTAATTAAAAAAAAACAGAAAATGAAATAAATACCATCTAAAATGAAAATTCCTAAACTATTGTTGTAACGCTGGTGGCGAATTGAATTACTGTATACAAGAGGAGTGAACTCTAGCACCTAGTCACCTAATTTAATACCAAATCAACACGTTATTTTATCCTGCTGCTGTGTCTCATAGTCTCGACTTTGATGCAGCGCTCCGTTTTCTTGGTGCCCTCAGTCTCCTCTCAAATAAACAGGCCGTTAAATAAATACAGGAGCCCCTTGTTCTCTACTATTGCTGCTGTTTGTTGCTGTCTCATTCCAAGTAATGCGTTCAATGTGTTTTTCCGCAGTTTCCTAAGGACCTGTTTTGAAGTGGGAAAGTAGACACGTTACCTTGCTGTAGAAAAGTGCCATAAAGGCCCAGATAGGAGCGAGCAGTAAGGTTTTTTTGGGGAGATATTGTCCCAGATAATGTCGGGGGACAGTGTGCAGCTTAGTGATGCCGATGACTCCCGACCAAGTTATTTTTCTGCCAGAGAATTGGGCTGAAATACCATGACGGTCGGAGAGCAGGAGGCACCCCATGCCCATAGAAGGAATTAAGATGTCTCATACATGACTGCCCTCCCCTCTTGCTTGTTCCCCGTGTCTCTCACTCTCACTCGGTCCCTCTCTTCCTAATTCTGGGATGGTGGCCAAGTGCCACCAAGGACACTAAAGCTAATAAATCATCCTCGTTTCAACATCTGCCCCGTCCCATAGGGCTGCCTTCCACCGCTACCCCACCCCATGTGAAGATGGGTCCTTGGCTTTATTCCTCTTTCAGCATCCCTCCATACTCACCCATTGACACCTCCGTCCCGACTGACAAAACGTCTATTGTCCCATGCCCAAGTGAAGAAGAGACCCTCTTTCTCCCTCGTTGACAAAAGCCGTCTGAAGCCAAGATGGGGCCTGCCAGGCGAGATGCCTCGGCAGGGGTGCCCCTCTCCCCACCGACTTTTTTTTTCTTACCGCCTTCTGGTTTGCCCATCTCTTGCTCTTCTTTCTTTTTTTTTTCTTTTTTTTTACATTTCATACTCCCCTCTTGCGAGGGTCACTCACTCAGCTCACCCCCTACGCTTTTGATGGCGTTGAACTCTCAAGCCTGCATAAAGACATCAAGTGACAGCAGTGAGAGAAAACAGCCAGATTTGGCAGAAAGAGATATTCGACATGGCTGTCACTGGCCATTCTGCATGCCTTTTGTTCCCTTGGGTGTAGTTGAAATAGATAAATAAACAGTCATAGGCTGAAAAGCTGGGATCAGAAGCTTGTCACATGTATTCATATGGAGCAGAAAAGAAAAAAACGAGGCATAAACCTGCTGTCGCCAATTAAGAAGAATGAGACAAAACTCAGTTCACACTGCCGGGACTTGTTTTCACAGCTGAGGCAAAAAGACACTGAGTGACTTTCTGCGGTTCGCTCTAAAGATGGCAGTAGGTCTTTAGCATTGTGCGGCTCTCTGTGTGGCAGAGAAGATCTGGGAAGTTGTCTCGGACATCATCAGTTAAGAAGCACGCTCTCCACGGTTACTCACAAGAGCTCATTTACTGTGAATGTGCCACACATTTTCCCAGCACCTCCGACTCGCCCCCGACAACGGGGAGCGCCGCCCATAACTGTGCGTCCGCCAGACACTTTCTGCACTTTGTTCACATTCACAGTCTGTCTACTCTTCATTAAATTGTCACACTTTGACAAGATGTTTGCCAGGAGTCATCAGCTTTTGCATTGAGTTGCTTTGTTTACGATTTCAGTGCTGACAAAGTGTGATCCGTCACAAGAAACAGTTTAGACCCATTCAGTTATATCTGTTTTTCAGCTGATTCTACCTCACTCCATTGTCAAATATGCCTCATATACAATTTTTTTTATATACTCATAAATATAATAATAATAATTTATAAAATCTAATAATGTATTTTATTTTTATTGCAGATTTTCCTAAAAGCAATATCGAGCTATCAAAAATTCCATGACATAACTGGAAGGTCATAGCTCTTACGTTATCATGAGTTGAATACGTATATGTTATTCAGGTACAGTAATTCTACGATAACTACAGTTACACATTGTCTGCAGTGGTACCTCATTTAAAAAATATAAAATATAAAAATAGTAAGTAAAGTAAATAATAGCATAGTTCAAGAAGTGGAGCAATATTTTTCCCAAAATTATTTTTCATTCATTTGTTTGTGAGTAGCTGCCTTTATGAACCAAAGTTTCTGTATATTTTTGGGGCATTGGAGCATTTTTATGAATATATTTGTTGCCCAAATCATGTCAATTTACCATAAATATCGCATTGCTTAATTATTGCTCCAGTCATCCAAATGTCAGGGGGGGCGAACCAAAGCACCATATCTGATTTAATGAGCCATTTGCTGTTTATCGGTGCATGCAGGTCCGTGTGAACATAGACTTGCATGGCTTATTTTGACACGCTCAACTTTGTTTATAGAGCACAAAAACAATCACAAAATAGAATAGAAAGCCTTTATTGTCAGATTCTATGGTGCAGTTGCAACAAAATTAGGCTTATGAAAACATAAAAGACAACCAGTAATGAAATAATAATGACAAGCAGGATATGGATAAATGCTCTCACAAAACTTTGTGATGGAGCGGCTGACATCATCGCCTCGCTATAGCCGGATGCTTTGCATAGGAGAAGGATTGAGAACGAGCGCAACTTCGTGACTCACTGGGGAGCCTCGCGAGGAGAAACAAAGAGAAAGACGGACAGACTACCTTCATCTCTTCGATGCTTCTATAGTTAAATTGTCTCGCCGAATGTATAAACTTTTTATCTCCTTTGTAGTACGGGCTTACTGGTAGTAAACATGTTCAAATACAAAGCTGAACAAAGTTGGCATTAGAAGCTATTCCTACATCTTTAAGAAGTCACTACACTATAAATATGGATTGGTTAAAAAAACTACCAATCTAGTAGGTTAAGCTCATATTGGCTTGATTAACCAATAGATTGGTCAGACATTGACCATTCCGGGTGGTTACGGGCATACCAATTTTATTGGTTAGCCAAATAACCAATGACAATGGTTACAATAGAAAGTAAGTCTAGATAGATAATTTGGAAATATATTTATTTTATAAATTTATTGTATTCTTAATGTACTTATTATTTATTATAAGTGATTACAATAAATTATAATATATGCTATATTATAAATATAGTGTTTAACAATGGAAGTGTGTGTCTGGATAGATCACTAGGCGTGACCAGTCTACCCTGAGACTGGGAGGTTGTGGGTTCAAATCCTGGCTGGGTCATACCAAAGACTATAAAAATGGGAACCATTTGCCATCCTGCTTGACACTAAGCATTAAGGGTTGGAGTTGGGGGGTTAGATCACCAAATCATTCATGATCACCGCCCCCGCTGCTGCTCACCGCTCCCTCAAGGGATGGCTCAAATGTGGAGAATGAATTTGAAAATATTGAATATACCTATTAAAAAAATCCACTCTAACACAATTTTAAAGAAGGAAGTCATTTTTCCTGCAGCTGGTGTCACGGTAGCTTAGAATAAACAGAAACTCGAAGCTCGTACACCTCCTTATCTATCCTAGGGAAATATGTAATGCATGTAGTTCAGTTGACAACATTTCCACATTTCTTAATTGATTAGTATGTTTTTCCCTACTCCAAGCTGACATAATGGAACTTTTGTCAAAAACTTTGTGATGAGTTAAATTTACTGTGCTTAATATTGGCAAGCTATAGCTCTATTAATGGCATACTTTATGATTAGGCCTCAAAGTTTGCGTAGGGGTTTTCATTCTTTAAAATCATTCAAGTGAGCAGGACCATTTACCAACAAGGTCCCATGATGAATGAGTCAATTAGTGTTGTTGGCATTTATTCCCCCCGTATTTTAAGTCTGAATTATGTAGATCAAGGCACTTTAATTAATGGAATTTGCAGGTGTGTTTAAAGATGTAAAAGGCAACAAAACAATTAGCATTGTTTTCTGCATTCCAAGATTCAGTTCCTATATTTTGTTCTTTGCATTTTCCCTCCATGTGATGATGATCAGATGAACCTGGAGAATGGATATTCAGCGAGCCAACAAAATCTATAATCTAATTTTCCACTCCCAGCAAGACTGCGCTCCTTTGTCGCGCTTCTCTTGCTGTGCAAAACATTTAGATTTCCAATTAGCCCCTGCGTACAATGGCTAATTGACCACAGTGAGCAGGCGCCTGATGTCTCAATCTGCCGTGCGTCAGTGCTGAAAAGAACTTCTTTCATGTCGTCACACATACCCATACAGACACACACATTCACGCGAGCCCATTAAAAAAGTCTATTAAGCTACAGGGTGAGAACAGATCATATACAGGGTGGAAAGCAGAAGAAAAAATCCTGACTTTAGAAAGAAAACATAATGAAAGACAAATAAGGAAGACCACTTGAAAAAATATATGACGGAGGGTTTTATTGAGCGGCAGGACAGGCGGCCGCTCAGCAGTGGCCCCACATTGACTCTGCAGCCTGCAAGAGGACAGCCAGCCAACTCATCCACACAACACCCACATTGTCCACTGTGCCAACGAACCAGAGCGGCGTTCCACTCCTCTGGGGAGGCAAGTGGGGGGGGGGGGGGGTTGCCTGAGACGAACACATTAAAGATACATGTTAGCCTTGGCCGGACCTCCTCTACACTCTGTTGAGGTCTCAGCGGAAGAGACACATACTGTAGGAAAGAGTGAGAAAGATGAGAAATTAAACACACAGAGCTTCCCCAACAGTTTAACAATCCCAAAACAGATGGAAAGATTTGGATAAAGACAAAACTGCCATGGCACTGTGTTGTTTCTAGGCACGGGCGAGAACCAAAAAAAAGAAATTGTATATAAAGGAAATACTGAGATGTTTTTTATGATTTACTGACCCTATACTTGCACCACTGTAACATCAACCCTTAATTCTAAAACTGAATCCAAGTTATATCCATGGTTGTAATTACAGAGAAGTGAGAAATATAAGAATTTACTATAAACCATCCATCTTTTTGGACTGCTTATCTGTTCATTTTCTGCCGGCTTGTAAGATTTGTCTGCCTTGTAGATTTAGAAATCCAAATTCAGGAAGAGGGGTGATTAAAATTCTGACTCATAGTTACAACTTCTTGCATTATTGTGCAACTTAAAATTTTTAGTTGTAGCACATCATACGCTATGAAGCCTCAATATCCTCTACTTCATTTATATAGCACTTTTCCTCCTTACAATGCTCTTGACTGTTTGACTACACATTCACCTACGGATGAAGCAGCATCAAGGGGTTCAATATCTTGTCTAAGGATTCTATGGCATGGTCACTACGGCCTGGGCCGAACCCTCAACCTCAGGGTTGAAAGACGATCACTCTACCACTGAGCCATGCCACCCCCAACTATGTGGCGAACCTGGAGGGAGACTGATCATGCTTATCATAAATCTGAGAGGGATGTGTATCCCCACGTCCCCAGTGCCATCTGCGCCCTTGCATATAAACATAAAACTATTTGCACTCACATTCACGCCTATAGGTAATTTACTGTCTTCAGTTAACCTAACATGCATGTTTTTTTTTTATGTTTGTGGAAGTCAGAGTACCTGGAGAAAATCCAGGCAAGTGCCAGGACAACAATCGAACTCCACTCAGGCTATGATTTCTAACCCAAAACCTTTGAATGTGATGTTCAAGTCACATGCCTCACCGTGGCCCCCAGTCGAGACAGCCCTCCAATAAATAGGTCGTTTTGAAAAGGCGTCAAATTACGACCAAGTGTTACATATTTTAGTTTGGAGACCTCTACCGGCCATGTTAAATAGCGCAAAAATCCAAAAGCTAGACTTGAACCAGGTCGGTCTGGTCCAGAGATGAGTGTTTATCTGTCTGAGCTATTTGGCCAGTGATTGGTTTAGTGTTGTCTACATGTTTTTAGCGGTCTACAATCTCACTGCCTTTTCCTAACCTTAACCATTAGTGTCCCATGTAAAAATGCGACGAGTGACAACCTCACTGAAACGTCATCAACCCCAACCATTAGTTCGACTGTGAATTGACATACATGTGAACAAAAAAAACAAAAACAAAACTAAGATCATTACTGGTCTGTTAGCTCAGTAAGATAAATATTTGTCTTCTGACCAGATGACCCAGGTTCGATTCCCATGACTATTTTTCGCTATTTAACATGGCTGATACAACATGGTCGATAAAGGTCGCTAAACTACAGTTCACTACTCGTTATTGTTGGAGGACTTGTTGCCCCAGACACACTCCAGCATCTTGGAGATGTTCTTCTCAAAGGAGTGGAAGCTGTCGTAGCAAAGTAATTCCATCTCTACAGTTTTGATTTTGCCTTACCAGTTACCTGTCAGAAAAATCTGGCCAAATGTTTAATCTTTCTTTGTGTCTCGCAAAGGCCCTTGGCTTGTCGTGGTGGAAACCTCTCGCCTGCGGCACTATCATGCTGTGTAATAGTCCCTCACATGCGGCCAAGTTGGCCCTTTGGACCCAGATATGGACTGGAAGATTCCTGTCTGGGCCCCAAAACCAAAACAGTGTTAGAGGCGCTGTCCTTTTTCTGCTGTTAAACACACATAGCTGTCTACATAACACTGTTTTTTCAGCCTCTATATCTCCACCGTCACTAAGCAGAGGCAGGCCAACTGAGCCCACCCCCTCTGTTCATGTGTCTGCAGCCAACCCCTCAATCACAGAAGGCCCATCGGCAGCAACAGGCTTTATCTGGCCAAAAGCAGCCCTGTGATAACACTGTTAACAACACTAATGTGTGGCGTTTGGGAGCTGCCACTGTCAGGGTGAATACATCAGGTCAACAGCTTTTAGCATCTTTTGACGCCGCACCTAATTATCTCCCACCGGTCTTTATTCAGCCTCCATGTCGTTAATTGTATTTCTACCGCCCCTTCTGGTTTGCGACGGTGTTGGCGGGAAGGACTGAACGGGCCCTTCTTTCACGGCGTGCCTTCGAGAAAACACTGGTGTTATTTTAGAAATCACACTGTTAAAGATTAATGTGGACCTGGAGGAGTGTGTCATCGTTCCTTAACGACAGGGCCGAGACTCGGAATAAAGGCAGCACTGTGTTCTGTCCCTCAGCCCAAGGACAGATATGTTTCCTCTCAGCAAGCTCACCACTCAAAACCCCCCTTTGTCCAATAACTTTCTCCCTAAGTCATCTGCTGTGGCCAAACTAAGGGAAAAAATAATAATTGATTCCCTTTCAGTCTGTTTGGTCTTGTCCTAATGTTATTGTTTATTCATCAAAACCGACACAGGTTTGTGTGCAACGATTACCGTATCTTTATCTTAGCCGTTAAAGTGAGTGTTCACAAACATTTTCCATTGTTATTGCTCCAGTCCGATGACTAATGGAAAGTCCCAACTCCAAATTGTGAACATGCAACTCCCCCCAATAAAGTCATCTGTCATCATCTTGCAGGAGACAGACAGACAGCTATAATGCAGGGTTCAGAGACCACAAGCAGAGCATCCTGTTGCTACGTGAACATCCCTGTTATTCAATTGGCCGGGACTGGGAGGATGACAATATTATAAATAAATTTGCTATCACTGACACATTTGAGAGTAAGCATGATAAGAGCTTTAAACATCCGATGCAGCTGGTGAGCTTGATGAAGATTTGATACGTGCAAACAGGACTTAGGGACAAATGTATCTCTCGCAAAGACTTTTGCTGATAATAAAAGGATTTGATAAGCCGGGGGACATCAATCTTAGTGACAAAGATAGTCTCTCCTTCACACTAATAGCGTTGTAAAGGGCCTTCATCTTATATGGCCCAGCTAATAAAGTCATTTGTGATGAGCACGAAGGTCAACTGGATGGATATGTCATGTGCACCTGTGTTTTGTCTTTGATTATTAGTATGCAGGATTTACACAATAGCTTTATGTGGGTGGTACTATTAGTTTGTGGTTACATACTATATCTGCCATTTAGTAGCTACAACAAAGTCCTCGATCTTCACTGTTGCAAATGTTCCCTCGCCATCCTTGAGCAGATCAAAGTTGGCAACTCCTGAATCCAGCTTGTGTTTTGATGACAAAAAACATCAGACAATGGCCTTTGTACGTGGGAGTGGGACTGCTACATTATCGCCACTTCTTCCAAGAATCCTCAAGGCCGAACTGTAACTGATGACATTAGTTATCAAGCCGCAGTTGACAGGATGTCTCTCGCCCGTTATATGTCTCTCAATATCGTCAGACAATGTTATACAGATCTTTCAGGCCGGCTCAGAAATGCACTGTGCGGCATATTGTAGCCAACCTAATCAATTTCATTAGTTGCATAAATCATGACAGCCTGACATTTATTGTGGAGGCGATGGGTTGATCTTGTGGACTTGGAGACAGCTCCCTTGGTGATAAATGCAGCTATCTCTTTGGAGCAAGGATACAACAAGTGCATGTATAGGCAGACAAAAGGGAGAGGTTGAGGCGGCCACTGTTAAAAACAAAAAAAATCTTTATAATTTCATATGTAGCCATTTTACAAAATATGCAAGAATGCACATATTTCCAGGGCTGGACTGGACATCTGGCATACAGGGCATAGGGTTGGTGGGCTAACTGATGCAATATTTAATTCTTAATTTCATCATGCTCCATTGTGCTTCGTTGTACCCCGTTGTACGAAACTGTCCCAAAATTTAGAAGCAGCAGCCCATGAATCCATTTACAATATAAACAGCAAACCAATCAACTTCAGTGGTAGAGCTACATGGTAGCCAGGGTTGATCAGGACCCATGTCCGAATACAAATTTAGAATGTTAGCTTCTTGCTGTCAGCGTCAATGATATCTAATATTTTTACACCCAAGCAAGCCAGCAACATAGGTGAAGAAGACATTGTTTATCATATGATCCACAGTCATGGTTTCATGAAATGAAATGCACACATGTTTAGAACCTTGCTCAACACATTCATAAGACAAGCAGGAACAAACCTAGATAAAAAGCAGCATTTAAATTTGTGAAAAAATAAGAGGTTTTGGTGTCATTGTGATTTTAGATATGATTTGAAAGAATTATTTTGAATTGTAACCCCTTCGGACCCATAGATGATTGCAGTGGACATGACATACAGTATTTGTGTGTCTAAACCAATAAAACGCATAATTTGGATGATGTCAACAATTCATGATTGGATCCTAACTAACCAATCACAATTGCAAGTTGTTTTGTTTCTGTTAAAAACGTTAAATATAAGCTTGGTAAGTTTCCAACACGTTACAGCCATGTTATCCTAGCGTCCATAACAAATAAAAACATGAGATAACCCCCCAATTTGTCATGTGGTTCTTATGTGGGGAAAGAGTCAAAATCAGTAAAAGAAGCAAACAAAACAAAACATTTGCCCAGCAGAAAAATGCTAATGCTGTAAATATTTTCTTAATTGCTGTATGCGGCTCTGATTGGTGGTCCGGCAAGCCACTAAGTCAAAATGCCAGAACCGCAAAAAGTAGAAGTACCGGTATAGTATTGCTGTTTTTCAACTGTATTTCACCTGGCAATTTCTTGAAGAACATGAATGTGCCATTTACATTTTTGCAGTCATTTTCCCTTCCGTCTTGCACCCACTTAAGCTGTGCTTCCCTCTGGCCACCAGTGAAAGTAACTGGGCAGGCAAGCACTTTTGACAGTGTCTTTTAATTTGTCGGCTGTTCTTTGGATGCGTGCGTGTGAGTGTGTGTTCTGTTCATGCATGTGTGTTTTTATCACTGATATCATCAAATTGTCCACCTAAAAAAAGGATAAAAAGTGCACTAGTTACAGTCCATTTGCAGTGGATAAATCCTTTTGTGGGTGTTTATCTCCACATCATTCTCAAAATAATATGCATTTTAATAGCAGCTATTATACCTATTAGCTGCTCTTATTACTTCTGGTTTGTGTGCATGTCATGTTGGCGCTTCAGTCACAAGTAATTGCCAGTGAATCAAACCATTGTATGTACAGTATATCGATTGAGACCTTTTACTATAAGTGTACGACAAACAAATACTCTCTGCAGTTGAAGGAAGGACAGTGTCATGTCTGTCAGCGGCAGCATGTGAGTGAGTTGTTTGTCACACTTAATGAAACATATGAAGCAGAGTGTGTGTCCAAGTGTATTGGTGCAATAAACTGAGCAACTTAAAATCACAGACTTGCAGTCGAACAAAGACTGTCTTATGAACACACGGCGCTGTTTACCTTTTCCGCGGCACACACTATACCATTCACCTCTGTCCTGCTGATGACCTAACATCTAAGCTCGACGTCTTCCATGTAAACACACAGGCCACGCTTGTACAAAAAAGCAATTGAGAGAATGAAGAAAGCCCAAAGAACTAAGTGGATACTTAAAAGTATACGGAAGGGAGGGGTGGCAGGGTGTTTATAATTGATCGCTATTACCGTTGCAACTGTACTGATTTATTGATGTCTAGGTTTTGTTGTTTTAGACATATCAGATTGAACTCTGTAAACAAAAACAAACTAATTGACAGGTTCTCCACGATGGGCTTGCTTCCCTCAGGCGTCATCTTTATCAACATCTTCGAAGGCCTTGACCTCTGTATAAACTTTTAGAAGTCCAAACAAATGCTTGTCTATTTTGCATTGATCCAAAATTTACTCCTTTACTATATTTTGGGCAAGATGTGTGTATGAATGGCAGAGTATGTGAGCTAAAAATTACTGATAACAGAATGTTTCAGTAAAATTTTAATAAACTTATTAAATTGAAATGATTCATTATGCTCCCTTAAAAATCTGGATTTTTCGGCCGATCACCGATCAACAAGCTTAAAAAACGATAATTAATCAAAAAATTTAAAAAACGTTTATATTTGCTCTCCCGTCGAGTGCCGACCTTTGCGGGGGATATAGACTAGCCTGGCCCACGGATAGCAAAACCCCACGTATGATTAATACAAATTGAAATGCATGAGAGAGAGAAAATCTACAGAAAACACTGATAAACATTGCATAAAACATGTGATGCCTTATTTTACGGATCTGATAAATAACATCATTGATTGATCAGACAAATTAAGACATATACAGCCGATCACTGATTTTGCATAAAAAGCAAAATATCATCCGATCCCGATACCGTCCATCAGCTGTAAAGTCTAATTAACACTGAACAAAATGATATGAAATATCTTTGCATCCAATGTATTTGCATACATGTAATCTACAAGAAGGAAATTGTGATATGAGACTGCTGGGCTGAAAACGCCAATATCACCACTACATAGTGCATAAGTATAAACAGTCATATGTGGCTTCACTGGCAGCTGCAGGATGTGAAATGAAGTGGCATGACCTTTGATTCGATCTATATTCCCCCAAGTCAAGATCCTAAATCTTGCTCCCATAACCCTTGCTTGCTACGAGGCAATATGTGTCATAGAAAGAATAGGAGATCATTAGATTCAAGGCTATATTATTTTTCATCATCCTGCCATATATCGATGAACTGCAACCTTTATCAAAATGAAGAAGGAAAATGTGATATATCATCTGAAAGTCACGTCACAGCCTTTCTTGATGCTTTGCAGCCAATCCTCTTAGGGCAAAAGCGGGGTTATTTATTGGTCCTTAACCCTTTGGCTGTCACTATGTTTCCCAGCACAAGATCTATCGGCACACACTTATTCACTTATGATTATTACTGATCATCTGCCCAAATGACTTATCAATAAAGTGGAGGCCAAGCAGATAATTTATCTGTACAGCTCTGTCGATATCAAGTTCAGAGGCAAAGGCCTTAAAAGGATGAAGGGCTTTGGACATCAGGTGATGGATGATCATACATTGGCTCCATGAAAATATGACCCTTTTAATATATTTGCTCTCTTTCAACTCCCTTCGTCTTCCTTGGTTATCTTGCTTGATTCCCAAAGTTTGTCTTGAGAACATCATCATGTTTAAGAAAAGAGGCTTTACAGTAAACTCTTCAACTGTCAGACGTACAAACACAAATATTTGATTCATACCACGTATTCGTGTCATTGCAAGATCTGTGAATCATACAAGACTTTGAAATGATGAGAAAAAGTCCGTCTGGGGTCAATGAAAACCATGGCAGCATATTTCACTGTGGGATTCCTTTATAAATCACACAAAGGCTCATAAGGCCATGCGGGGTCATGGCTCATTCTGTAAATACCGGCCGTTTGTATTAGACAAGTGGCCGTGACTTTCCCGAGTCGCACAATGCTTCGTAGTGTTTGCCTTCCAAATCTAACCTTTGTGCACTAAGCTCTATCTCACCGCCGTTCCACCACAGGCCGCACCCAGCGTAGATGTTGGGTTGGGCGACTGTTAGCTTTAGCCTGATGCGATTAGTGTCAAGCTAATCGGATCCCTCCTGGTTCTCTTAAGCAGCGGCAACTCGGGCACTATTGCCTTTGCTAATGTTCTGGATATAATTGTCTCACATTTAGCTTCACGGCAAAGTGGACATGATGACCATGAATCAAACAGCGATTACTTGGAATCGCGTTCTCGATCAACCAAGACGGACAAACAGGGGGAGCTGGAGAAAGAATGTTTCCTATCAGCACTCTCCTGTGTTTGCCTTGGCCAGCACACCTCTGCTTCTCCACTTATTAAAGTCGTCGTAAATATTTTCTATCTGATGGACGCCCAGCTTCCTGCTATTTAGCAGTGACCATTTCGCCCTTGTTTCCTACTCCCCTGCCTCACCACTTAAGCTCTATGGGCAACCTCATTGTTGAGGCATGTTCTTAAGAGGTCATAGCTCTGGTCTTGTTTTGGGTCAGCTGTCAAGGCCCCTATCTCTGGGAAGTCCCAAAATAGTTCCGTTTTATACTGTTTCATAGGAGCGAACACAGCGAAAGGTCCCGAGACAGGCTGTTGTTAAAAAGCAGACTGCATTCATGGTGTATCCTTATTCAAACATTCATGAACTGATTCTTGCAGGAAAGTGTAAATGGCTTGTTATCTGGAGTGTTCGAATGATAGCAACGGACCTGTGAGAAAATAACACTGGCGACTTCATATTCCTACTTTTCTTCCTTTTTGGGGCAGTCGGGTTCAGTTCTTGATTTTAAACCTTTCCCAGAAAATTGGCAGTGTTAGAGGTGCTTTGATCAAGCTGAGCTCTGCGTTTTGGCTCGTTTAGTGGCGTGGCAGAACCGTTCCTCTTTTCAGCACCCTTTCGTTGGGCTGCCAGCGAGAGTGGCACACTATGACAGGAGCTAGACACTCTGCCATCTGTTGGATGGTCAACAAAGAATTGTCACTTCCATGTTACAGTGGAGTTTTATGAGCAGAATTTAATGAAAGAAAAGCATCTTTCTTTAATACTGTGGAATACAACAAAGAGTGCATTCAGAGTCATTTGGGTCACTTGTTCCCTTTTTCCGTTATGTTCCAGTTAATATGTCACACACTTCTAAATTCTGATTAGCATTTACGGTTCCGAACTTAATTGACCTGTGCAAAATGCCTTTTAACAAGATATTATTTGCAATGAGAGATTTGACCTTCGCTTCTTTTCACACCACTCCATCCCAAAGATCAATAATCTATCCACTAAAATAAGGTCCAGACTGCGTGCCAAGAAGCTGCAAGAGATCCCAATAAATGTGAGCAAAACTTTCAATTTGTGGCTTTTTTGCTGTGGCTGTGTCCGACAGGGCCCTGGTTAAAAAAAAACCTTGAGGTTTGTTTGCTGATGGTTCTTTTTGGAAACTTGCGGTTTTTGTGACATTCGTAGGCATCTATTGGGCCGTGCTGCCGTATTGCTTCTTATTATTCAGAGTTGAGGAGAATTGTTCTTGGCAGCTCAGAGCTAACATTTTCCTACGGCGCAAACCTCCAGTTGTCCTCTGAGGAGGATGATGAGCAAGCTCACGTCAAGCTCCTCCTGCAATTGCTACGGCCGTTAGCACAGCCTTTACATCTGTGACTTGTATAAATAGATTATTCTGCGTTGGTCTCTTCTCGTAAACCGTGATTTTTTTTTTTTTGGTGGGAGGGATACAACGACCATATGTGCATAATGGACCTTATGCACACACAAAAAAAAGAAATCCCTTTGGCATTTCTGCCAGCTTTTCACATTAATTTAGCTGTGGAAATGAACGGAGCGGGATTTAGCTCCGTCAAGTGTTTTAGACTGTGACACGTCTTGTAAAAACAAAAGCTCTCAGTCACTTCGCACTTCTCGCTCCACACTGTGTTTTCTTTTTGTGCGCTTGGTCATCATGGCACGTCAATACGAATGGTGCTAAAGTGGCGTTGAAAGACTCCTGACTCTGTCTAATAACAAAAGCTGTGCATTGAAACTTTAATAATGGGAGCGAGGCAGGCTCTCTCCTGCCTGGTGTGCAAGGAGCCAGCGTAGACATGGTGAGATACGTAAACACACATTGATGCATGCCGCTAATGAGTGGAATGGTTGTGCAGGTGGCTGCACTTTCATCAAGCCATAACTGGATTTGTTTTTGGTTGAGGTCATATGGGCCAGGGCGAGAGTTACACACACACACACACTTTCTAATTACCCTCGTTGCGGTGTTTTCTCTCCTCCGTGAGACATATTGACATGTCAGCGCTCAGCGGGCTAGATACAGAACAAATGGACATTTTAGTTCTGTCTATGTAGTGGAAAATCTATCCTTCTCAACATAAGCTAGCCTCTATTTGGACTTGTCTCACTGAGCCAGAGCAAAAGTCACTTTGAAATGGCACGTGCAATAAATCAAAGCTGCACCAGTCACTGGCCAATCACATTTTCCCTCTTTAATTAATATTGTAGTTATTTGCATGGTGGGGTTCTGTTGGTCTTTCTTCCTGTCTGTCTGTCTGCATCTATATATGTGTGTGTGTGTGTGTGTGTGTTATATACAGGATATGTCAGTTTTTATGCATATGTATTGGGCACGTATGTCAGTGTTAGACGGGAATCACCATTTGTTATGGATGAAACAAAATGTCATTGTAAGGTGTTCATGTATAGATATTGATATTCTAATATATTGAATTGCAATCTTGATATGTTACTGTCTAAGTATGTACCATTGTGCTCTTCCTTTGTTAACAAGTTAGATTTTTTCACTATAATAAGAATGAGATAAAACATCATTGTCACTATCACCACATTTCTCACAGTACAATATTGATACATTAGTATCGAATCACTTTGATTATTTTATTATGTATGCTGTTCTAATGAACACTCCTGATGATGATGTAGAACATTAAGATATACTTGCTGAAAGAGTGGTGAAACGGTATATAATTGCTTTCTTTGGCAAATGATTGCCCGTTTCTCTACTCACGGAAACCAAGGTAAACACTCTTTTATGTGTATCACTTTTTAGTAACCCTTTTTTGGGCAACCCAAACTGCATTGAATAAAAAACGAGTTCTATGCTAAATCTATTTTTTAGCATGTTTTGATTGTCGTTTTGTTCTTCCTCCCTTACACCTAAAACTGAAAGATGAAGCTTGCTTTTTTTACATGCATGTCGACAGCATGCTGATGCTACTCCACTATACCTCAGTATATTTACATTACATTTATTGGATGCATTTATAGATGATGCAATCAAGTAGTTGGTTTTGTAAACAGCTGCAGCTGGTACATTACAAGAAAGAGGAAGTCCCCTGAACACACACCCCTCCAACATCTTGCAGTCTGTCTCACAATGATTTATTGTCATACCCATTAATAACAATGACATTTCTCAAGAAATAATAACACTCAAAGATGGGGAAAACACATTTGTTTTATACTGTGTGTTTTGCCTGAGAGCAATTTCATCAAGAGTGAAACCTCTCAAATTAAACACAATTTGATCCAGGATGCTATGATATTGTACGATGAACATATGTAGATGAAGGTGAGTCGCTTCACACTAAACATTATGTTCCTTTTATTTATCTATTTATCTATTTATTACCATAAGTATCAAGTGAACAATTTACAAATTTGTGTTTATTTTAGAGGCGCACAAGCCTTGCTTTTAGCTCAAAGCTTTTTTTTCTCTATCAAGTTAACTAATTAGAGCACCTTTATGGGCGACTCGTGTGACTGAGCACGTCTACATGCGCCACCATCCATCATTTGCTGCGAAATTGACAACATGGTTGCGGAAAAGTGAATGAAAGAAGTAGCTGTGTGGCAAAGAATAACATCACAGTGTCTGTGGCAGATTCAGATAAATGTCTCTTCTAATGGACTGTAAACTTGTCCTGTATACTAAGAGTAGGACACTCTACTTTGTCTTAAGGGGCAGATGGTAGCAGGGAAAGGGTGGCTGCCTTGCCGGGTATCAGTACTTGAGGATATTTTATAACAAATTCCCCCGAAAAGTCATGCCATCTAAAACTACTCATCACTTGCCATCTATGGGCGTCAAGTGGGAGCGTACGAGGACATCAAATAAGACGCTGGTTTAGCATTTAGCATTTAATATGAAGTACCCTCTCATTGCTGCAGAGTAACCATCACTTCATCATTCCCTCATTTCCTGTGGCAGACATTGGCGGCATTCTGCTACCTATCTACCCCTAGTAAATATTGCTTGAAGGCTTAATTATACACACACACACACACACATAGACACAGTCTCAGCTAAATTTCCTGCAACGCTGAAGCGGAGAATTAACGTCAAATCTTTGGGGTGTTCATTCATCAGGAGGGGCGTGCGCAGCGTAATGTTTGCCCCTGTGTGTTTGTGTGTGTTTTGGTGACCTCGCAGTCCATTATTATATCCCTCTGTTCACATTTGTTGCCCAAAGGATGAGCGTGATGTACTGTGAAACACCCTGTGTTCATGTCACAACCCCTCGGCCAAAGCCCGGTACAGCAGAGAGATCGATATTCTCTTTCTATGCTGAAGTCATTTCCCTTTTTGTCCTCATAATCATAATTATTTTTCTTCCCAGATGATGAATGACCACGACGAGTCCTCTCCTGACAGCTGCGTCAAAAAGGTAGGACCTGTTCATGCGAGTCTGGTCAGCTTTGTGTTGTTTTTGTGTCACATAAGTCAGCTGTGCATACGCGCTCGGGAAGGTAATTGTCGATGCAGCAAAAAGTCTGATTGTGTGGAAAGCGCAACAACACGCTGACGTAGAGCACACAAACATTACCAGACCAATGTTGTCATTCAATAGCACGGAGCTGGCTGGTAATGTACATTTACATTTTTCCAAAATAATATTCTCTGTCTTGATTTAAATGTAAGTCTCGTTCGTTCTTTTTGGGTATCATTTCCTTCCAGACACATCTTTATTTTACATATTTGGAATTTACAGTATTGTTGACCAGTGAGGCATGCCAAAGGGTGGCACACTACCCTTCAAACTAAGAAAACTTTGGGAAAGCTTCAGACACACACACACACAAAATACACTGGTACCCAAGAGCAATACATCTCATTAACCAGTCGCTGACCACTTTATGAGGTGATAAATTTATTGAAGAGACTTGGCAGATCGCCTTAGCAGCCAATGTTGCCAGGTCAGGACCGGCCAGCGCTGGGGTTCATGTCCATCTAATGGTCCATGAAAGAACAATGGCCCTAACCAAGTGGACACTCTCTGTGGTTCGGTGAAGCCATGGAGCATGGCGGCAGCTAGGGTCACTGACAACAGGGGGTATAGGACTGACATCAAAATGAGCGATGAGCAATTAGGCAAGGGTTTTGGCTTTATGGTGTTGGATGTTGGGCATGAGAAATTTGCACTTATAAACAATAATAGAGAATAAGTACAGTGCCATAATCACCTGTGTAAAAATAGGAAGCACAAAGGTTTGAAATGGGGAAAAAACTGAACCACATATACACACACATACAGTACCACGTTTTACCGTTTTAACAGAGGTGGACGCACTAATGAATTTTGACGGTCCATCGTTCGTCAATGGCCAGGACACCCGTCCGTCATAGTTAATCCATCATTATTTCAAGCTGAACCAAACTGCAATCGTCAATTTGTCATTGTTATTTTTACCACGCTTCCATCAACGCTATATTACAGCAGCTGTTTTAGGTCCGTGAATTTCACCAGTTGCCGCTATTTTAGGATTATCTGTAAATTTCTCTAATCCGTCACTCTGTAGTCGTCATGATCGTGATGAACTAGTGAGGGGTGAATACATTTTCAAATAAACAAACCTTGTTAAATGACGCGACCAGCTAAAATAAGTACAAAATGAATGTGATTTTCTTACATGTCACAGAGGAGTTCTTCTTCTTCTTTGTCTCCTTCTTCATCTCTTCTCTTCTTTGGCTTCTTCTTCTTTTTATTTTTCTAACTTGAATACATAAGTTTTTCTGCTGCGTTTTCACAATAGCCACAGGGTAGTGTACAGATGTACCAATAAATATAAAACAGGAGTCCGTCATTTGGTACTGATTTGGTTATTGACAATTACATTGATCGACGAAAAACCCACTTACGTCAATGCTTAGTTTGTCAATTTTTGAAGTTTCCCTCAATCAACAGCAAAACAAGCGTTCATCATTATAGGCCTATTGTAGTATCTGTGTGCTGTTGATTTTTTTTTATTTATTTTTTTAAACATGACACATATGCTAATCTGTTAGCTCATCTATGACATTCACATTATATGTTAGCATCAAGCTAGCAGACATACTGTATGTTGTGAAAAATGACATGGTTTGGTTGAAAATTTTAGTGTTAATGTTTAATTCTCATTTGTTTTGTTTGTCACTTTTCTAGTAAACTTCAACAGAGAGTGAAAGATGAATGCCTTGGAGCAAGCACACTGTGCCCTTTATATGCCCTTTAATATGTTTACATGCATTTAAGCATGTGGGAGAGGTAAAACTAGTTTTAATGGTCTTGATAGATTGCGGTGTTTCTCTTAATCTGGGTGGTTGTGTACTGTTTGTTCCCTATGATAAATGGGGGTTGACTGTGTAAAATGTTTCAACCTTTCTGTGTTTCCCACTTTTTCAAATCAAGTGCATTTACATTATATAAAGTGTAACATCACTGAAGATCTCTTGTACAAAATGTTCTAATCCCATCAGTCTTAATTAGAAACATATATTGCAATAATAATTTGATTGAAGTCAGACATATGATTTTTATACCAAGCAGGAAGACATGCAAGTCAATGACTACTTAGTAAAACTAAAGAGTTGGCCACATGGTATTTAAGCTGCTTCCTTTTCCTAATTTAGTACAAAGTGGAAAAATTCTGTTTTCTAGAACCCCAACACACACGTGCCATATTAAACGCAGCAAAACTGTACAATTACCGGCAGAATGTAAATTATAAAACGCACGGCCTCTCCACACAAATCATTATGCAGCTTGTGAGTTGTGGTGGGCCCTCACCAGGTGGCAACAGGCCACATGCCTGTTATGAATATGAATGCAATTATGCATGAGCCATTTCTTATGACATGACTCATTCATCTGCATCAAACACACATGTAAACATGGACTTTTTCTGCCTTCACCATCGCTATGCTTGATTAAGGCAGAATGTTAATTGAGTTATAACTTTCGAATAAATAATTGTTACTGCGTGTGCTTTATTGGTTCGTCATGCTGCATTTACAGAAACAGCACTACATACACACTATTCACTCGTTGACCATTAAAAAATACAAATCAGAAACTGTTACATTGTATGTGTGTGCGTGTGTGAAATAGAAGGTTTAAAGTCTTGCCGTTTAAAATCTTGTCGTTGTATACTCAGCTTCCGTAAACGCGGAACGAACCCTATTGAGAGCGCATGTGAGAAAACGTGCATCCTCCCATCTGCACGCAGACAGAAAATAAATAGATCTGCTATCTGAATCCGCTCTCTACTAACTGCATTCATCCTCCGTTCATTCCTTGGCTCACTGGCTCGCTCCGCAGACAGGACGATGTTGTTCAAGCTATAGATGGCTATCAGAGGCCATTGGGGAAAGTATTAGGGATTGTTTGATTTGGTCTGCTCCGACCACACAAAACCTGACTATCCGTCTGTTTAGTTGTCTAGGCCCTGCTTACATGTATTCGCCCTTGCACACACACCCAGGTCTGTGGAAGTTAATAGGGTGTCAGAGTACGGCTGTTTCTTTTTTAGAGTCCCTGGATTTAAAGGTGATATAAAGATGGGGGCGGCGATGAAGACAGTCTATGCTTTGTGTGTGTCTCTGTACTAATCCTCATCTTCAGAAGCGCGCCGCTGTCCACCCTGATGTGTGTAAACACTCGCGCAGATCGGATGGCAGATAATGACTTCCAGATAGACACCCTCCATTCAGGCAGCAAAGAAAATCAATGAGCACTGATTGCTTTTTTCCCAAGACGATCATCTCCCCCGAAGGCTACTATCTTTCTCTCACCTCCTTTCTTGGTTTCTCTCCGCGAGCGCAGATTGAATCAGTTCATGTTGCTTTTCACGGAAGGTTAACTGCCAAAGCGAAATATGTCATTAGGATTTCTGGGACTCTGTCGCACTTTGCCACTTATTTGTGCGTGCATGCTTGACTTCACAACACCCTGATGTTCTCGAGACAATAATTAATGGATTGTCTGACAGATATGCTCTCTCTGTAAATTACAAGTCATTTTTTGGCCATTTACAGATCACAAACATGTATTAAATGTGTTTTTAATGTGTTGTGGCTCCTAAATGGGCGCATGACAGGGGTTGAAATGAACTCTGACCTTAGGGTAGATTTTCCCCTCTCTGTGTTGAAAGACATTACAGCCAAAGGGGGTCGGCTGCAGCTGTGGCCGTGTATGTGTATACGCTTGAGTATGATTCTCTTTTCTTTTTTTTTGTTCCCCTTATCAAGCTGGATAAAGGAGTTTTTAAATAGGGTCGCTAAATGACCCTGAATGTACGAGGGCTATTATGTGGACAGAGGGAGGCTCATGGGTCACAAAAGGGATCCATGGCTTCAGGCCATAGTTTACCTCCTGCCAACGCCACATCAAACCCCCAACGTCCCTCTGAAATTGGCTCATGATTGATTGATAATTATGATAATTTGTTTGAAATGATTATCTGGATATTATAATCACTGCCACCCCGGTGTGCCACGGGACCAAGTCATTTTTCATAATGCTGAACGTCACAAATGCCCTACAGATACAGTGATACATACTGTAGCTCTGTGTGTATGTGTTCAATTAATAAACTGCCTAGTATTCTGCCTAAAGCTTCTTCCACAAGAGTTTTCCTTTTATACATAAACAACAGTGTTTGGTAAAAAAAAAAACTCAACTTAACTTTATTTCTGGAGCACAAAAATGCAGCTAGCTGTAACGCAGCTGTAACAAAGTGCCATACAAATTGAAATATACTTCTGTTAAAACAAACTTCATCAGTGCTTCCACTGTATCTTGGCTCAAACTACGTTGGGTGCTTGTTATTTGGTCAGCGAGGTCAGGTTCCCGTGAGGAGAGAGCAAAGAAGAGTCTTCTTCACATTGGCAATTGGCATAAAGGAGTTCCACAGTTATAATAAATAAATAAATAAATAAATACATACATATTTTTTAAATAAGTAAATTAATAAATAGAATGTAGTACTTTTGGGATGGATGGATGGATGGATGGAGTCTGGCTGTCAAGAGGAAATATTGATGGAGGTTGATTGAGGGAGAAGTGGATGGATAGATTGACGGGTTAGTATGGATGTTTGAATGATTCATCCACTCATTCATGGGAAATATGGAGGGACCAATGAATGGTATAATTTGTTAGGTATGAGGTACAGTGGAAAATCGTTTTTTTTTTGTGATTAATCTGTTGCTGAAAGTTTGACCAAAACTAAACCAATAAATGCAATAAGAAATAATGTAAATAAACTTAATCTATTCCAGTGTCTGCGAAATAAATTCAACACATCCTGTCAAAAGTCAGGCCTTCAAAATAAAAGCACAGCTGTATAATAGTTTCACCACATTTCTTTGGCCCCTTGGTGGCTTGTTGAGCAATCATTCTCAAACTATTTTGTACTTGTTTTTTGAGTGTGACTGCTAAATAAATCACAGTGGAGCCAAATATATCAAGTTTGTTGGAAACTGTGTTATTATGCTGCTTGATTTATTTTGAAGGTATGACTTTTTACAGGTAGCGTTATGCCGACGTTGCTTGAGTTTTGCTGAGCAGACTTGGCTTGAGTTGCTAATAAAAGCTTGTATTGTAGAATACACCTCCTGTCGAACTTTCTTTTTTTTACACAACTTACGAAATTCTTCAGATGAATGTGCATACTGTCGATTCTGGGAAATTAAAGGCCAAGTCCTCTTTATGCATGAAAGCGGAATTTATGTACATAAATTGGGATCAAATTAATAAATTAGTCAAAAAACAAGTCTCTGTAGGGCATTTGAAAACCGAGGTTCCGCTGTGTAGATTTTGGTAGCTTGAACTCTAAAAACAGCTGGGTCAAAAATAATCCAATTAAGGATAAAAAATGGACCGATCTACCTTATGGGTCAATTTGACCCAACTTTCTGGGTTGTTTTATACAAAATGACCCAAGTAAAGGATCTGACCAATATTTATGAGTTGTTTTACACTGAAAGACCAATTTCTTGACTGAAAGTTGGGTCAAATCAACCCAAGTAGAAGATGGGTCCATTTTTTACCCATATTTGGGTTATTTTTTACCCAACTGTTTATATAGTGTGGTAGGTAAGTTGCCAGGCCAGCAGGCACTGTTTGTACTGTAGGTACAGTATTACTTTGTAATTGTAATTGTACTAAATATGTATATATTAGAATAGATGGGCGTAAGACTGGATTGACGAACTTTAAGCAACTAAACTAAAAGAAGGGAAGAAGTGCTATGCATTTTTCATGTGATCTGCTTGTGTGTGTGTGGAGGAGAAAGGTGCAGGAATAATATTTGAGGTTTTCACTTTGCCCCAAGATGACTTAATGATGATATGGGTCTCTTTCTTCTGCAGGGCAGGGTTACTTTTAATGGGGCCTGAGTGACATGTTTTTATATGGCTGCATAAGCTGCAACCCCCAAAACACACACACACACACACACACACACATGTATAAGCATACACACAGAGAGACAAATACTCGCTCCGAGATTGTGCTCACATGCTCAAAATCGTGCATGTTGAGGAATGTTTGCTTCGTGGACAGGATAATCTTTCAAAGCATACCCTTGCCTATTGACACTGTCTTGATCATATACAAATGAAGTTGAACCCATCTTAACTCAAGAAATGATCATATGTCATTTTCAGTGTATATATGTATAGTCAAAAATAATATACATTAATTAAAAGGGGTTTGATGGTAATCCGAGGCAGGGAAAAATGTGTTACACATCTAACTTTTTAACCTCTGTATATATTCCACTTTGGAAATCCAAAATATACTTCCTTTGTGTTTCAGCACTTGCTTGACAGAAGTGTCTGTCAAGTTTGCAATAATCACGTCAGGCTATTTCTTTAATGACTCTGTAGGCACCGACCGCCGAGGTCTGTCGGCCAACATTCTTGATTTTTGGAAGATCTTGTCAGTTATTTGAAAGGCATTTTGGATGTAGAAGACGAGTTAAGATGGAATGAGAATTTAAACGGTCTTCATGTCTGGCTTGTCTGTGGGAATTTTTACAGGAATGGTTGCTGCAGAATGCTGTCATTATGCCGCAAAGGCCAATGTGTGTGTGTTTGTTTATTGAGAACCACTTTTAGCTTCCAATGGCACATGTGCTGTGTGTGACTCTCTGCACATCTGTTGTTATCCCTGATATTTCTCTTCTGTCCTGTCTTGTATGTTTCATTTTTCAACCTGTTAAATATGGTTAGCTTATTATTTCTCTTGCAATCTGTCTTCCCATAATGTATACCCTTTCAAGTGTCAAGAAGAGGATGTCCATGCCCGCACACACACACATACAAACGCATAGTGATTTTTGTTGCTATCCGTAGTAATGGATGATGTTGCTCAGTTAATGTGATGTAAATGCATGCCAGTTTGATGTCAACCAACAAAGTTGTCAACTGTGATCGAATGTATTTTCAGTTCATTTTTGTCATTTCCATAATGTTCACACGCAATGATTATGAGCAGTATTCGTATTATTATTGTTTTGTATTATTGGTCTTATCCCACATCTAAATCAAATCAAACTTAATTTGTATAGCAGTTTTCATACATAAAAATGTAACGCAATCAAAGTGCTGTGCAGTATATAAACATCCAAAATACAACATAAAAATAAAAAAACGCCCCCTCAAACCTCCCATAGTGGCTTAAAGGTGTAAAGCTCCCCAAAAACAAAGTGAGAATTAAAAAACATCAACATCTACTTTGCAAAAATTCACTTATTGCGGAGGTGTGGCTTGGAACGTATCACCAGCGAAAAGTGAGGGAACACTATATAAAGTATATTGGAGGAAGTCTGACAACTTTGTAATTACGGTCAAATCCACAGGTCCTGGCTTGTGTAGTGTGTGTTTGCACTTGTGCAGAGAGCTTGCACAGACACGGTGACTTGTTGCTGGAAACAAGTCCAATTTCAACATTATAAAGTGCTTAACTATTTGCTTTTAAATTCTCATCAGAAAAAATTTCACTGCGCTTTCTGAATATTGAATAAGATGTGCAGGTGGACGCACATATGACACGTGCGCGCACACATCTACGCACATCGTGTGTCTTGTCTATCAAGCTTTAGTTGCAACTCCATTAAAGCAGACAGCTTGAATGCAGAAGGCAGGCCTCGGTAGAGCCCTGGTGCTATAACTTGGTGACCCACAAGGCGTTACCACGGAGACCAGGAGGCCGCTTGAAGGCGGAGAGTTGTGTGGTCCTACCTGTCAAAAATATTTCCACGACAGACGAGCGATATAAAAGGTTCAGCTGAGTGTGAGAACGTCGAGGTGTGTTTAAAAGGAGACCTCTGCGAGGGGGAGTCTCCTGTAGTTGTGTGTGTTTTCTACACTTTTTTGTTTTTATCAATTGTGGACAGTTTGGAACAGATTTGAGTGTCATGTTTAATGTGATGTGATTTTAGAATGATGGAAATTGATGACTTAGCTGCTTCAAGTCAAAAACAACCAGAGTGACTAAGGCGTCAGTCAAATACCTCGGCAAAGAAAATGAGTGAGAGATGGAAACCTGCAGAGGACGAGAGACAGCCGGAGAGTGGAAGTGGGGGGGATATAAGGGGGAGGAATGCCAGAATGCCCAAGAGAGGCAAGAACTGGCAGCCCAGTTTACAGACACGGTCTGTCTGGGCTGAGAGACAGCCGGGGTGGCCCAGCCAACACGAGGTCATGTGAAAAAAAGTCACCCGTTCTCCACCCACCCACCTATGCATCCATCAGAATCTATCCAACCTGATGCGTACACGTTTTAGCTGCCAGAACTATGTAACATTTGCACCCACCAAAAAAAATAAATAAATAGAATCCGAGAGATGGAAGTGAAGGATGAGACACAGCAAGTCTGACCCTAACGACTCTTCGGGGAGCTTTTAGCCACAGTGCTAAGTGAAGCATAACGTGTGTATGAACACACAAGAGGCCGCACAGCGACACACACGGGCACAAAAATGCACAAAATGCCAAATTGTGAACGGTGGAAATTGCAATAGCCGATACATCACAGAGGTTCATAACAATCTCCACATATGAAGCTAATGTGCCCTCTAGAGGCTGTGACCAGCATCAAAGCAATCTGATCGGACATTTAAATTCCAATCCTTTTTGGGCTGATAACATTAAGATTAGGATTGTTGTTGCTATAACATATATGAAACAACGTTGAGTACATTGATTTTTGGTCTCCTAATTATGAAATGATTGCGGTTTTATGTTTAGGTTTACCATTTGAAGCCTTTTTGGTGGAAAAAACAATGTTCCTGACTCTTCCATTTCTTTCTCCTCACTTCCCTCTCCCTGCTCCACCTTCCACCCCCTCCCATCCTTCCCACCAATCGCCGCCGAACACTACACTCTTTGACTAAGTCTTAATCTTCATTACAGGGCATTAGTCCACTGGGGAGGCCCTGTCTCGTCTCCCCGCAGCGCAGCCTGGCACTATCCCGCAAAGGGACGTCCCGCCACGGCATAGCACAGACACCCTGCCAGCAAAGCCCCCATGTCCCCCACCACCTTCACCTTGCTCAGCCCTTTGCTCAAATGAACTGTTAAATAAACGGCTGGCCCTAATCCACATGAAGGAGGCGTAGGGTGGAGGGGCGGGGGTGGGTTAGGTGGCCAGGCTGGAAGGGAAGAAACAATAGCGGCGGCCCCGGACGCCTCCATTTTAAAGCAACCATCAATCTTGCTCACCAGGAGACGTCACTTTCTTTCTTTTTATGGCATAGACGTGATCATTAATGACTACATCTGCGGGAAATAAATGAGACCAATAGTAATGTGAAGCATGTGGCCAGCATCACTCTGAGAGCAGAATGCTTGTCAGCCTTCTTACAACAAAAAAATACTCTTTAAATAAATCCTGCACATGTTTATATTCATCAAAGGGCTACTTGGAAATCACAAATGTGAACCCAAAGACAAGCTGGTGTGCAATTTCTTTTTAATTGGTAGTTGTTCACCCTCTTCAGGTGGGAAACATTTCTTCCACCTCATGGTGAACACCAAATTTATTTTGTACACAAAAAGTGCCTCAAAATCTGTTGTCTCCCTCCCCCATGTCAGTAAATATGATGGCGTATTAGGACCGCGTATAAATATGTATATTTTTAGGGGGGGGGGGGGGGGGTGATATTCAGAGAAAAAACTCACTTAAATTTACGAGAAAACACTCATACATTTGTGACATAACAAAGTGGCAAATTTGCAAGAAAAAAAACTCACAAATTTATGAGAAATAAAGTTGCAAATTTATGACATTATAAAGTGGAAAATTTGCGAAAACTGCAGATTTGTGAGAAAAAAACTCTTACGAGAAATACACGTAGCTTACGCGGATGTTTGTGCCAATACTTTTGGGTTGGGTTTTCAAATAAGGAGATGCTAATTGCTGAGATTAACCATGTCATATTAAGCATTCGCACTTTGAAGTGCACAAGTTGCTAAATTGATGTGTTGAATCTGCTGTCCTCAGTCACTTGCATTTACCGAAAATATGCTGGCTTCTGATTGGTTAGTGTTAGTCAGCTGATAGGTGGTCAGGAAGTGTTGTCGCTGTAGCTTGCCCTGTGTAAAGAGTAACGTTTAGAAATCCGTCTCCATCCTGCCTTTTCATTTTATAAAGATTGTACCACCAACAAATCTTCACGATGTACTGATGGACAAAAGCCAGCACCTCGTCCAGACTATCGCAATTTGCCACTTTATAATGTCACAAATCTGTTTATTTTTCATAAATGTGTGTTTTTTTCCACAAATATTACACCCTCTCTTTAAAAAAAAAAAGTATACGTGGCCCTAATACGCTGTCGTGAGTAAACAAACACCACACACACAAGGAATCATCTTTCCCTCAGCTAGCAAAGACAGTTGACTAGCTTCCAATTGGGTAATTAAAAAGGATGGCTAATTGAGTAAACAAGCATGGGGGCCGTCACCCCTAATTAAGTGATTAGAGGAAGAGCACCCTCAGCCAGCTCGCTGCTAATTAACGCATGCACGACAGCACGTAGCGACACCGGCGACGACACGGAGAATTATCTGTTGGAGAAACAATGATTAGGCTGAGTGGGGGATCCCAGGAGAGGTGGAAGAATGACAGCGACTCACACACACGCGCGCTCACCAAGTGTGTGTCCTAGTGCTAATTCATGGCGGATAATCCTTTTATTCACTTAGTTACATTGAAAGTGATGGTAACAGTTGGCTGCAGTTCCCGGAGAGCGGGCCGTGTTTGGTGCATTCAAGCCCGCGTAGGGAGAAGCAGACATGGCCCGGCTTTTGTTCCCCCGTGCAGACTATTGACTCAGGTAATAGACTCTCAGAAGGAAAATTCAATAGGCAAATGTAATGATCCAGTCAAATCTTTGTATACATTTACATATTTTGTTTGTGCTTCTTCACTCTGCTACATTAACGCCAAAAGCCATTTCGCTTTCCATATGCCATTGGGGTAGACTTTATACAGGAATCCAAGCGTACTCTAATCTCAGCTGTGACATTTCAGATGGAGAAGCTCATATTTTCACAAAGAATTCTTCCCCGGGGAGTATTATCCACAACATTAACCAGGAAGTCGAAGTGATTATCCCCCCAGATTCTCTTTTGGGAATACTCTCGTGTGTGTATATGATGTGATTTATTCTAATACAAACCCATATCTAGTCAGCTATTTAGTTGGATATTAATGGCTTTGCTCAATGAAAAGAGATGTTGTATTAAAAAGGTCAGTCAGCAATTTACACTGAGACACAAAATTGAATGCCACTCAGTCGGGCCTGAATTTTAACATATGCATTCACAGAGAAAACTAATATATTTAAAATATTTGAATATTGCAGTATTTCAATAAATAATAATTAGAGAATATAGAGGAAAATATATAAATATAAATTATATATTATTTTTTTTTAAACACACACACTTAACTGTTTCCACAACAAAATTAGTCCATGGCCCAACCTTATAAAAACTCCTCTCATCATTGAGTACTGATGACAAATAAAAATTACAACAGAAAAAAAATCACATATTTTTAGATAAATTTGTAATCACCTCCTCCTAATATATAAAGCGGGTCAGCGTTATTTTTACCTGAGGGTACTGGATTTTCACAATTGAGCACAAAAGCAGATTAGCCAGTCTTAAAGTAAAAAAAATGCATTAATTAGGTACCACTGCGGGAGATTAAAATCTAATTATTTTCTGCCGCAGAACGAAATGTTTTTCCATGTTAGGTCAGGAAAACTGCATGGTGTTATCAGCATCCAACAATGCCACCCTTTCGTGCGCCCCCTCCTCGTGCACCATTGTGTGGCTGATTTAAGATTCCCAGCTAATGAGCATACCTGCCTGACAAACATGACTTCTTAGCAGGTGACTGCTGTCAAGTATGTCTAAAATAACAGCTAAATGAATTAGCAATAAAATGGACTTAGGGGTAACAGGTAGGGGAGCCCATTATTGCTGCTCCTAATCACTAAAGAGATGCCATTCACTTGCCTTAAGAAGGCAGCATTTTTCACCACTTGCTGGCCACCGACCCCCCCAGCACCGCAACACACTTCGAATGGAAGGCTCTCTGCTTGAGTTCCGAGCCTTTCTTTCACTCTCTTTCTCCCCCCCCCCCACCCTTTTTTTCCTCCCGTAAGATTATCAGTTTTGATTACCGCCGACAACAGGCTCTTAGCAGCAGTCGGAAGCGGCGTCTCGTGGACCTGAAAGGCCCTCAGCGGGTCACAAGAAGCTTTTGAAATTATGGGGCTTGGTTCAGAGGGAAAGTGCTCCGCGCGCCGCTTCAGGGGCCATTTAATCAACTGCTGACTTTTGATAGTCAAATAATGGCTAATTACAGTAGCACCTGCCCACGGGGTCAAAGGGTGGAAGTGACTTAATGGGAGCTATCATAGAGGCAGAGACAAGAAAATGACAGAGATTTTTTTAGGGGGGGTGATCTCTATATCTTGTGGATTGGTTGGAATAAATATGAAGGGCTGATCATAAGTGCTTCAACCGCTGAGAATAATGAACTGTTTTCACATCCAACGTGTGACTGACAAGGATGGTGGGGTGCATGTAGCAAGGCTGACTTTGATTAATGCTTTTAAAGTTCGACAGTATACCTGGATATGCTCATTATTGTTCCTTTTTTTAATTATAGCATGCTCCTCGTCGCCTCAGCATTGCTTTTACAATCGCACATTTTATAGACCTGTGGTTCTCTAACTGGATCCAACAATCAAACCGTAGATTTAGGGTTTTCTTTATTATCTTGTGTCATTTTAAAAAGTACATATCTTTATTTGGAAACTGAGGAGCCAATAAGACAAACAATAATTAATTAATAAAACATTGTCCTTCCTACCTTAGCGTCAGACAAAATCTCTGATATGATTTTGACCGATTATCACATAAATCTGACATCCCTGAATGGTCTTATTTTTAGCAAAACAAAAGGCAGAATATTATCAAGCGTTTATTTTCATATTTTAGACATTTAGAAATTGAGTGTTAGCCTGCCTTGAAGAAGTCCATAAAATGTTGCCACTTGTTAAAGAATTTGTACCATTGATGTTAGATTACACTGGAAACATTTTGCTGCCATTACTCTTGGTGCACCCCCTGGAGGGGTACTCGTGCATCCACAGTTTGGAAATCCCTTTTTGAATTTGATTTATTTACCTACTCGGTAACAATTTAGGTTTAATTACCACAAACAACAATGTGCTTGAACGCACGTCATTGTCGCACTGTCAAAGGAAGTCATTTAGAAAATGAATAGAAGGTGGCAAAAAGTGATAGTTTACTAAGTTGCAAACAAAGTAACGGATCAAAGCATATTAAAAGTGACCTATACGTGTCAGTGCGTTGATCTAAGACCGGGTGGTACCACTCCCGTGCTGCTACAAGCCCCCCTTTCACCCTCCCCACCAGCGACAACTTAGTCCCCGCGCTCTAATGTTCAGGGACAAAGGCTATGTAAAGATTCGTCAGCGATTACAAAGCTGCAATGCCGCGGCTCAATTACTCAAACGTTGTGTACCACTTTAAGATATATGTGTTTGTTCTCCTGCGTGCGAGTGTGCGTGTGTGTGCGCGCGCACTGCGCGCGCATAGCCCCTGTGAGATATTAACAAGCTTGTGGCTGTGTCAGCACCGCCACGCTACGTTTTTAGTCTTTCATGTTCCATTTATTTGACCCCTGCCCCTCAAACACGCAGCAGCTTCACTTTATACACAACTCGGCACCTTCACGCACACACGCGAGCACACGCATCCACTGCACTACAAACACACCCACGCACCTCTTGGCATACAACAGAGCAATCAATTCCTTTCTGTGACCCTCTCCCTCTTTGTGCTATCACAAACCATATTTGCCCCATCCAATCAGTTTGATTAATCATGCACCAGACTGCAGCTTTGCAATCAGATGACCAGCGCATCCCACCGCCAACCCCCAGTTCTGCACACACGCTATTTCCCCATAGACATCCACTGTGTGACAGCACCATAAACTGCCCATTTATCAAAGTGTCCCCCATCTAGCACACATTCACACACGCACAAACACACAAAATAATCCAAACAATAATGTATGTTTTTATTTAATTGTGTCAGTTCATGAGAAGGAAAAAACCTGACTGAGTTCATTCAATCATCAACCAGAAGCACTAACAATTATTTGATTATAAAATGTGATGAATATACATATATATTTATATATATACATATATATATTAACGTTTGTATAAGAAATTTGATATTCACTCATTACTCATTAGGACAGTTTTTTTTGTGTGTAATTGTATTTTTCCTCGACTATTGCTTCTTTGCAGATATTGAACGTGCGCTCTCCTGAAAGCTTTGTTTGTTTGCAAGTTCACCAGCCTGTTGCCCTTCAGGAGTGGCTGCATAATTGGGAGGGCTTCATGCAGAGCCCCTGCCATTCTTCATAGCGCAGCAGTCAATAGTAATAATGGAAGACATATTCATAGATGTGTGATGGCGGGGGTGGCCGGGGCTGGCTCTCAACCTGCTGTATCAGTTGAAGATTTAAAAGCCCTGTTTTTTTTGTTTTTGTTTTACCCTTTGTCATGATTTACTTGTTTTTTGTGTGTCTTTCTCACAGTTTCTTTTGTGCGTCTTGTCCTCCCGTTTCTCACCATCAATCTTTCAGACTGCCGCTTACAAACACATCCCGGCTTTCCTGACTTTGAAACAATTGCGACTAGTTCTTATTTGTATGGGAATGATTTAGTGGTACACTTGAATATTTGAGCAAGCAGTTCTATAGGGTGAAAAAGAAGTGAATATGTATGAAGCATCATACATATAGAGATTGTGCAAACATAGTAAAATGTGACAATTGCCTGCACGCAGCTGAAGTCTTTCTTCATGTGCAAAGAGCTTCTGTCCGGGGCAGCCAGCAGCTCATTGAAGCCTTTTTTATTGCTGGCCTGTGTTCCAGAGGGCAGCCAATGTCAGTAATCAGGATATGGGGGTTATCCTGGCTGACCCAGGTATCGAGCCTGCTAGTGGGGCCCTTTTCTCCAAGTTAAAAGCATCGACTTTTGCTGGGAAGGCAAGGCAATGTGGCTTTTACATAAAACAATTCACAACCGAGCAAAGCTGGTATAAAATACAGATGTTAGCAGTGGTGGCTGGTGAAGTTTTGCTGCTGTGGAGTTGAAGAGGGTGGTGGGAACAAGAAGGGAGGGGGGTGCTATGAAAAAAATATACCCCAAGTTACTAACATCCATTTTTACGAACAATTCGGGTCACACACAACATTTTCATCGAAAAGTGTCGTCTATTTACAGATTATTCTTGGTATACAAACATTTGGCATGGACAAGCGGGTGGATAATCTACAGCAGGGGTTACCAACATGGTCCCCCCAAAGACCACTTGAATAGCCCGCGGACCTGTTTCAAAAATAGTTCACCAGTGATGGGCATTGTGATTTTCTACGAATGTCGTGAATGAAGTGAACATCTGAAAATGTAAACAATCGTAGAGATATACTGACTTGAAATAAATTGTAGCATAACATGACCCGTGTCTTCACATAAATTAATGTAATTAATTATTAATAACTAGAGCTGTCACTAACAAATCTTTTTAGAATTGATTATCATATCGGTTATTCGGTTACGTGGGTAATCGGCCCGCACTCCATTTTAAGGCAGACATTTTTGTGGTCAATTTAGCCGCATTTTTCCCCCCACTAGCCCTCATTATAACTTATTTAATAATAATCATCTTCATCTGATTAAACATATATTTTTTAATAATTAATAATAATTTTAAAAACATTTGAGCAAATTTGTTATTTCGGAAGTGTGTATAAAACTCCGCGCCCTTTGCACCAATCAGTCGCCAAGCAGTAGTTCTCAGCTTCAAAAGGTTGGTGACCCCCTGATCTACAGTATATTGTGTTTCTTCTCGCGGTGCGGAACCATCATTGTCAACGTGCATACTGCCTTGCTGTGAACTGAAAATTAGTCATATCCCTCCGTGACGAAAGGTGGAAAGCAGTTGCACATGTAAGCGGAAGTTAAGCCTCTGATTCTTCGATCATCCAATCACAACTGAGTGAAACAAAGTCCGAAAAATATTTTATTTGTGTGTATATTATTTATTGAAATGTAGCATATGTTTGATTAAGGCAACGGACGGTTAATGTTGGTCTAATCACATCAAAATAGCAATCCACGATTGTTGTCTTGAGCCAGAAGTTCCATCTATGTATACTTCTACCCAATCACAGATGCCAGAAGCAGCCGCATTGTTACGAATGAATGAGGAAGTAAATGTTGCTAAACAAGTAAACAAAGTGCTAAACAGTCAGAAGAACTGATAAAGGGAGAGTTTTGTCATACATGAGCGGCTAGATCAGCGCCGTGCCTTCTCTCACATTGTGTAATCAAACTGAGCATCATGCAACGCAAGGTAGGCTACGTATTTGTTTAGCTCTTGAGTAAGCACTCGCTGGTGGTAGTGTGTCCGATGAAATAAAATATATATATATATATATATAAATGACCAAAATAAGTGTGTAATGAATTAATCTTTTAAATGACAATGTGACGTCCCACTTTATTATTTTTTGTTTTAAAGTTTCCCTGGATTGGTTTGCCAAAATCAACCAACGAATTAGCAAAGCAACAGTTGTCGTCAATCATTGCAGACTGAAAACAAGCCAGACATGAACCACGTAAAACACACGCTTCTGTCATATTCTACACATTGTGGATAATTTGAATTAAAGAGTTTTCCAAAATGTCGGTCAAGCGAGAACAAGGTCTTTAACAGCTGCCAAGGGAGACTACTGATTGTTTTTCCAAAGGAATTAGCTTGACCTGACCCTCATGTGCCGAGCCATCTTTTGAATGGCTGATACTTTATTTGTTTTGTCCCTGCAACAACAGAACTCTCGGGTGCGCCGTAAGCGCCCGCTCACTCCGGCATTGTCACAAACAACTAGACTCACTTTTCCTTTCCTTGTCTCTGTGGCATGGAAAAAAACGAGCTCCATGGTTTCTACACAATCACAGGAGGCAACGTGGAGGTATGTGCGAGGCTGTGATAACACACAGCGATGGGAGACAGATATGGGAAGGGCAGCGGTGGTCACGCACTCTAACACACACACACACACACACACACACACATAGATCTCAGCACTTTGGCACTTTGAGGGCACAAAGCAGAGACAGGAAACGTCACGCTGAGGTTATTAGTGCCCAAACAGATGACTCCACTGCGATATTTTGGCGTCATTGTTTAAATATGAGCAATGGTAACACATTGCAAGATAGACACCGGACTGCTACGTAACTTTCTCTTTGTTTTGTGTACTTGCTTGTGTGTCGGCTGGGGGCATTACTTGAGAGTCCAGCAGTGTGCCGGCGCCCCCTATTGCTTGTCACTTCTCTTTCGTCCAAGCATGGAAAACATGAGCGAAAATACAAAAGCAAACCAAAGGTTCGTAATTACACGTCGTGGTAATGTTAGAATGAGTCAGATCATAGGTGGATGATTTATTCTAAAAGTAAACTAAATCCCGACTGTAGAGAATCAAAGGTTGTCGTGCTCTCATTACAGCTCCCTCCCTTGTTCTGCAGCATGTATACACACACACACACACACACGCACACACATTTCTCACCCATCAATCCCACAGTGACCCCTGTTTCAAATTCATTAACAAGACTGCAAAACTTGCAGACGCAGCAATCACCTCAAGCTAAATAAATCACAGCGCCCGAGGAAAGATCAAACCTGCGTGTGCGTGTGTAAGACTGGTTTCATATGTGTGTGTGTGCATGCGTGCATGCTGGTAAATTATAGCAGTGTCATGTCGTCAACTGCAGAGCGGGGAGAGGAATCTGTTTGGACAACTGCTGAATGTTTTGGTTCTCCCACAGCGCCTTGGAAAGCCACGCAGCCACTGTATCTTTTACAAATTAGCCTGTGTCGTCTACCAAGCACTTTGTCTTAACCCTGGCCTAAATGCTGTCTGCCCACTGCAGGATAATCCTGGGTGGGTGCAATTAAGGTATGTGGGGGGTATAAACAAAGAAGAGCCATAGTGGATTGTTGTGACCTCGCTGAAGGTTCAAGATCAGTAAACGTTAAAAGTTTTGACATTGATTGTTTATTTTTGGTCATTATTTTTTTGTGCTGGGAAACCCTTCCAGGTTTTTTTTATGGGTTTTTATACAAATGTGTATACATTGGAACCTTGGTTACTTCATCACAAGTGTCTGGTTATGAACCGAAGCCTTTTTTCCCCTTGAAATAAATTGAAATAGAAATAATCTGTTCTAGCCCCATTACCATTTTTGGTGGGGTGGGGGTGGGGCTTGACATTCATTGCTTTTCAAATCACACTGTGTTTGGTCATTTGACTTCCTGAGTTGTTGTTGAGCAAAAGACCTGCTGCTCTGCTCAGGAGACATCCTTTCAGATTAAACCAAAGGAAAAGGCAAAACACCCTAGCAGAGTAAATGTCTTGATTCTGGCTGAGTTGAGGTCCACTATAGTAAATTTGTTTTACTCATGTTTTACTTACAGACCTCAGAACCACAACAGTAGAAGGCTTGAATGTTTAAAAGAAAAAAAGAACAAGTTTGTTTTTAATCTGGATTTAAAAGCATTCATACTTGGGGCTGACTTCGCTTCTTTTGGCAACGTATTCCATTGGCGTGTAGCATAACAGTTGAATGCCACTTCACCATGTTTGCTTTGAAACCTGGGCTCCACTGATTGACCGGAGGCTGCAGACCTCAGAGATCCAAACCGTACCGATGGTCAACTGAAGTCTCTTTGAATATATGTGTTTGTAAGGGAAAACATTGTTACAAATAAGGTCTGAAACTCAAAAATAAAAATAAAATAATAATATTCACGTACAATCAAAAGTGAATGAAAAGTTGCCATTGTACTGAACATATTGCATGGACACATGGAGGTTTTCTGCTGTTGGCTGTAAGTGTCCATCTTTGTCTTGTTAGCACAACTGCTACAGTCGACCAGAAGTAGGGCAGGTCAAAGTTATCCATGTGACGACTGGAGCACAAGTAAAAAAAATAATAATAATAAAAAGTGTGTTTTGATGGCATGATGATGATAAAGTGAGTTTGCAAATTGCTTGGGGATTGCCAGTATAAAAATAAAAAAAACATGGCGTGCACCTCACTTTCTCTTCTGTCTTGTCCTTTTTGTTTGTTTGTTTTTTAACGGGTGTCTCCTCTTTTTGCGGTGTAGCATGTCGTAGACTATTAGGTGGTCCAGCCATGAGGAGGAAATCCTTTGGGCTGACTTGAGTCGCATCTTAACAGTTTAGCCATTGTTCACAGTCTCGCACACCAAACACCGCTTTTCAAAAAAAAAAAAAAACGGCCACCCTCAGTTCATGCCGCAGTGGGAGTAAGTGAAGATACAGAAGATGAACTGAACAGACAACACCTCTGTCATCATGAATACATTTAGGAATGATACATAGTTGCCGCACAACACTGCTGACGTCCTTCCCAGCCCACACTCGGCCGTCCCTCACTACTTATGAGTTTGCAGGGGAGGGCAACAACCTGACAAATCCATTTACACAGCAGGAGATTGTCTTTGCTCTCTAAATAATATCAGCTTTTATATAATAAGTGCGTGTGAAACAGGAGTATTTGTCTCCCGCAAAGGGAGGTGGCGTACTGCCAAACATGACGGTTTTTGCACGCTAATTATATGATGTCATTATTGGCTGCATATCTCTCCCTGAACTAGAATGGAAATCGCAGACATTGACAAAAGTCAAACGATGCTCTTGGACCAACAATACTCTTTTTTAGCACTTCCTCAGTGTTGATAAAAGTGTTTTTAAAAAAGTGTAGTGGCTCCTGGAACCTCTTTTTTTTTTTTTTAACTGTAACAAAATGTAATTGATTCTTCCAGCAGAATAGTGGCTTTCCATCGCCTTGGCCGATCCAAATATTTGCACCTCCTAATGTATGGACCTCTTTTCCCAAATTTGCACCAATTGTCTGTAATGTGCGCTGGATGAATCATTGGCAGATCTTCCATACTGAATATTATTTGTGCAACTGTCTTTTCACAGATCTTTAGACAAATGCAATATGCGCGCGACAACTTGGTATGCCGTTTATCCGTAGGCGGGGGTTGAAATTGAGCAGGCGTCTCTCGGTTATTTCAGTTTTTACACAAACTCATATTGCTTATTGAATAATGCTGACAAGTTGTCATTCTAGTTTTGTCAAGATTTTAAACAACAGTTGACTTTAATGTGCAATGTTGCTCTGGTGCTTTCTGCTGCTTTTTTTTTTTTAGTTTGTTATTTCTAAAGGCATATATGATTGAGTATCATCTACAAAGCAGTGAAAATGAAAGATATATTGTTGTGTAATATCAACAAGCAGAAACATGTCATGTTAAACAATAGAGCCAGGTACAGATTCCTCCACATTTAAAGATTAACCACTATTAGCATTTTTCTCAATTGTTATGAATTTTGATTTGAGACTTTTACTTTGTCAAGGTTTTTTCAATCATGCTTGCAGTCGTAGATGTATGCTTGCGAGCATTCCCATAATTGTAAGCAGCAGTCGCGAGAAAACAACATAAAACAGAGGGGAAATCTGTTCAGCCTATATTCATTCACTCCATTTTAAAGCGTTCTGATGAGTGGTTGTCATCTCTCTGCCAACAACACACAGACCATGTGCTGCCGGTTGTTATCAAGGGCACTGAGAGAATATTTGTGGTTACTGCTAAAATTTACCCGTAACTGTTATTAAATCTTAAGGAGTATAAACTCAGATGTGTGTTTTTGTTTTTTTTCAACTAAAATAGAGTATTGCTTCCATAAACAAAGTATTTACTGTCGTAATGTCACAAAGCAAAACCACTGATTGCACCCACTTGTGGAGAACCACATTGCCTTGATTAATCAGGGCAGAGGCGAAATGTAACAGGCGTATTTAAAAGGGTGAAATGTTGGAAAAAGCTGAAACATTTTAAGTAAGGGTTAGTGGGTCAGAGTGACCAGCCAACATGGCCCTTTCCAAACATTTTGTGCGCTACAAATGCGCACATATGCACACCCGAGGGGGAATGTTCTCTCACAGTGGTGCTAGTAATTGAATCAAGCCAGAATCGAACACGGCTCCCCTTCCCCTTTCCCATCCTCCTTTCGCCTGCCCACTCGCCCGCCCTCGCCTCGGCTTTAAAAAGGTAAGCTTTGTGGTTAATGGGAAGCAGATGTGAAGTGAGGCCTGCATGGTAAAGGTGCAGAGTCAGAGCCCCCACATGCACCCCTGGCCACGAATATATCTTCATTGGCCAGAATACGGGTGTCCTCTTACATCTGCTCCAGCACGTCAAATCACACTCATCTGTGTGTGTGTGTGTATGGGTGCAACAAGGTGAACACTAATGTGTGTGTGTGTGTGTGTGTGCATGCGTGGACCCCTGGGATGTGACTGACACGCATCCCTATCACCAGATCCTGACAGCTCCACACGTCTGTCTCCAATATCCCCCCACTGTGTCTTCGGAAACATCATCCCATACAACCATTCGCTTCATAATGACGCTCGTTAGCATGTGTTTTTGTCGGGGTGTGTGTCTGTGTGCGTGTTTCAGCAGAAAGATTGAGTTACAACATGAAGCTAAAAGTGATCATCAAAGTATCTGACTGCGTGTAAAATATATCTCCTATGTATGTTTAATTTTTGTTATTGGGAGTTATAATGTATTTTCAACAATGAGAATGAAACACGATAATAAAATGTAAAAAATAAAAAAAAATGTATAGTTCACTCGGGTAGATATGTAAATTAAATATGAAAAGTCACACTCAATCAAGCCCAATAATATTTTTCCTCATAGCCTCACTTGATTATTATGTCAAACTGATGTTATGTACAAAACCAAACCTTCGCATATTGAGTCATCAAATGCCACAAACTCCATCAAGTTCAGGCTCTTTCCCCAGCAGCAGCAGTACTTTGTCCTAATTATGCTTTTTTACCAGGCCTTTTTCTATTTCAGTCCATTATACTGCACACATGTAATTATGGTCTAAAGCACTATATGTTAGCCCTAAATCTGGCTTGTCACTCGAAAACCTCGGGATCACTTTCCGGGGCTTGACATAGCCGTAATGCTGTCCAGCTGTTGTTTGAAACATATGGAAGCAGGACACCATTTGATGCCAAGACTTCACAGATACACATTCTTATACATCTTATACAGTACTTGCAATTAATTTACATTATTTGGTTCACTTTTCAGTAGACAAGTACCGGTAGCTTGAATCATTTGAAGTGATGCTAAATGCATTATATTGTTAAATGACATGATCAACATTGCGCGATGATATGTTAATACACAAACAAACAGCCAGTTGGGTGGGCGGGGTGGGGTTAATCCCCTTTTCAGGATGACCAGGCTGCAATGGATACCAAGTGAGCAAAACTTTAATTAAGGAATTTTAAACATGCATACATAGTACATTGGCACACACACAAGTGCATATCAATAAATGTGAATATTGGGGAAAGCTTAATTGTTTCAGTAGCTCAATAAAAATATATATATATATACACCACATATGTCATGACTATTTATTTGTATTTATTTATTTATGATTATATTTTACATCTGAAAAAAACTCAAATGTAAATGTTTAAAAAATCAAAGTGATTTTATAGTCATTGTCCTACAGAAATGTATTTTCTCTCTTGTAATCAGTTTCACTTATTAAATTGACCTACTGAGAAAAAAAAGGAACTTTTCTAATATATTTATTGAGATGCACCTGAAATGTGGAATAGGTAATTTTTCATTACTCTCCCTATTGTTGACATTGAAATATCCGTCTGTCTCATATTTGCTCTCTCACAAACCTCTGTCACTTCCCAACCAGATGAGGTAGACACAACATGAGCTAACACAAGACTTTGGACCCTGTCCTTCATCACTCACTTCATCCCATTCTACCTCAAAGGATTTGGCAGTGGCCGCAAGCGAAAGGAGTGAAACACACGCAGCTGCCTGTCATATTGGCATTGTGCAGTAAAGTGAGAAAATGGAACACATCCACTGCAATATTTTCAGTTTTGATCAAATCCCAAACAAATTGTCATCACTATGATGGACAGCTCATTCATTTAGTAATCGTTTTTTGCCCCCATTTCATCATTGTCCCACCTCAATGAAGCCATTCAAAAGTGACCAGGAATAACAATGTGAAGAAACGTGAAATACAAGCAGTGGGAGAAGCAAAGATGAAGACTTGACTATAGGGCCATCAGTAGAGAGACGGGAAGAAGAAGAAAAAGCCAAATGAGAGAAATGAGTGTGAGGCAGCATCAAGGAAGGAAGCAGACAAGGATATGCAGAGGCAGCGCAAGAGGAGACGTCCCTGGAGAGACGAGGGCAGGGCGAGTTAGCAAGTGAGCAGCCTATTGACAGACAGACCGAAGCACAGATGAGTGAGGAAAGCCCGTCTGTGCGCACCCAGCTGCACTCCGTTTGTGTGCTCGTGTGTATGAGTGAATCGAGGGGTGTATTCGGTTCATAATGTGCATTCTACCCACAGGACCCTCTGTCTTTATTGAGTCATCCAAAAGGATTTTACAGACATTTTGCAACAAAAACACACATGCAAAATAAAAAATAAAAAATTCTGAAGTCATTTGGCCCCTTCCTCTACAGATGGCTTCCGACTGCCGCGTTCGTTTGGAAATATGTCTAAAAGTATGATTCAGCTCCTCACTGTAACGTTTTATGTCACAAACGCTCATTCAAACACATTATCCCATTCATGTCTGTATTTGAGTTCAGGAGTTAACTTCTATTTTTGAGAAATTTGTAACTTTTACCTATTGAGTCACCTACACACAAAACAAAAACAGAAAAGTACATAACTGGTGTACAATGCCTTTTTGTACCCTTTGATACTTGATTTTTGGGAACATAACTGCACCTTGCTGGCCTTAGAAAATCGAAATAGAGTCCAATATAATTAGCTCTATGAGGATAGATATGGACTGCCTTTATGTCCACATGTTATTCAATTTGTTTCTTATTCCACCGATTTTCAACTCTCAACTACTTCTACATTTATCGACTGATTCAAACCATTCCAACTTCAACAAGTTTCAAAAATACACCCTTCACGGGTTATTATTTTTTTCATTCCAAGCATTCCGTTTTTCAATTCAACATTTTCACCCTAAAAAAAATCCCCATTCATTTCCAATGAGACATTCAAAAATTCACTACCATTCAAAATTCAAAATGTTCAGCTCAGCAATTAAAGTATTCAAGGATCAACTTTCAACATTCCCCCAATTCCCACGTACACACTTTTCACATATTGGGCGGGTTTCACCAATACAATTCTCATTTCAAGGGCATAGGTTCAGGTCAGGGCTAAGGGTTTGGGCTACGGCTTGTATCGTTCCTACTCAGATTTCAAAATGGCATGCTACTTCAATTCACCTCAGTCCACCGCAAAATCTTTCCCAATTCCACACTGGGGGTGTGGCTCAGTGATAGAGTGGTCCTCTGAGGTTGTGAGGTTTGATCCCTGGGTGACCCTGTGAAAGTATCCTTGAGCAAGATACTGAACCCCCAACTGCTCCTGATCAGTGAATGAGTAGTCAAAATGTAAAGCGCTTTGAGGACCTTGTAAGGTGGAAAAACAGAAATGGAAATTCTATATTTTCCACCAAAAAATTCACCATTCATTTCCAATGACACATTCAACAATTTGTTACCATTCTACATTCAAAATGTTAAATTCATTCACTTCACCTTAGGAACAATTTGCATTATCTCCACAATTCTCACATGGAAATAATTCAACATTTTTCACTGACATTTTGCACATTTTTCCTAAAATCATTTCACCTATTTCCACATAATTAAATATCATTCCGCCACATTCAATGCATGCATTTTCACTACCATTCAAGATCATTGTACACCATACAATATCATTTTACATCATTCCAAATCATTCAATGCCATTTGACATATTTCCATATCTTTCAACAATATTCTACCTCATTCAATATGATTCAGAGTTTCTGTAATTTTTTGTCCATCATTTCGGCATTCACATGCAATTTCTCCAGAAATTGCTTCATTTTGTTTGTAACAGTGTTTGCATAGTCAGCCTATTACTAAAAACTGCTCACTTTAATTAATCGGGTGGCATAAGGTTGCTGTGTGGCCTTGAATGAGAAAAACATTGACATTAAAGTTTATGTAAAGTGAAAATAAATGTCTTCTAGATATGGCACACCAGGAGCAAACTAACTAACTAACTAACGTATTATAAGAATTAGAATGGTGTCTCTGTCATTCTCATAATGGATCACCTACTATAAGGTTATTTACTCGACCATCCTCATGTTCTGTTAGCGCTGGTGTCGGTCTTAACTTTACTGTTCATGGCTACAGTATGCACTAAACAGACAATGTTTATATTATGACACGATGACTTCAAAACACAGCCAAATTATTGCCTCTTTGTTCCTGATTTCTGCCAAGGAAGTGATCAAGAGGAACGTAAGACATCGTAATAATGCTTTAATATAACACAGCAAAAGAATAGGTCGTATATTGGGTTGTGACCCACCTCAACCCGGCCAGCCCTACCTGACCTCCCCTGAAGATATATACCACTCGATTCTCCCTAATTACATTCCTCACTGACAGAAAGTTGGCCCCAACATCTCCTGCTAAGGCCCAGGTGCCAAAACTTGCCATAGCGAGACATCAGAATGGAGGATCCATCCACTGTATGAGTGAAGAAGGCAGGGAGATAACTGCTGATGACATATTAATTAATGTGTGTGGAAACACACACACACACATGCGTGTTGGTGTGTGTTGCTACTGTGCACTGAGTGGAGTGAGCTCATGTGGATATGACAGCCAGTGATGGATGATGTTTAGTGTAAGTGGGGAAATGGAGGGGAAACCTATTGCACAGTATCTGCAGCATGTGTGAAAGCCCTTATAAAGGCGTCAGCATTACTCCGCCGGCCTCCCTTGTCACGTCTCTTCATTATTTTATAATCATACGTGTGCATCATATTTAGAACATTTTTGAAGGCATATGCGTTTGTAGTTGTATGGTCTGACAGTATTTTAATATTTATGTGTGTTGTTTGGGAAGAATGTGAATACCGATTGACATATTTCGATAACATCTGTCTGACATTGTAAACTGTAAGATGTCTGATTTAGATTCAGATTTTTATCCGCATTTGTAAGAGACCTGAGGTCTGTCTGAGGATATCCAATTTCATGTTTTAGTTTTTAGTTGTCTTTTTTTACGCATATCCAAATTGTGCAACTTTGGAGCAAAACATCTTAAGTGTGTCAATGGAAGCGTGCGGACTGTATATTCATCCTTAAGCAATATCTATCTCTCTATCTATCTATCTCTCTCTCTATATATGTATATATATATATATATATATATATATATATATATATATATATTCAATCTTAAAAAAAAAATGGAGATAAACGTTTAACATTAGATATTGAAACTATTTGTATGTAGGGTCAGAAATGTTTTTGTCAGCCCAGAGTTTAACTGAGCTGCTGGATTGGGTTGAAGAAGTTGGCTTGCATTTGTCTTTACAATGTAATTAAGAGATTTTGGCCAGCCTCTAAAAAACAAAGTCTTCTTGCTTGGAGGAGACGACACTTAATAGGAAATCTATTAGCAAATCAATTTCAGACAGCTAATACATGATGTTGGTAGCGCACATGTTGAGGTTTTTGTAACATTGCACGAGGCAACGCGTATATTGTTGATACACCAAGACCATTTCCACCAAATGGAACTCTCAGTTTTGCTAAGTTTGGTATAACTTTATTCTATTTTTCTATCGAGCTAAATCTTCTAAAGGGCGCCAAAATAACCAATCATTATCACACCGTTTGACACCTGAGCTGAAAACAATATTTTGATATCTGCATTATATCTTAATTGATTTTACAACATCTAAGCATCAAAATACACCCCCCACCCCCACCCCAACCCCACCCCCCAAGACGACTACAAACTACATGTGATAGAATTCGGGTTTCAATAGGTGCATGTTGAAGTTCTAAAACAGCTTTGTCTGTCTTTCTGTCTGTGGCTCAATGTAGATGTTACTTCTGTCAATTCCACAACAAACAACAAATCTAATCTGATGACTAGCAAAATACATTGCGGACAGTTGAGCTTCATTTCAATATCTTGCAATTTAGAGACCATGCCATTGCTATGTCATTATTTACACTGATATTTACCATTTGAGTACCACACCTCACGGTGGCAATTAACCATTCCAAACTGTACTTTGGAAAACCGAACTAAGACATGAAAAAGTATCGATTATGTCTGGTTATTACGGAGCAGCCGCTTAATACAGCAGTGTGAGACTGCATTTCATATTCCATAAATATAATGGTTTCATGTGACTGTGCGCAGATAAATATCACAGACCCTGCCTGAGGGAGAAAAAAAGGGGAAGAGGGGGGGGATGATCCATTTTTTTTTTTATCACATAATACAGCTTTTGTGTTCCCACAGAGTACAAGAGGGCTTTTTTTCTCGGCCCCCTCCGCTAAATCCCTCAGCTATCTTTCAGACAGTGATAGTTACGGAAATTAGCGGTGCAGAAATCCATAAGCGTCAATCAACAGGGGGCTTATTAGTGTCTTTGTGGGGTTACCAGGGGGCACCACCTTTTACATAACCCACACAGACATCCACAAGGACACAAAATGCAGTCATATGCATCACACGTTTTCAAAGATGGGGCTGGTAACAGTTTATCAAGGGTTCTTGGAAAGTAAGGCTTAAGGGCAGCATCTTTGCTGTGCATGTCATGATCCAAATTGTTCACCGTAAAACAAGCAAGCATAACAACCTTTAAAAATGAGAAGCCATATTGAAGTTGGTGCAGTTGTGCATTTAGACCACGAGGCCAGCACAATTTCCATGCAATAGAACTTCTCAATATTCCCCCTCCATCTTGCATGTTGCTGTTTGCTGGGAATGTGGTGGCGGATAATAAATGGCGGCAGACATGGACATCGATTTCGGTAATAACAGCGAGAGCAGAACAGAGGCAGTGGCAGACGTCAGCCCGAGGTCCATCCATCTATGAAAAAGGACATGCCAGTAATAGGAAAACACCACACACCGTTATGGCCAGAGGCAAAGCACACAGGCAACTTATCACAGCACTGAACTTTGATGCTTCGCCGCGTACTGGGGAGGGAGGGGGCGTATATATAATTCCATTATTTCTTCACAGATGATGAGACACAGCCTATTTGTGTGCGTGTGTGTGTGATTGTGTGCTATATTATGATGTGTTTGACCTTTGTAAACTTAAAGGTATCTTACAAATCCACACTGTATGCTGACTTGGGGGATAGTGTTGGTTCCTATAGTGTTATTCATTGAATTCTTTAATACTACACATCTTTAATAAGAATTTTTTTGAAATGGCAACATCAACGCATTTTTCCAGGCCTATTAAATGAATGAGATTTGATCCAAAACACAGTTACCCGTGGTGAGGTATACACCTTCCCTCATATCATATCCGTATCCATATAATGTGGACATTTCAATAAATAAAGTTTTGTTGTTGTTGTAAGTTATTGGTGGTGTCATTGTACGCTAGCCTGACTTTCATGCAGGCAGCGTGCATGCTGGATTCACACTCAGTGACAGCGTGAATGTGAGTGCAAGCGTGTTTGTTTATATGTGCACTGCAATTGGCTGGCAAACGAGCCCAGGGTCTTCCTACGCAACATAAGATTTTTTTTTATTTATTTCCTACTCTTAAGTGATCCGTTGAATTTTTAGAGGTATAAAGGTGCTTTTTGTGAATATATGTAAGTTGTGACTGAGCAAGATTGTATGACACCACTTACAATTAGCTTGATTGAACAAGTGATGACTTAACTTGCTAGCTTGTTTTCCTCCTCCTCACAGTAACTTGGGACTTGAAGGATGAAAATTGTTGTTTTGTGTTCAAGTGGTGAAAATAGTCACAAATTATCTAAATGTATATTTATTTATTATTATTATTTTACAATTACGAGTGAACACAAAGATACATTTGAATAACCCTGTTATGTTAGAAACGACTCACTTTAATATGTTTCAGATGTATTTCTATTAAACTGCTTAGTCAGCATTTGATTTATTGCATCACTTGTGATTTTTAAGACCTTTGTGAGAGTTTGGGAAGATGATGCAACCACTGTTGTTTTGAACATGATCTTGGGGTGATGTTGATGTTGGTACTTTGTTTAATTTTGCTGATTCCCTGAGAGGTACGTATTGATTTGGGAGATGTAGGATTTCCCCAGACAGCAATGATTTACTGTACATTGTATTTTGGTATGCAGTTGGCACATGCATATTTGATGCCCTGTGATGTTACTGTGGTAATAATTTTATAGGATCATTGTTCTTCGCTTTTTCTTGGCTTTCTCGGGAGCGGGAGCTATGGGGCGAAATGTTGAAAGTATTGACTGCCAATAATAATTGGAAGTGAGCCTAAAGAATCTAATCTTGTAGTGGGAACACTTGTACGACAATGTTTCTGGACAAGGGCCTGGAACACACACACATACTCATACACACTCTGACATCCTAAAAAATAAGGAGAGATGCCAAAAGCTCCTGCAGAGGTGTTGGCCACTGATTTTTCATCTTTGTGTTTCAATGAATGAATATGTCTAGCCAAGAATTCCTTTAGCTCCGTGTTGTCCATAGCAGTTGCCAGAAGTGATTTGTCAATAAGTATAAGGAGGAAGCTGGTGGTTGGACACAAAATTCCAGCGCCAAGCCTGCCTTGGTTCCACTTGGCTCTTGTTTAGAAGTCCACCACAGAAATGCCAGTCGCTCGCTCGCTCTCTCTCAGTCTCACACACAGCTGTTGGGCATCATACTCCAGTACCAATGTTGTATTTTAGTGGTGGCTGTTCTAAAAGGGAAAAATAAGGTTTTGCCTAGTGGCGAGAATAAAAGTGTTTATCTTTGGCGCGCTCGTATTTTCACTCTGGGGGGGGGGGGGAGCAGGTACTGCAGCCGTTTTTGTGGCTTTAACAACCATGGCTGCAAGAGAAGTGACTTTTTTGCCCCTTCTACATACGTCGCCTGTGGGAATTTCAAGGAATTTTCTCTCCGACAAATCTGTGGTTTGTGAGTTATTCCTATTTTTAATCCTTGCTGGGATGGTTCCACCAAGTTTTAAAGACAATCATGCTACTTTTTTTCCATTTGGTGATTAAATGATACATTCAAATAGATGCACAACTGAATCCATAAAGTTGACTGCCAAAGAAGTTGTACTGTTTACAAGGCAACCAAATTTCCCAGAAAACAAGATGAAAGTAGAACTGAACTTCAGCGCCTCAGCCATCATTATACAAGATCAGCTGGCTTCCTTGTACAGATTGTGTTTGACCTGGGAGGCTACAAGGTACAATTCTTCTGTTGTTTATCATTTCCCCATATGATCTGAAGTGGTATGCCATTTTGGCCATTTCTGTTACCAAAACTCATTAAATTAATTAATACAATACAATACAATACTTCTTTTTTGAAATGGTAGGGATTCATTTGTCCCACCCCTTGACCCCATTTTACGTCACAATTTTCAAAATGGCCGGGTCTAAGTTAAATACGCCACATAATGACCCTTTTAAGCTTCACACAATCACAAACTTTGTGTTTAAACCTATGTTTTTGATTATGACAATTGTCCTGATATAGGCCTATGTTGAAGTGATAATGGAGTGGCAGCCATCTTGTAAATTGAATGTTGCAGCTAAAAAATTTACAATTTTACACAGTTTTTACACATATTTACCTAAAACTTGTTTTGGACTGGAGTCAATAACTGTGTGAAGTTTCATATATATACTGTATATAAATATAATGACTATTTTAGCATTAAAAAATCACCGGAAACACTTCACATACCCCATATGTAATATATACGTGATTAGCGTTACTTTGAAAATCCATATAATCAGTTTCGAGTTTCAGTTTACATTAATTATATATGAAGAAATGACTGGAATTTATATAATAACTGAAAATGTGTTAATATATAAATGAAAGTAGGTGGCTGACTGGTTAGCACTTCCGCCTCCCGGTGCAAAGGACGTGGGATCGATTCTGGGCTTTGGCCTTCCTGGGTGGAGTTTGCATGTTCTCCCCGTTTCTCCGGGTGTTCTAGTCTCCTCCCACATTCCGAAGACATGCATGGCTGCTTAATTGAGTGCTGTGAATTGTCCCTAGGTGTGATTGTGAATGTGAACAGTTGTTCGTCGTCTGTGTGTGCCCTGGATTGGCTGGCAACCAGTTCAGGGTGTACCCCACCTACTACCCGAAGCCAGCTGGGATAGGCTCTAGCGCCTCCCGCGACCCTTGTGAGGAATAAGCGGTTCAGAAAATGAATGTATGGATGGATAAATGAAAATCATTAGATGTAAAATTTAATATCACTATAGCTTATTGATTGCAGTCAAAAACAAAATTCTAGATAAATATGTCCATTGAAAACGTGAACATTTCACAATTTCTGCTGGCCATTTTGGATTTTCAAGAAAGCAGCCAGTCCATAATCAGTATAATATATACCATGATATGAACGAAACATGGCCCTTAAGTAAGACCTTGGCCTCATGAATAGATGGCTTTAACAGTAAGGCTCCCAGAACCATCGAGAACATCAGGTGGCCCCAACGAATCTCCAACGAAGCGCTTAGACCCGTCACAAACCAGCCTAGAGCCTCTCGCTTGGTTGCACAACGCCGCATCCGCTGGTTCGGCCATGTTCTTCGCCTTCTCCCTGACCACCCGACAAGAGGCATTCTGAAGTTTGACCCAAAGGCCGCAGGCTGGAGACGACCACGAGGAAAGCCCCGCACCCAATGGCTAGACATCATAGCGGATGATCTGCTGGCACAAGACCGCCGATATTGGAGGGGCCTGGCTCACCTGGTTGGCTCTACTGATGATGATGATGATGATAATGATGATGATATGAACACTAGTCAAAAACATAGGTTTAGGGGCCAAGTTTAGGAGTGTATGCAGCTTAGAAGATGGGTTACTATCTGGCTTATTTGACCTCTAAACAAGCTCAAAGAACTATGACATACCGCACCAGATTAAAATGAAGAGGTGGAGCGACAGCTCCCTCTGGTACTGCTACCATTTGCCTGGCCCGTGTCATGTGCTTCGCTCTGCACCACCCACAAGCACCCCAACAGACACAAAATTCAGAAGTACTTTTTCCCAAGTTGCAAGACAGTCGGAGTGAGCCCCCTCTTGTTCAAGCAGGAGATGTTTATTGAACTAGCCTTCGCTGTGTTTTTCCAAGCAAAAGGAGTCGAGTAGCATAACAATAGAGAGAGGTTTACATTATTTCTTCCCGTCTGCTGTAGTGCTCCAAAGTAACCCAGACACTAGTCTTTTCCCAAGAATGTGGAATTCCACCTCCGTTTCCCATTTTTGCAAGTGCTACTCTAAACCTCCTCAAACACCTGCCGTTTATTTTCCTCTCATGTTGTTTTCTCAGTTCGTCCGCACGCTCCCTCTACTCATCACCTCTGAACCCAGATGATTATTTTCTCCGATATCTCCCATGACACCTTGTTCCTCCTTTTTGGAGAATCTTGTCAGTGCGTGTATGTTTATCTGAGGGATGGCGGCTTTCAATAAACCCAGCCTCGCGTTCGCACCTCCTCGCACACAAACAGACACGCCGGCCCTGGTAATTAATCCAAACACACAACCTCTCACGTGTGTTAGGCAGAAGTAACCTGTAGGAAAATAATCGGGTCTCGAGAATGCGCGTCTTAAGCAAAGTGCGAGTTTGCCACCGTGTACTTTGGGTGGGAAAAGTTAGCAAAACAAGCAGAGGACAAACACGCTATTCTGCAGACGGCATGTGTAAACTGATAGCAGCCGCCGAGTATCCCCTTACCTCACCGAGCATGCACGAGGGTTATTCTGGAAGCGCTAAAAAGAAAGTTCAAAGGTTGCAAAAAGAAAATCGACAAACAATCCTCAATATTCCTTTTATTTAAATCTGTAATTATATACCACTCGCGGGAAGGGAGGCTCATCCAGGTGACTTTAAGGTTAAAGGGGCATCTTGATGAGGTAGATCAGACTTCACACACACAAACTCACACACAATACATGAACACAGAGCAAGTATAGCAGGTCCAGAGAGGGACAGCAAGAAAGTTGAGCCAGTGGACCACACAGATGTCTCCAAGGAGGAAAGTCCACCTCAGGGATTAAGGCTTGTCTTTCCATCATTTTGAGCCGTAGATTCCTCAGACAATCCAAAGCTTCTTCTCCTTCTCTCATAGAGCTGCAGTTTTATAATTATAATTCCACTCACGTGGATCATTAGCAAGTTACACTTAATTGTGATATTCTTTGGCTAAACCAAGTCAAATGTATTCGTATTTACTAGTTTAAATTTGCTGGCCACTTCACTCTACTGGAGAGCCTTATAAAAATCAGCAGATGATCCAAAACACACATTCATGATGATATGTGATGTATGTATCGTCGATCAGCGAATTCATACACAGAGCACCATGCAGTTGAGTCTGGCTGTGCATGAAGTAAGCAGCCCAAAAACCAAGTGGGAAGTGTTCTGTTCAGGTCAGCACGTGTATACATGCTACTTGTCTCCATGCCTACCATACACAGCAGCCTGTTACTATGTCACTCACAGTTCACTGCTGCAAGTGCAACTTTTAACTTTCACTTTCATTTTTGGAGCAGCCTGCTTATTGTTGACACTTTGCCAAAAATAAGTGATGGGAAGAGGAAAAGCTGTGATGAAGCTTTCCTATTTGAATTATTAATTATAGTATATTAATTTTATAATTATTAGGCAAAGCATGCTGCCTAGAAAACTATGAATTATACTGAGTTCAATGTAAAAAAAAAAAAAAGATGCCGTCAGCTGAATATAAAGCGAATCTTTGACCTCAATTTAGTTCATAACTTTGTTTTAAATAACACCACATGTCTAACAGGATCTCCGTATCTCCTACAAGGACAGACGTTCATTTGTTTGTACATGTTGTATTTGTCATGAAGCACCGGCTGGGGTTTTGGGGGTATCTTAACTCTTCCTAAGTCAGGGAGAAAAATGAATATCCCATTTCTTAATAACCCTATAATAATACACTACACAGTCTAACCTCTTTCCACCTTTTTTTCACCGTACTGTTCCTGAACATGTCCTCCCACTTCTAAATGTGTGGCTTCCTTCCTTGCTGTGAGTGCTGCCACGTTCACTCATAAACTGTATGCATCGGCTTAGCAGCGGCTGTACGACAACACTGTAAAGGTCTGCATGTTTAGTGTTGGTGTGAGGCATGTGAAGCAGGCCGCAAGGTGGGCTTTGCAGGAGAGGATGTGGGGGTCCCACAACTGTAACTGCGTAAGTGAGGAAATGAATTAAGTGGACTTGGGAGGAAAAACTGTATGTAGGCAGCAACTGCGTTGGCGCGACTGCTAATTTCAACACAGAAAATAGATCATACGCACTGCATGGAAATATCACTGTATATGCTGCTCTCATAAAAGTGCTAAATTGGTATAATGAACATGAAAATAATGCATTGTAATTGGTTAAATCATTGCATTTATTTTCCATTGGGCACCATTCTTTGTTCTTTTTTTTTTTCTTTTTTTTTGTTGTGCCTTTTGTGTTTTACTCGACTGATCATCCAATTTATGAATGAATTTCACACTCTTACTTTACAGTGTATGTATATCCACACACTCTCTCACGCACACAGTCTGGAGAGAGTAGAGCGGGGCCTCTTGTTTTTAACAAGGCCTCACTTACTGTATATGCAACCTAGTCGCCTGGTGCATTTAAGGGGCCAAGAAAATCTGTCATTTCAGCCTCTGAATAGTGCCCCCCCCCCCCCCAAACACACACAGCGTTGCAGCTGGAAGGAATTAGATTGTCTCCCCCCCCCCTACACACACACCAAGGCTGATAACCTCCACAGTGCGCCCTCCATGATTGTAGAGCCATTTATTTTAGCCATTAACAGCGGATCTTGTGGCCCCGGGGCTAATAGCCGGCCATACTGAGAACCGTTAGTGTTTAGATGAAAGGCCAGACTTGTCTCTGTTCCCAGAGTTTAGCTACTGTCGCCCACAATTGGATGTTCACTGTGTCAATTCATTGTGACTACTTACTGATTAAACTAATGTAAACGCACTATGCATGCATCTATTTCTTGTGTGTGTGTGGGGGGGAGGGGGGGGGTGTTACTATCCATGCTTGGCGGCCCGGTGCCCCTCTGCAAACATGTCAGCATAATCACTAGTGACGTCTCGGCTGCCCGGCAGATCTGCAGGCCTCAGTAACAAACTGTCTGGTTATTTGAGTGGCGATCATGTGGTCAGTCTCACCTATCAGTCTCTATGGAAGAGAAAAAGACCTTCCCCAAACATTTTGAAGTCAAAAGTGTACAATTGTGCAAAATCTCTTGATAAGATGACTATAAAAGATTGAATTCATAAAAGATTGAATGTGTATTAATGCATGGAAAATGGTGAATCAAGGTAACAGTGTGCTGGATTGGTGGGACTCTGAAAGGACAATGTCAACAGCAAGGAGGTCTCATGTCCAATCCTTCCTGTGTGATGTCTTGTTTTAGCATTTATCCTCTCTTCTATTCATTTCAAGACTCCGTCTTGGCAGGATGTATACGACTGATTGTCCAAATGTACGCGTAAGAGTAAAACCCCAGTAGATATTTTTCAGCCAGATAGTTACAGTACGTCTGCAGCAATGAATCCATTCCCATAATTATCTTACAGACTCCAGCCTTGGATATCCAAAAGGGGCCAAATGAAGGTTTTTGGGCAAAACTTATGTGTCTGTCCCGTTGCTTTGATGTGATGTCATTCCTCGGCCGTAACATAATCGCAGGCCTCCACTGCATTACATGCTGAATGATCATTTCTATAAATATGCTCAGCAGTCCTAAGATGGGCCCTGTGTGTCCATCTCGCCATTATAAAATGTGTGACCTTAAATGGGTATAGGGAGGATCATTTTTACTTTCTCTTTGTGAGAGGACTTTTTTACACACTTTTCTTCTAAAAACTGGTTTTCAGGGGTTGTGGGTCGTGGCCTCTGGGGCATCTATCTCTGGGGGGCATCAACATTATTATTATTATTAGTCATTGAATAGATTAAAAGTAAAGTGGACAGTGACAGTACATCACAATAAAATCAAACAAGCCCAATTATAAAAATATCTTTATACAGTAAGTCAATTAGCCTTAGCTGATTACATTAGAACATAAATAAATATGATCATATCAGCAGTGACATAACAAATATACATACTGTAAATATATCTCATGTAAACAGTTTAGCTGGTTCTTTTTGTGTGTGGCGCCATGTGCAGCACCAAATATACAGCAGAGTGAGTACAATTTCCCCTAAAGGGAGTATAATACATTTAATTTGAAAGAAAACAGTCTTATTTTATTAGTCTTTTTTTCTTTTTTCTGTGCTAATTTCTCCATTGTTATATATCTGCATAGGTGTGGATTTAGTACATTAAGCGGATTAAATCAATTGATGTTACCCTATTTCTTTTCAATTACTATTATTCCTGTCAATTTGGGTCCAATTTTGGTGGAGTACGAAATGAATATGAACAAGGTTTGTACATGATCCATCAATCCAATTTCTATAGCATTTGTCCTCATTATGGCTGCAGTGAGCTGGAGCCTATCACAGCTGACTTTGGAGGCGAGAGGCGGGTTAAACCCTAGACTGGTTGCCACTCAATCACAGGGCAAAGTCTATAGCTTAGCTGTATACGGTGCATGCTAATGTCTAATATGGTTCTGCAGTTGTATAAACATCTGTTGTCCTTGGGGGAGGTCTGGTTGCGAGAACAGAAAAAAAAATTTAATCATGAACTCACAATAAATAAGAGACAGAAAATTAGCATATTTCATTTACCAAAACATCTCTAGCAGGTGGCCATGCTGAAATGAAAATTGTGTCTGATTTATTATTTATAGTTAATGATTATCAACTTTACTTTGAAGCGAAAAATAAGGTTTAGGATTTATTCAGTGTCATTATCATTTGATTACTATATAAGAATAAATAAAAAAAATTGCTGCAACTTATTGCTGCTGAGTTTTACTGACACTCGTTAGTCGTAGTAAATAAATCTGTCTATCACACTATTCATTCATTATTTGAACAAATTTGCATACATTTTATTGTGATATATACTGTATAGGTCTTTTTTTTTATTGTTATTATCTGTCATTGTTTTTTTTTTTTAAATGTTGTGTCTCAAATGTGGTAACAGTGTTTGGTATTGGTGACTACTTAAGAGATGAGTACCGGTGCAGGTGTAGTGTTGGATTGAAAAAAAAAAAGGTGGTATTAACATCCCTACCAATTACCATGCCTATGTACTTTCCGTACACAATACGACAAAATTGTGGCAGGAACAGGCCCAATAATGTTATCACAAGTGTTTAGACAGTTGGACAGTAAATAGACTCCGCTAATAGAGCCGATCTCACACACCTTTCGGTCCACTTGTCCTTCTCCCAAGGGACTTCTGATGTCCTTTCTCTCCCAACGGCTGCTGCGTGACGGTGGGGTCGTGGGGTCTCCCAGATAAGAGCACGGGGTTTTCTAAAGGGAAGCTTGACTTTCTAAGCACAGGAAGGAGGTCTATCGCAGAGTATCGCAGGGAGTGAAGTCGATTTGAAACTCCAAACCATCTGTGCATCTGATAAGGCAGCACCCATTGAAAACCAGCGTAACAGAGAAGGTTAGCGGCGACAGTGCCTGGAGATGTGGCATAAGGGAGCAAAAGTTATGCATGGAAGTAAACATAAAATTGCTCCTGGACGCTAAATTGTGCACCTAAAATGCATCTTTAAAAGCTCACCATTGGAAACGAGCCAAAAGATTGACTGAAATGCGTTGCGGACATTGACGTATCGAGCGCTTGTGACAGATGAAGTGTGTGAGACCTTAGGTAGCTCTGCGTGCAGTCATTGATTTCCACTGTCCACGGAATGCCTCTGATTGATAGGGCGGCAGCGCAGTCATTAGATATATTTGCAACCAACAACACACACGCTTAGAGGGGTATGGAGTGAAAGCAAAAAAAAATAAAAAATGGGAGCAACATATGGCTTGAAGATCCATCCATCCATTTTCTGAACCGCTTATCCTCACAATGGTTGAGATGTTTTTTCTTTTTTTTTAATCTATTCTTCAGTCTTCTTGGAGCCGTTTGACCTCATGTCAAATTTCTTCTTGCTTTTACATCCTATTGTAGGCGGACACCTAAATGTTACTTCAGTACAGGTGATCTGGATTCTATCCCACCCTGAACTGGGTCCTAGCCAATCAAATGGCACATATAGACAAACCACATTCATACTCACATTCATACATACGGACAATTTAGAGTCTTCAATGAACTTAACATGCATGATTTTTGGAATTAGAGAGGAAACCAGAGTAAAACCCACACAAGCAGCGGGAAAAACTCCACACAGGAAGGATGGCGTCGACATTGGAACTAAAAAACTCAGTAGTGTGAGGCAGGCGTTCTAACCACGTGTACACTTGTACATAAAATAGGTTGCTTACTGGGTACTCCTCATGATGTAACTGGTGAGCATGCAAATGTTGGCGCGCACTAAAAATTGCTGTTTTCTTAACCCACTTTGCTGGGTAGCTGTGAATTTTGAGCAGATTGGGTTACTTTTACCCAACGTTGAGTTCATTATTTTGACCCACCAAGTTGTGCTGATGATCTGATGTGGGTGGGCCAAAGAACGGAAGCTGTTCGTCATTTTTGGACAATTAGGTACAGCTGACTCGAGGTTGTATTAGGAAGGTGTAAAATGGTGCCTAACATGTCATGCGAGTGACTTTCTGTGGTGAACCCTCACAGACGAAAGTTGCATCTTAGAAAATGTTGATGATAAAATGTGTATTATTTTTAACGGAAGCTAAATTGTTAACTTGGTAACCCATTTTTTTTTTAGCTTTAAATCATCGGCATGGTTAGATTTGTATCCCTTGTTGGATCAAAGTGCCCATGTCCCGGGTCAAATTGTCAACCCAATGTGTTAGGCTCAGACATTTTTGAGCCCAGCGGTGGGTTAGCTATTTCACCCAGGTTGGATTACTTTCGGGAACTCATCAGTTTTAGGATTTGATTTGTAAGTAATGTCATTGCGTTTGACATCATTTTTGCTTTTAGACATTTTAATGGTTTTAAGTCTATATTAAAAGTTTTAATAGTGAGCTTTATAGCAACGTCTATACTTACCTACATGTGAACTGAGACATAATCATGCAAGTTATATTATAATTAATATCCATATCAAAAAGTGATACATTTCATATCTGTTGCCAATTGGACCCAACGGAGAGGATGTTGATATTCATGAAAATAACGACAGATCGCCGGGTCCATTTGGCCACTCAGTTGGAAAAAGTAGATTTTTGGGAAGGGTACGTGAAAGCTTTTCCTGCAAGAGAGTGCTGTTTGCTTACGAAGATGATGTGCGCTGGGAATGAGCAGAATTAGTGGAAAGTGTTGAAAAGCACGGCAAAGTTGGAATGTTTGCTTTGTGAATGAGATGAGATTTCTGACTCCCATCACGGAGGCCAAGCTTCTCCTTAGCCATGAGGCCTCTCAATGTGTCTTTGTGAGTGGACACACACATTCAGGAGACACACGCACACACATCCTGCAGATGAGCTCTCGTTTCACACAGTTTGTGAACATCACTTACCTTGGCACTTAACAGCCATCAGCTATTGGACTGCACTCTCCCAAAACACACAGAAACACATTCAAACACACACAGGGCCATCATTCATCTATTTATCTCTATCTGAACTTTTTTTTTCCTGGAGCCATGTCATCAAATGGAATTGAGGATCTTTTGGCTTTTAAATGAAAATGCTTTTGATTTTGATGTTTTGAAATGAGGGCTTCGCGTGAGTCAGTGTTTGACGTCTGTTTGGAGCTTCTAAAGTTGAAAGCAAGCCTCTGTAAGGCCTCATTGAATAATTTATTAACGCTCTTGACCCAAGTCTAGGTCTTACCAATGGGGGATGTTTGAATCACTGTATAGAATAACATTAGGAAATATGACATCATCAGACAGACTGTAACTTAACACATTGTTTCATAAATATGATGTAAATGCGTTTTCATTCAGGAAGTGTGACTTGTAGTGTATATGAGAATAGACTCGTAATTATTTGATCTTTTTTTTTCCCCCAAAAAATTTTTTTAGTTCATTGACAACGTCAAAAGAATTTTGCACTCATGCTTACTTAAAAAAACAACTTGAAATGCTGGAATATGCAGACCAGACCAGGAAACGGCAACATCAACCAACCTATTTCCTTTTCCTTTAACAATATTTAGCAATATAGCACAAAACCTACAACAGCACTCCGTTCTTGCACTTGCCAAGACAGAATACTTCATAAATGTTCAATCTATGTTTTTTTTACAGTTTACAATGTTCTGTTAAAAAGGAACTGGAAAGCTATTGCCAAAATTAAATGGGCCCTTAAAGGCTGAACAATTTACACATTAGCTTTGAATAAGTGGTCATACTCACCCAACAGTCTCGCACACACAAACACACACTTAGGGACATCTTAGGTCATGATCCAAATGCCGTTTTTCTCAGATCAGCGAGCCCACGCTCACTTCAGCCATTAACTTTGACATATAACATCAATAATCTCATTTATTTGCGCACGCAGCCAACCGTTCTTACCTATACACAAACATACACGACAGTCCTCCGGCCGCCATATTCTTATCTGTGTCTTCAGGATATGTGAGCCATTCAATAAAAACAATTTTTTGCACCATTGATCCCACAGCAGCCATTTGTCCTTGCTGCTTTTCTTTTCTTGGTCCGCTTCAATGGGAAAAGGCGTGTGTCGGGAGGCTTCATTGTGAAATGATAAAGTAAATGTTAGGAGAGGGTTGCGTTCTCCAAAGGGCAACAGGGCAACGACCGTGACGATGCATGCTGTGATGAAATGAATTGCCAGAGGGCAAAAAACACCATCGGCACTGGAGGAAAGGAATCGCACGCACACGCACGTATTTTACAGTATTTGTGTGTATTCATTAGAATGAGTGTAGGTGTGCATCTCTGTTCATTTCCAAGCAATGCCTCAGAAGCTCAGTGGGTGCCACTCTCACATTGCTGCATTGCTTTGCCACAGATCAATATAGCTAGTCACCCACCTCAACAATACTCTGTAATCATTCCCAGTCTCTCCATCAGCCAACATGTTGTTTATCCTATTATAGCTTTAATTGCCATTCTCATGGTAACCTTTCTTCGGGGTGCTACCCCTGTTACGCTAAGCTAATGGGTAATAGCACAGAGGGCCCATGCAACTGAGCTAATTTGGCACGTGTGGACCTCTCAGCTTAGCATAAAGCCTTTATCAATCATTTTTGGGTGTCATTTTCTATGGAGTATTACTTCTTCTAAAACGATCCAGAGTCAGCAAACACCACAGCCATGTGGTTTAATTTAGGCTACAACTAATGAGTTACCTCACTCCTTTCAATTCTATGGCCTTTTAATTAGCGGCAAGGTGCTAAGTATCCCCTCATGGAGCCTTCGCCGCCACCATTTCTTGTCATCCATCACCCGATTCTTTTGTTTGCCTCTCATTTGCATATATGCACCAAACCCCAAATTAGCAACTGGCTCCTTAATTGCCATGTGTGGGCAAGTAAATGGATGGTGGCATGGCGGAGTAGAGGTGCAGTCAACATGTTTACCTCCTAAACACCCCCCAGGACCACTGAGCTCCAGCACACGGGGAGGTTATTGTGAATACGCCTCTTTGGGCTAAAAAGATTCATTGTGCTGTTTGCAGTACAGTAATTAGTACAACTAATAAGCTCACAAGTCCACGTTAAGATAGATACAATGGAAAACTCATACAAAAGCTGTTACAATGAATGAACAGCACTATTTGGTGTTATTGAATACTTAACTACAGGATAAGAATGTGGCCAAAAACGAAAGCCACAAGAAAGCAGTTGAAATTTAGAAGTTCAAAATGATGCTCCTGAATTCTTAGTCTTGTAGTGATGAACTCTGGCAGCATATATAAGTTTCCTCAGTGCTATCGATCAGGCCCAGTCAGATCCCGTCATCGCATGTGATTTGATTTATTTTCCCAATCCAAACATGGATTTTATTGAGTTTGTGTTCACTCAAAGCAACTTCCAGAAAAAAAGACATTGTGAAAATGCTAAAGGCTCCTTTCAATCAGTAATTTCATCATCATGACAAGTCAAAGAAACAGATTGCCGCACATTTATTCATGCTTTTGAACACTAAATGCCTTTAACAACAATCGCTATTAGCTCTCCAGTGGAGCCGAATGATCAAATAAATGCCATAGTTTCATCATCCTCACCATGTGAGCTTTATATTAGTGTATGATCCTGATGTTGATTGGCCAATTATTGCTGATTGCGTTCCTTTAGGGAAGCATTCTCCATCAGCCGTGAGTCAAATTATACATTCACTTCTAATGTGAGCACTGGGAGGTGGTTGCTGTTTTCTTCCGTTTGGTCTTTGCAAAGTCAAAAAGTAAGTTATAATGACAGTGTTATTAGTCAAATGATAGTGTGAAAGCCATTGTTACTTGCTGCTGTGATTTTATTGGATGCTCGGACGCGTACAGCAATTTGAGGTTTTATGAGGAAGGTTATGATCATGCCTTTTGTCTGTCTTTTATCAACACTCTTCTTGAGTCTGTAACAACGTTTCCCTGCTGTCATCTGCGTTACGTTTCCACTGTATAGTATGCTTCCCATATGTCAAAAATGATGTTCTGCACTCCGCCATGTCAAGACTGTCAGCGCACATCTGTCACGCTGCATTTAGAGACAATGGGAGGAACTGCTTTGATAAGCCTTAGAGGAAAGTCGTCTGTGATCACTCCCAAAGTGTCTCAGTCCCTCTCTCACATCCACTGGTCTGTGTTCAGCTGTGAAATTACCAACACGGGTATAACCCCCATCTAACCCAGTTAAAGATTGGTGTTAGCAGGATCCATGACCTAAAAGTCACACACTGAGCAGGAAAGGGGCCATTTCCTTGACATGTTTGACACTATTCGAAACAAGCATTCTGATTAATATTTTGTTTGTGGAACACGAATTAAGCAGCAAAATCCACCCATTTTTAGCAATCTCACGGGGCGGCCATTTTGCCAATCGCGGCTCACCTGTTTTCTGAGTTTGGTCATGTGGCGTTTGAAAGCTGAGCTGCGATTGGTCTTTACCTGAGCCCAGAGCAACTGTGATGTCATTTTCAGTCGAGAGCAAATGGCAAAATGGCCGCCTATGGAGGTAAATTTGGTGCAAAACTAACTTGTGCAAAAAATTTGTACCTGTAGAAAAAAGTCTAAATTTGTATCTGTAAAAGTCGTGATTTGTATCTGTAAAAAAAATGTGTGCCTGTAAAAAAAAATTTTGTGTCTGTAAAAGAAATTTGTACCTGTAAAAAAAAAATGTGTATGTGTAAAACAAATTTGTATCTGTAAAAACAAATTTGTATCTGTAAAAACAAATTTGTATCTGTAAAAACAAATTTGTATCTGTAAAAACAAATTTGTACCTGTAAAAATCATGATTTGTATATATTGTATTGTATGTATATAAATTTGTATCTGTAAAAGTTGTGATTTGTACCTGTAGAAATGACAACCTGTAGTCAAAGAAGTCGCCACTAGGAGTCACAAGTGGGTTTTCTGCTGCTGTTCAGTGACGTGAGTTTTGCCCCATTTGTCGCGCTACAAATGGAGCAAAACTAATTTGTACTTGTAGAGCGCCGTGATTTGTACTCGTAGAAGAAGAGGGCGGGCTCTGGAGGATTTGGGCGGGCTAAAGCTCAACCTCATTGGTTGAGCGAACGACCACACCCATAAATCCGCAATTCCAAACAGAGTAGCTACACTAGTTTACGCGTCATTTTGGAAGAAGAGGACGTCCCAGGCGTGAAAATTTCAACATGGTTCAATATACGAACACCGTGTGGAACAGCTTAAACGTTGGTTGACATGCAGAGCACTCCAAGTGGGCAGAAATAAAGAAGTTTTAGTATGAAGGTAAGATTTATTGTACGAACATAGCTCGTAATCCGGTGCTAGCTAGCTAGCTCATCTCATGTTGTTGTCACGAAAACTGAACACATTGAAGTCACGATTTGTATTTCAAGATTTGAAGCCTACCAGTGTAAACATACGATCAATAGCTTGTACCTGTAAAAAAAAAAGTGGACAGTACTCAGCTACTTGTATTTGACTAACATTATATTCAAGCATCTGTACTCTTACTATCATAATAAAATGAAAACAAAACGTTTTTACTGCGAGTGGATCTTTAAGCCGCTCCAGGTATTTCAACCTCAACCCTTTATCCTCTGTATTTAATCATTTTATTTCAAATATTATAATTTATTGATAAATGTCAGTATTTTTGCTCTTACACTTAGTTTACTCATCACTCACAGTACTCAAATATTTGTGCAAGTATTTTTTCTGTGCTTTTAATTTCTACTTGAGTTACATTTTCCAATGTAACATTACTCTTATTTAAATATTGGCTATTCTGCTTTTGAAATGCCAGTCTATCTGTATTACTAAGATGTGAGCAGTGTCACTGTCACGCAGCTACTTTAACAAAAGTAACTAGGTCAAATGTTAGTTTATTTATTTTTAATTAAATGAGAATCTCATATATTTCAAAATATTGCTCAAAAGGTGGAGACAACTGCTGGAGACACTGCTGAAGCATCAGTGAAAAGGATGACCCACTCCATCAGAAAGCAGCCAAGAGACAGGAGATGACACCTGGGGGTATTCCATCAAACTGGATTATGGAAAATTATTTTGCAGATCTACCTGTGGCAGTGGTCAGTCTTTTTTTCTGGTGGCTACAATAATGGGCAACACCTATTTAGTCTTATTTTTTATATATATATTGTTATAGGCTACTTGCCGACTTGCTGCCATGATCGCTTTTGGCTACTGTTGAGATGTAACAGTGAAGAATGAATATGTAGGTAAATTCGAGGTGCTTTACATTAAATCAATAATTAATAACACGATTAATGTGAAATACACATCTAACATGAAACAATTATAACTTATATATTTAGTCGTTCTGCTTTTTTCTTTTTTTTTTGCCAATCATATTTCCCTCGTCTTAGTGATAGCAGCAGTATTGCCTTTTTTGGTGAGTCTTGAATTCCTCATACAGCTCCATCAATAACTTTTGTTCTGTTTGTGAGAAGAATACTGTTCTCGTCTTGGATGGATGCAGAAATGGCTCTTCTGGACATCAAATAAAACATTTCAAATGATGCACAATCTTGTTTATTGAATGATACATGTTGTTATTTGATCTGACTATTTCAAATAACTCTCAATATGGATTAAATTGTACTCCTGCAACATTTCAAACTCAAAATTGGAAGAAATTTAGAAAGCATAATTTCTTCACTTTACCAAAGGTGTTTGCAGTGAAATTATCTCAGAACCGTAACCAGTGTATCAAGGATTCTCATTTGTTGGACTTCACAGCCACTTTGAAGCAGGTTTGATGTCACACCATGTGCCACCGTCTAGCGATTGATCAAGAAGTAGCTTTGATTGACTGCATGCTGGCATCTGTGCGAATAGAATGATTGGGTCAGCATATTCATACAATAAAAAATAATCATAGCTTCCTAGCTGTGTCATCAAAACACAGCCACTGACATCATACGTAATCAGTTAAATGTTTAGCTTTATCTTGTTAGCCAGAAAAAAAACAAAGATTTTGTCACATCTTAATATCAGAAATAGTGGTAATACTGATAGACACAGACATTGTTTATAAACATTCCCATTTGCATTATTTTTATTTGGCTTCAGTGTTGAAAGCAAATGTGTATGTTTAAAAGTGTAAGAGCCTTTTATTTTAACTGTTTGCAAAGCATACATTGAAAAAATACTGACATTTATCAATAAATTATAATATTTGAAATAAAATGATTAAATACAGAGGATAAAGGGTTGAGGTTGAAATACCTGGAGTGGCTTAAAGATCCACTCGCAGTAAAAACGTTTTGTTTTCATTTTATTATGATAGTAAGAGTACAGATGCTTGAATATAATGTTAGTCAAATACAAGTAGCTGAGTACTGTCCACTTTTTTTTTTACAGGTACAAGCTATTGGTCGTATGTTTACACTGGTAGGTTTCAAATCTTGAAATACAAATCGTGACTTCAATGTGTTCAGTTTCGTGACAACAACATGAGATGAGCTAGCTAGCTAGCACCGGATTACGAGCTATGTTCGTACAATAAATCTTACCTTCATACTAAAACTTATTTCTTTCTGCCCACTTGGAGTGCTCTGCATGTCAACCAACGTTTAAGCTGTTCCACACGGTGTTCGTATATTGAACCATGTTGACATTTTCACGCCTGGGACGTCCTCTTCTTCCAAAATGACGCGTAAACTAGTGTGGCTACTCTGTTTGGAATTGCGGATTTATGGGCGTCATTTGAGTTCAACCCACGGTCGTTCGCTCAACCAATGAGGTTGAGCTTTAGCCCGCCCAAATCCTCCAGAGCCCGCCCTCTTCTTCTACGAGTACAAATCACGGCGCTCTACAAGTACAAATTAGTTTTGCTCCATTTGTAGCGCGACAAATGGGGCAAAACTCACGTCACTGAACAGCAGCAGAAAACCCACTTGTGACTCCTAGTGGCGACTTCTTTGACTACAGGTTGTCATTTCTACAGGTACAAATCACAACTTTTACAGATACAAATTTATATACATACAATACAATATATACAAATCATGATTTTTACAGGTACAAATTTGTTTTTACAGATACAAATTTGTTTTTACAGATACAAATTTGTTTTACACATACACATTTTTTTTTTTACAGGTACAAATTTCTTTTACAGACACAAAAAAATTTTTTACAGGCACACATTTTTTTTACAGATACAAATCACGACTTTTACAGATACAAATTTAGACTTTTTTCTACAGGTTCAAATTTTTTGCACAAGTTAGTTTTGCACCAAATTTACCTCCATAGCCGCCCCTAAAATGGATATAAACAGATGGATTTTGATGGTTAATTCATATTCCACAAATGCAACATTAATCAGAATACTGTATTCATACTAGTGAGAATGCATAGAACATAGAATTGCAAATAAAAAATTTTGACTAACAGTTTTTAGTTGAATAGAATTCCCCATAAATACCACAAGAGAAGTCATGTCTACAGTCTGTTAAATATCTCTTCCTGCATACAAGCACGTGTGCGTCAATGCATGTTTGTGTGTGTCAAAAGGAGATGAGCCATGAAGAATAGGATGTTATCTGACATGCTTGTAGTGGTATTAAGGAAATATGTTGTCACCCCTCAGTAATCCTCCCTCCCCATCATTTCATGTGTGTGTATGTGTGTGAGCGACAGAAGAAGAGAAAGAGAGAGGGAGAGCACCAATATGTGTGTGATTGATGACACTACTACTGGTGTGTGTAAACACTGGCAGCCCAGTTATCTGTTACGTGACACAGAGGAGAAGGCTTGTGTCAACAGCTGCTCCTCCTCTTCATTTATCTCTCTCGCTGTCCCCACTCCCCGCCCTTCGACACATTTTTTCCACCTCACAAACCAAGACTTTAGTGTTTGCTTATGACTGCAGATCAATTATTAATGAATGACTGATTGGGCTCTTTTTTTTGTGAGGGACCTGAAAGAAATGGTAAGGTTTTTACTGGGTTAGTCCATTTTTAAATTGATATATCACAGATTTAATTATATAATATAGCAATTATTAATCCATCCATCAATCCATGAATAATTAAATTCATTTGACTTAATTTCCCCTCCCCCATAAAATATTATTTATTTATTACAAATACAGTAAATCTTTGTTCATCTATCTATGCTAGCAATGTATACTAACAAGCAGAACAATTAAATGATAAAATGATAGCTGATAGTATTATAAACCTGGGTATCCACCTGTTGGCATTCATACAACAGAATAAATGACTTTCAAAAGATTTTTATTTGGTCGTGAGATTTTATTTATGTATTTATTTATTGCTGCATCAAGTGGTTGAACATTTTCTAAAAAATACTTTAAAAAGTGGAGTTCAATAAGTCCGAAGTACCTTTTAACAAGTAAGGATGTTTTTTCTTTTCTTTTTTCAGACTGATACCAATAATGTGAATACTCAACTTGTGAGTAGTCACCGATACCAAGTACTAATACTAGTACCACTACTAGTTTTGACACATAAAATTTCCCCCAAAAAACATCCATCCATCCATTTTCTTAACCGCTTGTCCTCACTAGGGTCGCGGGGGGGTGGGGTGGGGGGATGGGGCGCTGGAGCCTATCCCAGCTGGCTTCAGGCAGAAGGCAGGGTACACCCTGAACTGATTGCCAGCCAAAAAAACAATGGCAGATAATGTTAAAGTGAGGCATATATAGCCGAGACAGTCCTCCAATAAATACAACCACATAGGTCGTTTTGAAAAGGTACCAAATTACCACCAAGTGTTACGTGTTTATCTGACTGAGCTATTTGGCCAGTGATTGTTTTAGCATTGCCTACATGTTTTGTAGCGGTCTTACTGTGCCTTTTCCTAACCTCAACCATTAGTGTGCCATGTAAAGACGTAACGTGTACTGTACAACCTCACTGAAATCCTCATCTTAACCCCATTACTGACGGCGAATTGACATACATGTCAACACTAAAAAAAACACTAAGCTCATTACCGGTCCGTTAGTTCAGTAAGATAAGCGTTTGTCTTCCGACCAGACGACCAGGGTATGATTCCCTTTACTATTTTTTTTTCTATTTAACATGGCTGATAGAACATGGCCGATAGAGGTCGCTAAACTACAATATGTAGCACTTGGTCGTATTTTGGTGCATGGTAAAACGATCAATATGGTCATTTTTGTTAGAGGACTTGTTGATATAGTCCAATATTTTCCCTTGAAATTGCATGAAATTAATTCATAAAACCACCACAATAGGGCGGCTGATACTAGTATCGGCCACCATCACGAGTACTGATACCTTGAAATAAGGCCTAGTATCAATACTTGCCCATTCCTAGTTTAAAGCATGTGGCATGAGTATTATTTTTTTTAACAATTCTGTTTGGTCTCTACGCATCGTGGATTCACCATACAGCATGTGTGAAGAGGGATCACTTTTGTCATGACTTATGTCATAATCATGTAAATCATGTAAGACTCAAAAATCTGTATTTCCTTCAAAAAAATGTTGTCACCAAGTCAAATTCCAAATAAACTATTATTGCAAATACGATTGTATTAATAGTTGCTTGTTAATCCACCCCAAGCCTACTCTCAAATAATGTAGTCATCCATTAAAAATCTGACCTTTTAAGCAGTTGAGAATGTAACGCAATATATAAGAGAGGAAAAAAAGTAATGTACTTGTTTAGCCATTAGTTTCTCTTAGTGGGGCCACTATCCAGCCATGCCCATATATATCCTGCCATCCATTAAAAAGTGGATTGATAGCCATCAGCCAGCCCCGGTCCCACTGACACACTCTTAATATTGGTTCTAACACAAACCACATGGCTGAAGGGTTCTTCTACACACACATTCTGATACCCGCAGCCTGTTCTACCATTTCGTCCCCCCTCACTTAGGGAAGAGGAGATGAGCGTTCTTAATTAAAGGTTGGCTGTGTGGGCCTCTGCGGGCAGGTCATCAAGCAGGATCCATTACCTGCACATTGGGGCCATCCAGAGTCTGACTTAGGGTGACAATTAAGATGAAGGGAGGGGGCACAGGAGTGTGTGGCAGGAAATAGTTTTGCACGCCGAAATGTGCCGGCTAAAAGCGTCATCAAGGCCGGGCTTTGACCAAGAAGGTGTTAGCTGGGCTCTCAATAGCTGTATTGTGTTCACACTTGAACACGGGCCAGAACCCGTAGCAATAACAGAGTGGAGAAAGGGAGCGTGGAGAAGTGTGGAAATGAAACAATGGTTTACACAACAGTGAAATGGCCCATTTCCTTCTCACCAGCACTTGAGAATGAGAAAAGCTCCATTAGGCCTTCTATCCTGGCTTCTGTCAGTCTCATGTTGAGCTCAGGTACACGCAAGTAGAGTGACGGGCACAACACAAGAGAACACACGCATGAACGGATCCAATGGGAGATGAGAATTGCCAGATATTTATACAATCGCGTTGGAGGAGAGACACACGTCTCCTAGCATTGTGTATGTCTCCTTGGCTGCAGCTAATGCTAGTGGGCAGAGGCAGAACCAAACACAGCCAAACTCAACCTGCATGTGACAAAACCTGGCTTCTCTCAACAGGCAAAAGGCCGGGATGTGAGACGTTGAGGAAGGCGGCAGTCTTGGCACTTTTGTTGATCACATTTTTTTAAAGGAAAATAGATAGCCTGCTTTTGAACATGTTGTCAGCAAGACTGAATTGTATGTTGCAGCCGCTTATGTCTTTGTAAAATCCATTCTGTGAGTCTGTTCTGTATGTTTGAATGATGTTTTCCCCAAAAATCTGTTGAAAAATAATTTGGGGAATATTTGGGGGGTTTCTACCATAGCTGAAAAAAACATAATGTTGAGGCAACAGTTGTTATGGTTGATACTAAGCACGTTTTTTTTCCTCTCTCATATTTGTGATTTTGTTTCCTTATTAAAAACACATGAGCACGTGTTCTCACAAGATGTTTTACTTAATATTGTTTTGTTAACCACTGATTAGCGTGTACCGATACCAGGTATTGGTAGCGCACCAATACTTAAGGCAAAAAAAAAACTCTCAATAAATAAATCTTCCTTGGTTGATGTTACACTGTAGCCGGTTGACACATTGGCGAATCATCTTGTGCATCAGAAAAACGGAAGGTCTTTGTTCAGAATTATCTGTATTTGTGCTAAATGAGATTTATGTATCATAAATACTAGTGGTATCTATACTTGGTATCAGTATCCGTATCGGTGGTACTCAAGAGTGAATACTTGTACTGTTAGCGGTCTGGAACCAAAAAAATGGTATCAAACATTCCTATGTGTTACCTTGTGAGTCCCAAATAGTTTTGAAAATGTGTCAAACTATCAGTTTTGTGACCCAAAGTTAGGCTGGGCGACATGGCCTTAAAAATCAAATCATTGATTTTTCATTCCCGGAAGTCTGTTTTCTGATTTTTAGTGATTTATTTCCCACTTAAATAAAAACAAAAATCAAATATCAATAACGTTATCATACATTTGTAGAAAGTGGACATTTAGACACAACACTTCTTATATTTTAAGTTTTTTACTTAAATAATCAAAAAATCCCCTTGGCCCTAATCTGTAATAGCAAAAATGTTGCTGAACATAACATAAATGAAAGTTGCGGCTTCCAAACAAAGTATTTCACGCCTTTATTATTCAGCCATGCTGATCTAATGTTTAGTCAACTTCCGATGTACTTAAATAGTCGAGGGGAAAGCGATTTACTCTACTCTGAATTGATGGAAATAAATGCTGGTGTAGTGTGTAATACATTTTAAAAGCTATAGGACAGATTGTACGTAGTTGATTGTAATAGCTGTTGCCACCACTGAAGTGGACCATTGTGTGGATAATGACAGCTTTTGTGAAATATAAACGGACAATGGGGCAATATTCAGCGCAATCGAAAGTTTTTCTACAATTTCGGACCAAAAGTTTTCCTGCAGTCTGATAAGTAACTATGAGTCCTCTGCTCCACTTGAAAATGCTGCGCACGTCCTCGAGTTTGTTTCATCTTGTCCCAGTTCTCTCCAAATTACATTTCAAGAAGATGACTGTTTTCTGTCAGTCTCGGCAATACAAGCAATGAGAAACTTGAGCTTGTTAAGAGCAATTCTGGTTTGATGTTGAACAGCAACTGACATGCAAATGGGGAAAAAAGTAGACTCATATTGGAAACAACTTGTCTACTTTGGATTTCAAGACTAGTCTTGTCAGACTTTTAATGACTCCCATTTTCTTTTTCATTCTCTCCTCAGCGTTGTCCATTGTGTCATGAAAAAAATGCTATTGAAGGATGTATTCCTTTATTCGGGTGTTAATAAATAATTGATAGTGTTACATGCTTTCAAATGCGTGGTCGGCACGACTTCCCTATTTGTGTTTGCCCAGTTCCAGCAATTGTCCCTATTTTGTGTTTCACTTCCGATGTCAGTCGATAGAGTGCAGGTCAAGTTGTGTTGCTGTTGAATGCAGGCTTCCTCCACTCATTATTATTCCACATTATTCTTGGCATGCCTGGACTACCTTTGAGAGATTTACTTGCTCTGCTTGCGCTCAGGAAAGTAGTGGGAAGTTTTCCCACTATCTGGATGACAAAGTTCTAATAGATCTTTTTTTTAAGATATTATTTAAATTGATGGATATTTACTAAAGTGATGTCATTTTGCAATACTGAAAGTTATTATTATTATTATTATTATTATTATTATTATTATATACACACAGTGTAATGTCTAATAAGGATTTTTCTTTTCTCGCTTTTGCTTTGTTCCCAAATATTACCAAAGTGTTCTGTAACTGAAGAAATTAATTACTCTCCTTTTGCCAACAAGGCACATATTTCATTCTTTGTTTGAGTTTAATTGAGTTATTGAGTCTCATTGAGGAAGATGGAAACAAACGAGACGTCCTCCACGCTTACAAGCAGCCATCCAGCAGGTATCACGCTTATGAGGGGCGTAAATGTCGTAGGTATGCCAAACAAGCCTGCAAAATTTATGAGGAAAATTGGCATACTGTGGTTTTACACTCGCATGGAAATAACCAGTTATATTTTAGTGAGGTTACAATTTGTGCGTGTGTGCATGAATGTGTGTGTACATGTAAACAAACTCAGCTGCACCGTCAAACATTAGTTCCTGTCACCCATAAACAGCTGTTTGCTCACTGTGTGTTCTCATCCGGCAATAAACAGCTATGTTTTTTCCTCTCAATATGTATTTTAAAAAAAAAATGACCCACTTCTCTTGGGTCTGTTAGCAATCATCATAAGTCATGTATGTGCTGTATTGAACGTACGAAGGGTGCAGTGTGCTTAAAAAGAGGAAGAAGCGTATTGCAGGTCACTCCAAGGGACGCAGCGTGTATGACCCTGATGTACTGTTCATATATCTCCCCGTTTAGCCAGCACCTGCTTGGCTGTAATGAGCCAATATATCTCCTCACTAATTGCCATAAATACATATAATAAAGCCGAGCCTGTAAAAAGGCTGCAAGCCAGTAAAACTGATGCATTTACTTTGAACGTATCACCTGCACACAGACCCTTTTTGGGTGGAATACACACTAGCGCACGCAAGCACACTCACTCGACACACATTCATCCAGGCTTTTAATAAGAGGCTGTAAATAACACAAGGCCGCTGCATTAATGAGGCCCCGGCCTGAAAACTCACTGCATGTTCCTTTTCACAGCATGCACACTTCCTGTTTCAAGTTACTTGAACATGGCAAGAAGAGCGCTGATTTAGCACAGTTGCTAATTTAATGCTTTAAGTCTTTGTTTGATTATTAGCATTGTAGTTTTATGCGGATTTCAAAAGTAGGCCTCAGCTGCTACTGTAAAATCTATTCAAAATTCAACTACTTGTTACTGTGACATCATTATTGCAGTAAATCAACATAAAAATAAAAATAACTATTACGAACTAGAACTGGATGTTGCATTAAAATAGTGGTGTATCACACATGTGCTACATGTTTAAGTAGCTGATGGCCTCTATTATCAGGTATACTTTCCCAATACAAAATCCAATACTAAACTCAGGGCATTGAAAGGCGACCCCGCCAGGCTTCCTGTTCTGTCTCTTAATTGGCCTTTTAGGAATCAATCAAGTAATTTGAATTTGAAAAGCTTAATTAAACATTCTGCCATTCCAAGGATAATGATGCACACTTTTGATTGACACTTTTGGTGACTCGCTCTGCTACACTGTGATAAGCTTTTAGGATGATGCAGTCAAGTACAGTGGTCCCTCGCTACTTTTCGCGGCCTCGCTGTTTCGCTTTTTTTTTTTTAAAGCTGCAATAATTACAATAGCCTTTTTATTTTACCATTTATGACTAAAACATTTTCTAGTTAGTAGATCAACATCCTAGCTGTTCACAATGGGTACTCCTGCATTTTTCTTTTTACAGTAATGTACCTATTTTATCAAATGTATGAAGGTTTGAACACTGAGAATGTTTAAACAAGAGAGAAATGTAAGAAAATGTAAATGCCTCGATGAGAAAGGTGTATCAACTGTGTGGTGAGGGGTTTTAAAGCCATTTATAATAAATGTAAAATAAAATATAATTTATTGCAGGTATTTTTTTTAACCTAACCGCTGCGGAAAACGAGGGAACACTTCTGACGTGAAAATCAAGACTGAGCAATGTTGTTAATGTTGTGAGTGTGTGATATTGACTGTGCACGCGCGCGCGCACACACCCCCACCCACACACACACACACAAACACATCACAAATGATAGCCGCGTAACTATGAGTGCTAATTTAAGGGAAGCAAGTTGGGTCATTAGTGAGCCTAGCCACATTCTGACACTCGCAATATTTTCACACACACATACACACACGCTGCCCAGATGGCTTTTACAAGGCCCTGGGCCCTGGCCGCCTGGTTTTTAATTATGTCACTATAGCTACCCGGCCCAGATCAAATGGGTCACATTTAACACGCTTTCATTCACCATCACACACATTGTGCATACTATAGATTACACACAAATGTTGACATGTAAGAACACACACAAACACACAACACTGTGCCTTTAATTTATATTCACAATACACCTATTTAAGTATATGTTTGCGCGTGTGTTTGTGGATTTGCAGCTATATTCCTCTTTAGCTTCCAATAGACTGCAAGATGTTGAACAGCATCAACAACATCAATCAATCAACAATTTACACATAATGTACTAACTCGAGCTGCTAAAAATGAGAGAACACTTTGAAATAAATTCTAAAAATGTATTTTTGTTTTCGTATATATTGCTACATCTAGATAGGATATAATATAGCACATTCATTTTGTTAAATAATGTGCCAGGGTAGGGTCGTCTCCGAATCCATTCATTCTTCTCACACACACACGCACTAATGTATAGATCACAGGACGTGGGGATCTGTACTCTGTCAGCCTCTTTATTAGCCTATGTGTGTGTGTGTGGGTGTGTGTGTGTGTGTGTGTGTGTGTGTGTGTGTGTGTGTGTGTGTGTGTGTGTGTGTGTGTGTGTGTGTGTGTGTGTGTGTGTGTGTGTGTGTGTGTGTGTGTGTGTGTGTGTGTGTGTGTGTGTGTGTGTGTGTGTGTGTGTGTGTGTGTGTGTGTGTGTGTGTGTGTGTGTGTGTGTATGTTAAGGGGCCTCCCAACTGGAATGAGACACTTTTCCAGAAAGGATACACGCGTTCTCACACACACTTCTTTATTCCTTGTTAGTCGTCCTACACCTTCATTTGCAACACCTCTAACAACCAGCACTGCAGTCCGCTCCACAGCCACTCACTCTGTCACTGTCACATCTCCGCTTCCACCAGGGCATCAGCGGTGTAGGTGTGGGTGTGCGAGCACGTGTGTGTGTGTGTGTGTGACTCTTGCATGTCTACCCTTTTTATTATTAATTTTTTTTCAACAACTCCATGTGCAACTGTAGAAAAGTGTAAGTTTGGTCCAAGTATGGTCTTTTATCTGTCATGTGAGGTCGCCCCCTACCTGCTTCGAGTGGAAGTGTTCCATCTTCTGGACAGTTTTGACCAAGGAGCAATTCTCTTTGTAACATATTGATTGTCATTGTCAATGTTTACTGTTTTTATATTTGTGTATAACAAGGTATACAGTCATATCAATAGGGTTGCTTCCTTTGTAATTTGGCTTGTTGGGAATCGTGTGTCATTGAGAACACCGTTTTTTTGTTAGTTTTTTATTATTCAGTGACATTAGATAGCCAAAATATTAGAAACAGCTCTCAGTACTAATCAACATAATTCTGTATACCACTAGTGCAAGCCATAGGTTTAAGCATAATATTAAATTATGTTTTTAAAATGCATTTTGGATACGTCATCGCCATGAGACTGTGAGGTGTACCTAATATTGTGGACAGCAAGCAGAAAGAAAACTTCCATGTCTACCTGTCTATTGTACGGATAAAATCAACATGTCTGTATGGAATACAGATAGACTGTGAACACACCCTCGCTGTAACAAAGCAAAGTGCTTCTATCTCCGCCTCGCATCGAAATCACAATCACCGCCGAGCAGCGTTTCCATTTTGTCATGCCCACAGTCAGAATGAAAATAATATGCACCTTGTCACCAGTGTCTGGCCTTACAAGCAACTTTCCTCTTCTAATTCAGCCCCTCGCGCCTCTCACATCCGTCACACGGCGCTGACGGAGGAGAGGCCATGTCGAGACATCCATTAAAGGTTCCGAGCTGTCAAAGGTTCCCCTTTGTGAGGCGAGGGGCAAAAGGAGTGTCGTGCTCTTATTAGAGCTTCCTGTGGAGTTTGCTCTGCATCCTGTCCACTCCGAGAAGCTTCTCTTTTCACACTTAAGCTTTCATGGAACTCTTTCGGTGCTCGTGTTTGTTGCGTTCTAATGCTCTTCAATCGAGCTATGCTTTTAAAGTATTGTGGCATCAGGATTGCAAGCAGTGGCATACACGTCAATAGAAGCATGCGAGTTGAAGCTTCACAGCTTTGATTGCCTCGGAGACTTGAATCTATTGAGAGAGAGAAAATAACACATTCAAAAAATGCATGAGTAATTTTAATGTCAACCCAAAAATTGTGGTTACAATAATCTGTTCTGTGCAGTCCCACTAGTCTAAATACAACATTATGATTAATATTGCAATATTGCGTAGCAAAATCCATTCATTTTTATCCATCTCAGGGGGCAGCCATTTTGCCACTTGCTGCCAAGTGAAAATGACATCACAGTTGCCCAGGACTCAGGTATTGACCGATCACGACTCAGCTTTCAAACATCACATGACCAAACAGGTGGTGTAATTGGTCGTTAACTGAGCCCAGAGAATCTGTGATGTAATTTTCAGTCGACAACAAGGAGACTGTACAAGGCAAAATGGCCGCCCCCTGAGATGGATTTGCTGCTTTTTGCTTAATTCATATTCCACAAATAGAATATTAATCAGAATGTCATGTTTAGAGTAATGGGGATGAAGAGAATATATTGTAAATAAATAAAAATGTCATGATTGGTCAGCATTGCAAGGTACCAATTTAGAAAGTCCCCCTTTATTGGATGCTTTTCTTCCATTTTCAACTGTTACTAAAAACGTTTACATATTAAAAATGTATCTTTGTATGGGGAAAAAACAATTCATTATCATGAAAATGAAAATGTGGTTCTCACACAAATTAAGTATAACATTTGTAGGTTTCCTGAAAAACAAATTTTTCTTATCTTATGTTTATGACATTTTTTAGCCTCTCCCTAAACTCTCGAATCATCCCCACTTTGAAACAGAAATCCAGAAAATTCTCTACCTTTTAAGTGATATAGTACATCACATGCTGAGCATCAGTCCTTCTTGCCCCATAAGACACGTGAGGATGAGGGGTGGGGGTGGAAGAAAAATGAAACGGAAAAGGTAAATAAACAAACAATCAGCTGCGGGTTTGTTCTGGCTCTCCCTCTCTGTTGCACCTCATTTGAAGCCTTATAAATCAGCCTTGCACCCGGAGACAGGGTGTTAGTAGGCCTCCTCAACAACATGCGCACACATGTACACTTAGAATAACACACAGGTCTGCTGCTCATTAAGCCCACCATCAGACCCTCGGGTGCATGGTGAAATGTAGTGCCTCAAGTGTGTATGAACTGCAACATGCTCACTATATAAGCACGTGAAAGTTCTGTTTGCCTGCCTACCTTGCCACGCCCTTTCACCCTTGAAATTAAAATTATGTGACTTCACCTGTATTCCAGCATTTTTTTTCCCTCTTCTTAAATTTAAAGCAAGTCCACACGTGCTTAGTTTTCAGTGACGGTCTTCACACATAAAATATGGGCTCAATCAGACAGAAGTAGAATGAATGAAGGCATATGCCTTTAGATTGTCATTCACATTCCATTTAGTGTAAGAAGCAAATATTGCTTTTTGAATACTTCGGGTTCTTTGCACACCTTCTCACATAACAACAATTTTTACAAAATTAAAAAAGAAAGAAAAAATAATAATATAACAATCAAAGTATAATGAAAAAATATAATACTCTGCAAAAATACACGATACAAGTGCCTTGACTGTGAGTTTTCCAAAATAAGAGCCATCACTTGGCCGATTACTTGTCTTAAGATATGAGCAAAAATTTGGGGGGAGAAATGAGGGGTGAGGTTGGAACGTATTAATTACCTGCCCATTCATTTTAATGGGGAACGAGGATTTGAGATACAAGTGTGATCATGGAAAGAAACAATCTTGTATCTCAAGGCACCAGTGTATATTGACCATATATCGTTTTGTCTTAAAGTCAGCCTGTTTGTATGCAGTATGGCTAATAGACATGACCTTGGCAGAATGATTGAAACACACTAAAAAAGTGTTTAACTACCATTAACTACCAGTAACTAATAAACAAGGGTCAAGCAAGGGCTTTACATACTTACTGGCAGTCCTATAAAAATACTTTTTCTCAATATTGTAATTTTGATTCAACGTGATTATTTTTTCAAGGACCTCTTTCCATTTCTTGTTTAACAAACAAGTAATTAATTAAACCATATTACAATAAACAATGTCGGAATTGTTATGCTTGTACTAATACAATGTTTTGGTCTTAACGTTGTTGAAATTAAAGGCAAATGAACCATTAATGAACATAAAAGGCAGTTTATTTATCTCCTTTGGAATTATTAACATAGGAAACATTTCGACTTGCAGTCTTTTAAGTTCACTACGACAACGTCACAGAATTCTAACAAACAAGCGTGGCTTAAACATATTTCAGAAAGTCTTACATCACATGACCAAAATAATGCAAACAAATCTGTGATTTTACCATTTAAATCATTCATGTTTCATGAAACAATGAAGCAGTGAACTCATCTCCACACGACAGAAATAGATAAATATACGTATAGAAAAAACAAACCTCCTGACTAACCGAAATGGAACCCCCCGCCCCCACCCCCACCCCCATTTAAAATTGAATAATGGCATATTAGAACATTGTGATGCCGATTTGAATTTGATTCATTGATCAGTCTTAGTGCTCACACCTCCGCTCGAAGCCCTGCACACATGCAATTGTGTGTATCTGGACAAGCATACTTGCACCAGTTCTTTCACACCCCTGAACAGACACTTTACATATTTACCCTCCAAACTCAACACCTAGATCCCTTCCACCCTCAAAACAAGAACATGACCGTTCACACTTTACGAGCTGGAAAAAAAAACATGGCTTCGGAAAATGTGTCCAGTTCTCAGAGTTCATGAACCGTGCGCATCTAAAAACGTCAAGCAGGTTGTTGGTTCTTCTCCATTGCACCTTGATGTCTTTCTGCCCGCCGCGATTAGAAGCGTCACGCTCACTCGAGGCCGTCGTTGAGCCAGTCTGATTGGGAGTCGTAATTAGCCCAGTTGCTCTGTCAGGCTGGTTTTCTCTGGAGGATACACACAAGCATGGTATTACATGCAGCATGGGGGTGAAATTAAAGTGTCAAGCCTTGCTTGGTCGAGCGGATGAGCTTGGAAAGTTCAAAGAAGGGAATGTTTTTTTTTCCTTTTTGTTTCTGACATTATATCTATACAGACGACAACGCTGTCAAACAATTCTCATCACACTGTTTTGCAAAATTGACAGAATTAGTGGCATGTGCAGTAGTCGGTGATGGGAGTTGAGGTGAAGAAACAACACGTGTGCACCAACTGCTGGTTCTGCCAGTTCTTATCAGAAAGCAAGACACATTTTAGCAACGATACATTGTTAACACCTTCCTTATGTGTTACTTCTCAACATCGTCAATTGCTATTTTTCTAAAACTGGACCTGTTGCTCTTTAACAGGTGGTGGACGACATGGGTAACATCAAGTTTGCTCTGGACACAGACCCGGACACCCCCAGCAACAGCTGGCTCAAGTATGTCCGCTGCGCCCCTTCGTTTGAGGAGCAGAACCTCGCCGCCTGCCACCTCACTGGAGACCAGGTGAGTGTCCCGCTTGGATTTGGAGTCCACATAAGAGACACATTGTTGTGTTGTCTTTGTCCTACGACAGCGAATGCCGCTTTGCTTTCCTGTTTCCCATCCACTCAGAGTGATTAGCGGGTTCCTATGTGTTTGCCATTGTGGCTGTAAAATATGTTGGCTGGTAATGGCCAAGGAGTGGTTCTATTGTGTGGCTGTCACTGGGCTGGTTGCCAAGGCTATTAGGAAGTGACACATGTAACGAAGCTTAAAGACAACACCACACTCATCGGAGTCTTTGCTGTTTGCACCTTCTCTGCACTGTCACAGAAATGTTAGAATACACTCAACTATGGGCCAATGTCTTTTGAGCTAATAATGAATCCGTCAGGGTTTGTGCTAGTACTGTCACTTATTCTAGAGAGTCCACACTTAAGTCTGTTTTGATCCAGCTTGAATTCACTTCCTTCCTTGATGCGGTTTGTTTGGTCAGGTGTGAACACAGAAATCAGAACTCTGCTGCAGACCAACTCAAACATACCATTCAGATCATTCCATATCAAAAAGCGATCTGACCTTGATCTGCTCCAAATAGCAAATGAACCAATCATCTTCGACCATCAATGGAGATATAAAGACTTGTAGTAAACATACGAAACCCGTGACGTACTGATGGACTGGCTATAAAGGGAGGAAAGGAAGGAAGGGAGAAGGGAGGAAGGAAGGAAGGGAGGGAGGGAGGAAGGGAGGGAGGGAGGGAGGAAGGAAGGAAGGAAGGAAGGAAGGAAGGAAGGAAGGAAGGAAGGATCTGTTCCCATGACAGTTGAACATGGATGGATGGTAACTGGCCAGGTGTTTACTTATGTTACTTACTGTACAACTATTCCAATTTCTTCCTTTTATTTGGCTGGCTCTGTTACTTATATTGACCAAATGTCAAAATGTTTATGCCAAGCGAAATAAAGGGTGCTGCACATCTTGAGTGAATGCCATCCGACAAGAGCTACACCAATTCTACTATTCCTAAGCCACTAAAGCGGGGTACACATACTGATTTTACAACAACAACAAAATTATATACATATTACTATATTTTAGGGTTTACCCAACAGGACCAACATAACACACCACACTCATAACACATCTCCACTGATAATCATCAGTCTTCTTCACCAAACCAGATGTGAGGCAGCATGGTTCCACTGGGCATCCAGACTGCAAGAACATACCATGAAGAAGAAAGAGTAGTAGTAGTAGTAGTAGTAGTAGAAGAAGAAGAAATAGATGGAGCTAGGCTAACTGTTAGCTTGTCTGGTAACAACTTTACAGTGGTTGTCATTTGGATTGTAGTAAATGATTTAGAAATAACACTCAATGCAATGCTCAATCTGGGCCGATTATGAATTTGTGTTGGTCATACGTGTAGTTAGTGTATCTGAATGAACATTATCTAAAGGCCAAAGAGATGTGAAACTTTTCCTCGAACGTGTAGGTTGACTTGACATGTGAAATGACGGTCGTACGACGAGAGCCAAACGCTTCCATACGACTCGCTTGTGTGTTTCCACATTTATGTCACTCCGCTCTTATTTGTTTCCTAATCCCTGCCCGCATAGCCGGGTCCTCCTCGTGCCTTGTCGCCCTTTTGTCTCCTTCCTCCGTCCCCGAGTCTTGACCTGCCACCTGTCACTCTGTCACGCGGAGGGGATGGGCCACTGTGTCCATTTAAGCTTCAGACATTTTGAGAGAAAAAGGGAGGCCGGCTTGGAGCGAGTCAGAAGGAACACGCGGGGGCCTCCGAGATTGACAAGCACCAATTGGCTGGCGACACCAACCTGCCTAATCCTTTTAAGATTTTCACATCAGTGCCCCCTGCCACTGCCACACAATGTCAAATGAACGAATCAGTGCAGCGTCGAAAATTGTGCAGAATTACTGGACCCGGTAAAGGTCACGTGTTGTGTTGCTTTTTGATGTGTTTTGCAGTTTGTACCTGGCAAATGGCTTTGCTTTTGTTTTCCTGGCCACTGGTTCGTCACAGTTATGAGCCCATCATTTATTTACACACGCGGCCACTCAGTGCTAAAATCTGTTTTTTCTGATTTGCCTTCTCTGGTCTTTTACATGCACAATGCATGAGTTATATGGAAATGTGTGCACACTGCAAATTCAGATGCAGGCCTTGAAAGAAAAAAACCAAGAAGGTCTGGTTCTTTTGTTTACATAATTGCAACATTGTAAATCATTAATTTTACTCATCGTGATTTCATTTGGAAAATGCTATTTTTGCCTCAAACATGCATTTCCCACTTGTAAATGTTGACACACTATAATATTCAAAGCCCTTCGGTGATGGCCTCCCAATAATTGTACCCTATATCAAAAATGGTGGTGCATGCATTCTGTTGCATCTGGTGAGAGCAAAAATGCTGAGAACAGTGAAATATGTTAATGATGAACCATGTCCACCTTGGACACTCTTCTTCATCTTTTGAATTGGGGCACGAAGCCCTGTTTCATCTGCTCTCTACTCCTGGATGGATTCATCAATAGACCCACACACACACTCGGTGTGTGCGCGCATGCGTGCGAGCGTGTGTGTGGGTGTGTGTGTGTGTGTGTGTGTGTGTGTGGGGGTGTGTGGGTGTGTGTGTGTGTGTGTGTGTGTGTGTGTGTGGGTGGGTGTGGGTGTGTGTGGGTGTGTGGGTGTGGGGGGGGGTGTGCGTGTGTGTGTGTGCGTGTGTGTGTGGGGGGGGGGGGGTGGGGGGTGTGCGTGTGTGTGTGTGTGTAGGCCCACAGTGGGGGTTTACTGTGGGCGCTGCAGCTGGCATTGATCGATGAGACGCCTTTTCCTCTGGACACTGGACAGCGATGTGGAGAGCCAGGACTGATCTGAGCGTGTGGGCTCTATACTGTAGAAAAGGAAACACATACACTTGTGTAATACACACACCCCATCAGACTCACGCACACACATAGACACACAGGATATTATTCATTTTATTTTATTTATTTTTTAACTCTATTGTTGTGCTTCATTTCGATTATTTTAGGACATTTTCCCCCAAAATAAAAAAAACACACGAACTGATCAAATGTACAGGTGTCTATTATAAAAGTGACTGGTGTGTTAGTTTAAGACACTAAACTATACAATCTTTTAAACCTGTAGTTCTAAAAAATGTATGCTTTTATTTCCATTCCATCTGTGATTTTTTTTTAATTAAAGATTATTACAAACTTTATTAATCAACGATATGATCTATAAGATATATACCGTATGAGCATCTTTAACATTTTTTTTTTTTTTATTCTACATTTTAAGTCCAACAATTCTGGGAAATTTTAACATCGAACATGGCCATTTAATTGTTTAAAATATTTTCTGTGCGATTGTATTTCGTGTGTCTGCGCGCGACTGAGCGAGTGTGGGTCACTCAGATTTGCTTTTATCCAGTTCACACATCAATATTAGATGCGTGCTACTGATGGCGCGGGGGGGGGGGGGGGGGGTCCTCCGTGCTTTTGGCTGGAGGGAGTGGTCCTCCGTGCTTTTGACTGGAGATAAGAAGAGGAGGAGTGGCCGGTGGGGGCACCACAGAGAGAGCGAGAGAGAGCGCCACAGACAGCGAGAGACTCAGAGAGAGAGAGTACCGGGGGCCGTAAAGAGGAACCACGGAAAGAGAGAGAGAGAGAGAGAGAGAAAGAGAGAGAGAGAGGACGAGAGAGAGAGAAAGAGAGAGAGCGGGAGGGAGGGGGGGGGGGGGTTGACTCATCTTCATCATCATCATCTTTAAGGACGCTCGGTGACTAGATTAGACAAAAGTCAGAGCAGCGGCAGAGGCCAACTGGTTGAACTTGTCACCTGACGTGCGCAAAACCGCCGGGCCGCACCGGGACCTCTGACGCTCTGTCGGCTTCGTTGCTGCGTCCGTCGGTTTACCCGGCCGGGACTGGGAGTCGTGGTGGAGCGAGTATGGGTTGCGTCGCCAACTCCACCGGGACCGAAGTGCTCTTGCATCTGGAGGCTCTGCGCACCGCCGCACAACTTTCTCAACTATTTCGCCTCACGGAGAAAAGAAAGGTCAGGGCTCCGACGATCAATAATAATAATAATAATAATAATAATAATAATAATAATAATAATAATAATAATAATAATAATAATAATAATAATAATAATAATAATAATTATAATGTGCTTGCTATGTCATATCAATATCATACAACTCTTAAGTTAGTTTTATGGTTGTGCGAGTGTGCGTGTGTGTGTGTGCGTGTGTGTGTGAGTGTGTGTGTGTGAGTGGTGGGGGGTTGCTTGCTTGTTGCTGGCGACACGGTCTTCAATTGGTGTAGAGAGCCCCCATGTGGCCACACTTCACATGGCATCTTGGTCGAGCTGGTTGCGCAGTGATTCATTTAATAAAAGGCTTCTCGACATGGATTTGTTTGTATGATAATTTGGCTATACGCATGTTAATTGGTGTTTTATTGTTTAATGTGTGTAAATATATTTGTTTTTCCGCTTTTGAAAAATGTGTCTGATGTTGTGTACGACGGGTAGTCCTATTTGGATTGGATGACCACTCATAGTTGAATTAAAAGTGTCTTAAAATTATTTAGTAATTTGTAATAAATTATGCATGTTGTGAAAATATGAAACTTTTTGTTGAAACATTTTGTTGCGGCTGCAAATTAAAACATTTGCACAGGCAGGCGTGCATAGACGTTTGCGGATGGTTTATAGAATTGTTGGTTTATCTGTTTGTTTTCTTTAATTCTTTAAATGTTTAACATACATCCGTGTGTGCTGTCAATTGTGGAAAGTTTTTGTTTTGATTTGAGTAAAAAATGTAGGGTGTAGGATAAACTACAGTATTTTTATCTGAATCCGAACCATTAGGCCTTGTCTAAAGTAATTAGATGTGGTCATTTCTACTCACTCGACTTTGTAAATATGTCCCCGCCTTTTTCTCTCTCTCCATAGATTTATTACAAAGCCGTCCGGGACATCGATGCAGGGGAAGAGCTTTTAGTTTATATGAAGGACGGCATTTTCCCGGAGGGATCCATGGCACCTAACTTACAAGGTAAGTAAACGAATGCGCCTCATTAGCGCATAGAAGTCCAAAAGTGCGGCCCGTTCTTCTTTGGTGCCCATCACCCACTACAAATTGGACGGAGAAGAGACAATGTTTCCTCAATAAATGTCAATTACTCCAAACGTATTAAAAAAAGAACCTCAATAGAATTGAAATTCGGATTTTAACGGACTTGCCAATAACCGCGTTGGATACATTTGTTTTATTTCGCTGAAAGCCAAAAGAAATACAATAATTCGTTGGAACTTTAAGAATTTGCAATAGCTTCAGACTTTCACATATTACAAATATACAGACACTTTTTCTAACAATATTTATTTTTATTGTTTATATTATTATTATTATTATCATCATTATTATTTGGGGATTTCATTTTACCTTTTAAAAAATATTATTTGTGACATCTAAAATTATAAATTGGACAAATCATTTTCATTCAAGGTGAATTTTTTTTTAATTTATTTCAAACAAATCCTGTTGCTGAATAACTAATTTCTTCCTTTCGTTGTTCTTTTTTTTTTTTTTTTTTGCATTAGTCGTTTTTCATTGCTACAAAATCCAATTTGCAGTTGTCCCTACATTTATTAAACAATGCAAATATTTCCACGAGAAATTTAAAAGTTTGCGTGCATAACTGTTGAAGCAATGACTGACTAAATTATTTGCTCAATGTGTGCGTGCGTGCGTGAGTGTGTTTTAATTAATAGAGGACTAAATAAAGAGGAAGCAAGTCAATAAAAAACTGCAATAAAAAAAAGTAATTTTTCTTGTGAATGAGATTAAAAGGATCTGCGCAACCATGAAAAGTACAATTTTTCTCAAATATTTGTTTGTTTGTCTGAGTCTTCCTAGCTCAGGGTGATTTCTTCATGGGTTTATGGGAGCAGGAATTTAGAGTAAAGAACTTGAGGAGTCCCTTGAGACGTCACCCATGGTCCCAGATTAGCTGCTAAACTGCACATAATCGTCTTTCCAATCATCTCCCCCCACAGTCTTTAGCCTCCTCTTTAAAACCCACCAACCCCACTGAGATGAGTAGGAAAAAATGCTTTGGGTGCACTTGAATGCACACTTGACTGACCTTTTTGAGCATTTATGAACTTCAAGGGAGGCCTTTTAAATTGTTAGTCATACTTTCTTGCTAAAATTGCATTAAAGTGCCAAGTAGACCCAAATAGACTTTCCATGGTTCATGTGCACACTGTTGGCAAATTGTGCTTTTTAGCGTCACTTTTTAGCCCAGTGTATGTAATGGCCCATTGACCATGCAGGTCATCTATCCTCCTCCTCAAGGTTGGGGATATGCACATTGCTAAGCTAATGCTCTTTTAATGTGCCCAAAAAGGTCCAGCTGGATAAGCGGGCACAGCCCAACATGAGGTGAGCCTTGCATTGTATAAGTCACCCATTGAAATGATGGATGGGTGTGTACGTTATGAGATGGCAGGTGGGTGCTTTTGGCGACACCGTGGCCCTGCTTACTTCTGTTCCTAGAGCCTTACAGTACTCTTTTGGGGGAAATTGTTCACGCACACACATGTACACACATTGCTGTGCACAAAGAGTCTCCACTGGGCTCCCTCCCTCCCCTCCTGAACTGTTGAACTTGGACTCAGGCTCAGGAACTCGCTATTGAAAGGACTGGCTTGAGTTTTTATGTGTTTGACCTTGTTGGTGAGAAGTATTATAAAGGTTATCAACATGGAAGGGGTAGAGTGGTCCCTATTGTTTCCCGTCTACACATGCAGCTCCTGCAACACTTTCCCTAACAACCAATTAACGGTGTTAATGAAGGCTATGTTTCACAGCTAATTGATTTCCTTTTTATGCAATTGTCAATGGCGGGGTTGTTGGTTTCACCACTTAAATTAGAGTCAATTTAGATGTAACTAACCTGAAAAGAGGCAATTGATACCAATAAATGTATAGATTGGTTAATTGATACAATTTATTTATAGATATGTACCCCTATCTCAGGCGTCAGCAATCTTTCCTGTTAAAGGAGCCATTTGAGGCCAAATAAATAACCAAAAATCTGTCTGGAGCCGCAAAACATTTGAACATTATGATGAACGAAACTGTGTGTTATTGTTAGTCTTATGTACTGAAGGCACAAAAAGCTCTTCTACCTTTCGTCTTCCGTTTTTGGATTTTTATTGTTTGTGTAATTTTTCATACTTATTTTTTCATACATTTTGAGAGTTTTTTTGCCTTTTTGTTAAATTTCTGACATTTTTTGGGCAATTTTATGGACATATGGTAATTTTCTGCTTCTTTTTTTTTTTTAGACATTTTTTGGACATTATTTTCTTCCTTTTTTCATGGACATTTTATGGCAATTTTCTGCTTTTTCTCTTCCTTTTTGGACATTTTACGGTCACTTTTTGGAAATTTTTAGGTATTTTAAAAAACTTTTAAAAATATGTACTCTATTTAAAAATATATATTTATATTTTTTTTTATTTAATCATTAATTCATTGGAATAATATTTTATCTAAAAAACGAAAATAACTTTGGAAAAAAATATTAATATATTCTAATGTTTTAGAGATCCACAGGGAGCCACAGGAGAGGGACTAAAAAGCCGCAAGTAGCTTCAGGTTGCACAACCCTGCCCTATCTCAATGCAAGTCATTTCGGGCAGAGATAGAATGATATAATATACTGTAAGACAGATAAGCATTTAGTAAATGTGCTGTAATTCAGAGTCAAGGTAAATTTTGAAAACAACAGCAAAATAATTTGATGTATAAGGGTTAAGATGTATTTGTTTAGGCTATTGTACTGACTGGGCAGCTGTGTTTTGTGCATTTAGATGAGCAGATGTACCGCTGTGAAGACTGTGACGAGCTGTTCTCATCAACGCTCGAGTTGCGGAGACACCAGAAATATTCCTGTTCTAGTGCGGGCTCCATATTTGACACCCTCAGAGAAGACTTCAAACAAGAGCGGGAGGACAGCGACGAGCCCGTACACGAGTGCAAAGACTGTGAGAAGATCTTCCCAAATGAGTACAGGTGAACCAAATTGTGACACAACCATTCCATTAAGTTTACACAAAGAATTGAAAATCCGCAGTTTGGTTCATTGTGCTTGTCCTGTCCCACATGAAGTCTGGGCCAGCACATGATAGTCCACACGGAGGAGCGGGAGTACAAGTGTGACCAGTGTCCCAAAGCTTTCAACTGGAAGTCCAACCTCATTCGTCACCAGATGTCACATGACAGCGGCAAGCGCTTTGAGTGTGAAAATTGTGATAAGGTACAGCAAACCCGGCACGTAAGTGGTGCACTGGACACTCAGGCTTTTCCTGATCAGAAATTCTGCTCTATTTGGTTTCATTGTCAATCCTAAAGAGCTGTAAAGAAATTCTGTTGCAGCAAAAGTGTGCAAAATTTTAATGAAATAATTTGTCAGAGGTGCCAATGAAATTCATGCTGAATATTGTATTTGTATCCATTTTTTTACATGACAGGTATTCACAGATCCCAGCAACCTACAGCGTCACATCCGCTCCCAACACGTGGGGGCACGAGCTCACACTTGTCCCGAGTGTGGCAAGACCTTTGCTACTTCATCAGGCCTCAAACAGCATAAGCACATTCACAGCAGTGTCAAACCTTTTATCTGTAAGTGAGAGTCCTGTATGGTTTTACTTTAATGTCTATAGTCTCTTGATGCTACCTTGTACTTTATAAGGAGTCTTTCGTTTACAGTTTTGATATTGTATGAGTCTTCCGAACCAAAGGCATGAGCCCAACGATAGATGATGGACTAAATTTCACAATTATGGACTTTAGGAGTCTTAGCTTCTGGTTTTCTTCACCCCGAATTTCCATTCACATGTATTGCTTCCATATGTTGTGGTTAATTTGGTTTACACAGTTAGTGACAGTGTTAAAAAGGGTTTAACCAGGCCCTGATGGGCTGCGTCTTCTTGTACCTCCAGGTGAGGTGTGCCACAAATCCTACACCCAATTCTCCAACCTCTGCCGTCACAAGCGTATGCACGCCGACTGCCGCACTCAGATCAAGTGTAAGGACTGCGGTCAGTTGTTCAGCACTACCTCCTCCCTAAACAAGCACCGCCGTTTCTGCGAGGGCAAGAACCATTACGGCTCTCCCACAGGAATGTTCAATCCTGGTATCCCCATGAGCTCCAGTCCTATAATGGCCAAGGCCAAGTCCCACCATCCTCACCTAACTGGTCTGAACCATTCAGGTTTAGGCTTCACTGACTACTTCCCGTCCAGACCTCACCCTCACGCTGGCTTGGCGTTCTCCCCAGGACCCCATGGGTTCCCGTCCCTCCCACATGGTTTCCCAGGCATCTTTCCTCCGTCATTGTATCCACGACCACCGCTATTGCCGGCGAGTCCAATGATGAAGACGCCCCTTAGTATCAGCACTCAAGAAGTCAAGCTGCCTCAGAGTCCTCTAGATGGCCCTCCATTGTCTTTAGTTAGCTCGACAAACAGTAATGTAGGCAATGGTGTCAGTCTGGCTGAGGACAAAGATAGCGAGAGTAAACCGGATTTGTCCTCTGGTGGAGAGGTAAAGACTAAATCTAAGATGGCAGACATTTCAGATGGCAGCGACCTGGAAGATGTTAACACTACAAGCGGCACAGATTTGGACACCACAACTGGTACGGCCTCAGGTGATGGCTCGGACCTGGAGAGTGATGGAGATAGTGAACGTGAGCACAATGGCAAAAGAAGAAAGCCACCGGTGGTCCTATCAAGTCAAGATGGCCACCAGTTTGAGGATGCAAACAATGCAGTGATTCCAGCGGTGTCTAGTTCAGGGAACCTCTCCATTAACCGTCCTTTTTTGTCTTCATTGTCAGCACAGCACTCTTTCTTTCCGCCGCCTGATGAGCAAGCGCTCCCACCCACCACCACAAATGCTAACACAGCCACCACCGATTCCATCAAAGCCATTGCTTCTATCGCTGAGAAATATTTTGGTCCTGGCTTGATAGGTCTTCATCAAGAGAAGAAGATGGGTCCCTTGCCGTACCACTCCATGTTTCCCTTCCAGTTCCTACCCAATTTCCACAACTCCCTGTACCCCTTTAGCACTGACCGAGGTGCCCTCAATTCTGGCCTGTTCTTTAAGGGCGATCCCAAGTCGCCTCGTGAGCAGCTACATAAGATGGTTTCTGGTGCACTTGGCACACCTGTCCCTGCTGTAGAATCACCATTTGATCTCAGTACAAAGCCTAAAGAGACCAAGTTATCTCCTCCAACTCCATCTAACCCCTCAAACCCAAATACGAATACAGGGAGTAGCAGGGGCTCTTCAGTAATATCAAGCAGCGAGGAACAACCATTAGACCTCAGTATTAACAACAGAAGCCGAGGAGGTCACAATGGCATGGCAGCCGAACTGCAAAATCAAAAGAACCACATCTACGGAGTTGGAAAGGGAGCGTCCATAAAGGAGGAAACTCCCAGTTTTCCAGTTCCTTACTCCCAGTCCCTGCACCAATCCCCAATTGCACCGCACCAGCAGCTACAGCCACACCAACCACCTCCTCTGCACTACGCCAAACCTTCCGCTTTCTTCATGGACCCAATATACAGGTATTTCTGCCCCGATTACTCACACATGTGCAATGTGCAATATTGTTGCAGTAGCGTTGCAGATGATCACTGACCTTGGTACGTAACCCTCTGCCTTGGTGTTGGTCCAGCAGGGTGGAGAAAAGGAAGCTACTTGACCCTGTAGGAGCTCTGAAGGAGAAGTTCCTCAGGCCTTCACCACAGCTCTTCCATCCGCAGGTAGTCCCCCACCCCCATTGACGAATATTTTCCCGGGCCGAATATCATTCCCAGTCCGTCCCTAATTACCAGATGCGATCAAGTATCATTAGTGTCGCCAAAACATACCTTATGTGAATATCCGTCTCTTCTCCCTCCCACGCTGCTACGATCTGAATTGATAGGGCTCCATGCGCCATCATTCCACACTGTTGATGTTATGTTCTCAAGGGCTGTATGACTTCTTCCTTTGTTTATTGAATGGCGCCTGTATACTTCGTCACTTCTACCTTTTTCAGAAGACACAGCCTGTTATTGCAGCCCTTTGATAATCACTCACATTGTTCGACTGTCCCCAGACCCTCGCTGCCGCTACAAATCTTGATTGCAAAGAATGATAGTATTAAACTTTTTTTAATGAATAGTAAGCATTTGAATGGTATCCTCACTAATCTTAGCCATGGCATTGTTTCATGGAGTGGGAGCCCACAGGCCAGCTCATACCTAAACTCCCTCCAAGTTGTTCTTTTTTCTACGTTGTGGACTGGCTGGCTAGATAATAGCAGCGTGTCCATCAAGGACATCCTGTGTTTGTGTCCAGGAGAATAAGGGGCTCTTGTTGGGGAAACTGCTTAAAATCTGACCTGGAAATCTGTGTCCTCTATCAACTATGACTTTGCAATACAGTACACACATCTGGAGCATACGTGGACAGATGGAATCGCTGCATTCTTCTATGAGTGGTATCACAATTGAAATAAATTGAAATATAGAACACCTAATATATAGAACAAAAATAGTAAAATAGTTAATTCTGTAAATATTTCATAGTGATGTTGATTTGCCTTGATATGGGAAGAAGCCAGAGTAGGAGGAGAAAATCAATACAAGCACGGGGAGAACATGTGAATTCCACACAGGAAGTCCAAAGCCAAGATTAGAACCCCAAAGCCTCAGAACTTTGTGGGGGTTAGGGTTATTTATTTATTTATTTATGTATTATTATTTACTAACCCTAACCGAGAAAAACAAACAAACCATTTGTTCACCAACCTGCCTCTAAATGAGATAAAAGCTTTCTGTGTTGCAAAATCCATGTTATAATCTTGAAATGAGAAATTTTCTCAGGACACTTAGTCATCTTATTGTATCTAAGCACGTAAGCTACCCAGTGATCCAAAAACAATGCCACCTCTAATTCAGTCTCATGACAAAATCGGAACACTACCCGCCCGCCCTTTGCTTGTTCTCAGACTGTGAATAAACACATTGAGACGGAGTGTCTGTCCCTGCGTCTCTCCCGTCCCGTATTCACTAAAAAAGGAAGGATGTAAGCTGTTTTTGGCAAATAAACTCCTACATAACTATCAACCCCCCCCCCACCTCCCTTTTGTTCACAAGCTTCTCGCGGGAGGGACACAGCAATCACTTGGGGGTTATTTCAAACTATATTGTGCAGCATCATACTCAACTGTTGAATGACTCATTTAGTTTGCTAGCCTGAGTGGAGGCGTGAAGACGTGGCAAATAAAGAAGAGGCTAGAGGGAGACGCGAGGGTTGTTTGTGCGAGCGTATTTTTGACAACAGCTCACTTTCCCCCTAATGGCACCATTCAATATTCAACGTTTTGTCTTTGTTTTTATTCATTGCATCTGTATCTTCAACTCATGTAAAATACCGGAAATAAACCATCGCCTCCTCATCATCCCTCCAGATGTCTGCCATGGAGAACATGACAGAAAAACTGGAAAGCTTTGGTGCACTAAAACTGGACATGCCGCCCAATTCACTGCAACATTCGGCTCACCCACTCTTCAACTTCCGCTCACCTCCTCCTTCGCTCTCGGATGCCATCCTTCGCAAGGGCAAGGAACGCTACGCCTGCAGGTCAGCGCCCTGCGGTGACACACGTTGTCGCTGATGACATTTTTTTCAAAGGATGGTCAAATAAATATTCGTTTCTGCTGCTCTTTCCCCTTCCTGCTATTCTGTCCATTCTCCCATCAAGGTACTGTGGGAAAATCTTCCCTCGCTCGGCAAACCTCACCAGACACTTGCGAACGCACACAGGCGAACAGCCTTACAGGTATTTTGACGTCATGTATTGTTTTTTTTGTTTTCTCATGTGGGGAATGGAAATGAGTTGCCCGTTATGTAAATATTGGGGACTGGAAGGTTACGGTTGCAAACCCACTGTAGATCAAAATATTAAGTCGGAACTATGAGTTCTCTCCGTCTCTGTAAGCACTGCTAAGGTGCCCTTGAGCAAAGGCATACCCTCAATGCCAACTGCTCAAGTGCATTGCAGTGTATCTGTGCGTCTAGTGGATTCTGCTATCCTGTTTTGTTTTCCACTTGTCCCTCAGTTGTCTTTTGTGTTTGTCCGTCTGTCTGTCTGTCTGTCTGTCTGTCTCTCTCTCTCTCTCTCTCTCTCTCTCTCTCACACACACACACACAGAGACAGACACACTGGTCTTTGTATCATTGTGGGGACATCTCATTGACTTGATGCATTTGCTAGCCCCTTCCCCTAATCCCAACCATCAAAAATGATTGCCTACCCCCATTTCTTACCCTAACCTCAACCATAACCCAATTCAAACCTTAACTCTAAAACCAAGTCTTGACCCTCAAAAAGAGGTCCGAACGTGTGGGGTCGGTCCCCACAATGGTAGCTAAACCTGGAGTTAAAAAAAAAAAAAAGCTTATTGACCACCATCTCCATGTATTTTTTCTATTTAATTATACGATTACTCTATATGTTCTTATAAAGTGCTATTTTTGTTATTAAAATTATTTTATTAAAACAAATTGTTTTCTATGGGTGGATGGCTAGAATGGATAATGGCATCATGCATTTGAATGGGGAAAGATGATTTTAAGATACAAATGTAGTGAGTTATAAAAGTGGTCATAGAACAAACTATATTGCATCATCACTGTGAGACTGTCCATGTTTCAAATGCACAGATAGTGGTTGATGAGCAGTGTTGCAGATGCTCACCCAGCTCTCTTGTGCGCCCTGCAGGTGTAAGTACTGTGACCGCTCATTCAGCATCTCGTCCAACCTGCAACGCCACGTTCGCAACATCCACAACAAGGAGAAACCCTTCAAGTGTCACCTGTGCAACCGCTGCTTCGGTCAGCAAACCAACCTGGACCGCCATCTCAAGAAACACGAGCATGAGAACGTTCCTGGTAGGACTCTCTCTTAATAGAGACTTCATTGCAGTTATTTAACTTGCCTTGTTAATGGGCTGACTGATGAACGGTACACATTAGCCATTTGGAAAATGTTAAATTTTGCCCTTAATAAAATGTTTAGTGACGTGAGAGCAAACAAACTTAACACGCAAAATGGGAAAGCCACTTCATTCAAGAGTTCACACTTACTTCTTATTACTTCTCCATCTGCTTTGCCAAAAACAGCCTCTCGGTGCCCAGCACGTTCACTGCGTCTATGGCTGACGTTTGAAAGTGAATAAGCCTTTGAATAGTTTCATTGAAAGTATCTGTTTGGTTAACATTTTAAAATGAGAGCATAAACCCTCAATAAATGGTCATTATGTGTCATTCTTCTCATTAAAATCGTGTAAATTGCGTTGACAGACAGATTTTTAAAAATGTATTTATTATTTTATTAAACATACTACAGAAATTAGACGGTGCTTAAATAGGACTTCCTATAATAATCCTGATTCTATCCCTCATAATATTCATATTATTCTCCCTACTTTATAATGTACCATATGTCTGATAATTATTCAAGTAAACATACGCTGTCTACCTGTGTGCGTGCGCGTACATTACATCGTTTTTAATGTGCGCGGATGTGTACGTCTGCACACTTTTCCCCACCAGTGAGCCAACAGTCTGGGATGCTTTCCAACTTAGGAACCACCATCTCCTCGCCAAACTCCGAGCCTGACAATCATGCACTTTTAGATGAGAAGGAGGACTCGTACTTCTCAGAAATCCGAAACTTCATCTCCAACAGTGAGATGAACCAGGCCTCCAGCTCCACAGATAAGAGGTAAGAAAACAAACAAACAAATAAATAAACAAACAAACAAACAATATTGGCAAATTGTACAACTTGTGTCAAACCCTCAAGCATTTCCTCAAACACACCTGATATCGTCCAGTCTCCAGTCCTATGTACGCATCAACTGCCATTACATTTCATCAGTCAATTGCTTGTTATGATTGTGATTGTAGTTCAGTGTAGTTTTACCACTGAAAACTAAAACCACACTTGACTTGACAATAATAAACTATCTAAATAAATATGAAATTAATGTCTCTCAATAAAACATGATAATGATCTTTTTAAAGCCATGCTTTTGGTTACAGTCCTTGTTTTGGGTCCCATGACATTGTAAATCCATACCTAAAGTTGTGACTGGTCGATCAGGGCATGTACTCTTCCTTTCTTTGACTCTTCTGGCCAATCCACTCTGCACGTGTGATGAGTGCCCTCTAGTGCCACAAATGTTTAATGGCAAGAAGAATAAGGACACACACACACATATTGCTGTATTTAAAATGTTTATTATAACTCGGACATTTTTGCAAAGGTACCATACTGGGGCGCGTAAAAGTCTTCTGTGACATTTAGAGATGTTGTGAAGTTCATAAAGACAGTGACAAAATCACAGAATGCATATCATCTAAAGCTAAGTATGCTGCTTTACGAGTTTGCCTTACTATTGACTATTTTTTTTTTTTTTTTTTTTTTTTTTAAGAGCTCAGTATTGTTCATTCGGAAATGTCATCATCATTGCTCTTTTTTTTTTTTTTTTTTTTAAATATATATATATATATATATATATACACATATATACATACATATATACATATATACATACATACATACATACATTTTTTTTTTTTTGTGTGTGTGGGTGAGTATGTGTGTGTGCGTGCGTGCGTGCGTGTGTTTGTTAGCTCACCAGAAAACCTATTAGAAAAAAAAATCTCATACCGTTCACCTAAATCGAACACCAGGAGACCCGAGGGGACCGAAGAAAACCAAGGAAGGTGAAATCCAGCACCGACCAGACACCCCCCACCAGAACTCCTCCCCAGCCCAAGAAACATCCAGACCCCAACAAATCCAAAAAACATAAAATCAGGGAGGCCTCAAGAGACCATTGACTATTTCTGATATTTCCGTAATGTGAGGCAATACACATGCTTCATCTACACAGTGAAAATAAACAGCGTTTTGTATTGCTTTTGCCTGTAGCACCAAGCTAGTATACAAACCAGAAAGATTGTTATAGTAGTCAAATGACAATTCATCACATTTTGAAATCAAAATAATCCTCAGAAATCAAAATAAAACTATCCAAAGTCCAATGCTTTTAAATGAGCGGAGATCTTCCTTTCACCTAGTAGACCGCCATTTTGACATGTGAAGTATGCTTGGAATTGTCAATAGGAAAGGTGTGAGTTGATTTCTGGCATTTGTTAACAAACAAACAAAAACATTCTCACTCAACTTGTGTGATTTTTTTTATTATTATTTATAGCTCAAGCTAATGAAGTCCTCACACAAAGGACTTTTCTTCTGCCTGTCTGCAAATGCTAATGCTAAAAACAAAACTTAAAAACGCCTCATTTGTTTACGCAAGACCAGTTTTTAATTTCATTCCAGTTTTTGGTTTAATTAAAAATAAATAATATTAAAAATAATAATGCATGTGCAGTCAAAACAGTAATTGTTCATTGTGTGCAACACACCAAAGTTGTAGCATTGATGCTAATAATACTTCTTCATTGGAGTGTACATTTGCTGCATCGCTACTGCATCCAGTGGAGTTATAATGGGCTTACTCCTTATTCACATGACTACTCAAAAACTGTTTTATCTAGGATGACAAGAAATTGGTGTGCATGTTGATCGTGTTCCTTCCCAAAGTGACAAGCTAACTACTGGCCTGGCATTTTTATTACGGCGATTTCAGTCATTTTTGTACGTCTAAGCTTATTTCAATAACGTTGTCATCTGGAAACTTGAAACTTTTTAAACTCTCAATGACAAAAATGTTCCTGTTTTTACACAGTCTCACAGACCATCCCTCAATCGTCATCTCTTTCCTCTTAACACACTTTTTGGCCAGCAGACTCAGCGGTAGTTTAGCCTGGCTGCCATCTGGGATCAATACCGAGTCTCATCCACAACAAGGCGGCCTGACGTTTTAATATCAGTAATTCAGGCTAAGTGTTGTGCTTTCTGTCCACCCACCAGACAGCTCCGTGTTTATTCTCCCCTCTGAGTGACTGAAGCCAAGCTCCAAACACACGCTCATGCATGACTATCTATAATCGCTCTTAACTGCCCTTGCAACCGAGCTTCAGTGCAATTATACATATAGTACAAGTCATGGCGGAGATTTTATTTTTAAACAAAAATATACACCGCTCTCCAAAGTGGGCGTGGAAGAGATGCTCAGTCAGCTTTGTGTGTTGAGATGGAATACGTTTTGAGCTGGCCCTTCATCTGGGACTCGGTCTGGCAATTAGAACCATAAAGGGGAGGGGGGGCTCAGGTTGAGGCATTTATCCAGGAGATCCACTGATGATGGAGCTCTTCAACCCCCCTATCCTTCCCCTTGTACCCATACCCCCCATCTGCTAACCCAAACAGCCCACTGACATGTTTAGACTAAATGACAAAACCCAGGGCCCCCCCATGTCAGAGCTACACGTCTTTCCCTGGACTTTTTCCCAGCTAAACAGCCTAGCAATTTGATTATAGTGATATTTAATGTAGATTGAAAGAGGAGTCCATCTCACCATGTTTACCCACCCGCAGCATATGACCCAATCCGATCCCTGTGTTCGCCTCCCCAGAGGTGATCCTGTCTGTTTTGATAAATGCCCACTGTGTGGCAGAAAAAGGAAGGGGTAACTTTGCTGTCCCACAGGAAATTATATCATGAGTGATGTCATGTGGTCTGAGGCTGATGGAGGGGGCAGCTAGGGTTCTGGCTGGAGATTGTGCAGATGGCAGGTCAGAATAGCATCGAACTGATCAGATATAGTCTTTTATCCAAATACAATACTACTGCAAAGTAAAGCAAATGGTGCTTTTCCAAAGGTGGTTCCAATTAGTCATGTGGCGACACTGTTTGAAAAGTGCCCCCTGACAGAATGTTAGTCCCCATGTTGTTTGTGCATTCGCTGGACAATACAATATCATTGCTGTTCTTTTTCATGTAGCAGTGTTTGATTACACAAAGATACATGAGGGTACAAGACTAATACACTTTTGGACCACCTGGTGATAATGTTTGTCATCTAAAATCATCATTGAACACTTCCAGATGACAGAACTATTTTCAATAACCAGATCCTTGTGTATTAGTTGCGTTAGTTCCATCCTCAGTCTTTCCTTCAGCATTCATAAAACATGCTAATAAAGTCATATAGCTGTGCTATCTGGTATATTCCCCTTACAAAATGCATATGACTGCTAAGCAATTCTGTCTCCACACAGGAAATACAGAGGAAATGAGGAGATCGTAGCAAAAATAAATAAATAAATAAACATGCCATGAACGTACGCCCCCTAGTGTCTGTTCGGTGGTACCCCAATATTTTGTGTTTCGCTTGAGACAAGTAATCATATTTGGTACCTAAAACACAAATTGAGATGAATGCAACACAGTCATGAAATGAAAGAGGGAGTAATGGTGGAGAAACATCTGGCACCATTTCAAACGTTTCCTCCTTCGACGCATGCAGATCTGACCCGGTCGAGGAGGAGCACCCGAGTGGCCACAGGTTGTCCAACTCCAAGCTGGCCCTCCAGGGACTGGAGGAGGAGGAAGAGGAAGCAGAGGGCGATGATGAGGAGGAAGAGGAAGGCAGCCTGACAGAAAAGTCTCACGATGAGGCACCGGAATCTCCGTCTCCAGTTGCAACGCGCGCGTATGAAGAGGAGGAGGACGAGGAAGAGACTACTCCATTATCGATGAGCTACGAACACTCTCGCAGGTAGCTACCATTAGCAATATAGTAACAAATCGCAGCTGCTCAGTCGTTACTAATATAATAATAATCAACAAGATAGCAATATAATGATATAACACCGCAAAAACTGCCCTTTAAAAGACAAGACAAAAAGTAATAGAATAGGAATAGCAATATATTACTTGATTTAAAGAGGGAGTTTGCGATTTAAGAAAATCTATTTTTGTTATAGTCATTATGACTTGACAGTAGTAGTAAAAAATATATATATAAAAAAAGGAGCCACCTCTGGCTCCATCTTGTGCCTCTAATTTGATCAACAAGAAACCACAGCACCCAAGGAAAAACAGCCAATCGGAGACAGAATCCCCACCAATGTCTTAAGAGTGTATTTATACTACATACACATACTGCATATGATTCAGCGTGGGCCCTAACTGCCCTTCAATTGGCTAGCAACCAGTCCAGGGTGTCTGCCCACCCTCCAGACAGCATATGACTCTTTCTTCTTGTCTCCTTTTTCTCACTAATGATTAATTAGTCTTTTCTCATTCTCTTCCCTTCATTCAACTAAACATCTTCCTTTCCATTCTCCTTGCATTAACTTCCATTTGCATTCCATTTCTCGATCCATCCACCCACCACTTCTGCTGGCGTGCAGGTGTTTAGAGGAGGAGGGCTCCCTCCTGGACCTTGAAGGTCTTTCCAGCTTCCCCAAGGGCCTGGAGGGCTTGCGTAAAGCAGCCAGTGATGAGCAACATTTTGACGTTAAAGACATATTTAACACCTCGCTAGAGTCGGAGACTTTGAAAGAGACGTTGTACAGGCAGGCTAAAACACAGGTATGTTGTTGGTATGTTTGCTACTGTCATTAATACCAAGGACTTCCTTAACTACACGGGAAATGTTCTCAGCCGTAATGGAAGTGGGGAAAAAAATAGCTATTAAGTGTTCTCAATCTTTTGAATGCAAATGTATAATGGGAAGTTAAGGTTTGTTGATTTATGCTGAATTTTTGTATGACTTTACAGCTGTTGTTTTGTTCAATTTTAAATTGACCCCATTAAACATTGGAGGTTCCACTTATGTATGTTCAAACTTCAGTCTGTCTATTCAAATAGTTTTAAAGGCTGTGATGATGTTGTGATCAATATCGATCAGCAAGACCTGATTTAAAAAATATATATATATCATTTGTACCTTGATTTATAACCACCCCAACTTTTCATAATGGAACAAATTGCGCTTGCAAGTTCAAACTGGAGAATTTAGTCTTAAAACTGCTAGCGAGATCTAAATGTAGTCTTAATTCACTCCTCCCTCCCTCCCCTCCTCTCGTCTCTGCCGGGAAAAAAACACCTCCAGCTCACTAACCCTGCCACGCTACAGGTACATTGCTAGCGTGAATTAATCTTGATGGAATTTTGAAGGGGAAAAAAGTTGTGGGTTTGTTATTGTATGAGTTGGAATGTACAGTCAATTAAAACATGAGAGGTGATCAATTTGTATGCCCCAATTGAACTTTCTGGCAATATTCTTGTGCTTTCTTGCAGGCTTATGCAATGATGCTGTCTCTCTCTGACAACAACCCTTTGCACACGCCCTCCCAGAACTCTCTGGACGCATGGCTGGGCATGGGAGGCGGACCGTCTGAGACGAGCAGCTTTCACCCGCTCAACCATATCTAGATGACAGAGAGAAGGTTGGAGGTTGGTGTGGTAGACGAAGGGAGGAAAAGTACAGTACTTTGCATAGACACACAAGTGAGGTGGACTCAAGTCGGCATGAAGAACGGAGAATTCAGCGTCACGTGCATTTAAAGTGTGTACGTGTGTTTGTGTGTGTTTGTGTGTATGAGTGGATGTGAAAGAGAGGAGGGGTAGACTCTATAAGAAAGCACTGCTAAGCTCCTGTTGATGTGAAGGACACAGATGATGAATGCTTCTCGACAGCATTGAAACGTTGCCGATCATCCCCCTAAGTGCGCTCAGTCTCATCTGGCCACAGCAGAGAACTGACGTGACACTTTAATGACTTGTATGTCACTAAAGGCTCTGTGCGTGATGCCTGGAAGAAGAAAAAGAAAAGAAAAAAAACGCACTGCAGCATTAAGAGGACATGTCCACAAGGGGGTGCTGTTTCTCACGAAGTGACGCTTTAGCCTCCAGATGAAACCCCACACGGATTGTGTGTCACGGACTGCAGAATCAACACTAACACCACACAAAATGTGAGCGTGGAAATGGACGATTACTACACGCAGACTGATTCTAATGTGCACAGCAAATGGTGATTTTAGTGTTTATTTCCCAGTTTGATCATGCTGGCGATTGTTCAAAATCACACATCATTTCATGTCACTCTTAAATATTGTTTGCTTACTTTCCTCTTAGATACCACAGTATTGTTTTGTTGTAGGCACCACCGTGCTAAATTATTAATGTAATTATTTTAGAGAAGGACCAAAATTGTATGATAATGTCACATGGTGTACAAAATAACCTAGATGTTCATAGCGAGGGTGACACGTGCCAAATAACCCATAGCAAATGTTTTGTTCTCTGACAATCATTTCATTTCCATTTGCTCCAATATATTTGATTTCAGAAGCGTGTGTGTATGTATTTATTTTTTGCTTGTTCGCTCATTCTGTATGGGGTGGCGAGTGTGCGAGAATAAGGAAAAGTCCTCTCTCTTCTTTCTCTTCTTTTCCCTTTTGTTGAAGGAATAAACACCGGTGAGAGATTGAGAATCTCCAGCTTTGGTGTGCCATAATGTAAACGATCCATGAAATGTTGATTTTATTTATAGTGGAAGATAGTTGTAGTTTTAGTGGCACTGTAATGTCCTGCCGTGTTTAGTTTTCCTCTTGCTTCTGTCCTATTTCACCTGGTAGAAGTATTATTAGGGGAAGCCTTCACCGTTAGTATCAGACAATGAATGACATTGGGCTACACAACCACACATTATACTAGTCAAATCTGGCAGGATTCGAAAGGCCTGAATCATTTCTCCAACTTAATTGGGAGACGAGAACTCATGAAACCAGAAGAAACATCTAAAGTACATTTATTGCAATCATGGGCAATCGAATTCTGCTGGTTGGTCCTCTAAGCATAAAGATGGTCTTGTAACCAACAGTGGCCATACTGAATGCTCTCCTTTTCTTCTCATGATATCAAACTCATTCCAGGTAGTCTACAAAGTAGCAGGAGGTCATGACTTCATTTGGACTGTAGATAGCTGTAGATAGACATCTCGGGAGGCCTTTCTCATCATCCTCCACTTGGCCTGATGCTGTATTATTATTTTTTCAAGCTAGCACTTAATTAAACCACATGGGTCCAAGCCATACATCGAGCAGGCTTTGGTCTCGACGACTTACAACTCCGACAGGACGGAAGGAACACTGTACTTTTCTTTGGCTATACGAGGACTGCTGCATCATCTCATTTTTCTAAAGACACAAATCTCTCTCTTGTTTGAGAAATCTCTTCATTTATTTACCTTTATAAAATGTAAAGATGTGGGTCGTCTCTATGTAGTGATTCATGTCAAGTCATGGACTACTGTAATAAGAATGCGCTGTGTAAAGGCATTGAAGGCATTGAAGCATTCCATTGTTCCCACTTCAGAAAGTATTCTGGCAGATGGTAGTCAAGATATTGGAACACGGTTGCTGTTTCCCCCCTCACTGTTACAGGAGACAAAAAAAAATAAAGAAAAAATATATTGTTTCTTATTAACTGTATAGTATTTTAAAGATGGAAAAACAATGGTGCATTTGTCCGAAGGAAGAAAAAAAAAATAATGGAAAAATATGGGTTTAAATGGATGGTGCTTGTTTTGTTTGGATCTGAGTTGTATATCGCCTATGTTATGTTTATTGAGAACTGACAACAACAAAAAAAAAATTAATTGTGCATGACGTGTTTACCAGTCATAATTATGTCCATTTGTGAATTGTGTATCAAATCAAAAAAAGAGAGAAAAAAAATCCGTAGATGCACTTATTGTAAATGTGGTTAGGTTTAGTAGGTTTGACTTCAAGTTCTTGACAGCCTTACACGTTGGGGCAAGAGGCTCTTAATAAAGAAATAAAAGAAACACTTGTGGGAGAAGACATAATGGAAAGAAAAAAACAATAAAGGATTGTAGAATAATATTGAACAATTCTGAAATTGCAATTCTTTTGATGCTTGTGATTATTGAAAATGTACTTTAGAGAAATTTCATTGAAAAGACATGACTCTGATGTTAATTCTGTAGAATAGCAATGTATACCAAATGTAATCTTTCCAATGTTATGAAGAATTTATACATGAAATTGATATGCAATAAAACCTGTGTGCTTTTTAAATGGAATTTCCACGACTTACTCACATGTGGACTGATGAAAAGCCTAGATTTTTGAAAAAATATTAAATTTGCCATAAATATATATATGCCCTGTGATTGGCTGGCAACCAGTTCAGGGTGTGCCCCGCCTACTGCCCGAAGCCAGCTGGGATAGGCTCCAGCACCCCCCGCGACCCTAGTGAGAAATAAGCGGTTAAGAAAATGGATGGATGGATGGATATATATATATGAATCTATATATATGAATCTATATATATGACTCTCTCTCTCTCTCTCTCTCTCTCTCTCTCTCTCTATATATATATATATATATATATATATATATATATATATATATATATATATATATATATTTATTTATTTATTTATATATTTATTTATTTTTTGACGGCCAATATGGCAGACTGGGGTGGTGGTCCCCCTTTTTAAGAAGGGGGACCAGAGGGTGTGTTCCAACTATAAAGGGATCACACTCCTCAGCCTCCCTGGTAAGGTCTATTCAGGGGGCGCTGGAGAGTCGGGTCCGTCGGGAAGTCGAATCTCGGATTCAGGAGGAGCAGTGTGGTTTTTGTCCCGGCCGTGGAACAGTGGAACAGCTGTACACCCTCGGCAGGATCCTCAAGGGTGCATGGGAGTTCGCCCAACCTGTCCACATGTGCTTTGTGGACTTTGGTAAGACGTTTGACCGTGTACCTCGGGGAGTCCTGTGGGCGGTGCTTCGGGAGTACGGGGTACTGAGCCCCCTGATATGGGCTGTTCGGTCCCTGTACGACCGATGTCAGAGTTTGGTCCGCATTGCCGGCAGTAAGTTGAATTTGTTTCCAGTGAGGGTTTGATTCCGCCAAGGTTTCCCTTTGTCACCGATTCTGTTCATAACTTTTATGGACAGAAGTTCTAGGCGCAGCTGAGGCGTTGAGGGGGTCCGGTTTTGTGGCCTCAACATTGCATCTCTGCTTTTTGCAGATGATGTGGTGCTGTTGGCTTCTTCAAGCCGTGATCTCCAACTCTCGCTGGAGGGGTTCCCAGCCGAGTGTGAAGCGGTTGGGATGAATGGTCCTCAGTGGGAAAAGGGGATGAGATTCTGCCCTAAGTGGAGGAGTTCAAGTATCTTGGGGTCTTGTTCACGAGTGAGGGTAGGTTGGAGCGGGAGATCGACAGGCAGATCGGTGCAACGTCTGCAGTGATGCGGATTCTGTATCGGTCCGTTGTGGTAAAGAAGGAGCTGAGCCTAAAGGCAAAGCATCTCGATTTACCGGTCGATCTACGTTCCTACCCACACAGTCACTGTGGTTCGTGACTGAAAGAACAAGATCTCGGATACAAGCGGCAGAAAATTAGTTTCCGGGCTCTCCCTTAAGGATAGAGTGAGAAGCTAAAAGGAACGCCTTGGGATCCTGTCGGAGGAGCTGGTTGAAGTGGCTGGGGAGAGAGAAGTCTGGGCTTCCCTGCTAAAGCTGCTGCCCCCGCAACCCGACCTCGGATAAGCGGTAGATGATGGATGGATGGATGGATGGAGACCAATGTTGGAATTTTTGGAATGCAGAAAATTGTTATCAGAGTGAATTGAATGAACTGGACATTTATAATTGGGAAGGAGAAATATATGTGGTAGTATGTTGCATGTGTCATTGGGAATTAATGAACCCCTTCAGAACTTCGAAACCCGATGTGCCAAATCCTGACAGTTAAATGTGCAGTTTTTTTAAGTCATTGTGACCCTACTTTAAAAGCCTAACCGTACTTTGAAACCCTATTTTGAAACCATACTTTTAAAAACACTAATCCTACATAACATCATAGTTAGTTTTACTCATAGCACAATATTGCGTTTATTGTCCTAGAGGGCATATAAATAAACAAATAAATAAATAAATAAATAAATTAATTAATTAATTGATTGATTTTAAAAACTACATATGTATGTATTGTTCTGCTGCCACTGAAGATTTTGAGTGATGGAAAGTAAAATAAAATAAAATAATTAAAACATATATATAAATGACTTCCTCATAACCTATGTTGAAACTCTGATCCTCTTTTGGAACCTAACTTTGAAACCTTAGTGACTCCGTAACCAGCTATAATCATAATACGTATGTTTCCTTTAAAGCGAGTGTACAAGCGGCGCTGTCAACGGGCGTCTGTCCCTTTAAGAGGACGTTCAAAGGCGGAAGTGAAGCGAGTACTCCCAGAATCAAAACATTGGTGCGCAATGGGCGAGTGTGCTTCCACCAAATAACATTTTACATTTCCGTCGAGGAGCTCCTAGCCCGCCATGCTTCAGCTAAACGACACGGTGGAGCCCGAGAGTCCGGGAGCCGCGGTCCTCCACCCGGCCGAGGTCGAGGAAGGAGTGGAGGTTGCCTTCACGCCGCTGGAGGCCGGGCGGAGCCTGGGACACGGAGCCACTGCAGCTTGCTGCGGGCCGCTGCAAACGCTGACGCCTTTTCACGTGCACAACCCCACCATGCAGGCCAAAGTCAAGGACTACTTTGTGTTCCGGGTACCACTTCCATGTCCTTTACGCTTGCATACGTCATGTAAAGAATGTTGATGGTGATGGTGATGGTGATGGTGATGGTGATGGTGATGGTGATGGTGATGGTGATGGTGATGGTGAGGAGGTTGACCCACGTGTTTCATGCTGATGTCAGCCAGGTACCATCGAGCAGGCGGTCAGCGACATCCGGACTGTGGCCCTTCCCTCTGAGGATGGAGAGGTGCTGAGCGTCTGGCTTCTGGCTCAGTAAGTCTCGTTCTATCAGAAGCTCTTCACTAGAATTTGTAACATGCCCGGGAAGTTGAAATGTTAATATTTCCAAGTAAAATGCCAATGCAATTATTGACGAATAGAGAAAAGGAGGTTGAAAGACTTTTGGACAGGATATCACAATTGATTAAATTTACAGATAATCAGTTTGGGTTTAAGGCTATGATGGGCACAGACATACATGTGTGTTTATGCACTAAAAGAGATCATTCAAAAGTGTTTTTGTCTTTCTTAGACGTTTATAAAAATTTGATAGGGTGAATCACCGAAAGCTGTTTATGAAGCTGATACAGAGAGGTGTTCCCAAATACATTGTGCACTTGTTTATTAAAAGTGGGGGAATGCTGTGCCTGCCCCATTTAGGGTCAGCAATGGAGTCAGGCAGGGTGGGATTTTGTCCCCAATTTTGTTCAACCTGTAAATGGATGAACTCTCAACAAGGCTTAGGTCATGTAAAACTGGCTGTTTTGCGGGTAATTTGCTCGTAAATCATTTACTGTATGCTGACGATTTAGTTGTGTTTAGCCCGAGTTCTGCTGGCCTACAGCAGTTTATTAACATCTTTGCAGACTATGGTGAGCTGTTTGACATCAAGTACAACACGACTAAGAGTGAGATTATAATTTGTAGAACTAAGGAGGACAAGCACATGAACTATCCTGATTTTTATTTGTTAAATGTGAAATTAAATTTAACATATAAGGTGAAATATCTTGGACATATCATCACTGCTGATATGACAGATGATGATATCTACAGGCAATGTAGGATATTGTATGCCCAGGCTGCGTAAGTTTGGTTCATGTTCTAATGATGTAAAGTTGTTCCTGTTCAAATCATATTATACACCTTTGTATACAGCTCACCTTTGGCATAGTTATACAAATAAATAAAAATAAGCTAGTATGTATAGGCTTGAGGTGGCCTATAATGATGCTCTGCGAGTGCTTTGAAGAAGGCCACGATGGACTAGTGCAACTGAGATGTTTGTCTCTGCGCGAGTGAACACTTTGCAAGCTGTACTAAGAACTTTAATGTATAGTATTATTGGTAAACTGGAAAAGTCTCAAAATGAAATTTTGGTGTCACTCACCAATATTTGATGGAGTGCAATTCGCTACCAGTCAAACATATGGAAACACTGGTATGCCGGTCTTCTTAATGTGAAACGGTATTTTTTAAATCTTTGTATATATTTGTATGTTTTTTGTTTGGTTTTGTTTTGCTTGTTTTTAAGAGTGGACCCCGAGTCTGGAATAAAATTGAATATAATATATTAGGTACATCAACAATGCACTAAAGCAGTGAGTCGCGAACACTGTGCCGTGATCCTTAAGTGATTCTTGCAAACTCGGCTAATTGTATTCATGTTTCAAATCTCTTTCCATTTATATTGTCTGTTTTGGTATACAGATGTTTTGATATATATATTTTATTTTATTTTTTTTTATTATTTTTTTTACATGTGCAACATATACTTTAAGGTAGCAGTGCTGTTGGGTTGGGACACTTAATAAGCAGCAGTTTGACAAATATTGACCAATTAATCAAAAGAGAGGCTTCAAGCTTTGTTTAATGCAAATCCCAGTTGAATTTTACCTTCATACTAAAAATAAAACAAACAGCATTAACCCTTGACGAAAACAATGTAACAAAGGCCCAGCTAGCTTAATGCTAACGCTAATTGGCATCCATGTTGAGCAAGGGGATAGGAAGGTTGGCGCCTTGCTCAAAGGCATGTCGACAGTTTTCAGGATAGTAGTCTCCAACAAATATTTCAAAAAACAAACTGATAATATGATACGTTTCGCAAAGATAAAAAAAAAAATACTACAAATGTGTATAACCCGTACCTTTGTTTTGTTTTGTTACTTTTAAATGAGTATGGACTACTAAGTGTTTTCAAATCTTGCATCATTTTGTGTCAAACTAAGTTAAGCCAATCATGTGTGCAGAATTGACCACTGGAATAATGAGAAAGAGAGACTTGTCCTCATCACAGACAGGTAAGTAAAAAAAATACAAATAAAAATCACTTCTGTGTTTTACATTTAATATGAGCGTCAAAGAGGTTCTTTCACTCTGGAAGTTTGACCAGCTAAACTACCAAGTCTCTGGCTGAGAACCCAAATGTAAACATGGTTATTATTAATTGTGTGTTCATTAGTCCCACCATTTCGTACCAGTGAGCCAGAAATGCAGAACAGCTCGCTCACAGACCATTCAATAAATATGTACTTGGTTGGTTAATTTCACACTTGATGAGTGGGCAGTTAGTCCAGAGACCTAACTACAGTTTGTAAAAAGTACATTTTCCATAAGATGTTCCACTTCAACAAAGTTTGGTTTGCTCTGCATGTGCAGGTCCTTGCTGGTGTGCAAGTACGACTTCATCAACTTGCTTTGCCAGCAGGTGGTCAGAATTTCGCTCAACGCCGTCGACACCATCTCAGTGGGCGAGTTTGAGTTCCCACCCAAATCCCTAAACAAGTACGCATGAATCATTTGACTATTGACAATTGCGGTTGAGTTATCTGCAACATCAGGTCAATTGTCTACGGCAACTGGCATCTTCTTGTTGAATTTGTTGGGGGGGGGGGGGGCTTCTTGTTTTGTTTTGTTTTGTTTTTTCGAACCTTCAAAAATGACTTGGACAATTATGCTCACAATTTGTTGCTGTGACCCCTCTGTATTTACAAATCAGATTTGTGCATTGTTTTTACAGGAGAGAGGGTGTTGGGGTTCGTGTCCAGTGGGACAAGCGTCCTCGTGCCTCTTTCTTAAACCGCTGGAACCCGTGGTCCACAGATATGCCCTACGTCACCTTCACAGAGCACCCCATGGCACACGCAGATGAGAAGGTGGCCTCTCTCTGCCAGGTAATCACTAAGAATGTTTTTTCTTAGCTCCACCTGAAGCCATACTCTGCATTGGCCCGACAGTAGAAAAGCCAATGGCAGTCGTTCATTCATAATAATAATATATTTATTTGTAATGCACTTTACATTTCAAAAGAAATATCAAAGTGCTAATATTCATGACCAGAAGACATGAACACAGATCACTTTGTCACGTTCACACAACCGATTGCTGCATGGATGACAAAATAATCCCATAACAGAATAAATGTTGACATAACCTGAAATGGCTTTTTTTCTGTACAGCTGAACAACTTTCAAACCCAGCTGGTACAGGCAGTGAAGAGAGCCCACAAGGAGCACCCCATCCCTGGTCAGGCAAACGGAGTGCTGATCCTGGAGAGGCCCCTCCTCATCGAGACCTACCTGGGCATCATGTCCTTCATCAACAATGAGGCTAAATTGGGCTATTCCATGACCCGTGGCAAGATTGGTTTTTAGAGACCGGTTCTCCAAACGGGACAGCAGCCGTGTTTGTCGTGTGTGTGTGTGCAGCTGAGAGAAGTTGTTTGTAGCAGACAAGTGCTCAGCCAGCTGAAGACTTGCATGGACTGTCTCGTCATTTGTTTTTAGCACTCCAGTCCCTCCTTCAAGAGCTGCCATACTTGCATGGGCCCCTCGACTGTACGGGAATGTGACAAAAGTTGATGAAAAACGATAAGAGCGTTTGCAGCTGCCTTTTTTCTTATATTCTGTGTTTGTCCTAAACTGGGTGTGTTGCAGTTTTTTGCTACTTATTTGAACGTTAACTGTTAAAAACGGCGTTCATTGCCAAAGATGTGTAGTGGTTGTGTGCCTGCAGTGACAACTGACAAGAGTGTTCAATGAAGGCATCATGAGGCCACTGCGGATTATTGGAATGGGAACTAAAGTTGGATGGCAAGTCACATGATTAAGTGGAATAAGCCTTGCTAATATGGGAATTGATCATGATGTGCTCCGTCTTTCTTAATAACTCAGCTTGTTTACTGTGGAAAATAAGAGAATATTCTTCACACTGGAAACAATAAACAATCCTATGTGACCTTTCTGTTTTGGGCCAATGTTGTTTGTATTTGCCTACAGGTAAGAGCTGCTATTGTATTGTGAGAGCTGTGCTAGAGCAAAAACCTGCCCAGGTATGTTACCAAATGAAGTACAGTATTCAGATCAAATCAGATTTGTTAGCAATATACTTAAAACATAGTTTATCTTTGACAAGTCTCAGCACATCAGGGATGTAACCCGATAAAAAAAACAAAAACATTGTAATGAAAATGCATATTGTTTTAAGAATTTGAGGGGGTAAAAGACAATGTTGTCAATGGGCATAACTTATACGTGGACGGTCCTCTGTGGCCCCCTCCATGAGCACTGATGAAAAATTGTGGCCCCCTCCATTATTTAAGCTGCCCATACCCGCTTTAGGTAGTGTTGGAATCTGTGAAGGAGCTTATTACACTTAAGCTTGTTTGGGTTCATAATGGAATTCTGGATCTAGAAGAAACTTGCTTTTTGTGAGACATTGCAGGTTGGCGAATGTTTATAATCAATTTTACCTCTAAAACTGCGGCAGCCATGAAATGTACAGATATCTGCTTTATTCTTCCTTTCTTGAATGTATGATGAGGTTTGAAGACTCAGTATTTTTTCTTCCAAACAATGGATTATGATTCATTATAGCTCTCCTCCAGCCCTTGTGACGTTGCGTCCCAACTTGTACCTATTAGGTGTGCATGTTAGAATTTTCTAATGGTACTCTGTAGAAAATTGCTGTCCACCTACCTTCTCACGTCGTTTTTTTTTAATTTTTTTTAATTAGGTCTAACAATGAAACGCACATAAAATTTTATTCAAAATTTACAAAAATGTCATGGCAAAGTACAAATGTTTAGAAATATAAGTGAAAGTTCAGGGGCTGAGCAATCACCCTCACAGTGTTCGGAACTAGTGCTCTTGTGTGTCTAAAACTCTTCAAGTCCATAAGAGGAATGTCAGGTTTTTGTAAATGTTCAGTATGACATACTTCAAGTAAATTGTGCTGATTATGCTGAATTCTGAGTCTTTCCACTAATTCACCAGCCAAGTTTTTTATGGTAAAATAGGCTGAAAGTGAATTCCATTTATGTGCCTGCTCGCATCACTTGTCCTCGGGGCAAGTGTTGGTGTAGCACAAGCACAGCTGCTCCTTTCCAAGAAGGATGAGAGGATCCCCATGGCAGTGCCACATCAGTGATTGGACCTGGAAACCACCTGGCAGGAGACGGGCACACAGACGGACACTGAAGTAAGTATTCTAATCTGAGGAAATGTATTTATTTGATAGTGACATTGGGATGCTTTTGTTGAAGAGAATCTAATACTGCGTGAGGGTTTCCAAATGATTATATCCCTTGATGGGAATGATTAGTCATTGTGTGAAAACTAAGAGAAAATAATAATCTTGTTCTATCCCACGTAATTAGGCACTTCTTTTTTTGTTTTTTAAGATAACATCAGATCATAAATGTTACCGTCACTGGGGACGTGAACAGAAACGCATCCTGCCGGGGTCCAAAGATAAACGTTGGTGTTGCCGGTGCATATCGCCAGCCGCGAGCGTCTCGGGTCCCATTGGAAGCAGCGCACAGCCGACATCTGCTCGAGCACGGCCTCAAGGCTCATCTTCTGCAGGTCCCACACCCACACGACACTGGCCATGTTATCTGCGGTCAAAAGTGCACATCTGCAAGCATCTTGAAAGCGTCCTCTGGGTTGCAAAATGCTTAGCGCTGGTAATCGAATACATAGTGGTCAACAAGAGGGAAACGTGATGCCTGACCATTTTTGGTGGCCAAGTAGCGACTGTCTGAGCTGAAGGCCAACGTAGACACCCCGATCTTGGGGTTTGCTCTGTCTGGGTCTGGTCTGACCGCAGGCATTTGAACTGGAGCTGGGTGAATCTCATCTGGAGGGGGTGAGAAGAGTACTTGACCCCAAAGTTGCTGTCGCCAAATGTATCAAATATATAGTATTTTGTTGTTCTTCAACAAAAGGCAAACACTGACGTACATTTGCTCTGATTGCTTAATACAGTTGAGTCCATTGTTATGTTGGGTAGAGAGAGTTCTTCGCTTCCTGCAGCTGACCTTCTCTCCACTTCCTTATACACAATCTACAAACACAAGTACGGTAGCTTTTATAATGAAGCTCTATGGCCTTACGGTATAACGCGAATGGCAGAAAATACTTGCAGCTTTAGTGGTGGTGATGGTTGCTGGGTGTTCAAACTGTGCCATCTTTTTCCATGTGATGTGGTTAAGGATGCGTACCTGCAATGTGTGTACAGTCACGAACAATACTATTTCTGACGTGGTAGAAATTAATTTCAAGACACTTCTTTACAAGTATCGCTATTGTACGGTGATTTTCTAAATGTGGGTCCATACTTTTTCATCATAGCTGCCAATGGCCAGGAATTGACTGCTGGGGCTCCAGGCCACACACTTGACACCCAGTGACCACTCGTAGGCGCTGTAAGTAAACAGCAACCGGCCATCCAGAGAATACAGCAACACCTTGTACTGACAAGAGGACATGCATGTGAAGTGGAAAGGTGAGTTTGACCTTTACATTTTTTCCTCTCAAGAATTAGCCCATTTACATGAACAGAAAGATAAGTAAAGTACAGTGTAAGCAAATTCACACATATTTGTGGTTTGGCATTTGGTATTGCTCAGGTGGCATTTGGTGCCAGTCACAAGGAGTTCAATTCAATATGTTACAAGCTACTGAGATGTAAGTCCATTGCACATGGATTTTTGCTTTTTGGATTTTTTTGCATTTCCCCCATTAATAGTAGGGTTCACTTTATGAAAGCAAAAAATAAAGATGTCATGTCAATGACATCTAATTATAATTTTGGGGTGTGAACAATAACTAAAAAATAAATTCATAAATACGTTATGATTTTACGCCAATACTATCATATTATTAGCATGAGCTTAGCAATACAGCCACCTCACATGGGCACTGAGGACTTTACCTCCAGACAGCTGTCCCAAACAGCCAGGACGCAGCCATTGGGAGACCACTCTAACCCCGTGAGGTCTTGCGTCTCAGTCTCAAAATGCTGTAAAGGAATCATCACCACTAAATATTTACACTTTAAACAACCAAGACAGCAATAAAGACTGAGAAAGTTGATAACTTACACATATCGCTAACTTTTATACAAGAATGTAAACCCATGTTGGAAAAGTTTGGCTATCAATTTTAAACTTGTTAAATGGAAGAAAAGCCGAGTCTGTCTTTATCTTACCCTGAGCAAGTGCCAGTCATCACACACAAATACACAGACATAATCTTTGCAGTCACGACGTTCAGCCAAGGCCATGTAACAGCCATCTCTGCTGAAATCAACACCTGCGGGTAAAAAATGGCACAAAACTATAAATCCGAGTGAAACAAAATACTCATCCAAATAAATGTCATTTTACTTTGTGACAATTTCAACTGTGACTTCCTATGCCTTTATCAGGTGTTATGCCACTTAAAGGTGGCGTATCATGGACTATTATTTATGGCAGCAGAGGGGATGCATAGGTCATGCAAGGGCACGAACGGGGACCATAATTTTTACGCTGGCTGCTGACAGGCCTGTTATGAAAAGCATGTCCCATTTACTGAAAGGGGCACAGCTGTCTGCAGAGAGAGGTACACTTTTTATACATAGCCCGGGACTGGCCGCAAGGTAAAGAACGGCATGTGATTCATTGTCATGCTACTTTCTGACCCTGTCCTCGGGTGCTTGTGGTAATACATAGACACTCAAAAACCACAAGCAATTCATTACAACAGAATTGTTCTCATACTCACCCTTGTGGCAGGCTTTGGGATTCTTGATGTAAGAAACAGCTTTGGTGCACAGGGACCACACAGTGATTCTCAGCTGTCAAGATACAGGCAGAAGAAAAGGAACAACTGTGGCTCATCTTATCCAGTAAATGTCATTTCTACATAGACAAAAATGCCATTTGATATCAATTCCAGACCTATGATTTACTTGAAAAATGCAAATATGCATGAAATAAGTTTGTCAGATAGTAGACATGAGAATTATCATTATTATTATTTTTACTGTACAAACCTTCAAAAATATACATGGCCAAGAACATCTAAGCCTGCTTTTAAGACAGCATGTACAATACAAATAAACTAGTCATCCATTTTGCATTTGGGAATGTTTGGAGCTTTCATCACAGCGTTTAAATGGACATTTGAACTGAGCCAGCGTCTGTCACCCAAGTGGTCTGAGATGTCCACCCGGTTTGTTGAAGACATCCAGCTGTGCAGGACCTCCAATAACACATCAACATCCCTTCATGAAAACCAATACTGTATTGCTCAGAACAAAAACACACTTCAATCCACCACATACAACGATAGAGATGTGTCCCACTCCCAATGCAATAGTTCTTGAATGGACTTTTGTGAGAATTTATAAAAATGGTCAAAAATTATGTAAAGACAATGCCCTCAAAGCGAGAAGAATTATTTAGCAATCAACTATTATGGAACATTCCTATATCTCCACAAAACAGTAACTCATGAGCAGAATGATTGAACTACAAAAGTAGACTTGATAACATCAACATGAAATAAAACATGTCAGCAATTCCTGCTTGCGCCTGGGCAAGTGACTGCCAACGGGCAAGTGTATTTGCTGCCATATATTCTGATCTGTCATCAAAGGATTAGATTGGAGGCATTCGACATAGGAAGCCATCTCAAACCGATATAGCCCATTTCTCTTGTTACAGCTTCATGATTCTATCAAGGAACTGGAGCCTCTTCAAGCCAACATGTACACAAGGTATGGGTGAGCAATTGTCATCATGCTCATGTCAGCAATTTAGCCCGGTGGCATTGGTGACAAGTTAGATGCAAGCCTGGCTCCAGCCGTACCAAGAATGCTAATCCGAACCCCCAAATCTAAAAGCCATTACATGAGTTGAGCTCAATGTTGCCCTTGGCTGCAGTTGGGCACCCAACAACAGTTAAAGGTGGACACGATAGGGATGGGTGATGATAATTTCATAAGAGCCAGAGATTAATGTTCAGGCTGCCAGAGTTTTCAATGTAGGTACAAATCATACCTTTGAAAACTGGTTTTACCTGCCCTACCCCAACAACAAGGCGTTTCCACAATGAACCCTTCAAGGGAAAGTTTGTCTTAGTTGGTCGGATTAGCAGCTAAACTATCTCAGTGGCAGTTATGAGCTAACTGAAGATATATATTGTGTAGCATTATTTAAAGAAAGCACAAGTGGTCAGGCATTTTTTTTCTAATGGTACAGTATTCAAATTAAACCAGAAGACATTTCAGAATAGCACAATTACTTTTAAAACCATAATAATTTCACAAATTCTGACTCACGAACGTAACTGTAATAATGAAACGACACGCAGCTAAAACGCACACATGGCTAAGCAGCTTTACTGTCACATAGTCAGACAGACAAACGCATACAGAGGCACGATTCACACCACAGGCAGCTGTCCCTAAACAAGTTATTATAGCAGGCTGTTTATGAGTGGCGCTGAAACTCAAGCCTGACACCAACACCCGTCTGGCACAGCCTTAATGAAACCTTGCTTTGGGGTGAAGGTAAGTTCAGCCGGCCCGTTGTCAAGTGTGACTTAAATTGCGTTAAATTCAGTTCCGACTTGAGCGATAAAATGATTCTCTGTAAATAGTTGATAATAAGTCTTGTTAACACATACTGTCTGTGATAGGACTGGCAGAAGGGGCTTGAGTAAAAGCCTGTGCAGAGGGTGAGAAATAGTGTGATGTAATACTGATTAGAGACAGACAGATAATCGCTAACTGGCCTGGCCGATCGGCGCCGATATTGGGCATTTTGACTAATATCGGTATCTACCTTTAAAAAAATAATAATAATCTGACTGCCAATAAAAAGTACTTCTAAAACCATTTGAATCGCAGGGAACTATTTATTAAAATTATCAGTTAACTTTATAAGCGATGCTACTGACCCTGGGAACCTTCTGAACCATTTGTTTTTGTTTGACAACTCATTTGCTCCCAAAGACGTATAAATATGTTCTATTTTAAAAGTTTAATGTGTCCCAAAGACATAATTATGCGTTTGTTTGTTTTTTTCTGCTAGAGCATACAGAAGGCTTTGATGCAGCCTCTCAACTGCAAAGAACGGTTGAACAAATGGTAGTTATTACACAAACGGCCAGCAGGTGGCAGCAGAGCAAAATATATCAATCAGGGCCATGTTGAAAAAAAAACTCAATTACTTACAACTCAAAATAGATTTGTGAATAATGATGAAACTTAGCTATATTCTAATGCTAATTGTTGCAAAATGGAAACATTATAGAAACATGCTTTTTTTCCTGATGAAAGAAGAGACTTTAATCTTTCTTTTGGTAGTTTTTTTTTTTTATAGAAATAGAACACAATATTCTGTGGGCCTTGCAAAATATGTCAAAACTCAAAATCCAGTAAAAGAGCCGGGAGTGAAGGGGATTGCTTCTGTGAAAATGGCTGGGAGTTAATGAGTTAAAACAAAGAAATGTGAACGTTTTTTATTGGGGGGGGGGGGGCATTCCGTCAGAAAAGAGAAAACTACAGACTGGACTGCTTTTTAGAGCTATGGTATTTATTTGTTTACGTTTCCATGTAACTTTTTAAGACGTACTGATAACCTTGGGAGCTCCCTGAACATTTTGTTACAAATTTAAAAGGATGTCTAATGTCTAAGATAAAAAAAAAAAAATTGTTCAATAAACACGCCATTGCCCCCCCCCTTTTTTTTTTTTTACTGAAGATGATCGGCTCAAAATAGTGGTAATTGGCCTCCTTGACTACTAATCGGTATAAGCCCTGGAAAAAAAAACATATCAATCTATATATATAAGTCACTGATGGAGAAGTTTGTCCGATGATACCCATTTTATGAATTATAATGTGAAAATAAATGACCAATTTGATTCCTAAATTGTAGATAAGAGTAAATACTAATAAATAATAAATATTATATGTGTTTTCATAATAAATTAACAGCACTGAATCTGGTAAATTAAATCCTTATTTGTCAATGACCCATAAAATAAACAAAAAACACTTGCAATCAATGTGCTTACAAAATCAGATATCCTTAAATAGTGGCTTCTGCTCTAATAGACAACGTGTCCCAGCTAGTATGTAGCCTTATAATGGAGCCTCCTTTTTCACTTTGGGAAAGAAATAAGTGGTGCTACTACATATATCTAATCACCCTCACTAAAGTGGAACAGTTTTGTTCGCTTCACATGGGCACAGTTCAAAAGGCTACGCTCTCATTTGGTTTGTGTTGCTGCCATGGGTGTGTAAGCTGATGCCAGCTCAGCAGCTACACACCTGCAATCCCTTCAAATACCTGCCTGATATTCACTGCCTTTGAGTAAAAACCCTTGCTGACCTAATACGGTATAAGGGAAAAAAATATCTACAGTGTATGCAATGCTCACAAAATAAAATCTTACAAAATATCGAAGTCACATGAGCTGGGGAGTTTCTACATGACTACAGCAAGTTTTATTCTAAATATTGTCAATCTTGTATTATTTTACAGTTGGAAGATCCAGACAGACACAAAGCCGACATGCCACAGACACATGCCCCCCTGCACTCCTTGGCCCTGCAGACGCAGTGCGTGTTGGCCCATGACACCTGTCAAGAGATTCCCGGAGTCAGGCTCAACTCCGTATGTCACACAGGCCAACGTTTGCAACTCCAGTATAAGCTCTCATCACACAACATGTGACAACTATAGAGTGAACACAAAACAGCCGTCAGCAGGTACAGGTTGGCATGAAAATAATTTTTAGCACCTTCGTTGTTGGTTAGCAAACTTAAATGTAAGTTGAACCCTATCAAATGTCAGGGCTTTTTTTTTTGTTCAGTGTCTCTGAAATTATTAAGGTAGATATTGGCAGTGTGCTTAAAGTGTTAGTACAGTGATTCACAAAGTGTGGTATGAGTACCACTGGTGGTACGCGGGCTCCTTCTAGTGGTACACAAAAGAAGCACTGCCCAAGTAGTTATTTTAGATACAATTTGTATTTAACGTTGAAATTGCACTTTTATTACTTTACTATCAGCGTAGTGCTAAAGTTTAACCTGCATAATGTTATAGCAGCTTACAATAATATTAAACTACTTTGATGAAAGCTTAGGCCAACTAAGTTTATGTTATAATATTGGTCAATATGGTGGTATTTTGAGAGAGTATTTTTTAAGGTTCTTGGTGTACAAAGTTTGAGATTCACTCTGATAGATACTGTGTCGAAAATCACTCTAACCTCTTGTTCCATCTGAAAAATTTAAAGTTGCTAGTTTTCATGAAAAAAATCATCATTCACTAAGAAGGCCCAGAGTTAATTTTTCAATCAACCAGTACACAACCGAAAATGCCTTTGTTAAATCGTAATGCACTACAGCTCACTGATAGCCAAACTATTGATGCAACTTATTTCTACTATTGGTAATTTCTTCCTCCTTGGTCAAAGCTACTAAGTGTCAACCATAAGCCAACATTTTGATTATGCCAGACCAACATGATGCAAAAAAAATTCCCAAGGCAATAAGAGTAATGTATGACAGGATGCTAACAGGAGTGGAGCTATGAAATCAGGCTGAATACATGCAGCAGGTGGGGGGTGGACAGGGGTGGTGTATGGGGTGTTAAGGCTCTGGTGTCTGGCTATTTTTAAGGCCCCCTCTTTCCTTGTGGGCCAGCAACAGTGGAAATCAGACAAGCATATGCATAAACACACTTGCGTGCGCAAGAATGCATGCACGCTTGCACGCACCAACTTGGTACTTACATGGAACTCGGTGGTGTTGAGAATGTGACGTCCGTCTGGACTCCAGCGAGAAGCCACCAGTCCGATCGAGCCCTCGTCAATTTTACAGTGCCAGTCAGGCTGTTCCAACGACCACACCTGAGGAGAGAGAAAGGGAGCAGGGCAGCAAGATAAGCGTCACTAATGACACCCCTCACACAAACACTGTATCTTCCTTAACTTCAGTTCCAGAAACCACTTGAAGCCATGAAAGATTGGCGATGGATCCCCCTTCAGAGGTAAGATACGTGCTGTGCAATTACAATTAAATACGCTGCTTCTTTTCATTATTAGAAATCTTTGTCTGGTAGTGAAATCTTGATTTTCCATTTTTACAATTATGGTTTCATACAAGGCTCGATCAAGTATTTGTGTATTCAGAGAACTACAAGTACAATATGTATTGTGTAATGTAATGCAAATTGTCAGAAAGTCAGCTGAGAGCCAGCCATCTTTCTATATCCCTTAAGATTATATACTTCATCATTAATGTATTGTTGGCGTAATTGTCATAATCTTTATTAGCACATCAAACATTGAATTACCCAGAGTAATTTTTCGGAAAACAAGGGGAAAAAAACAAATTCAGAAGAGAACAGTTGCCTCCATTCCACCTTTGTGGATTACCATTACTTGGACAACTGAAAATCTACACGGACAAAGATTTAATAAAAAAAAATTTAACAAGCACATTGAGTTTTACGTACGTAATCATTATGAAACAATGTGACATTCAGACGTGTCAGGCGTATTGGTCACCTACATAACTGAACATCCTTACCAATCAAGTACTCATCCCTCAGTGTCAAATACAGAAAACGAACATGGGGTGCAATTTGATCTTGTTCAACTATTGTGTCAAATATGACTTCTACTTCACTGGGGAGAGCAAAACTGTCTTTGGGGGGAAACAAAGTTATTTACAGCTGATGCTAGAACCAAAATAAACAAACCAGAAAACAGGAAAGTGAATGTCACATTCCTATTGAAATAGAATTACAATACCAGTACAGATATCTGTCGGATTATTCCCTGGCATCTTCTCAGAGCCTACCTGTACCAGTCCTCTTTTGTACATAGCACACAAGATGAACTGAGAGTCAGATGACCATTCCATGTGAGATATCAGGTCCAGGCAGGTGTAAAGGTTCAGGATCTGCAGCGTGCTCACATCCCGTACCACCAACCTGTACTGCACACAGGTAGCCTGCAAAATTATTATAATTTTTTGTAATCACTTTCCCAGTAATGACAGTTAAATAATTAAAACTTACTAAATATTTCCCATCTGGAGAGAAGTTACAAAGATGGTTGGATTGCTTGAAGACCTCAGAGAAATTCATGTTGGAGACTTCTAGACAAGAAATATTATCCTATGGAAATTTGAATGAGTTACATTACGGCAGCCGTGTCGTCTAACAGGGGTAATTCCCAAACTAAACACGAGATGGGGACATACACGCCCAAGAACCAAGCCTTTAACATTACACGGACATAAGAACCATGCGCGGTTAACTCCTAAACAATCCCTGTATAGGTCTATTGTTGGAGGAGGTAAACATCAGGACATGACGTCACAGTAAAAATAAATAAATGTTTTAGTTAGTAATCGGAAGAAATCCACAGGTTGCTGACTGCTGACTCGCGCCATAAAAAGTTACCGATGTTGGCTACAAAACTAGTTTGAACCTCAACTTAATTTGACCTTTTATCGATTTAGCTACGGTATTTGAGAAAACACTCGCAGGTTAATGGCAAACTAGAGAACACGTCGCTAACGGTTAGACGACTACTCCAACGCTAGCTTAATACGCTATTCGCGTCTCCGACTGTAGTTTGCTAACCTTTGATATTTTCAAAACCAGGGTCAAAACATCGTCGTTGAGATAGGAAACGGTCCCGCCTCGTGTGTAGTTTAGAAAAGTTTGCCTCGTTTGATTGTCATTAGCAGTAGCACACTGTAAAGCTGGTTTGTTTGTATGAGTATTTGACGACACAGGAGCGCTAGCCAATCGGCGTATCAGTCTGGTTTGTGTGCATTCTGGGTAATGTAGTTTCTTGTTTTCTTAGTTTATTTCCTGCCTAAAGTTGGTATTACTTGTCATGCGCTCCCTGACCCATCTACCCTATACTGCTATACCTTTAGATTCGTTAGAGTCCTAACTTCTTGTATGGAAGATACATATGTGCGAATTTCATTTATTTTAATTGTGTTTTTATACAGCCTAACTCTAACTCTAACGTCAAACGTTATTGTTTCCCTCATGGTGGATTTTTTTTTTGTTCAAATCATACAGTATAACACTGCAAGCCGATCATACAGCCCAAAGGCATCCATCTGCAGAGATAGAGAATGTTTCCCGCTTGTGTGCGCCCAAAACGCGCTGCCACCGGCTACCGCCTCCCTTCTTCTTCCTTTACCCCTGCTGAAGTCCCAGAGCCTCACACTTCCCAGGGCAGCATGCAAATCAGTTTCCCTGTTCTTATCACTCTTCATTTTCTTTCTCCGAAAAGTCAATCTGCTCCTGTATTCTTATCAGTTACGTCGATTTATTTCTGTTGTTTTTGTTATTGTGCTGTATATGGAGGCGCAGTCTCTGGGTATGTTCAACAATAAACAGTCTCTGCACACAGCAAAATTCATTGTGGATTGGAATAATAACATTCTTCAGGTAGGTCAATTTATTTATTTTGCTTGGCTGTCATATAGCAGGCAAACTCTCTTTTTAGCCTAGGCCTGTATATTTATTTTCAGCGCAGTGTACACAGCAATTGTCGGGGTTGTTTTAAAAGAATCATTTTGTTGACACTGAAGTCTTGACAATATGCTGTCTTAATTTATAGTTTTATTGATTCGAGTGGTATTGTCATAGCCTAATCGACACGATACTTTTGTTTCTTCTTACATTTTTCAGTAAAACATAATCACAAATGTGAAAGATTTATAATTATCATCATAGTTCTTCAGCCGCATCGCAATAACTGAACTGACTTGCCTTAATTGTGCCGTACGTCACTTTATTTCAATTAAAATGTTTTAATGACACAAAATAACACCGTTGACAAATTAAAGGTAATCGTTCACATGGGGTTAAAGAGAATTGAATAAAAATGTGTAATTAATTTCTTTACATCTGGGAGTCTATGCTAACTGACTCGTGCAGTGTGTGTGGTTTTGTATTTGGTGTAAGTTGCCATGGGGGCCGTAACTCAGGAGTGGAGACAATTCGACATAGGCCTATCTGCCTTTGTGCTGCAACGTTGCGCAATTTATTGGGAACAGAAATGAGCGTGCAGAAAAATAATAGCCTACAAACGAAAAAAAAAATCGAAGTCCAGATATGTACTTTTTATTTTATTTTGCTTAGACTGCAAAATAAGACTTAAAAAACGCACATTCGCTTTTCTGTTATCCAAATATGACTGAAAATGTTTGTTGTTGTTTACAAAATGTTGGCTTTTGTGCTGGCAAACATAAAATAGGGCATCTCTCGTTTATTTTTTTAAATCGAAGTTTTGAACGCTTGCAAGAATAACAGTGATATAGGCTAATGTTCAATTCAATGCAAAATACATAGGCCTATAATTTGTCCGCCGGAAAAAAAAATACTATAGTTAGGCCTACTAAAATGGTTGCTTTGGTAACTGACGGGGAGGATGTAGTGATGCTGAGCCTTCTCTCACTGATGAGTTGGCTGGTCTGGGCACGCCCAGGCCCCCAGACACCCTAAATTGGTTCCATCACCCCCGTGTATGTGCGCGCGTGTGCGTGTTTGCGCGCCCGCCCGTGTATGCATGCGTGCGTAATGTAATAGGAAGTATATGTATAGCCACAGTATATAATTTGTGTGTGCTTCATAGAGTGATCTGCCCTTCGCCAAACTACCCAACCTCCAAAATGTCCCAGGCCAACGAAGAAGGAGGCAACTTTGAACATTTGTGGAGCTCCCTGTGAGTGTTAACACAAACGGCTCTACCATTTTAATTTTGATTTAGTATGGTCAACATAAATTCAAATAATGTAAATTGTAAAATGAGAATTTGAAATTACCCAAATGATTCAGCATAGGCCTATTGTGATATAGTACACTGATTGACCTTATGAGGTCATCACCCTATCATGGGCGGTAAAGTTTTTGAGGATATTTAAATGTTCACCACAAATTCTGCAACAATACAAGTTTTTTTTTGTTTTTTTTTTGGGGGGGGGGGTCTTCTGAAGAACAATGCCACACAAATAATTTTTGCAGATAAATACACATTTTGTTTATGAGATCAATACAGAAGAGGCTGTCTTCACAAAGATAACTGCTTTTGATGGAGACTTTTAGTGAGGTATTATTTTTGCTATTTACAACATGGACAGTACATACAATATTTTTGCTGTTTTACGTTGTTTTGCAATTGGTTCCTTTCAGTGGCGTTGAACTGCTCTGCATTGCAGTGCTGCTCACAGCAAATCATTCTTAATGTTTATCGTCAAATGATTATCCAATATCCACCATCTCTCAATTTATAGGTTTCCTTTTTTAAATTTTTATTTTATTTTATTATTTTTACAAAATTATTGTTTTTTCTCTGTGAAAATCATATTTATTGTCTTGGTCAAAGATTTAAAGAACATTATTCTCCTTATTATATGTCAAAATATAGGTTATTATCACTGCCTATAATTTCATCAACCGTTTTATATTGTATCTACAGGGAGCCTGACAGTACCTATTATGAGCTCCCCCCAGGCAGCCAAGGTGGTGAGCGTCCAGTACCTTCCACAAGTACTTCGGGGAACCACAGCAGTACTGCTGAGGTTTCCATGGATGTCTACCACATGAGGGACATGAACGACAATGTGATGGTAGGAACATATTGGAGAATTGCACTCATCTTTTTTTTTTTATTGTGAGCACACATCCCCCCAATTCGTACCTATACGCACACCATCACCACCACTCCACACCATTTTTTTTAAAAGGTATCCTTTTACTTTTCCCTCCAGTCTTCCCTCCAAGATGCTTTCCCTCTCTTGTGCTGCCTTTTCCCTCCTCTCTGTGTCCCCATTGAGATTCCTTAGGGACTGAGGAGTGGTTTTGTCTTGTGTGTGTTGGGGCAGAGCTAATTAAAGACCCAGCAAGGATACCCTTACCCAATCACTGCAGAGACATGAAGTGCTGATTCACAGAAGTGTGACTGTGATGGTGTAGGATCGCTCAAGGAGCGAAGTATATGGCAAAAGAGAGACTGCCTGCAGTTATCTCTGTCACCTCTGGGAGCACCACGTTTGTTTGGTTATTTATTGAGTACCCCAAAAAGCCAGTTTGTGAACAAAAGAAAACACCTGATTGTGTTCTCAAGTTAAATGAAAAGAGTCTTCCAGACTCCATTGTGTTGGTGTGACCATGCTGGGAGGGGAATGCGTAGACTGTCTTTTGAGTTTCCCTCAGGTGGAGCATATCATATTGAGTTGACATCCATCATGGCATTATTGTTACAATAGATTGCCCTGACTGTCAATTTAAATGCAGAACAAATGTTAGTTCTTGCTTTCCATATGTAGTATACATGTATTGGTTGTCTGATCTTTTAGTAGGCAAGTCTGGGCCTGCCTGGCCAGTTAATGAATACTCATGACAGATTGAAATGGGGTGGAGCTAATGTTTGTTGTTGTATGGCTAGTTGTGCACACCTATTTGGGTGAGAGATACAGGCAATGGTATGCATCCTCCATCATGGTCTTGGCCATAAAGTGTGCATTTGGACACTTTTGGTCTGACTAAATTGACGTTCACTTAATTCTGACATTTATGTAAATTCTTATGGGAGTGCCATCTAATTTTTTTTCTGGAGATGCTGTGTGTGGTAAGTGGAAAAAACAATTTTGCTTCTATTCATAGTAGACATACTCATATATATGTTTTAATGTTGCTCTGCTGAGAGTCATTTTTCTCAACATATGGATTAAGTAAATAAAAGATTGCTGAAGAGAAGGTTTTTGTAACTACGTTGTATTTGCCTGTTTATATAAATATGTATACATTTCAATACATTGGAGTGGTGTGGTGGATACATGGTTAGCACATCCGCCTCACAGTTCTGATTTTGGGGGTTCCAATTGGGGCTCCTGTTTGCTCTATTTTCGCCCACAGTCCAAAAACATGCATGTTAGGTTAACTCAGTGTTTCCCAACCCTGGTCCTCGGGGAACACTATCCAGCATCTTTTCCATATCTCCCTTCTCCATCACAAGTGAGGATCGTTATCAGGCTTCTCCAGAGCTTGCTGATGAACTGATCATTAAAATCACATGTGTTGGAATAGGAAGACATGGAAAACAGGCTGGATAAGTGTTCTCCAAAGACCAGGGTTGGGAAACGCTGAGTTAACTCAAGACTCTAAATTGTCCAAAGTTGTGAATATGAGTGTGAATGGTGGTTTGTTGATATGCCCTGTGATTAGCTAGCAACCAGTCCAGGGTGTGCCCGCCTCTTGCCCAAAGTCAGCTGGGACAGGCCCTAGCTCACCAATGACCCTTGAGAGGATAAGCAGTACACATATTTTCACCATGTGAGTCCAATATGCAAAAAAATGCCATTCTTCTTTCTCATGGCCATGCTTGATCTTTATGATACATATATATGACAGTATCGTTAACTATGTTTCTTTGACTTCTCCATGTTAATTAGTCTACTTCACTGAATCCCTTCTAGGGAGCTGTAACTTTCTAGTGATTATCAGGCGCTCCATAAAAAAATATTTTGACGAAAATTATTTTGATTAAAATTACAAATATAGATATTTTTAACTTTCTGTTCAATTATGCAGTCCCAGATTAAGTAACTTTATGAGTAAATTGAGATCAAATCATTATGATTTCAGTTTTCATATTTGTGGGGGCATTTAAAATGTCTGATTCTACAATGCAACATGGGTACATTGTTTCAGTAAAGGCTGGGAAACACTGAGATAAAGTATGTGTGAAACCTATCACTGTAATTAATTCTGATATTTACGTAATATTACCAACAGGGGGCAGAAAACTTCCCTCCTGTGTGCCCTTGCATACTCTGATTACATTCTTCTTTAATATTAGTTAGTAGGCATGGACAGTTTCCATAAAATTCCACTCTTGTCACTTCTTTTGTTATGTCATATGTCGTTGGTGATTTTTATTTGAGTCACCAATAGCAGTTAGCAGGAAATTAGCCAGGGGTGATTCTCTTGATCCTCGCTCTATCGTGTTTCACTCACCTTGACAGGCAAGTGTTGCTGTGGATGGCCTATCTACATTTCTAAATGTTTTCAGTCTTTTGAAGCTCATCTCTGAGTGGCCACCAGCAAAACGAATGCCCTAAGGGGACATCACATGTTGTTAGAGCATGAACACATACGCACGCACGCGCATTTGCTCACACAATGGCGTCAGAGGTTGTGGCTGTTTCAACTTGTTGCAGATCGAGTGCAGTTACCAAGACCAAGCACACCTGTGAGCAGCACATGCGCTCGCGTGATTTGTGTGCACGGTTGCATGTTCGTGTGTTCACACATACAACTTACTTCATTGTCTTCGACCACAAATGTGGATTTGAAAGGCAGTAAACAAGCAGATGTTAGAGTGAGGCCAATTCTTTTTATCACACCATTTTGCATACAATTTTTCATTTGTCATTATGGTAAAACTTAAGAATTCTTACAAAGTTAGTTAAGGACATAAGCAAGTATATTGTGTCTATTATGATGTTATGGAGTTCCACAACACAACATATTTATATTTAGATGAATATCTTGTCTGACTGTCATCGTGTATTTTAGACTTTTAGTGAGTGAGTGTATGTTTAAGTGAGTGAGTGTATGTTTCACAGCTTGTCCTTAAGTTAGAGTCAATGTATAGATATGCGTAGCCACGTGTACATACACCCTCACATATACAGTTTGCAATAAGTCTGGAACATTGACCCGTCTCTTTGCTTTCATCTGATAAACCACAGCAAGGGGAACATAATGGACTTTACATACGCATTTCCCTGTCTCCATATAGTTTAAAACAAACATACACTGATATTATCTCTGTTTTTCAGTCTGTAAAAATCAGATTTGGATTTTGACCAAAGTGCCAGGATATTATAAACTAATACAAATTCCCCTACTTGCAATATCTATGACTGTATTGTATATAAGTGGATGTAGATTAATTTCATAAATTATACCTGTTTTATTGTAATTTACTTTTTTTTTAATTAGATATATCATACATGGTTTTATTTGACTTATACTCCGTATAGAATTAGGTTAAATGAAGCTCTTACAAATGTCAAAGTGTGCTCATTCGTGACTATACAGTATGTGTGTCAAAATATCAAATTTCTTTCTCTCTCTCTCTCTCTCTCTTACTCGCTCACACGCACATGCCCAGACAGTTTTTACTTTGTTCAGGCCTTCACAAAGTGTTTTGTAGCATGTGTGTACTTGTGTCCCAGCATTGCAGTCTATGTCCAGGCATGCCATAATTAGAATGCTGGCTGCGCCATTTTTTTCCCCGGCTCCCATCCCTGTTTCCCTCTCTCCTGTCCCATGTCACTGTCTACTTCTCTCTCTCTCTCTCTCATTCCAAACACACTAGTCCTTACCTTTGTCCTGCCTCTCCGTGTGTGTGTGTATGCGCGTGTGCGTGTGTGTTTGCGAAGGAAAGAGAGAAAGAGAGAGACAGAGGTTGGGTGGTGTGTCCACTGATGCGCACCTCATTTGAACTCTGCATAGTGCAATTGTCCTCCACTCAGTTTGCTCTATTTCGACGTCTCTGACTGAAGTTCTAACACATGTGGCTAAAACTTTAGAGGATGTACTACGTGAAAAAGAAGGTAAATATCCGTGTGTTGTTTCCTGAGTTGACAGCAGTTTGCATGTGAAAGTATGTTTTTATTATTTAAGCACGCATGTTTTTATAGACACATTCAAAATGCATGTTAGGGATTTTTTTTTATTGAAACTAAATGGCAACAGTTGGTTATTGCTTCTCTTGCTGATGCTCAAGCAACTTAGTGTCACTTTGACTTTTTTTTATTATTATTAAATGAGCACAAGGTGGACTGATACACTTTTTCTGAAAACTGACTGAAGATGGATAAATAAATGTAATGAGTTGTATGAGTGTGTAGTGCTTGAAAAGGGGCCTGATGGAGTTTGTTGACTTTGACAAGCGTGTCACCACACAATCGCCTCAGAGCAACGACTTTTCCTTCTCAAATGCAGCAAAGAGGACAAGAGGGGATGTGAGGTAATTAGTGCAGATTACGCTGGTGTTTTACAAGTTAACCCACATAGCCCCAAGGTGGCCACTGTGTGGATCATGCCGCAACCACAACTGACACACACACTTTACAATTATGTTTCCTTGCATGCTTCATGGTTTGGTTTCATTGCCTATATGTGAATCAAAGGCAGTTTTATTGGCTAAATAAAACACCCAAGAAATTTGTCTTTGGTGGTTGGAGCCTCTCTAGTGGGAGAGAGAGAGAGAGAGAGAGAGAGAGAGAGAGAGAGAGAGAGAGAGAGAGAGAGAGAGAGAGAGAGAGAGAGAGAGAGAGAGAGAGAGAGAGAGAGAGAGAGAGAGAGAGAGAGAGAGAGACATTGTGTAAAGCGCTATGTGAGAAATATACAAAGTTATCAAGTTGCCAAGCACCCAAATCAAAAGTACACAAACCGCGAACCGTTGACAGTTCGTTTGAATTGTAATTTTTATGCCTCATGAGGCAAAACAAGAAATCCAGTTGCCTTGAGTCAGCTTTTGTGTATTAGCATGACCTGGACGACTGAGAATCCCCAAAGCCATATCGCACGCATGTAACCCGACCTCCCTGCGTGACTCCAAGTTCCCTCTCCAGCATCTCTACCTGTGTCCTGCCTCTGTCTCTCTCCTCCCTCTTCACCTCCCTCATTCTCTCCTCTGCTCTGCTCTAGTCCCAGTACAACTTGCTCAGCAGCAGCATGGAGAGTCTGGGGAGCAGAGCCAGGCCCGCCAGCCCCTACAGCTCCGAGAACGCCTCTTCGGCCATGCCCACCCCCTCGCCCTACTCTCAGCCCAACTCCACCTTCGAGGGCATGTCTCCTGCTCCGGCCATCCCCTCCAACACCGACTACCCGGGACCGCACGCCTTCCAGGTGTCCTTCCAACAGTCAAGCACTGCCAAGTCGGCCACATGGACAGTAAGTACATGCGCTTTCAATAAGCCTCGGTGCATTCTTCGTTCATTCTTTTTTCTTCTGCTTTGCCACTATACGTTCACATGCATGCACGCTGGGACACCCGTACACAGTTACAAACACTCAAGCCACCACATGTGCAGGCCTGTCTTGTGCAAGGGAAAGTAACGGACCATGCAGTGATTCATCTTGTCCTCTATTCTCTTCTTTTACACATCAAATGTAAAGTGGCAAATTGCTTCCTGGGACTTTATATAGCAAGAAACATGGTTCAATAGTCAGAGTCGGGGGAGCTACATAATTGTGACAGCATCTGGTCTAACATATATGTAAAGTATTTGTTTTTCCTAATGTCAAAATAAAATAAAAAATATATGTATACATAGTTAAAAAAAAAAAAGTTCAATGCAAGCTTTGGTTTAATTTATAACATGGATGCCTTAATGCAGGGGTGTCATCATAGTTAAAGTTTTCTAGAGAGTCTTTATGACTATGTGAATAACATAAATGTACCTTATCATATTATTTAGTATGCTCAATTTCCCCTGCATTTCATTCTTACAGACGGAAAATAGTGGCAATCAAATATAAATGTTATTGTCCAATTTATTGTATGTTAAGAAGGGATTTGGTGGGCGGGAAAGGTTCTAATATCTTTTAAACTTAAATGCAATTTTGTTAGAGATTGTCTGCCCATATGTAAGGAACAAATACATTTTGTAAGAAAAATGAAGTGGACACCCTTTATTTGCTCCAATGGGCCCCCCAAAAAATTATGTGGTGGGCGTGATCTGGGCCTCGGGCCTTGAGTTTGTTCACCAAAAACTGTAATAGCAGTCATTTAAAAAAGCAAAGAATGAATTGGTAAATAATAAACACACAATATTTTACACATATTAATTTATATTAATTATAATATTAGTTACCTGGCTATTTGTCTCTCTGCATTTAGTCCCAAAACTGGGGGCCCCGTTGGTGATGGTGTAAATAGATTTATAACCCCCACCCACTCACACACACACAGGCCTCCGCTCCCATGAAGTCTGTGGAAAGGTGTCACCCCTGCCTGCCATACATTAGACCTTCTTAACAAGAGAAACGGGATACAAACTGCACTTCCATCACTCCGCGAGTGTTTAAATGCGCCCATGAGTGTGTTTGCTGGAGGCAACCATGCATGGTGGGCTCCTTCACGCAGCTCTCAGTGATGTAAGAAGATCCCTCTGCCGACCTAAGAGTGTGACCTTTAACCTGCTGCTTTTATTCTGCTGTCTCTTTCCTCCTTCGGTCTTAACCCACTTTAACCTGTCAGCTAAGCGCCATGAGTTTCATTGTAGCCAGTGCTTAAAAAAAAAAAAAAACATTTCCTCTAAACTTCATTGCCTGAGGCAAGTGTCACATTTGTGTATTTTGGTTGTGAAAATATTGCAACATCCTGAAAAAAATAGTTACAATCTGTTTTATAAGATGCTTTGTAATCTGCCCTTCGATTTCGCTGATCTTCCTGTCATACTTTTTATCCCCCCATTCTTTTAGGTCTTCCAGTCATCTTGATAATCGGGGGGGAAAACATCTAAACACTCTTATTCTTAACCAAAGTAAAATAAAACCATCGAAACTTTTTCTTCTTTTTCACTCATGTGCAACAACATGATCTCAATCTGCCAACTTTGTTTTGCAAATATAGTGTAATGTGCAAATTATTTGGTTATTAAATCAGTTTGAGGTTTCAGCTAAGATGTGTGAGCGCTGACATTTTGAAACCACTTAAGAATATGTTATTAAGTGAGCAGTGATCATGAGTGAACATAATGTTTTTAAGGCAGTGAAATAAGTAGGCCCGAATGAATAGTAAGTCAAGAAGCCTTTTTTAACTTTTATTCTTGTTATTACGACCTTATTTTATATCCTCAAATGTATGGGCTGTTATCAAGTTTTATTTACCCCAAATAAGCTGCTCAGGTGGGTGTGAAATTGGGACTGTGCTTGCTTCTTCTTTTTTTCCAAAAGGAAAGGTCAACCCAAAAATGTGTTTTACAATCATATGTTGTAATTGACCCTACTGGTGTAAACACAGCATTCTGATTTAAAATTGCGTTTGTGGAACATAAACTGAGCAGGGATGGACACTTTTTTTTTTTTGTTCCCCATCCCATGGGGGCGGACATTTTGTCTCTTGAAAATAAGGTGAAGGCTCAGGAAACAACCAATCACGGCTTACTTGTTTTCTGAGTTTGGTCATGTGACGACTGCAAGCTGAGCCACGATTGGTCATTACCAGTAAGCCTTGAGCAACTGTGATGTTATTTTCAGTCAACAGCATGTGGCAAAATGGCTGCCGCCTGAGATGGATAGAAACGGGTGGATTATGCTGCTTATGTCATATTCCACAAATGCGATTTTAATCAGAATACAATGTTTAGACTAGTGGGGCTGCATAAAACCTATTATTGTAAGGAACATTTTCGGGTTGACTTGTGATTTGTAGCTACTATATCAATGGCCAGAATACCTGCCTCCTTCTTTGGCCCTTGCTGTATGACTCCATAATCAACTTTACAAATATCCAAGCACCACCATGCCTGGAATGTGCTATAACACGTCCCAAGTTTCTCACCATAAGCAATGATTTTAAAGTAGGTGTCTTTCCGTACAGTGAGTATGTGTTTGTGTGGGTGGGCAGGGGTTTCGTGTGATGTGTTGAGGGGTATATGCTCCAGCATGTATTTCAAGGCGGCCTGTCAGAAGATGCATTTCCCGGCTATTAGCTTCTCTCTGTTCGGACGCAAGTCCCAACACGCCCCTGAAATGCATCTCCTTTTTTTCACCGAGCATCATCTGCAATGCGAACAGCACTGCTGATGCTCTCATGAACATCTTGAAAAATATAACTTTGTAATTATTTGTCTGTTCATCAACAACGGAGCATACACAAAACACACATCATCTCGTCAAGGATGTTCTATATTTTTTTCAGACCAATACCAGAACGAGTGCTCAGCTTTTGAGTAGTCACCGATACCGCCTAGCAGATACCACTAGTACTTTTGATTTAAAACAAAAAAAAACAAAAAACTAACTCTATATCTCAATGTAGCATTTTTCCTTAAAATTGCATGAAATTAATGGCAATTTTCTATTCCTCTAATTTCCGGTTCCTGATCATAAATCAGCCACTAGAGGGCGGCAGATACCGCGAGTACTTGAAATAAGGCCTGTTATCGCAGATACACCGATACCTGGTAATGGTACTTGCCCATCCCTACAACTAAGTACTGTCAGGCGATTAAAAAAATTCAATCTAATTAATTATAAGATTTGTAACTAATTAATCTAAATTGCCCATTTTAACCTTTTGGCCTCAAAACAATTTAATTGTTAAAATAACTTTTAATTATTGCTAAAATATGTGTTTGTATGAGGAAATGTATTGGCGTCCAAAATCAACATGACAATAGAAATTTGTAAAATTACCAAATGAACAATACTGAGCTCTTAAAAAAAAAAAAGAACAAGAAAAAAAGAAGGGAAAAAAAGAAATTTGTGGAATTAGCTGATTTGTCACCGGGCAAGCTGTTTCTTGTGTTTATGGATGGCGATCAAGCAATTATCACCTTCTTTCCAGAAGCCTGTCTGAACCTGCCTCCAGTGGACCGCAGTGTGATGACATACACACAACACTGTAAAGATGGTCGGCTTGCAATCGCCACAACATTCAATACACATTTTGCGATTGATTTGGAGATTAAAAAATAAATAAATTGCACCACACAGTACATTCACAACTTTTGAAAGAGAGAGAGAGAGAGAGAGAGAGAGAGAGAGAGAGAGAGAGAGAGAGAGAGAGAGAGAGAGAGAGAGAGAGAGAGAGAGAGAGAGAGATTGTGTAAAGCGCTTATGCACTTGAAGATGCTCCATCACAAAGTGTATTCATGGCCTCATTGGTCTGTTAATATATTAAAGATACATTTGGATATAATTTTAACACAACTTAAGCAGGAAAGCAAAATTATAATCTTCTCGTTGTGACCACATACAATTATTATTTTTGTATGGTGCATGGTATAATAATAATCCAGTCGCTCATCAATTTTCTATAGCGCTTGTCCTCATTATGGAGCCTATCCGAGCTAAAAGTAAAACGTGTCTGGACAGGTTGGGTGGCTGTTACGTAGCGCACAAGCATTTTGATTGCTCTAGTGCTGATGACCGGGTGTGGGCGTGCGTCTAAGTGCGTAGGTGTCTGTGTTGTGAAAAACTGACAATGTGGTGTGTGCATTTCTAAGGGCTTAGTAAAGGCGTCACAACAAGCAAAATGATAATTTGCCAAGAAAGAAATCCTTCTCTCCCATCTCATCCCATCCCATCGCATGTTCTTTCCTCCCCTAGTATTCCCCGCTGCTGAAGAAGCTCTACTGTCAGATTGCCAAGACGTGTCCCATCCAGATCAAGCTGTCCTCTTCCCCTCCCCATGGAAGCATTATCCGAGCAATGCCTGTCTACAAGAAGGCCGAGCATGTGACAGAAGTGGTCAAGCGTTGCCCCAACCACGAGCTGGGCCGAGAGTTTAACGACGGTACGGTCATCCGATCTGATTAACTGTACTAAGGCTACCTTTCCCAAAGTGTATGTGAACTGATTCCAGTATCAGACTCGATATGGAATTCAGATACAACAAACTCAATTCATTCATCGCTCTAATGATTTCAATTTCGATTGGCTGGTTATTCAGGCCAAGCAGCTCCAGCCAGCCATCTCATCCGAGTGGAGGGGAACAACCTCTGTCAGTACATGGATGATACCATAACGGGCCGCCAGAGTGTCTTTGTACCCTTTGAGACTCCACAGGTGTGTGCTTCCTCAACAAGCATGTATTCATTCACACATAATTCATCATGAATAAAGTGCCCTGAAGAGGTCATTTGAGGATGCTATGGTATTCAAGGGCTTTGTACTTTTTTTTATATGTACATTTTATTATGTAAAACACCTTTCTTCATCTTTCTATATGTTGGGGCTCGATTTCAAGCCTCAGGATGAGTCAATTGGAGTTCTAGGATTCCACACAAACCAATAGCACCTTCCCTGAAATTGAAGCGTTTTAACACACTGCCCTCTAATGGTGGATTTACCACAATTAGTGTCAAATTGGAACTTCCATCCATCCATTTTCTTACCCGCTTAAGAGGGTCACGGGGGAGCTGGAGCCTATCCCAGCTGGCTTCGGGCAGTAGGCGGGTTACACCCTGAACTGGTTGCCAGCCAATCCAGGGCACACACAGACGAACAACCATTCACACTCATAATCACACCTAGGGACAATTTAGAGTGTTCTGTTCAATTGACGATGTGAAATAAATTGTGGCTGTAACACTTTTTTCAACAATATAAAAAGTTGTACAGGACAGTTTGATTTGTTGTCATGTTGCAGGTTGGGACAGAGTTTACCACCATCTTGTACAACTTCATGTGCAACAGCAGCTGTGTGGGCGGCATGAATAGGAGACCCATCCTTATCATTATTACTTTGGAATCAAGAGAGTGAGTGATCCTTTCATTCATGTCAGCAGCATTTCAACATTGAGCTGCAAGCATGGATTTCATTTATTTTATGTCATTTAAACTCTTGTATTATAAATTTCCGTGTGTGGGGTGTCCACTGTAATGTATCTCGAAAATGTTGATATGATACTGTAGTACTAATAGACTACAACTATTCTTCCGTCAACCTTGAAGTGGACAAGTGTTAGGTCGAAGGTCATTTGAAGGCCGGATATGTGCGTGTCCTGGTCGAGATCGCAAAGCAGATGAGGACCACTTCAGGGAACAGCAAGCCTTGAATGATACTGTGGCAAAGAATGGCAATGCCAATAAGCGCAGTAAGTAATTGTTATTATCGTCGTATTGTCTTTGTTGGTTATTGAACTGACAAGACTGTAGAATGTGTTAAAAATATTCTATGCATCTGTCGTCTACAGATTTCAAACAGAGCCCACCAAATACTTCCAGCCCAAATGTTAGCATTAGGAAGCGGCGGCATGGGGATGAGGAGATTTACTATATTCCTGTAAGTCCTTTTTTTTATCACAATCAATCATCCCTAGGAAAATTTGACTTTTTACAGTGATGAAGTTGAAAACAAATAAGAGAATGTGAGTTAAAATATGGTTTGAAATAAGGTCACATCTGAATGTAAAAAATAACGAAACAGCAGTTCTGAAACTAAAATTAAATACAGTACAAAAACTGTTTTATGTAGCCTACTGTAAGTACTTACTTACTATAATTCACAATTTGTGATTTTCAGGCAACATAATTTCACTTTGGTGTGAATGGCTGTATGTATCTGTATCTATCTGTACTGTATGTGCATTGTGAGTGACTGGCGACAAGTCTGCCTTTTACCCAAATTCACATTCAAAAGCTCCAGCTTTTAACAAATCATCAGCAACATCAAACCATAATGTAGAACTTTTTGATTGTTTTTTGACACGGGTTACTAGTGTAAAACGTCATTCATTAACTTGTTTGTGTCTGAATAAACTGGTCTTGCTGTATGTCGAAGCCTTTCAAGCTATCTTAGCTTGCTAACTGCAAACAGGCCGATTAAAAAAAAAAAAAAAAACATCACGATTTTTCACAACCCAAAGTTGGCAAGTAAACTTTGATAAAGTTTGAATTATAAATAAATGTTTAATATTCCAAAATGTGGTACATGTTTTGTGTATCTGATTGCTGAAAATAACATGTCCCACAGTTTTTTTTTTTTTTTTTGTAAACTTTCCCCCCCAGGTTTAAAATCACTTCCGGTAGCCGAAAGAACAATTTCCTATCTCTGTTTGCCCGATTAGAGCAACTGAAAGCAGCGCAGAAGTTTACCGTTGCTTTTGTCGTGAATTTAGAAACTTTAATTTACTTTCTTCGTCTCTCTAACTCATTTCTCATTCAATCGCGTTGGCGGCCTGTCCTCCAGCATGGGCGCCATACAAACGTAACATCACATTAGAAGGGTCTGCAGGGGTGCCCAAGTTCGGTCCTCAAGTGCCCCTAGCCAGCCTGTTTTCCATGTTTCTCTCCACTAACACACCTGATTTATGATCAGGATCAGTATCAGGCTTGTCCAAAGCTTGCTGATTAGCTGATCCTTAGATTCAGCTGCACTGCAGGAGGGAAACATAGAAAACAGGCTGGATAGGGGCTCTCGAGGACCGGACTTGGGCACCACTGATCTATAGGCTACAGCAGAGAGCGGCAGAACAATTAAATGCTCTCCCACTAGATGGCAGTAGATACAATTAACCTGTGATTTCCTTCCACCAGCTGCCATTTGAAAAAATAGAAAAATATCTTTGCGTTCAACTAAACAGAGCCAGACTTCACACTGCCCAAGTCAATTTTTGAGTGAATTCAAACAAGATCATCATTATTTCCATACATGTAATTTTTGTGACATTTTTTCTTTAGTGTTATGCCCTAAGATTTTTCGAAGGTAAAATATGCGCCTTGGCTAAATAAAAGGTTGGGGGAACACTGTCAGACAAAGGATTGATGTTTTGCACAGTGGTGTTTGTGTAAATATTTCACCACAAAGCCATTAGAAAAATGACCGATGGCAAATACTATTTTCCTGACAAATATGACACTTGATGTATGTGTGCAGGTTCGTGGCCGGGATAACTTTGAGTTGCTGATGAAGATTAAAGACAGTTTGGAGCTGGTGGAGCTTGTCCCTCAGCCACTTGTGGACTCCTACAGGCAACAAACACAACAGCAGCTGCTACAAAGACCGTACGTTTCTACTGTGGTGCACATGTGCTGTACACAACATAGTTCACAAACTCGTGTGTGTACTACTCAATTCAAAAGCAAGACAGACATTGCTCTTATCCAACGTGATTTTTTTCTTTCTCCAGGAACCACATAGCTACACCTTCCTCTCCATTGTCGAATATGAACAAGCTTCATCCACATGGAGGCCTCAGTAAATCCCAGACAGCCAACCACCTGGCGGGGCAACAGCCCCAGCACCACATCACTAGCCACACCCCCATGGCACATATGGGTGAGTATGATGCCCCTGCATTCTGACAGTTTGGCACCCACAGATTCACGGCTCAGATTTCTTTCTTTCTTTCTTTCTTTCTCGCCATTTGCCAACCATTTTTCATAGAAAACGTACATTGAATATTCATCAATGTTTTTGAAGGACTTGTTTTTCTTAAAAATAATTGTAAATGATCTTTTTTATCAATTGTTATTATATTTATATTTGTCTTTAAATGTATCAAGGGGCCACTCAGAGTGAGGCTGTGGCCGCCAGTTGCCCACCCGTGCACTATATGGACAAAAGTGTCGGTTAAAGTCTCCAGTGCTCTGGGAAGATGAAGATTTTGGAGTGCGTCTGTGGGGATTTTTGTCCGTGTCATCTCAAATGAGTGTGATGATGACCTCAGACTAATCAAAAAATTGGGTTATGTAACTTTTTTGAAACAAGAAGGGGCTTTTTCCAGCTTTTAAACACAAACTGAAGGGGAAAAAATGTTTAGCATGTTTCTAAAACCAAGATTTTGGCTTTCCCCATGCAGCTTTTTTCACAGCCTGTTTACATCTTTGCATGTTTGTTAAGATATATAATCAAGATTCTGGGAATTAACTAAGTGGTCTAGCCCAGTCTATAATTAAGATGCACACCTCAGTGCTTTTGTCTATTTATTTTGCAATTTTACTTTACCGTTCACCATTCTGTGTATGTAATTTGACTTCTCTTACAGGCCACAACATGCTCAACAGCCACCACATGCAGACTAACGGTGACATGAACGGTGGCCACAGCAGCCAGACTTTAGTGTCTGCTTCACATTGCAGCCCACCCCCTCCGTATAACCCTGACCCCAACCTCGTCAGGTACCTCACCCTCCAATGACACTTCTCAGTTTCCCTGTGTAAGACAATTTGATTGGTTTCACAAATTAATCTGTGCCACGCCGGTGTCTTCCAAGCAGCCACTTTTGCTCATCAGTGTTTGTGCATAGGTGATAACATTTATTATTTGGACAATAGTTTTAGATCCTGCAAATGCATTGTAGCACATTGTGACTACTGATGTCATTAATCCGGCACTGGAGAGTTGAGGGGGGAAGAGTGTGTATATGTCTATACACTAAAAACGTTGTTGTTCTTAGCCATCCAAAAGACATTTACAAAGGAACTGTCAAGCCTTTCTTGAAATAGTTTGAATCAGATAAATTGGTCATAATGGAAGCCTTTCTTACTTGTGCAGCCAAGCTGCAAATTTTGTGTCATGCAGTTAATGAAATGCAGTTGTTTAGTCATTTTGTGTACTGGCATAAACTTACTTGGGGCTTGGAATCCACAAGATAACATTTCATTTTTTATGTTGTAAATTCTATTTTATTTGACACTTTTGTTCATTTTTCTCTGAATTTGTGTATGAGTGCACTCATTTTTACTACTGTAGACTTTTTATCTTTTGTAACTCTTCATGCAGAGCTTTTTTCTATCACTGTATGTTGCCCATACTTTTATATTTTATGTATTTATAATAAAGAATCTTCACCAAAGCAAGAATGGCCTAATGAATTATTCATATTTAAGTGTGTTTTTCATTTTCGCTTCAGACTTGTTATTTATCTTGCTCAGTATTAAACAATTTAAACAGTGCTGCTTTTTTTTTTTTTTTGTATCTCCATACAGCTTTCTAACCAGCCTGGGCTGCCAAAACTTTATTGAATACTTCGCCTCTCAAGGCCTCCAAACTATCTACCATCTCCAGACACTCTCCGTAGAGGTAACAATTCTGTAACGCCCATGTATTTCCTTGTTGAATTAAGAAATTGTTTGTTATGAGTGTAGTGATAATTATCCCCCACCAGCCAAAAGAAAAAGACATGGGGGAACTGCAGGAAAACATAATAATGGAATGACCGCACAAATTGCACTATAAGATTATGAAACATTTTGCAAAATGTATAGAAAAAATTAATCACTTAACCAAAGCACCATCTGCAGGATCTGGCTGTACACATATTACACTTTCATCTATCTTCTACTTCTTTTATCACAATGCTGCCACTATCTACCTGCTCTCCTCCAGGAATTAGGCGCACTGAAGATCCCAGAGCAGACTCGCCTTGCCATCTGGCGAGGACTCCAGGACATGAAACAAAGCGCTTCGCTCCAGCTGCCTGCATCTTCACACCACCACGACTACCACGGCCAACAGCTTCTACGCTCCAGCAGCAACATGGCCGCCTCCGCCATGGCCGCCATCGGTGCCGCCGGCGGGGAGTTGCAACGTCAACGCGTAATGGAGGCCGTGCACTTTCGCGTCCGCCATACCATTACCATACCCAACAGGTCAGGTGTTGTTGGGACAACGGGGATGGCGGCAGGGACGGACGAGTGGGCTGACTTTGGTTTCGACATGCCCGACTGCAAGGTGGCACGTAGCAAGCACCCAATAAAAGAGGAGTTCATGGAAAGAGATGTTCACTGAGCTCACAATCAGTCCCTGCGGTATTTTGCCAATGTTATCAGCAGCATCCTATTCAAAGACTGTGACTACAGAATCAGTGAATATGCGATTTTAGGTATTGCTGTGTGTTGAATTATTAAATAGGCATTGTTATTGATGTGTATTTGTGGAAAAATAAGCAGAATCTTCATGCAGTGGCAAAAGTTGGGCATTGCAACCATTTATTCAGCAATTTATTTTCATACTGTGAAAACATTCTTGACCCTTACTGAAAAACATTGCATACTAATTGAGAACATCTTTCAACAGTATTATATCTGAACATCAGATATGAAATCTCAGTTGTGTGTAGTTCGTCGTGAATTGCATAGTTGTTTATTATGACACCAGACAAAAGAGTAGCATTTTCGTCCTTCTTATGCAAAACCTTGCTGGGCAAGGTCCTATTATGTTCATGCTTGATGAGTGTCTTCTGAGCATATTTGTGGCACTTGTTTGTGAATATTTAACTTCAACATTCCAGTTTTGTTTCATGACATCATGCACAAATGATTATGGTGCACTTGAAAATAATATAAATATTAATATTGTTTTGTAACACTAATGTGTAGCATTTTGTTGTTGTTCATAGGCTACTTTTGTCTCACCAACTGGTTAAAGGAGGAGCACTTTAATGCTTTTAAAGTTAAACTTTCAATTTTTTGTTAAATGTGCGTGTGATCAGTATTATGATGTATATATTAACTGTTTTGATATTCTTGTTTCTATCAGTGTAAAAATTATTCAGAGGTGTACCCATCTATTGTCGTTCATCATTGTTTAATGATTAAGTTCAATGTTTTTCTTGTTAAACGTAGATGTTGAAATACTGTAATTGTCTCTATGTAATATTTTTCACCACTAGAGCAACTTCTTTTGTTTTGAGTGACATTAAAACTTGTTGTGGATAAAGCAATCTTAACAATGCCATTATATTGTACTCGTTTAGTTTAAATTGTCAGTGAGTCTCCATTTGCGGTATCTTTCCAGTCAGTGTAGTGTTAATATTTACACTGGGCAAGATGTTACAGTGACTTAAATTGAGTGGCGTGAATAGCACAGTTGGTGTGATCACATGATGCCCCCTTATTTATTTATGTATTTATTTATTTAGAAAGGGGGTGTGGGTGGATCTTGAAAATGAATGGTATCATTTAATCATTTTGATATATTTGTTACCAAACATTTATTTAGGTACAATTTTTGTATCACTTTTATGTGCAATACTTTTAAATTGAATTTAGGCACACTTTTTGAGTGGACTCGCAGGGCACATATCAGACTACCATTCATTCAGACTCGTATTCAGACCTTCACTGACACTGCCTGCACATCAACGGAAGTCACAGTTTCTCAAACATGCCTACATCCAAGCCCTGTTTTTGAAAACCCTTGGATTAAAAGAGTCATGTGCAAAAGAGCTCAATAACCCGATTTTACTTGGATCGGACTGCTAGTTTTCGGGGTTCTATTCGTCTGGTCTGCCGTAAACTCCAAGCCTTGCGGAAGTACTGACGTGTTCGCATCAGTTTGGTTCGTGTGGCTGTCTACTACTAGCAGAGGTAGAGCCGGGTAGTGACACAGCGGCTATATCAGGTAAGAAAATACTAATTTTTTGTCCATTTACGGACCGTTTGTTAAAATAGTCACGGCGCATGCACATGATGTTATATTTAACAATATATTATGTATTACATTCATTCAATACACAAATAAATACTGTTCTAATGTAAATAATTTAGCGGTTATAGCTACCTGACTAGCTAGCACCGCAGAAGAGTTCCGTTTTTCCGGAAGTGAGTTGTCACATTGCATCGATGTTTTCTGGGATTTGTAGTTCAAGATTTTCATTGTGCACATGTATTGAAACTGGAGTAGTGTGTGTCGGGAACTACATTACCTCCGGCTGGTTGTTTAGTGGGTAACAAGAGGGAAATGTAGTTTTGTTCTGTATTTTCTAGCGCTACTATCCGAGGGAAAAAACACTTTAAAAAACTACATCACCCATACAATTGTCGATATTGGCGAAAGGTCAATGTGCATTTATGGCTAGTTAGCTGGTTTCATTCCGTAAGCTAATGTGAGTAACACGACACTTCTTTTACACATGAAAACGTTTATATCGGTATTATGCTTTCCTCTTGCTTTAGTTGGATCAAATGGCTACTGATCGATTATCTCCAGGCAATGTTACCTACACAAACGTTAGCATTTCACAAGCAGAGTCTTTCTGTCGGCATTTTATTAGCTAATGATACATTGTACAACAGCAATCTCCTGACTAATATGATTTTGGTGATGCGATGCGTTGAATTCAACATGAACACAGTCTATAACCATGTTGACGTCCTCTTCATCGCGTAGTTTAATTGTTGTTTAAATAGGATATCTGATTATGCCATGTTAAGTCAAATGTCTACAAACGCAGGTTTTGCGAAACTTATGATTCCACTTTATGGAGCGTATTCATCTGGCTTTTCAAGTCTTCTATTAACTGTATGAATATTTCCATCACATTCGGTCCTCATTATTATCTCCTAGTTCGTAATTATTTTCACATGTCCTGCCCACAAACTACTGGAGCTATTAGGTTACAATAACCCCTGTTTATTGTCATCAAAACATCTCAGTTTTGTTTCTTAGTCGAAATATTGTTATTGTAGTGGTCCGGATCACGTCCTCTTTTTGTGAAAACTACTGCACTCTTTGGAAAATAGTTTCACTGTTTTCTCTATGTATTCAAAACACTACCAGATAAAGATACATTCGTTCATGATTAAAATGTTGCTTCTTCTTTTTTTTGTACCTTTCCATACAGAATGTCAGAAGGGGACAGCGCTGGGGAGTCAATCCATGGAAAAACATCTGTAGTTGCTGCCTTTTTCACACGGGTTGGACAGGTAAGCATATGTCATAAACTTCGCTCTAGTTCATATGTGTCAAATTCCGGTTCTTGAGGGACGCAGTCCTGCAGGTTTTAGAGGTTTCCCTCTTCCAACACAAGCTGATTTCAATCAGCAGGATCGTTATCAGGCTTATGCAGAGTTATGCTGATCATATATCAGCTGTGTTGGAGAACGGAAACATCCAAAAACTGCAGGACTACGGCCTATTTCTCATAGACCCTGCTGTAGCTTATCTCTCTAGAGTTGTATAGTCTCTGTTGGTAACATCCACTTCTTGTTTTGTCTCGTGCGCAACAGATCTATCAGTCATGGCTAGACAAATCAACACCATACTCTGCGGTGCGATGGGCCTCCACGCTTCTATTTACCGCGCTGTACATGATCAGAGTGTACATACTGCAGGTACTATTTATTTTCCAAGCGCTTATTTACTGAAAGCATACTAAATTTGTGAGGTGACTTGCTTAAGTCAACAAACTAAAAACAAGTCATGCACGGTGGATTTACATTTATAAGTTCCCTCGCTTTTTTATTAACTCTCAGTAAAAAACTGTTTTTGCCGCTGCATTACATTTGATCTTATTTAGTTAAGTTATCTTGAGGATGATCTCCTTACCTGATTACTGTATAGTAAAAGGCTAGGAATATACTGGACAAAAGCTCTCAGCTTGTAACTAGTTAGCTACAGCTAGTATAAGACTAAGCTACGCATGTTGATATATTTCACTTTTTATCCAGTGATTCACATCTCTAAGTTAATGATTCCCTCCATTCGCAAAAAAAACCTTTTGACTGCATACCTTAACTCATACTTGGTGCATATCTAAACAAACCTCAAACACAACTCCACCTTGACAACAAGCTTAAGACCTTTGTAACTATTAACAAGGGACTGCTTGCCAAATTGGCTGGTTAAAATGAAAGAGTATGGGTAAGTCCTCTTCACTGTTATTCCTCTGCTTTTCTTTCATTTTCATTTAAGAAACACCATCCAGTGCACACAAAACTGCCAAGGAACTTTATTTTTATAAGTTTACAAACTGGCAGTTTTTCCTTTCAAACCACATCTGAGTACTCTGGCCAACCATGAGTCTTGCCATTCCATCTGCCTTGCAGTGTCTATATGCCTGATATTTACATGTTCTTATTTATGGCACCATGATAATGGTGTGATGTACTTGCAAATAGAGCCTTTAATTTGATCTTGCACTGCTTTGCAGGGTTGGTATATAGTTACATATGCCTTGGGAATCTACCATCTGAACCTGTTCATTGCTTTTCTATCACCAAAAGTGGATCCTTCACTGCTTGACGAAGGCAAGTTTACTTAATGTTTATTTTATTCTTATATTTATTTTCTTGTTAGTAGGATGCAATCGTTCTTTCACCTTAAATACCGGTAGTTAATATTGAAATCACTTGTGTTTTTTTTTTATATCACCGATTAAATTGTTTTTTTTACCAGGGGTTGCCACATATATTATGTGTTTGAATCATAAGTTACTTTCAATTGTTAACCACTCGTCACTCTGCCTTCTCTATAGATGAGGGCCCTGCCCTTCCTACCAAGCAGAATGAAGAGTTCCGTCCTTTCATCAGGAGGTTGCCTGAGTTCAAATTCTGGTAAGTCCAGCTCATGGTGACTAACTCCTCCTTTCACAGGTTACCATTGGTAAACTTCACGTTGGAATTTTAAAATATACATAATGTGTTATCATTATCATTGCAGTCTATGTAGTGTTCCGCGAATGTGCATTTGACTTAAAACCTTCCTTGCACGGACGGCCATGTTTTATGCAAAAAGCAGGTCACCGTGTGTAGCCAAACAAAAGTATTGTTTTGCATCAGCATACTGAGGCTAGAAAGGGTTATCTTTGTTTCCATCTGTAGAGTGTCCCAACAATTAAAAAAAAAACATATACAAACATTTACATTTACAAACATATTATTAGCAGAGCTATATGCAACCTTTGTAATAATGAAATCCTGTTTGGGCATTGTAGATTGTTTCACACTATCTCCACACTATGCATGTGATTAACAATCTGTCTTGACAGTATTCAGTATATGAGTTAGAATTTGTTTTCATTGTTCTTAAATTAACTCTTTTGTTGACAGGCATTCAGCAACAAAAGGCATTGTCATAGCCATGATTTGCACATTTTTTGAAGCCTTCAATGTGCCAGTGTTCTGGCCTATACTTGTAATGTACTTCATCATGCTCTTCTGCATCACCATGAAGAGGCAGATCAAGGTAAAGATACAAACACATGCTGACAAAAACTCACACTGTGCCTTAAAGTTCCATTTAGATTACACTGGAATTGAACTGTTTATTGCTTTTAAATAAAACATACACAAGACCTTATATACAGCAAAAATTGGAGAGTTAAAATTGCCGAGTTAAATTTGTGGGAGTTCATTTGAACTCCCGTAGTGTAACTTTTTCAAGGCTTCCAAAACTAAAATAAAAGAAGTGCGCCCCTTGCGGTGGAGGGCAGGGCGTCAATGCAAGTGAATCAAAAAAACAATCAGTGTGACCTAGAAAATAGGTCCAACAGTTGATAAATCAGCGACCAATGCTATGGTGAACTTGTGCGGATGCTCTAAACGCTCAAAGGGAGATGAGATCATTATTTCGGCTGCCGGCAGTGATTCTAAACCAGGCGGAAGACAGTGAGGAGTGAAAGACGAGCACAGTGGCTAGCGCAAAACTACGACGCAACTGCTTTGCACCCACAGAAAGTACAAGGATATGCTCAGATATTTTTATATCAGGTAGTTTTTCTCTGTTTCATATTCAGTGGGTCATAACATTAACCTCTGATTGTAAATTCCAGGCAGATGTGATGAATGTGACACAATCATTCATACTTTTGTTTGTTTGTTGCATAAGCGGTCAAGTAATTTTCAACAAAAAGTTAACGATTTAACACGATTATCACAACACTTTAATTCTGGCTTGATCTCTGCTGAGGAATGTGTTGTAAACGTGCGGTCTGTTTGTTAGCAGCTAGCAAGCTAAGATAGCTTGAAGACTTCGATATACAGCAAGACAAGTATATCCGGACACAAACGATTTATTGAATGACAATTTACACCATTTAAGTAGTGATCGACGTACAGATTCAACCAAAAACAACATACATTAAGCTTCCACTTCCACTTTGCCCTCCAACCAACTCCATTTTATTTTTATTTTATTTTTTGTAGCTAACGGCTCCAAACAGCTAGTTTCAATGAGTTGCAGTAATGTAGTGTCCTACTCGGGACCTTTTTTTGTGACACTTGACATATTTCCCACCTTTTAACGAAAACGCACGCCGAAAATCAAGCTCTCTACATTCATTTATTATGGGAAGCTTGTCCTCCGGGAGGTGGAGCGGTAGCTAAGCAGTGACGTCAGCTGGAAGGGTCTATTGCATTTACTATATTTTTAGAAATAACTGGAAGCTCAGGAGAGCCATGACATTATGTTCTTTACAAGTGTAAACTCTTGATCACGGCTGTATATATGTCACTCAGTAAATGTTGTACCAGTCAAAAAATGCATTATGAAGAAGAAAAAAAACATAAATCGCTGCAGAGTATTAGTTGCAAAAACCAAGCCGCTGTAGAGCTTGGACTTCCCTGTTCGGAAATATGCTCCGAGCGTGCTCTGTTTCACGCCGACCATTCGGAAACTCAGGGCCGAATCTACTAAAGGTTTGTTTGTCTTGCTTTTGCGTGGCGATAACCATTCAAAATGGAGCGTCTCTTTCATAAAGCACATGCAGATGGTGAAATGTCTTTCTACGCTGCCAAGCAGAATGTGTCTCGTTGCGCCGGTGGTATTTGCTCATTTTTAAATGAGGTAATATGCATATAAGTGTCTGAGAAATGTAATGCCTCTGTCAAATGATCTCTATTGATAAACACTGTCTAATTCATTCTCAGCAGCGCAATTGCAACTTGAAAGATGCAAATAATGTCTAAAGAAAGCTGGTGTAAACTTGGCGCTCCTCTGTCTGTTCATGGCAGGTGCGATTGTCACAAAGAGAAGGCGTCGTCATGCTCCTCTCTGCACTGCAGATCACGCACTGTTTAGGGTTCCATTTGCCGTGGGTTTCTATTTTGACGTGATTGCACCGGCATTTATCTTTCTTTGTCAAGAATCAAAGAGACCCTACATTTTAATAAATAACTAATAATTTCACCTACGGTGCAAAAATTCAGGAGAAAAATGGCACCAACTCGTCTCTCTCAATCTGGCGAAAGTGCACTTGTGAAGGTGCAGCGTAATTACATCTCTACACGCTTAATAATATTGACTCTGGACAACATTGTGCTCTGAAAATTTTAAAATGACACTTTGGGAGTTGAAATCAACTCACAAAAATGTAATTGAAATTTTAGCACACCGTTTGTTTTTCAATTGTAACACGTAATGGCATTATCTGTTATCAGTTATTTGGTATCGTCGGATATTAAAATCTAAAATAATAAGTTGTGCTCATGCTCGTACTCGGTCTGAAAAAAAGTGGCACTGCTGCGTCCCTGCGATCAGGAGGAACGTTTTTGTTAATATGTAATATTGATTTGGTAGATTGAATGGTATTCTTCAGACTGATTCTTAAACCTCAAAACCATTTTAAAGACTACATTATTTTATAATTTGAACAATTAATTTTTTTAAATAAATGAACATTAAGTGCACATTTGGTTTGCTTATTGTGAGCTCATTTGTTATTAGTAAATATATTTGTGTGGTTCTGTTGAATAGGGTGTACAGTGTTTCCCCAGAATATGTAACTTCTGAACTAGTAGTATGCGTCCATTACACGGTGCTTACTGACTGCCCCCCCCCCCTCTTTTTTTCCAGCATATGATCAAGTATAGATACCTACCATTCACGCATGGGAAGAGGACATACAAAGGCAAGGAAGAAACAGGGAAACCTTTTGCTAGTTAGAACTGCCATTTCCTTTTGTCCTTGTTTGAATTAATATACCATTGACGGTTCTTGGAGAGACAGGGGCTTAGATCATTTTTGTAAGAGGACAGTTACATGACAAGAATAAAAAGAAGACAGCTTTGATCCATGTTTGACAGTGTTGTAAGAGAATACTAACGGCGCAGATCAAAGAGGTCTGAAAGTGTTGCCTTTGTCCGCTGCGATTGAAGGGAGTGGGGGTGGGGGGAGTTCTTTAGAGGGCTCTAATCCTAAATTTAGATTTGGCCAACATTTGTTAGTAGTTAGTGAGACTCGGTGCTGCCTTTTCCCTTTTGAAGCCCACTGGTTATGAACGAGGTCAGCAAGAACCACAATGACAAACATTTGCTACATTTTCACATAATTTAAAATCATCGCCCCATGTTAGCCCCCCCGTGGTTTTTGATTAGTATATTGTGTCCGCAAGTTGTTTGCTTCATCATGCGAAAAAGACCGTAGTGCCAATAATTACATGATTAAGTAAACAGAAGAAGCATAGGCGACAAAACAGTTTTTAGATTAAACAATTTTCATTTCTCGCAAATTTATCAGATGACTGTCCTCAGAGCTAAGTTTGGATTTGTCGCATTTCATTTGAATGCAAATTCAAGATTAAATTAGACCCCCTTCAGCCCTTCTTAGATTATTTCAATTGATTGATGAAAGACTTCAATTGACTATTTTCAGTTCTTAATATCGAGTTATGTATTGATATGTTGAATGCTCACTCGTACGTTATTGGATGCACATATAAGGAACACAAACACACACACAAAAATGGAGGGCATTTTGCTTGAAATCCATGTCCATGAATTTGCGTGACTTCCGATTTTTTATTTATGGACAGCTCACATCGTTTTCAAAAGGGGCACTCAAAAGCAGTTTGTAATGGCCTCCGTTCCGAGGTGGCTGCATTTGTTTGACTCTATTATGGATTGGTTCGATAATCAGTGAATCAATTTGATGGGTGGTTGTCAGTGGGGCTCGGCCATGTTTTCTGAGCACAGGGGAGTCTCTGGGAGAAGCAAAAGTCATTGTTGTTTCAAATGCCTGGGTGCCATCAATTATAGATTAGTGTAGACTAGCTCTTGTACTCATTTATAACCTGTTTGTTCTTCATAAAAATTCATTCCAAGCAAACTGTTGTTCTTTCTTTTGCAGAGGAAACATAAGAAAACTGAGATTGAGGGCTTTTATTATGTCAAACGGATGAAGTGGGTGGCGATCACACTTTTTTTTTTTTTTTTTTTTTTTTTTTTTTGTATCCCTGATGACATTTTTTTATATATATATTGTTTTCCAAAATCCTCGGAACTCTTGCCCTTACTGAACTGTGGTCAGCACTGTTGTAAGGGAACAAAACATATTTCCTGTAAAAAGTTGCTTTCAAAGGGTTGTTGAAAAGATTTGTACATATATATATCTTTAAATATGACATTTGAGATTTATTTTTGTTTTCTCCCCTTCAACTATGAAAAATAAGGATTTGCTAGTGTTTAAATAAATTTCAGCTGGAATTGTTAAAAGCAGAACTGGTTAATTGGGTTCTTGATTTGATGCTTTCAAACTGTTTCTCATGGTGTGCATGTTATTGTTTTCTTGTGTAACTGTTCAAAACTTGGTTTTAATAACTTAAAGTGTTATTTTTTTCCACTTCAAATGCTATTAAAATGATATGTCCCTTGAAACAGTACAAAGATACAGATGTGCTTTATCTTTTATCTGTGCTGATTTTTTTCACCTCATTTTAGCACTTTTCAAATGGACAAATGATTGTTATCGTAAAAAAAATGTTTGCCATTTTAACTTGAAGGTTTAACACAAATTGCCATGAATTGATATCTAGTGAGCAAAGACATCTGTACAAAGTTGCAACCAAATGCTGTGAATTCTTCTGACATTTGTAACAGTTGCAATGTCCTATCATTGTCAAAGGAAAAGAAAAATGTCAATCTGCTGTTTATTTGGGGGGGGGGGCTGATAAGGGGCACATTTCTGTGAATTCTGCACTTATAAAACATCTTCCTATGAATTAAATTTAGTAGTACTAGCCACAATAAGAGAATATGAAGTAAAGTGTTGTCATGGGGGGGTGCTTGCAAATGATTTGTGTTGGTGCGCAGCACATTTGTAAATATTTGTGCCGTGGCTGACTGGTTGAGTTGTTGAATTTGATTGTGACCTTGTGTCGACTCGTGTGTTCTTTAACGTCATCTAACTTTAAGATGCCACTGCTGTTCCTTGTACATTCCTGTGTTTGAACTCTGAAGGAGGAAAAAAAAAACTGCATACCGCAATGACACTTTTTACCAAAATTAATTAACAACGTTGTTTCCTTATGCTGAGATTGTTTTGACCAGATCAGGTCAGACCAGAGTCTTCACTTTGTCTTTGCATACTGATTTGTAAATCCCGCATCATTTACAGATACAAATACCAATTCTAATCATCCATTCCAAGGGGCATGAAAATTATCACATGGGTTTTAACAAATAGAAGTATTGTGTTACTTGTTAAAAAGCAGAAACGTTCATACTGACAGGTTACACAGGCTTGGACAATGGAAATGAAGAGAATGAGACATTTTCTTGTCTCTGTGTATCTGATGGGATGTGTTTTACACACATGGTCTCAGTGCAACTCTCACTTCAACCTGAATGGAGACTATTTGATGGGTGGACTTTTTGACATTCACACGAGCAGCTCTGTCAGCCACGAGAGACCAGAAGCCATTCGCTGCTCCAGGTAAGTCTCCAAACATTTAGCAAAAAAATTCAAACCAACAGTATTTGCCTTTGTGTGTTTCGGATACTATAGAACATGCATGTCATAAATAACTAACAAAATCATTTCATTCGGTACATCTTCGGAGATATTCCGTTAATGTTTAAAATGGCTTTTGTGGTTGATAGTGGTGTACTTCATCATATTGAACTCTTATTTATTTTTGATGATGAAAAGTTGTCTTCTCCTTCCAGCCAAGCCTTCAGTCTGTCAAGTTATCGGCGGTTTCAGCTGATGCGATTCTCCGTGGAGCAGATCAATAACTCCAGCCAACTCTTGCCCAACGTGTCCCTGGGCTACAAGATATTTGACCACTGCTCAATTTCAGAGAATTTCCCCGGAATTTTTGACCTCATTTCAGCCAACGGATTGATCCGACCTTGGAGTGAAGAACACATGCATCTGTCGGCAAGCTCCAAAGTCGTAGGAGTGGTGGGCCCGTTCACAAGCACCGACACGCTGACTGTCGCGCCGCTCTTCATGATGGATCTCATTCCACTGGTGACTCTACAACTACCACACTCAAATTGTTTATACAGTCGCCGTTCAGAAGTCTATACGCAATAATTTGTACATACTGTGATCCCCGCCAGATACATTTTGAGAAAATTGAAATTATGATTGACAAACAAAAAGAATGTACTGATCTGAACTTTTACCTCCGTTACCTTAAAGTTGCTCTATCTATCAATTTGCCCACAACTATCTTTACAATAGCCTTTGTATTTGACCATTTAAGACTGAAATATCTTCTAGTTAGTAGATGAACACCTTAGCTGTTCACAATGGATACTCCTGCAAGCCTCTGGCCAATAGTTTTCGGATTGGATTCCGGGTTCGAATTTCCCACACCCTGTCTGTAGATGTGATGTCATGTGCGCATTGTGTACGTGAAGAACACTGATCTGTATATATTACTGGGAAGGCGATAGGCCAAGACTTTTGAAGCCGCGAGGTCGCCATATTGCTAATCCCAAGAAATGTTTCTCGGCAAACGATCCTATACATTTACAGTATTGAAATTGGAGAATATTTGAGACAGTGCTTGGTATAGACACCATTATTTTTTATTTTTTAAATTTGTCAACCATAAACAAGAGGACTTCAGACATTTCCCTTGCCTTAAATAATTGTTTGAAATTAAATGCATAATGATGTTTACATTAAGTTAGTTTTTATTAAAAAAAATTACAACTGTAATTCAGCAAAAGATGCCTCTGCCTAATCTAATATAAGCGAAGTGTGCATTACGTTTGCGCATGCGTGAAAAAAAAAAGTGAGGCTACCAAACTAGCCGTCATTTGAATGGCGGAGATTAGAGTCGTGTCAGTCTTTGCGTAACTGTACACCTTAAGCTTGCAAGTCAACCCCCCGAAGTCAGTAAACCACATGCTATGCATGTTTAAAATACATTAAATTAGAAGAAGAAAAAACAGCAACTTTCCAGCGGTTGAAATGTTACAAATCAGAGCTCATTCCATTAAATCCAATTCATTTTCAATGACCGTATGGTAGTTTAGCCTACCCACAATGCACCGTGCCGTCGAGATGCGCACTTCGCTTATTGGGGTCTAAGGAACTGAGCAATAAACGAAAAAGTGAGCCTTCAAAGCAGCACATACAGTCCACTTGTTAAAAAAAAAGCCCCCCGCCCCCTGGTCCTATACTAAGAGCCTCGTATCTGTATATGTCGAATCTGTACGTATATATATAGTTTATAGTGCTCGCGAGATGGGAGGAGTAAGATGGCCGCCTCACTCAGTTGTCCGAAGCATTTCAGAGAGTTGAGACGCCCCGCGCGCAGGGGCGGGGGTGCGAGTGTTGGAACACGGCCATCAGTGGCCGGAAATGACGCTAATCTGTGAAACCCGGAACTCGGAAGCCCGTTTCCTTGCCACAAGACCATTAAGACTATTTCAAGAACCAATAAGACTGTTTAGATCATGTTTAGGATAAGCTGCGACCTTGAATGAACCCAGACGTGAAATCAACATTATTTAGCATCGCAAATGTTTGCCCCACCCCCCTAACCCCATAAATATTTGGTTTAAAGACTGCATGCCGTTTGCTTGTTATGACTTAAAACTGTCAACGCTTCTGTTGCTCTTTTAACAGGTCAGCTACGGAGCCGCCAGCTCGGCCTTTTCAGAAAAAGCGAAATATTCATCTTTCCTGCGCACAGTGCATTCCAATAAGGACAGCGTTAAAGTGATTGTAGCCATCATGGAGCACTTCAAATGGGAATGGGTGGCCTTCCTTAACAGCAACGATGCTTATGGCAATGACGGCCTGGCACTCTTCTCGAAGATGATAAAAGATACTGAAATTTGCCTGGCCCTTACCATGGATCTCCAACAAAACTCAAATTACTCTGAAATGTTCCAACACATTGAGATACTGAGAATAGAAACCATTGTTGTTTTTGCTCCCAAATTGCTGGCCGAGGCTCTCATTGAGTCGGCGGTGCAGGTGGGTGTCACAAACAAGGTGTGGCTAGCCGTCGACACCTGGTCCTTAAGTGAGAAGCTCCCCAAGATAAAAGGAATCCACCAAATTGGGACAGTACTGGGAGTGTCTCAGCCTGTGTTGACCATACCCGGCTTCAATGAATTTCTCCTTGCTTCCCAAAGCAAAGGTCATTGTGACGATGCAGAGGAGCTTCAGAATTGTAATCAGATTTGCAACTGCTCCACTCTGAGCGCACAGGATATCATCTCCATGGACCCGTCCTACTCTTTCTCCGTTTATTCGGCCGTGTATGCCATCGCTCACGCCTTACACAAAGTCTTGCGATGTGAGACGCACACGTGTCGAGGAAATGTTTCGGTCTTTCCCTACAAGGTGAGTGGCTTTTTTGTCATACTGTACAATTTGAATTTGAATAATCTGCTTAAAGTTGTTGTTGTTTTTCACGTGTTGGTTCTTTCATATATGACATAAAAGTAATTATTTTTGAAAAATCCTATACATGGAAAATTCAGCAATTTTACGTTCCTTCTTTTAGGTTCTGGTGGAGCTGAAGATGTCCAACTTTACACTTTTGAACCAACACATTCAATTTGATGAGCATGGGAACCCCAATTTTGGATCCTATTCCATCGTTTTCTGGAACAAGAGTGGCGAGATAGAGGAGATTGGATTCTATGAATTTCAGTCCTTACAGTCCTTTGTCATTGACGAGACCAAAATTCACTGGCATGGAAACTGGAAGGTAGCATATTGATTTCCTCATCTTTTCTAATCACATAAACTGCATTTGTTTCGCCTCATCTGTTATGTATTTTAGCTGAGAGGGCCCGCAGTTAGAATCAACCTGGCCTTGAAATGGGAATCACTGAATTAAATGTTTCTGAAGCAGCTCCGCCCTTTGTCTTGTGCAGGTGCCAAAATCACGATGCTCTAACAAATGTCCAGTTGGATTTGCAAAGAAGCAAGAAGGAATTCACAAGTGTTGCTTCACCTGTGAGGAATGTCCGAATGGAACTTATATTAATGTCACAGGTAAGTAGGTATCTACAAAGGGACATGACATTTGATATTTAAACATGTACTCACTGGGAGACGTCACGAGCTAAACCCTAAAAATTATAATCGGTGGTAATTATATGATCAACTTTTCTTCAAGTCTTGTTTTCCCCATGAAATTATATTGTTGTTATACCCTCACCTAGTTAAATTTTCATGATATTTTATCTTTTAGCATTTTTATCATTCTTGTTCCTACCTGATTGCCTGGAAGAAGTTAAAGGGTTCTATTTGTGAAGGCCAATTTAGAATGACCATTAATAGTGCAGTGGAACCTCAGCGGTACGACAAAATCCATTCAGGAATGCTCGTTGACCACCAATTTCTTTCTATTTAAAATAAAATATTTGCAATTTGAATTAAAGAAAATATGAACTGAATTTGTTCCAACTGTAACTTACAGTAAGTACATTTTTAGCATTCTTAACTGCGATGTCTAAAAATTATTAAGCAACTGGTTATAGTAAAATGTGAAAACTCAATAGCATTAGCATTAGCATCAGGTTAACTACATGATGATAAAATAAGACTGTGTTGTCACACGCGTGCCCAGCAACAGCCTCTGTTTCCATCACATCTTCCCAAAAAGACATCATCAAACCTCTTTTGCAACATTTCAACATGAATAAGTCGAGTCATGCTATTAATATACTGTAGCAGTCATGGCTAAAGTCAGTTTGTTTACGAAATGCAGGAGGTGTGGGGGCTTGTGGAACTGGTTAAATAACACTGCATGCCAATCTCACTAGCGGTTTGAAAATGTACAAACTCTCTCTTCCCATGCAACCAATCCCAAACCTCCTTAAATCAGTCTTAATGTAACCTTATTTAGAAGCAATACGTACAACTCAAATCAACACAACTTTTCTTCTAAAGCACTTAAAAAATAATAATCATAGCTGTAACAATTTTTTTTATGTTTTATATAAAACATAAATCTCAATAATTAAAATAACAGATAAGTATTTTCTAATTTATATTTAGCATATGGGATGCTCAGATTTATTCCCTCTATTTCGCAAACAAAACTTTTTTTTTTTTTAAAGGATGGAAAGTATAAATTAGGAAAACCCTTTCTTAAAATCCTAACTCTGTCTTTAAATACCAACTTGAAGCCCGAACACTGGCTGGAAACGCAAACTTGAACTCATAACCTTCGTTTAAAACCTTAAAAAGCCTCATTTGAAACCTCTATTTAACCATATAAAGCTAAATGTATCATATTAATTAAATACAAGACATTTTTGAGCCCTCTATTTTATGAGTATAATATTTTTTTCCCCATTAAAACCCTGATGTAAATGATCTGACGCATGCATTGCATGGATAATCCATTTGAGGGCAGTATCCCCCAACTGATGGCTTTTCCAGCGACCTTGCAAGATCACCCCAATTGAGAAAGGAGAGACACCTATACTTATTAACAGTGGGAAATGTTCTTACTGAGTTTTGGAAATACCAATATGCTTGATATGTCGGTTTATTATATTTTTGACAGGTATGAATTTAAAGCGTTGTGACCAGATGTATCAAATATGACACAAATCAAAAGTCATATGTGGAAGTTGACTTTCAATTTATATCATTTTTTTAAAGGACCAATAAATACTCTATTTACAAAGAATCAGAATTTTCTCTCTCATACATTTGATGTTTCGGGCTTTGTAGGGTTCAATGTCGAATTTGTGGGGTCTGTTTCAAGATAATGCTAAAGATGCCGACTCATGAGCCACTTCCTGTATTTGTGTGCACCACAGAGGACGCTTACATGTGTGTGGACTGTAAGGAGACGGAGTGGTCGTCAGAAGCCAGCACGTCTTGCACCTTGCGACGACTGGAGTACGTCTCATTTGAGGACAGCAGCGCCATATTGATCATCGTGGCGACTTTGCTCTTGCTGGGCCTGGGCCTCGCCATGTGTGTTATCTTTGCCGTCAACTACAACACGCCAGTGGTCAGGTCCGCTGGCGGTCACATGTGCTTCCTCATTTTGGGCTGTCTCAGTCTGAGCAGCCTCAGCATCGTTTTCTTTTTTGGCAAGCCCTCCGTTATCTCATGCGTCTTGCGCTTCGTGCCCTTTTCATTGCTTTTCTCGGTGTGCCTTGCGTGTTTTGTGGTGCGCGCGTTCCAGATTGTTTGCATTTTTAAAATGGCCGCCAAGTTCCCCAAACTACACGGCTGGTGGATGAAATATCACGGACAGTGGCTTGTCGTCGCGGGGATGTTTGTTACGCAGTGCGTCCTGAATTTGATTAGCTTTTGGATTGACACGCCCAAGCCGTACAATGAGACGGCGTGGTCTCCGGATAAAATCATCCTGAGTTGTGAAATCAACGCCCCGGCGGCCATCGGTCCGACATTTTTACTTGTGTGTTTGTGCACCCTCTGCTTCATTTTCTCCTACATGGGCAAAGACCTCCCCAAAAATTACAACGAGGCCAAAGCGATAACCTTCTGTTTGCTCCTGGTCATCCTCACCTGGGTTGTCTTTGTGACCATTAGTATGCTTTATAGGGGCAAGTTCGTCCAAAGCCTGAATGCGCTGGCAGTGCTCTCCAGCCTCTATTCCTTCCTCTTGTGGTATTTCCTCCCAAAATGTTACATCATCATATTTCAACCCCACAAAAACACACCACAGTACTTCCAAGGTATAATCCAGAATTACACCAAAACAATTAGCCAGTAGTAGCCTGAAGTGACAACCATCCTCACAATAAGGTATTTTCAATATGTTCAGAAATAGACAGTGACAGTGCTTTTTAGGTTGTTGTTGTTTTTTTTTACTTTTACAACAGCTTTGGTAGTGTGGTCTTTCATTTACGAGGTTTCACTAAAACAGGACATTTGTCATTCAGAAATACAGAAAACGTGAGCTAAACGTTTGCATGGCGAGCCCGAGAGCAGGTTGACATTAATTTCGGCGAACAGCAGGGGGCGGTCTTACGTAAAATGTCAGCCTCCTTAGATGGCTTTTTTTCCTCCTCTTTTTTTTTTTTTTGCACAAAATCAATTTACACACTCGATGGCATATAACGACTACATTGAATAAAAACAAAAAAAGAACAGCAAGGCATCTTCACATTACTACAAGCCGCCTCCAGTCCTTAGATGGCTGAAAACAGCATCTGCTTAATTCGTATTCCACCAACCTACTATTAATCAGAATACCGTCTTAAGACTAATGTGGGACAAAAGACAGTTGCAAGTTGACTTGACATGCACTTTATCATGATCACAAAGTCAGGGCGTTAAAATTGGGGGAAAATAACCCTGGACCAAAATAAAGTGCTGCCATAGAAAAGAAAAGATGGACATGAAGGGGAAATCTCAAATAGGAAAACAGAATAATATCAACATTATTCAAATGAAATATTGCTCTCTTTTTTTTCCAAATGCCTGTTTTGGTGGTCAGTGCGTCTTTTTCAGTGTGAATACCTGTTCCCAATATTTTTTCCTACAATTGTTTCCAATGCAAACACTTAATAGCTGCGTTGTGACCTCGTACATTTTTCAGGGACTCCAAATTATTTGAGAAGACTTACGGTGAGACAAATATTAGGACATTTAAAGTGGCTAAAGTGAAGGCATGCATCGCAAAACATTTCCAAGGAGGAATCTCAGAATTCGAGGCCCTCATTGACTAAAAATGGTCACATTAAGAAATGTAGCCTATTGACTAAAGCTGAAAGTCTGTATCTCTTATGTTGGTTGTATTATTTCAAAGTCATTGTGCACAATATACAAAATCACGCAAACTCCTGTGAAACTAGCTGTATTTAAATTAGAGTAATTGCTCGGATGTTGGTAGATATTTTATAATCATTATAATCATGCTTATGTTATTTGCTTAAGCTCAGGTGAATAATTTCAAAACTACAAGTATATAGCAATTATATCTAAAACTTGCATAGTGCATTTTCCCCTTCACTTCTTTGTATTTAAATTGTGCAGTTGCAACAGCCATCTTAGGACAACAAGTCCTCCTATGTGGTCGTTTATTGTCTCTCTTATAGGAGCTTTTCCATCTCCAACTTAAATATTGACCACTTGCTAGCACTATTTCACTACGTCTTCTTCTTCTACGATTATAATGTGCGTATTGGGTACTTCATGCAGGCTACATGTATTTTGTATGCGTACTCTTGCAAACAATAAAATACTAAGGGGAGCGGAAAGGTCCCCCCCCCCCCCCCCCCAGGGGTGTATGCGATCATTTCTGGGGCTCAATTGGATTTTGTTGCTGCTATTCACTGCTATACTGGACAGGGAGAAGGGGAGAATGAACCGTGAAAGTAGGAACGAATTGCTAAATGGTACCACCGAGCGTGCCATATGGCGCCGTGGGGGAACACCTCCATGCTGACACCAACAAATTGACGATTTCATACCAATTTGCCACTTCCATTCGTCGCACACGTTGCTTAATTCAGCGGCCATGATTTGGTATTTTAATGATTTCAACTTTTAGCCAAATTTTGCATGCAGCGTTATCAGTGCGAATTCCATGTTTTATGAAGTCACAGCATTATTATTATTATTGTAATTCTTATTATTATTATTATTATCCAATAGACGTTGTTCCCCCCCCCCTTCCATTTGTTAAATGAAGGATATTTTAGAAGAGTCTTTTTTGAACAATTACAGTAGCTAATGTTGCTATATGACTTTTTTGTATTTAATTTGATATTTGGAAAATCCATAAAAATTGTATTGGGTGACTGTATGCCTCAATCGGTTCTGTGATTGTATCCACTCTTAATTCGTGTGGGCCTATATGACGCGCACATTGTTGTATACTTTTTTTCTGACCACATTGTTCATGATGGCATTTTGCTCAAGAAACAGCAATTCTGCATTTGTGTGCCTCAAAGATGGCATAAGGAGCGAGGAAAATCGCAGGAACGCCCCTGCGTCTATCTCTGTTCAATTTTCCACTTTGGTCAGATAAAGGGGAAACCCTGGGAAATCCTTGGCTGCAGCAACTGGTCCCAACAATAAGACACTTATGGTCGCGTCCATGTGGGATTTGTGTGCAGGAAAAAAAAGCATCATTAAATTCAAGCTTGATCTCGAGTGCATGGATTATTTGAAAGCACTGTTCGTCTCGTTAATTTTTTTCTGCATTATTTTAAACTAAGGTTTAAGCTACTTTAAATAAACTCAACTTTATGATCCTAAATCCATCAAATTAAACGTAAGCGAGTTAGAAGACGACCCATATCCTATTTTCACGAAATAAATGCAGTGGTGCAGCAAGTTCCTATAGGCCCAAATGTGTGTTTTTTCCTGTTTGTGCATATCAGGCAAAAAGCGCGTGCAATACGCCGCATGCGGTGCAGTGCACTAAAAAGGGCCGCTGCTTTATTTTAATTTAAATCCCGCTCAAGTGGTTCCAAGTAAATGGCAGATGTTTTGCAATTCAAGGCGCATCAATACCCATGCGCTTTAGTGTTTAACAATGGCACCCCGCCCTCCATCCTCTCCCTTTCCCCCCTCTCTTGTCTTTCACTTGAGGCGCGCACAAAGGCTTCATCCTCCAGCGAGTTATAAAGTTACTTTGCAGTCAGTTCATTTAGGGCCTTGAGAGAACCTTAAGCGATGTTAATGTGCACCTCTGCCCCTTTCATGCGCTCACCCCTGCACACACTGGCGAACGGCGGCCATTGTGCGCCCAAAGCAAAGGAAGAAGCCTTTAAATAACCCTAGGAGCAGTCCATAGAAATTCATGATGCCCTTTCTATTTGATGTTTAGTCAGAGTTGCTGTCGCGTGGCTTTGCCCCAAATCCCCTCTCTATGTTTGTAATGTATTTTATTTTATTTTAAATTCCACCACATGCACCTGCTGGTGTATACCTGCTCCGTGTTTTGTGCGCTTGTTGCTCCCAACAAAAACCCTTTGGTCACACCAGCGCAGACTCAAGTGCACCTGAATGGAAGGCGGCAAATCGATTTGCTCCGCTCTCGCTGTGCCAAATAGTGGGCCTGCCCTTGTCTGCGTGTTTCAAGACACAGGCCACATATATGGGACGCTCCGTGTGCGCATGCAAGCATGGGAAGGAAAGAAAGCGTATTAACCATGAAATCCTCATGACAATGGATTTACTGTGCACACATGGTACCAAATGTGATGCAGGACGGATGGATATAGGCCTATATTTTCCACCGATGCCGTACGAGCGCCAAAACAATCTTAACACAATAGAAAATTGAACATCGCAGTTTAAAAAACAAATCAACGGTCCTCTTTTCGTTAAAGTTTAAGAAATGTATGGCATCTTTCTTCTTTAAAGAAAAAGATGCATGAGTTGGGCTAGTAGGGAAAGTGTGCAAGTTTAATGGAGCCCGCGGTTGATCCATGTGACCAGCAATCATGGTGCCATCACCCGGATGCGGAACAATTTACTACATATGAGATTACACTTATGACGTCGCTTTTTGCTTACATCTTTACAAATAAAATATAATGGCGGCTTTTTCTTGAGGTGACATGTCAACGTAACCTCTACATTTGAGTGTCGATCATAGGCGCTTTGTCTCACCATTGACTTGCAAATGTACCCGTTTGCTCCCCAGAAGATAATTTATTGCAGTAATAGCATAATTGCCTCGCTAATTGCTGCTAACAAATCCCCCAATACCCCAATTCTCTCAGCGGCTCCGTCGGATACCCCCGTCGGCACCGCTCCATGACAAAGGCCCCAAAGGGTTAATGAATGACCCGGGGCTCAAAGAGTGAAAGTGGCGCGAGAGCGGCGTCCTTTTTATAAACATACACTTAACTTGTCGTGTAATGGCACATGCATTCTCACTTCCAACTGGGACACAAGTTCCTCGTTGCGCCATTCTCATGGATGGGTGATGACATGGACACTTTGAAGTGGGGTGAAGGGAAGCACTTAAAGCTTGGCCTCGTCCCCTTCCCTGCGTAAAAAAAAAAAAAAAAAATGGGATCACTCCATTTTCGCTTAAGGAGAGGCAACACTAATTTGGAATTATAGCGAATAATAAGCGAGGCGATGTCGCTTCTGTGACTCTGAAGAACAAGACAGATTCCGCCACGGTGCCGTGTCCAAAGCAAGCGTGAAAAGTCAACTAATGTGACGTGGACAAAGGACAAAGGACACCACAGGGCTGCCTTGGAGCGCAGCACCTCTGCCAGATTTCATACCGATTACGCGCGTCACGATTGCATTAAATTTGTGTCCTGCAATTATTCGGTGGATTTTACGCAATTAGTGCCCCCCCCCCCCCTTATTTTTTTAAAAGAGCGAAATAGGACACGCGCCATTTTATACAGCCGTGACGTGGCAATCCGAATGTGATTGGCAGGCATGGAGTTAACATGTAACGTGTAGGCTAGAGCCTAATATAAAAAGAAATATAAAGCTAACAGCTCACAATTTGTATCCGACAACAGAGACATGTTTATTTAAGAAGAGGGAGTAAAACTAGCTTCTGATGCTAATGATTGTACATTAGCATATTTTGGGAGCATTTTTTATTTTTATTTTATTTATATATATACTTTTTTATTTATTCATTTTATTTTGTATGTGGGTGAGTATGTGCGTGTGTGTGCATGCGTGCGTGCGTGTGAGTGTGTACGTGGGGAGCATTTCTATTGGCATGAATAAAATATTGAAGGGTTTCTATGAATGTTTTTATTTTTATTTTATTTTTTACACATATTGACATCAATAAAATTACACTTATGCTTTGACTTGTAGCAACTGATTTGGTCTAATAGCTACAGTATAATAAACGAATAATGTCTATAGCTGTACAGTATATGTCTGTTTTTTAACACATTAGAATATTTGAGGAAATTAACCAGCGTCATTGTTTTGCCCTTTCTACGTCATGGGGCAGTTTTCCACTTGCTGGAATATAGTGAGCCGATATAGGCCTATATGCAATGGACATAATATGACAATTTGAAATTGACATGATCAGTCCAGTCAAAACTTGGAACCACATTTAACCTCATCATGATATAGAAACTGAATAAGTGTAACTCCCCACGTATACGTCGAAAAAGAAAAGTTACTGACCAACAAGTCAATGAGCATAAAGATCTGAGAAATGAATGAGGAAAATGCTGTTCACCTTGGAAAACGAGACAAATTTTTGATTCCGTTTAAAAAGGATCAATGCATGCACCTCTTTCACATGCACCCACCCCCTTTTTTTTCCCTTCTGGAACTGGCGAGCGTTCACTGACAAGTCGCGTGACCCTCATGGCGTGATCTAAAGCCTCCCCCCTGCGCCAGAGTGACTGGTGCAGTGTCCCTAAGCTTCCCGGAGCACTCATTTATATTTTCAAATGCTCCTTTTTACGTGCGTAAAAGATGCTCAACGGGCCACAGTGAAGTCCACTTTCCCAAGCCAGCTCTCCTTTCAGGGAGCAGTGTGGAGAATCGCGAGGCGGGGGACCGAGGACAAGGGGCGGCCCGCAATTCTCCTCGGTGCCCCCCTAACCGAAGTACACCCGCAACCCCCCCCGAACCAGCCTGGTGTGAAGACAAAAAGTCATGACGCTCAATAGCCGATTAATAGCAGAGTTCGCTTGCCCAAAATCCTCTTTGGAATAGTTTAATACAAACTATATTTGCTGCGCGTACCCACAAATATTGTCTCAAACGTTTGTGTGGTGCGAGCCTATTGCAGGTGCAACATTGGGCCAAGCAATAATTACAAATTGGGATGTGTGTGAAGACAGGTCGAAAATTACCACGGTGCTGCCTTCGACCTGCTGCCGTGAAACTCCCAAATAAAAGAGTCAATGCACGACCAAACAGAACCAGAATCATGGCCAATTATGTTTCACTTTGGTTTTTAACTCTTCTTTATTTTTTACCCGACACGACGCCTCCGCTTGATTTGAACTATTAAGTTCCAATATGCAGCACACACACAAAACAACAACAAAAAACAACAACAACCTGTAGTTCACACTTGTAACATGTTAGGCGCACTATTATATATTGGTGCAAAATTTTGAAGAATTGGAAGAACGCTCCTTTCCTCATCACCACCAGCATCATTTTATCATGTATTCTTTTCAATTGTTTGGACATTTCTTAAATTACCCACCACAAATTGACTATCCAAAAACGTCATTTGTTTGTGCTTTTTATTTTTATTTTTATTATAGTTAGCCTGCAAAATATGTATTTCAAAAATAGATTAAGATTTTGTTGTTGTTGTTCTTATTTTATTATTTTCGTCGTCGTGGTTATTATTATTATTATTATTATTATTATTATTATTATTATTATTATTACTATTATTATTATTATTATTATTATTATTATTATTATCATCATCATCATCATTCTTTTGTTATTTAGGGATTTCTAGTATTTGGACATTTTGGACCATTTCAACATCTCGAAGCAAGAAAAGAAAAATCTATCGCATGAGCAGAAACCTTCTCTGTGTTGACATGCTCTTGTTTTTGGCTGTCAAATGACAGCAGTGCTTGGCCATTTGGGCGCATTTGAGTGGAGGAGGCGGGACTTTTTTCATTGAGATGTTAAGTTGGTGTGTCTATATAAGCCCGCACGTGGCTGCGGATATGGGAAGGAAATTCGCTTCACGAAAAAAAAAAGAAGGTGAAAACAGAATGGTGGCTACTGACTGTGTGAACAAGTCCAACTCAATCACCGCAAATAAGGTACGTCTAAAATACGTTATGGATGTGATAATAAAGACAGACTATAGTGAAATGTATTAGCCTAACGATTTTATCGAAATAATTCGCAGGTATCCAAACCACTGATGGAGAAGAAACGAAGGGCTCGTATTAACCAGTGTTTGGACCAGTTGAAATGTCTTCTGGAGAGCCACTACAGCAGCACTGTAAGCATCAAGACTTCATCCAGCTCTCATTTTGTACAGCCATACTCTCATAATTGAGAAAAGCGTAAACAATGAACTCATTTTAGATGCAACGATGCTTTACCATATGTTATATTGCTTCAAAATATAATTAAAAAGATAACCACACACAGTTGAAAGTCACGTTAAAAGCCCCCCCCCCCCCCCCCAAAAAAAAAAAAACAATGATCACATTAAAAAAAAAATGCTTGCAACTCTCGATGCATATTTTTGGAAATGAAACACATTATTTAAATTATCATGCACCATTTGTTTATATGTGTTGAATTTGCGTTTTCATTGGATGTTATTTCGCGTGCACAGATTCGGAAGCGCAAACTGGAGAAAGCTGACATCTTGGAGCTCACCGTGAGACATTTGAAGCACCTTCAGAAATCTCACGCTTGTAAGTATACACACATAGCCTAATTGGCAAACATTTGACTTTGTCCTATATCTAACCTTACAATGACTCATCATTCTTTCTTTTTTGCAGTTCCTTCCACGCTCGGGGAGCTTTCCGATTACCAGAAAGGCTTCCACAGCTGCTTGACCAACTTCCAACACTACCTGCTGACGGCTGACACGGTGACCGACCGAGATCGCCTCAAGATGGCGCAGTTGCGCGGCAAACTGGTGGACACATCCAGCACCACGGACAGCGGCCCGGCCCACGCACAGACGCCAGAAATGGCGGAGAGAGCCCAGAAGGACAAAGCGACCTCTCAGAGGACCCACGGCGCGTCTCTCTTTCGCTCGAGTGAAGAAGACACGCGGAGGCCCACCCGGGAAGGGTCCACACGGTGCGGGCTGGTCACTGCCCTCACGATAGACGCGCAGCAAAAACGAGCCACCAGAAAGAAAGTTCAGCCCAGTCAAGTTGGAAGCACTCAGCACAAGATGTGGAGACCTTGGTAAAGACGCTGAAAACATAACATATTCATAAACGTTTATAATTGTTATGTTTGACACTTGTAGGTTCTATTTTCTGAATAAAAGTGACTTGAATAAGAATCTATTCTTGCATATTTTAATATGGTCAAATTTCATATTACACACACGTGGTTATATGCTGCACAATAGTCTACATCGGGGACGGGCAAAGAAGATCATGTATACATGTATTTGAGAAAATCTAATAAAATGCTGCACAGAGTTATTACATATCTTTTTTTTCGTACAAATTGGCCCATATTTTGAAGGTGCTGTAAATGCTGACATAAATCAAAACTTTAATTTGAGAAACAATGATGAAAATGCCTAACAAAATTATTTGAATTATTTTATTTGAAAGTTCAAATAAGTTGTAAACAAAAATCAAAGATTGTCAATGGTCTTTATTAAAAACAAAAAAAGAAGAACAAACGAAAAGGTTTGACCCAAATTATGAATACAATTATTATGAATTATTTTATTATATAATTATGAATACAATTTGAGACAAACTAATACATTTAAATGTGGCAAAATATTTTTTAAAAAGTGGTTTGTTTAAATGATTGATTTCCGGTATTTAGCATACACTTAAAACAATACACAGTGTAAAGGTTAGCATACTTTTAATTAAGATGCCTGTATTAATCGCAGAAGCAAGCGTAAACAAATGAAACAGCAGTTGGAATACCACAATGGAAAAATATTATGTCGGCCCCATATATGGTTATAATGAATGAAACACGTTTAATGACATTATTATTTTATTGGGGGGAAAAACTCAATTTCTTCCGCTGCTGCCGCTTGTGTTTTTGTTGTCTTCTCAGTGACGTCATAAAGTGTGTGCGTGCCTTTTTGATGGCCCTGCACTGACGGCACCTTGCAGCGAGGAGAATCGCTCCCACGCCCACTTGCCTCTCACATCGGTGGCCCACGCGGAAGTGGGATGCTTCAGCATGCTTGGAGACCCCCCTCCACCCTTCCTCGCCAAAAAAAAAGCCCACACTTCCTGATTTTCTTGTCACCATCCCACCCCCGACACAAATTACAGAAAATGTTTCATACTGTGAGCAAAAAAAAGTTAATGTCAAATTCTGTACAGAAATAATTAATTGTTGATATATTTTGTGCCGTATCGCCTAGCCCTGATTTTTGTCTTTACCTGGTGCAAAAAAAGATTGGGGACCACTTTGGCCATTTTTGTTCATCCAGCGAGGTGCAGAATCGGGGGAAAAATTAGTACCAAGCATCATCCTCTTTTTGCTCCTGAGAACTGACCAATATTATGTTCACCATTGCGTAATCTATCAAATCCCAATTCTAATGAAGTTGGGATGTTAAATGTCAATTAAAAACGCACGAGGCATGATATACGGAACCCACACAACGAATTGCACACTCGTACAAATTCTGCTTTTCGAGCATTGGTCATTAATTTTCACACAGCATAAGTTGTCACAAGATTTATGAAAGATGTTTCGTGGTATTTATAGTCAGGTGATGGAAATATGGCATTTTATCCATAACATAAAAATAGCAGAGGATGGTTTCGATCCATCGACCTCTGGGTTATGGGCCCAGCACGCTTCCGCTGCGCCACTCAACTGGTGAATATCGGGGAAGAATAAACATTTTTATCGACAGACCTTGTATCAGCTGCGCTTTTATTCATGTGTAGACATCACGGTGTACTACTGGTTAGTACATCCTGCCAGTGCAGAGCTAGTTGTGTTTTCCAATCCGAGATCCTATAGCCCCAATTCAGTGTGGAGTTTAGATGATGTCATGTTCTCCTGTCCCTGCGTGACTTTTCTTCGGTTTCTTCCCACGTTCCAAAAAACATGCACGTCATTTATTTGAGCACGCTATTGTTTATAGGCGTGAGTGTGAATTCTTGTTCGTCGCAGTGTGCCCTGCGATTGGCCTGCATACTGGGATAAGCTACAGCGCCCTCCCGCGACCGTAGTGAGGATAAGCGGTATACAGCACTGTACTACTTTGTTGTTGAAGTCAGCGGCCACAGGCTGAAAACTTTGACTTCAAACTAAATTGTTGTCTTGGAAGCCTAATTTGATATCAAGACTTGACACATCTCTTCAAACCTAATGGCTTAAAACCTTAAAACCCCAAGTTTTATTTGAAGTACTAAACCCACACTCAAAACCTATGCTTTCACACCCAAACCTTGACTGTCGCCCAATTAAAACGTTATCTATTAAACACTAACCTGGACTTGAAACCCTATTACTAAACCACTCAAATTTGAACCTTAACTCAGTCTTGAAACCCCAACTCTGCATTGCAAGCATAATTTAGTTGAAGTTCATGCTTAAAAAAAATTGAAGAATTAAAAAAAAAAAGGCACGCGCGCGCACACACACACGGGCACTTGAATAACCTTGTGAATTTAATCAGTCAAAACCTTTTTCAAACAAAGTAATCTCATAACAATTAAACATCATTCATTGACTCATGAATCTTTGAATATGTTACAAAATTAGATATTCAGATTGTAAATACAATAGAAAGGTCAAAGGTCTATGAAGGGGAATGTGATTTGATGATAATGCAATAACAAATGTGCACTAATAGAAGACAATTAAGAAAACGTTGGATAAGACAACTGCTGATGGACAAACGTGCAACTATTGGAAAACATTTTGTGTCACTCTTGATATTCATATACGTTTGCATATGTTGTTGTGCAACTTCTTTGCCAGCCGTCACATCTTTTCATTGCTATACTTTTCTATTTTTGTCATCGATTGCAATTTATGTGCAATGTCCCCATTAAAGCGATGCTACATTTAGTCAGCCTGCAAGCTGTGCAGTATTTGAATGTTCTCTGTTTGACCTTTTTTTCCCCCAACCTTTCACATGGAAATTATTTATCAGTGCACTATATTGACAACTGTAAAATATTTAAAATGGTGGCACCGTCCCAACCTGATTTGAAAGTTGCTTCACCTTTGTCATAACTCATAAGCAATTCGGGGCCCCTCGCTCTTACTTAACTTGAAAAATATTTTTGCAGTTTGGGAACAAGTTGTACATCATTACCAAAATCAACATGAAGAATGTATTAGGCTATGTCCAGGGATAATAAGCAGGAAAAAATCGATCCAGAAACAAAATCTGCTGTACAATAATACAAGAGAAAATGTTGAGTGAAAATATCCCTATTATGTCCGGCCCCTCGATGTACTGCATGTATATTATCAGCATTTTACAGGTAACAACATCAAAGAGCATAAAGATGTGAATGTCATTTAAAAGAATTCACTCGTGTTTCGGTGCTGGAACAAAAACAAAATGTCCTCAATGACGATTGTGAAATGTAAAGAGGCGTCATTTCACAATGATCATGATTAAGTGGAGATGGAAAGTTAACCCTCCTGTTATTATTTTTTAAATCAAAAGATGTATTGTTAAACAGAATACAACTTCTTCTGCTGTTTAGGTTTTGTGTTTTAAACATTACACACTAATTCCCATTACATTTCATCTGTAAGACCCGCCCACGTACCGTTTGTCAGTGATCTCAACCGACGTGCCGTGAAAGATCCTGAGGGTGCCATGGGAAATGATCCACCTCCACCTGTTGCCATTCATATGACAGAAAAAAAGACGTGACTTCGTCTGAGTACATCAGCTAATTGCTCAACATGCCCAGATTTCATATTGAGTTTCATGTCCAATTTTCATATGATCACAGGTGTCAAACTCAAGGCCCGTGGGCCGAATCTGGCGACACCACGTCATTTTTGCGTGGCCCATGTAAGCTTGCCACAATTTTTCCTCTGCCGTTGTTCTCATCCAATTCATGCTAATTAAATAATGTGGAATTATATAATATAGGGTTCGGATTAGGGTTCCGACTCAGACCATATTAGGTAATGGGCAAGAAGTGTAACTGCTTTGGTGCTCTGGCCACGTGCCTAGTTTAGATAAATCACATCACGTGAAATTGAACAGTCTCTTCAGATGGAACCAAAGCAGTAACAGATGCCATGTTAGTGTTTATGTAGCATAATAATTCTTTCTATTCACTTCTATTGCTCTTCTCTACGGCCTCCCTTAGAAAAAAAAAAAAGACTACTGAAGTTGCAGGTTGAACAGACATGTTTCCGTATAAAATGCAGGAGGTACACCTGTATTCTATATTGAAACTACCTTTAGAAACAAGAGAAGACATACATTCTTTACCCTTGCACGGTGCCAAAACTGAACATAATGTGCAAAAGGTCTTTCTGTTTTCTATATAACGAGGTTCAACCACTGCACAAGATGCTGTGTACGAATGAGTCCCAACAGTCATTACTGTAAATTCTATGGAAGATCAAAATCTTAACCCAACATGCTGGGTCAAACCCTCAACTCAATGCACTGGAAATAACCCAGCTTTTGGACCAAGCACTGGGTTAGCTTTTTCACCCAATTTGAGTTACTTTTGACCCAGCAATTTTAACAAGAGTGAATGCAAAATGGGTGCTTTGGCTCAGAATCAGGGTCATGCACGTCATGGTAATCAATCATGTTAATAAAAAAAAAAAATCAGCGCACAGTGCCTTTCTGAACATTCTGTAGTGATGAATAAATGAAGCTTCATGAAGCACTTGTGATGTTTTTTGACTCCTCTAGATGGCACTCTGCTTTTAACGATACACTGGAAATGTCATCAGTTTACATTGCATTACCCTTTTTCTTTAACCCAAGAGCAGCCTCTAGAGGAGCAAAAAATATCAAGTGATTCATGAAGCTTCATTTGCTGCATCACTATGAACATGTATAACTCATTTTAATTTCATTCCCGGCAGCAAGAAATTCAGTGTTATTTAAAAACAATTGTATTGTTAAGATTTAAACATGCAAACAGGCCTAACAGGAGGGTTAAACAGTGGATGCACACATTTCAAGAAGGCCAGGGAAAGCTTGAGTGGTGAAAATAAAAGTATCACAATTTAGAGGGAAATTATATTGTTTCAGGAGGCGGAGCCAACAGAATCCGAGTGAAAGGTGATATATCCCGAAGAGGAAGCCGATCGTGTGCTTACAAAACTGTTTGTGCCTCCTTTACCTTCCCCCAAGCTCGGTCGCTTGTGCTGGGCCCAGTCGGCCGCGGCGCCCGCCCTGGACCCGCAAGTCCGTCGGGAGCCCACCTCCCTCCCCCCATTCCCGGAGCTCCCGTGGCCGCTCGTCCCGTCGGGCGAGCTCCTCGCGCTGCTTTTGTGTTCCGAGAGGCGCCTGAGCGCTTGAGGCTCGTGTTCGAAGTCTGTGAGCGCAAAGTGGGGCAGGATGACGGCGTGGCGCTCGTACACGCTGGGGATGAGGGCGACGCTGCAAGACGCGCGCCGTGGGCTCTTCCTGGGGCTCGGCAGCGGCGACTCGTCGATAAAGTTGATGACCTCGTCGCGGCTGAAGCAGCGCGGGTCGTCGTCGCGGTAGTCGTACGCCACTCGTGGCAGGTGCTTGAGGGAGTACGTGTCCTCAGAGCGCCTCCGCTTGCGATGAAGGTGCCGGTGATGATGATGATGATGATGATGATGGTGATGGTGGCTCTCCTCGTGGTAGGAGACCAGGCTGTTCCTGCGCCTCTCGCGGCGCGGCAAGGTGGAGCTGTAGCGGCCACTCACTATAATGTCCTCGCTGGAGCCCCACCTGGGAAGGTAGGAGGGGGGAATCCGGTCGCTGGTCCACATGTCGGTTTCGTCGTGGGAGTATCTTCTTGTAGGGGGCACCTGGATGCAAGAGATAAAATAACAAACGCCGCACTCGTGAGTGCATGCGTGGCTACGGGCTGTCAACATCAAGACAAGACGAGACGTTTGTTCCACGCAGGGATCACCAATGTGGTGCCCGCGAGTCTGTTCTAAGAATATTGTGACTTCCGAGGAATGTTGTAGCCAAATTTGGAAACATTTTGTGTAACTCTTGATATTCATATACGTTTGCACATGTTGTTGTGCAATGTGAATGGTGTTAATTACGTGAGGTAAGAAAAGATCATTTAACTCATTCACTGCCATTGACGGCTATAGACGTGAAAAATTCATTTGAACTATTTCTATTAGTTTGTTCCCCACTTTTGTTAACAAGAGTATGAAAACCTAGAAATTTTGCTTTATTGTACATTTAGAACAGATATAAAATTTGTGATTAATCGTGTGTTAACTAGTGAAGTCATGAGATTAATTACGATTACAAATTTTAATCGCCTGACGCCCCTAATTTTTAATCTTTTTTTTTTTTTTAAATAATTAAAAAAAAAAAACTAGTGAAGCCATGCAATTAATTACAATAAAAAAAATTAATTGGCCGATGCCTTAATTTTTAATAATCTTTTATTTTTATTTTTTTTAAAGAAGAAAATATTCTAAAAAAAATAAATTAACAAAAGTGGAAAAAAATGTTTAACTAATAGAAATTGTTCAAATTTATTTATTTTTTTTACGTCTATAGCCATCAATGGCAGTGAATGAGTTAAATGATCTTAACTTACCTCACATAATTAACACCATTCATTAATAATATAACAGTAAGATTATTAAAGTTAATTTGAGCACACATGTTATTTCAGGAGTGTGTTTCAAACTGGTAGCCCTTTTATTCAGAAAAATCTCTCCGCTTCAAAAAGGTTGGTGACCCCTGCGAGAGGGCATTTATTCCCATAGCCTTGATATCCAGTTAAGGTCCATTAGCAAGCGCACTAGCTGAACAACTAGCACTAGTAGAATGACTGTGTCTTACTAGTAATGTTTTTTTCCCCTCCACTACTTTTGGCCTGCAGTAAAGATCAATGATACATTTATTCAATATTCATCTTAAGGTTCATGCAGTACACTCTTTGTCCACACCAGTAAGATGATTCAGTAGCATACTATATAGTACTACTTTCTCTTTGTGTAATTTAACATTTCAACATTTAACATTTCTGCGTACAAGTGAGGCAAAAGAATGCACTAATTGGCATTTTTGTGCTACTACTTAATTGCGAAATCTTAACTAGAATTGTATGTCACTAAGTATCAGAACCGGTTGTCAACTAGAGCACAGTTTGCTTTATGTGTAACATGATTTAGTTACTATTATGGCGTTGAAGTTGTCCTTAAAAAAAGTTACCAAAAGCTAAACTAAGCTAACTAAAAACATTACTAGCAAGACAAGTCGTTCAAGTAGTTAGATTTTAGCAAATTATCAAGGATAACAAATAAATGCTCAAACTGCTTTCCATACATTGTCGCACTGCACATCACATTTTGATGCCTTTTTAAATGTCACTGTGACAAAATAGTTTCATTATAATATGTTATTATATTCCCCAACCTTAAGAATGCACAGTTTCACGATTAGTTATCGACCAGTACTCCACTCACAAAAGCCTTTGGGGTCTTTGGGCTTTCTGTTAAAATTTCAGAATGAACCTAAAATGCACTATTACCTTTACAGAATAACTTGGCTGTCTCAAAACAATGCACATGTCCAACTGTTCAATAATTCAGGACTTCTTAAAAAAAAAAGTTTTTAATTCACACTGAGAGCCATACAGACAACACCCAAATTGAGTTAGCAAATAGAGTAAGTGTGTCAATTAACATATTGAAGTCCTTTACTTCTTACCCACACCTACTGAACAGCATTCAATGTTGCATGATAAAGTACAATTATATCAGTGTTTAATCGGCAAAACTCCAGACGTTTTTATTATTTTTTTAAGGCCTAATATTGACCGACATAATCGGCTGGCCAATTTGTCATTTGGGCCCTGATTTAAAGAAACAGTCTTCTTCGTGATGCTGTTCTCATTTGACACTTTGAAGACCTAACAGTTGATCAACTGTGCAAGATGTTTTCAATGGGAAGTGGCCACTGAGCTGAGAGTGTCATCAGCATCTTGCAACAGATAGACTGGAGGAGTCACAGAAAGACATACAAGTGACTTTTTCATGGATCAAACATGTTGTGAATTTTAACGCTAAAGTCCATGTTGTGCAAAACGTGTGAAAACATTGAACAGTATGACGTGCATTTAAAGGTCAGCAAATGTTAAATAAATGTACCTGTAAAGGTTGTAGTTCACTTTTAAGTCATCCTGAGATTTCACCCAGGAGCGAGTTGTGTGTGTGAAACACCGATAATTAAAATGTTGCACTGGGATTTTTTACATGCTGTTCATGGATATTTTCTTCCTCATGCTTGGAACTTAAATATCAATTAAATATATACAATACTGTATATAGATTGAATTTATGGCCACAACTTGAAGAGCATTTACACAATCTAATAGAGCAGTGACTCTCAAGCAATGTGCCGTTGCACATATTTGCCAGCAACATGTCCTGTCATGACGGGCTGAACAATTAAACAAGCTTCCACAAGATGGCAGAGAGTGATTTTTCTCATCTTAACAATAGGCCTAAATGTTGGGAGTCACTATTGGAGATAATAGAACATTCTGACTTTACACATTCAACCAAAATATAAGACATTGACATTAAAATGAGTATATAAGAACAAGTAACATAATAATGAACTATTTTTTTCCAAGTCACATCAAAAAATTTCCATAGCGCTCCCGCAATGGATCTCATTAGATTGTGCAAGTGTTCCTCACATTGTGGCCGGTCAGTTTGTATATATTACATATACAGCAATTGTGTCTTTTTTCTTACATAATGTACTCACATTCCATTCTGCCCTGATAACTTATGCAAGAGAAGGAAGGCGTTTGTCAAGCTGACGTCATATTCACAAGGCTCATGTCAGCCTGCACCCTTGTGGTGGCTTTTTTGGTGAAATTCAGAGAGAAGGGGGAGACAGCAGACGATACAGTAGCGGTGTGAGGGACTCCACAGCAGAGGGCAGCACAAGCATGACAAGTCATGGCGTGAAATGCAAGACACGAGGGGGTTGGGGGGGGGGGGGGGGGGTTCAAGCACCAAATAATTGGGAGGAAAATAAAGTCACAGAGGTTGTATTGTGCAAATTGATAGATAAATATAAGTTGAAATTGAAGGAAAATAATATTATCTCGTGAATGTGCTCCTTAACTATTTAATATAGAATTGTCTTATAGTGCTACTTGTTCGTTTATCATACTGAGTGTAATATTAAACACAAACAATGGATGAAGTATGGATGAAGTGATGGCTACTGTATACATCTCTGTTTCATTCAATGAAGATGTCATCCATGTCAACTTCTTTTGCTATCTAATAACCAATGAAAATGGCCCAAGTAAAAAAAGTACATTGCTGGGACTGCAAACTGGAACCAAAGCTCTTGTTAAATTGACAAAGATGGCACGGCGTTGAGATGCATTTGTAAAAATGAAAAGTCAAAATGAAGAAGAAAAAAAAGTAAGAGTAACTTTTCTCTCAAGTTACATCATCAAGTCTTCCAGGCCAGGCTCAGCCAGTCAATTTCATCAGTTCTCGTTTGCCCGACATATTGCTTAAGAGTGACTCTGATGTATTATACAAGGCCAGAATTACAGGTTTGCCTAAATAATTTATTATGAAATTCCAAAAATGATGATCAGGGTTTGTTGAGTTGCCCTAGAAGGCTGTATGACATCTGAAAAGCAGCGTGGATTGTTTTTATACACCACCATCATTCACTTGAAATAAAACAGCCAAAATGTGATATGAATATGGCATTTGATAGACATTTATGCACAATATATCTTATTTCTCGTTGCTGATAAGTAAGTCACGTCGAAGTTGATTAAGCAATGACGGCATTGATTTTTTTTCAGCACAATACAGCCATCTCCAACTTTTTTTTGTTGCTGGCCAGCAGTTTTATATAAAAACATATTTGAACGGAAAGGCTCAGAATCATGACAATAAATGATTAACAATACAACTCACCATTATGCTCATTAAAGTATAGGACACCTGTACATGTTCCCCTTTAATGAACCGGAAAATGAATAATTTCTCTGTTTCTCTATTTAAATTGTGATTTTATTGTACTTCATGATTCTCTTCCACAATTGGTTAATTTTTGTTCAATGGGACATGCACAGACGAATGAAGAAATTGTTGGCCGGACCTTGTGCTGCTGTTATAGTCACAGGTAATGGCAGACAGGCAGGTCAAAGGCCATCTCCAAATTGGCAATGCCATTAAAACGTGATTAGCAACTTCACTGACTCGTTGGCTCAAATCCTAAATGAGGTGGTCTTTGGATTGCTTCCTGTCGTTTTTCATTTACTCATCATAATGATGAAGTCAGATGGGAAGAATTATTTCACTGTACACTACTTCCTGAATGTTGAATGCCATACTTTAGTAAAACCGTTTAAACTAAAGCTAAAAGTGTTCACTTGAATCTCACCTTGATAGTTTTATTTCAAATAATTGTGGTGGTGCATAAAGGCAAATTGTCCAGAAACCTTTACACATACCGCGTCTTCACATTGTGCTGATGTGCGTGCCAATGGCCTTAATTAGCAAACATTTGACAGCCAGGATACATTTTGGTCAGAATCAGGTAGAAAGCAAAAAGACACACACACACAAATCACATGGCACATCTGATAGCATCACAATGTCTGTTAAGGGCCACAATGCCATTTGACCATGCACATTAGCAATGAAGTGTCATTCAAAAGAGGTCATGTGATCAAGTAAAAAGAAAAGAAAATCAATAAAAGAATATACCTGCAAATACTGCATTTTATCTTCCTGCTGTTCCCTCACTGGATACCCTTGCGGGACCCCCCTTTCTAAGGTTGAGAACTCATACTGGGCATTACGGTCTACGGTCACGATTTCAGGCGCTGAGCTATAGTCATATGGTCTGTCATATATTAAGTCGACATGAATTCCTCCATCTTGGCTGTTTTCTACAAAGTGCAGAAAAGCACGAGCGTCAGGGTTAGATAGCAACGGACTCACAAGACAGACACACAGACAGACGAATAGATAATAGAGACAAGTTCAATTGCTTTCTGATTTGGTTTGCCTCTTGCTTTGACTTTGTCCTGCGAGACTAACTTTAAATCAAAATGACTTGCTCTTGAAATGCTTTTTGAATGCAGAAATCAACAACAACAAAAACACCCTTCCATCTTCCCAATTAGAGCATTCAAGTTAATTTAGGATGTGTTGAGCTTGGCTGTAAAATGCTGCATTTGAGGGAAAACTGTGCCAAAGGGATGAACGATAGCAGATTTTTTGTTTTCTTTTTGCACAGGCAGGTGGGCATGCAAGTCAGCAGCTTAGAAGAAACAAAACAAAACAAAACAAAAAAACTGGAAACAATCCTTATACATACAACTGTGATGAGTTATACATGGCAAGCCCTCTGGAAAAAGAAAGCAGAGAACTGGAGGTGTTAATTATCACACAAAATATTAGCTACCCGGTGTTGTTACATGACCCAAAACGAGACAACATGCAGTTCTGACGGAGGACACCAGGGGGCTCAAAATGTTTGAAAGGTAAATGACAGGAAAAAAGGGCAGGGGGAAGGAGGATTGTGTGGGATGAAGATCCACTTCAAACATCAGACAAAATGCTAATAAGCATATGTTGTTAGTCCACACAATCGTGTCCAACAAAATTATAATACAATCCTATGACCGCAAGCCGATTTTGTTACAAAGTGTCAGTCCGACTATAAAACAAAAACAGAATAAACTCCATCTTAATTCAGTGTTGTATCCAGAAGAAAAAACGAAACAAAACGTGGGGCCTCTCTTTGTGACTTGAGGCTAATATGAGCATGATGGCATAAAAGTGCTTTTCTATTTCTCAGTTTTCATGTCCTTCCAAATAAATGGGCACCATTCATTTGATCGTCCTGTTGTTGTGGGCCAAAATAACTCATATTAAATGCAATGGAGTGAATAAAGTGCTGCGAGGTAAATATGGCAATCACTCACTTCTTTTTTTCTTTTCTTTTTTTTTTACATGGTGCTCATGTGCACGAGGAAGCAGATTACAGCAGTACTCACTAGCACATTCGGACCACATAGATGCTTAGTCATGAGATACTTTGTGGTCACATGATAATATCTGACCATTGATTTCATGGCGGGGAAAACACTATATATTTTAGTATTATAATTCATATTCAATATTTAGAATGGATTTATAGCGAAGCAGTATAATTAGCTTGATTGTCTTTGAATTGAATCGGAACAACAAAAAGGGAGACGGCTGAGTGCTGATGTAGCCTTAACATCTAACACATACTCACTTCCATTTCTACAATATCAAACTCCACTATATGCAAAGTAACTGCGCCTCTTCAGATATTTACCAGGAAAGTTAAATGCAAATTCTATGCATCACATGTTAATGATTATACTGTATCTGGATTTCATTCATTTCCATCCAATAAGCCCTAACTTAAAAGGCCACCGAGGAAGTGGACAGATAGCGAACACCTAAAATTAATTGACCAAACAATAAAACATTAGCAAAATAAAAACATTGGCTGACACAAACAATGAAAACAGTTTTGTGTCTATGTTAAAAAAAAATAATAATAAAAAATAAAAAATTCAGTGATCTACAATGAAGACATTGGACATGGTCCTAGGTTCAGGCCTTCAGAAACAGGACTCATCCACCACATTGACGTCTTTGGATCAAGGGAAGGGTGAAAAAGGATGCTGGGAAGGTGGGATGGGAGGTGGAAAGGACATCTGAATGTGGGGGGGCTTACCCTCGTCCACCTCGTCATTGGACATGATGGCCACGCACTTGTCCCACACCATGCGGATGTCGGCCCGATAGCGGTCGCAGGCCCACAGGAACATGGGCAGCAGGATGGACTGCACAATGGAGCACCAGAGCACACACAGAACCATCCAGTTGTAAGAGCGGTCGAACTTCAGACTGGCAAAGCTCACCACCTGTGCACAGCAAAACCAGAAGAAACACGCGACTTGACTATATGACTGTTGGAATGCATTTAAAAAATCCATCGTTTGTATTCAAAACATTAGTTAGTACATTTGCATCGCTTTTGGCATAATGAAAGCAATAAAACAGCCACTGATCACTAATTTATCAGATATTCCATCCACGCGTTTAAAAAAAAAATCCATCTCTGGGGGCAGCCATCTTGCCACTTGTCGTCGATTGACAATGACATCACAAAGGCTCAGCTTTGGAATGTCACGAGCATGACCAAATGCAGAAAACTCTGGCTTGAAATCCTACTTTGAACTCTATTGTGAGGAAAACCTAAGACTAACTAATTGAAAGCCCTGAGTTGAAACCCTAACCCTAGTTTAAATTCCTAATTTGAAACCTTTACCCTAATTCAAACCCCTAATTTGAAACCCCAACCGGGGGCATTCATACCCCTCAATCCCAGCTGTATTCCCCTTCAACATGCCACTTTTTTTGCGACGGACATTACCCGACAATTTTTTTGTCATCAAGGAGAAGGAGAAGTGCTGTGGATTTCCCCCTTCAGGTGGATGCCCACGGTCACCGCCCCATTGGCCGCCCTTGGAGACACGTCCAGCAATACACATGCTGACCCAGTATGCCAACTTCCAGCCACATTCCAAAAACATGCATGTCAAGTTCACTGAAGACTCTAAAGCGTCATTAAATCAATTTGCATCGTCTCATAGCAATCTTTCATCAATTACATACACTACTAGGACAATGCATCTCTATGCTTATTATCATGAGTGTTTATGACAAGGGCTATGAAGCCTGTATATGACATTACTCCCATTTATTGGGGTTTGAATAATACTATGGTGTTTCTCAGTGGGATCAGATGTGTATGATATATAACTTAACTTATTCAAATTGACATGACAAACACTTCATTTCAAAATATAGTGCTTGATCACAAACTCAGGCAATATAATATGTGCTATAAAAAAAAAAATTATTTTGAATCTTTATGGACCTTCCAAATGTAAAATCCAATTTTGCTCCCACCACAAATCTATTGCGGAGTGCGTGAATCATCACAAAAATGTAAATTAGCATCCGAGAACATTTATTTGTGTGTTTGTTCTTCCCTGCATTTAAATAGTTCATTATATTTGGTCAGGAGAGCAATTTTGTTGATTTTGTTCTGTCACTAAATATAAGCATCCATCACTTTGACCCCATCTATTTACATGCATCACATAATACCTTATACATTATATTCAAATTTCCTCAAACTAAATAAGGTTGCCGTGGCCGTACATAGAGTGCATTCCAAAATAGCAAACCAGAAGAATTCAATTGAACTCACACAAACTAACTTGCCAGCATCTTGAATCTTTCTGACCGCTAAATAGCAGCTGGGGTGCCCAAAGGAACGTGACATCTTCACTTGGCTTTGAGCAGCAGTGCCACAAATAATGAAGCATATTCTCTACTAGTCTCTACTTGTTATATATTCTATTCATATTTGGTAAAAATAAGGATAAACCTTTATTATCTAAATCGTTAAAAAAAAAAGTCAAAGTAAATCTTAAGAATGTGCATATAAAACGACATATCGTTATCCAGTCAAGTCAAGTCTAAAATAACAAATGCAAACAGTACATAAATAATAGTCAGATATCTGTAATAATCATTGAAAAATAGATACAACTCAGACATTTATTGCGCCGTCGTAGGCAAATGGCAACGGAGCCCACAGAAGGCGAGAAGCATAACCTGAAGGAATAATTGAAGATGATGATGACTATGAAAGCTAACTCATTGCTAATATGATTCTTTTTCAAGAAAGTATGCTTTATAGCCACTTAGATATTATTTTCAAGCAGTCATTTGCATCTTGTGTTTTTGTGCATCTTTTAAGCATTAAGCTGTACAGTGTCGTTTTGCGATATGTGCAGGAGCACTTCTTAGCAAGTGAAGTCATGTCAAGTAAACATGCCTGATGTGTACAAGCCTTGATTAAGAAATGTCTTTCGGTGACAAATGACTATAAAAAGATGGCTGCGCACAGAACAACCTAACTGAAGTAATGCTCGAATCCGTTCACGATACACACGCACACACACACAGACGTCTAAACCAGTGGTTCTCAACCTTTTTTATGTGACGTACCCCCAATGAAATGTTTTTTCAGCCAAGTACCCCCTAACCAGCGCAAAGCATTTCCGATTGAAAAAAAAAAGACTTAAAACCAAGGGCTGCACCATCAGTGTCTGATTTATTAAACTTTGGAACTCTATTTGTATTTATGTGGTTGGTCCCTTGAATTATTTATAAATAAATAAATAAATAAAAATTTAAAACAACGAAATATATAATTAATTTAATTATAAATAAATATGTGTGCACATAAAAAATATTATCAACATTACGTGTCCTCCTTTGGGATCATAATAAAGCTCTGTTCTAAAAAATAAATTATGAACTGAATTTTAAATAAAGTTTTCAAGTGATTGACAGGTCATTCTAGGTGGTACATGACAAGTTGGGTCGAACCATTCTGGTATGGGGGAGATGCTGGCTTTTTAGGATACTGAAATTGAATAGCCTACTAAATATAAAATTTATTTGTGAATATACATTTTTCTGATATATTTACATATGCTTTTTAAATATATTTTAAAATCTCACGTACCCGCATTTGTGAACCACTGGTCTACTCTAAACTATATAACAATAGCACATTTGACAAGCGAATCTCTCAAACAAGGCCCGGAACATTCTCTGAATGCAGGCTTACTGGTCTGGCTTTTTGTATCACATGTAAGCAGTCTTAAGCCGGCGACACGCTCTCAGTTCTGCCCGGAAACTCGATGAATTGACTTGTAAAAAATGAATGAGAGCCCGAGGCTGGAATTTGCAAGCCAAATGGTGACAGGCTGAAAGAAAGCCTTGCTCCTTCATTGGCTGACGAGGAGCTTCAAGGACTCGTGTTCCCAGGAAGTTGTGGATATAGTGACATTCTTGTTATTAAAGAGGGGAGACGACCCCTGCATTCTGAACCGAACTTAAACAAGCCCACTATGTGACTTCATGGAAACATACACATATCATCCACAAGCACAGAGCCTGGCCTACTTTCAGATGTGGCTGAGGAAGAACATTTAGGTTCATGTAAATAATAAAGCAGCATGGCGTGCTTCCACATCACCATCAGGGTGTTGTGTTCAATGATTAGCGCCTTGTTTGATGTCTTTCCAAGCAAAACTAAAACACTAAACAATGAGAAATGGAAATAGGGAAATTTCAACATCAAATCGTTATATCATCATTCCAGTCAGTTTTATTGGTTAGACAGTTGTCAAGATGGTCAACAGTTGTCAAGGAGAAAATGCTGTAAGGCAAAAGTGAAGTCAAAATTGTGAAACGCACCTCCGGTGGGTTACAACAGGAAACTCATTTCAAGTTTACTTCTAGAAAAAGGATCCCCAACACTATAATGCTTTCATACATACAGGATAGCCTAGCCTACTTTCAAATACAGTAATACTACAAATAATTCATGTTGAATAATTTCAAATAATACGACTTTCAAATACATTCATGTTGTCTATGTTTTTCTACCATTTAATTGAGGTTGATGTTATGGATATTTTGACATTTCTCCAAAAATACACACTTGTAGTCTTGACTGGAAGAAAATGGAGACTGGTGTAACGCGATGTGAAAATTGCTGCGTTGTTAAACTTAAATAACATTCTTAAATAAATTGTTTATACAAATAATCTTGGACTAAGCTCATCTTTCTTGATGGAAACGAAGCACTTGCCTCGACCTCGAAGTTTTTTGAGAAACGAGCGATCACTTGGCCAATTTTTTTTGTGTCTGTTTTGTTGACTTTTGTGTTGTTTTGATTGGATTCTGTTTTGTCATGTTTTGTCTTGCTCATTAGGTTTTCATCAGTCCCGTCCCTCGCGGCACCCTCCAGCCACTCATGTTTTGCCCAAGTGTGCCTCGTTGTCTCGTCATTTTGCTTGTATTTAGTGGTTTCTTTTAGTCTTGGTCGGTCCATTGTTTCAGGTGATATGAGGTCTGTCGTGTGTTTTTTGTATTGTTTTATTTTGTTTCTTTGATACCAGGAATTTTAATAATAATAATAATAATAATAATAATAATGCATTAGATTTATATAGCGCTTTTTTGGACACTCAAAGAGTGGTTGCATTCACACTGTGGTGGCGGTAAGCTACTTAACTCATTCACTGCCATTGACGCCTATAGTCGTAAATTTTTTTAAAACTATTTCTATTAGTTAAATTTTTTTTTCCACTTTTGTTAACAAGAATATGAAAACCTAAAAATGTTTATTGCACATTTAGAACATATATAAAATGTGTTATTAATCGTGAGTTAATTAGTGAAGTAATGCGATTAATTACAATAAAAAAAATTATCACCTGACACCCCAAAATTGTAATAATCTTTTCTTCATTTTTTTTCTAAAGATTTAAAAAAGAAAATATTAAAAATCAGGCGATTAAAATTTGTCGCATGATATATACAATAAAAAAAACATTCTAGGTTTTCATACTCTTGTTAACAAAGTGGAAACATTTTTTAAACTTATAGAAATAGTTTAAATGAATTTTTGACGTCTATCGCCGTCAATGGCAGTGAATGAGTTAAGTAGCCATAGATGCCCTGGGGCAGGCTGACGGAAGCGTGGCTGCCAGTGTGCGCCTAGTGTGCCCTAATTTTTAATAATCTTTTTCTTTTTGAAAAAAGATAATTAAAAAAAGAAAAAAGAAAATAAATGATTATTAAAAATTAGGTCGTCAGGCGATTACATTTTTTAATTGTAATTAATCAGATGACTTCAATAGTTAACTCGTGATTAATCACACATTTTATACCTGGTCTAAATGTACAATATTTTTTCCCCTAGGTTTTCATACTCTTGTTAACAAAAGTGGAAACAAATTTAAACTGATAGAAATAGTTCAAATTAATTTTTGACATCTATAGCCGTCAATGGCAGTGAATGAGTTAAGCTGGTTTGCCAACCAACTTCACAGAAAAAACACAGCCTTGACAATACATTAGGTAAAAATGTGCTTTCTGCTCACATTTTATGTTTCGAGGATGCACGGAGGGAATGTCTGTCTTTTTTTTAAACAGTACAATACTGCTGAGTGCAATTTTTTATAATTTTTTTATTATGCTGTTCTCAGTTTGGATGAAATGCATTTCCTTTCACTTCAACGGGGAACGATGATTTGCAAACTCACCAGTATGGGGAAGCCGGTGAGAAAGTCATAGATGAAGACAATGCCGCTGATCAGGTACGTGATCTGCAGCGATGTCTTGAGCGGTTCCGACCCATCGATGGAGGACCTGCGCTTGCCCTGAGCGTCCTCCACCACAATGGTGGGGACATTGAACTTGTTCTTGTCCGCTTTGTGGCCTGCCTGAATGGAGAAGGTCTGGAAGAGAGCAATGCCGATGCAGATCACACCCATAGTCACGCTACCGCCAATCAAGAGCAGGAAGCAAACCCCAAACCCCAGGCCGATCTCTGTCACAATAAATCGGCAGTCGGAGGTGTAGAAGCGGTCGATGGTGTCGTGCCAGCCCACTGCTGGAAGCGTGGACAGAATGAATGAGACCATCCAGATCCCCATTACTGTGTGCACCGCCTGCTTCTTAGTGTTGCTCAGCCTGGAAACACAAACATACAATTTAGTATAGGAAACGCAAGTAGCCCACCTTGCTTTGACTTGTAAGCCAAAATTCAAGATACCAGTACTAGATGGTGGCAGCAAACTCAACTCACTAGTGAACAATTCTTAAAAAAAAAAAAAACTGGCTTCAAGCTGTTTAATGCCGCTACCAGTGAAGAGTTTACGATTACGTAACATAAAACCATCAGAACTACATGTGTATTTAAAACAACCACATAACTTTGCCTTTAAATCCACTAGCTTAATGCTAACATATAATGATTAATGTCATTGATGGGCTAAAGCAAACACACAATATCATCATACTCACAGGCATATTTTCTTTATCCTCTGCAAAGAAAACCACATCTCCTATTACATACTATTATTTTAGACGTCATGCGAGTGTTTTGAATTAAGATTGTGGTCAATAAAAGAATTAAACACATCAAATACATAAAAAGTAAAGGCCCTGCTATATTTGCAGAAGTGTATCGACATTGTTTTAACATCACATGGAGAACCAGAACTGTAAAATTTCTCTGAACGGTCCCATAACACTTACATTGTATGGTGAAAAGGCAGTAAAAAAAAATTGGGAAGCAAATAGCGAGGGTTTACTGCATTTGTATATTTTACAAGTTGAGGGTTTTTTTTGGGGGGGGGGGGGGGGGTGGCAGGTTGTGGTAGAGATGTCTTTTTTGTGTGTGTGTGTGTGTGTGTGTGTGTGTGTGTGGTAAAGATGTCAACAGCGACACAGCTAACTTATTAGTGATAGTAAAGGAAACACGATCAAGAAGAAGCACCGCACTACCTATTACTTTTTTTTTTGACAGGATTATTGTAAAAGTAATACTGAGTACTGTGGCATCCTTGTAGTGTGGAAAACATGCTGAAAACACTGCACAGCCGTCTCTTAGATAAATTGAAGTTGAATGCTCGAGTGAAGTAAGAGCTCTTCACTGATGGCAAAAAAATTGTGTTTCACATCTTATGGTCAATTTGTCATCTGTGCAGAGGGATTTGGTGGTCCTCACATCTCCAAGTATATTGTTGCAGCCACATATTTTGCTAAATGTTTTTGTGTCCTTTGGCAATGGCTCTTTTCTCTCGCACACATACTGTATACCTGAAATACAACAGCGAGTGACGGATGTTCCTATTAAAGTCTGGACTTCAGCAATATAGGACAAAGTAGAAGTATGGGGAGTTATTATGACCACCTACAAACAAAATATGATGGAAACTGAAATTGAATCATAGATGTACATATATTACTCTGCAACTATCCATTGTTTCAGCCACCATTGAAGAAAGACAAAATGTTGGTCAAAATGTCGCTGGGAATGTTAGAATATTTCTTAGAGAGGCATTTGTCGCATAATAATATAATTTAAAAAATATATTTTTTTCCGTTATTATTTAACCAGTGTTGCCACAGTTACCTTGAAAAAGTAACATGGTTACTTTATTAATTACTTTTAAAAGTAACTTAGCTACTTTACTGTTTACTTGATTTTAAAAGTAACTAAAATTACAAGTTACTTTAAACGTTACATTCAGCAAATGCTGAGAATCCTGCTTAAGATAAAAATGACACGCCATTTTGCCACTTTACTGTATTGGAAGTTGATTTTAACAGTGACGTTCAAGAATAAAGATTGTTTTTATTAGAAATGACATAAAGGCAAAGGCAACCTTTTTTTGACTTAACATATGACCCCCCCCCCCCCCCCCCCCGCCCTCAATGTATTTCTCAACATAAATTGGCTACATGTTTTTTTGTTTTTTTTTAAGAAAGTCTTTCTATAGTGGAAAATATCTGGAAAGAAAGGGAAGGACTAATATTGAGATGATCAATAAATGACTGTTAATTAATAAATATAATTGAGTGTACAAGTGTGCTGCATTATTACAGAAAACACCACATACCTAATCACCAGAACGGGAATAAATGTTGCCTGTCTAATATTTCCACTTGCTAAAATCCTCTGAAAAAGCTACAAAACATCAACATCAATAAATATATACACAAACAAATCAAAATATTGTTGTTTCCATGTCCTAATCCATTTTTAAAGGATTATTTTACATACATGGTTGCAAAATGAAAGGCAGCAGTAGCTTCTGCAGCTTTGTGCGAAGGCACTGTGAGCAATAACGCTCGTCTTTCCTCAATATGCCTCCAGTTCCTATAGCCGAGAGATTACATCACTAAGCAGCTTGAATATGTTGCGTGAATGAGCGTTGCAAAGGGCAGTGAACGCTGTGAGAGAGCAGCAGCCCAACTACAAGGTTGAAATTCATTATTCAGGCCTTCAGTGTGTGTTAATGTCAGCGACAAGGCAGCCATGCTTGCTCAGCAGGGCAAATATGGAGGCATTAGAATGAAAAACGAACAGTATTTACATGGCGTCTTTGCAACACAACAACTGATGAATATTCAAATGAATTGGCGAGTACAATGCCGATCAGAAGGGAAGTGAAAGGTGGCACGAATGGGACAAAATATAATATAAGAGCTGTATCTGACATTATGCTAGCATCAATGTTCAGCTTCGATTAGCAGTCAGCAATTCCTAATTAATTTAACTATGTTTATTTTTGTGGTTCGCAATGTTATAAAACAGCCCTGTACAATTATGTGAGCTGTTCCTATTATGACTGGACAAGGTAACTAACATATTTATCGATACGTTGTACGATGGAAACCACTGTAAAGCAAATGAACTAACAAGTAGGGATGGGCGAGTATTTCATGGTATCGGTACTCGCGACGGTTATCGATACTGGTATTGGCCCTTGCTTGCTCTTGTGGCCATTTTGCAGTCAGAAACTGTCAAAAAGAACAAACGTTTTGTTCCGTCTCGTTCGTTTCCTGCGTCTCATTATGAGGTAACACTTGTTCAGTTCATTACTTCCGGCAGCGTCATTTGGGCGTGCGTTACTGAGAAGAAGTAAGTACTCTTGTTGTGAGTAATATCACCGATATCTGGAGTTCAATGTCTTATATGTATGTAGCTCACGTAACTTTGCCGTGTTTAATTGCCTCGTTTATGGTTGCCGCGTGCTTAATTGCCTCATTAACGTTGTGCTGCGGTGCTAAAAATAGAACGGTGCCATACAGTTACTAAAGGCTGAAATGGTTATTTTGCATTTATTGACCGCCACAGGGGGCTCCTGTAGAGAGCACATACTGTAAGTCTTCATTAAGCTCAACAATTTAAAGGGACACAAGTTCACAATGTGAAAAATCTACTTTTTGGAGCTTCTAGCCATGTTAACATACTAATTCTTTACCAAAAACAGGAACAAGTGGTGATTTCCTCCATTCGGCCCTCTATGAGAAATTCTACGTCATTCTGCTTTACAAGCATTAGCCGCTCCCAACCTGAGAAAACGAGCTGTTGGCACTTTTTGACGTCATCACTAGGTGCAGATCCACCCCCGCACCGCCTTTGCCGGAGTAAACGCACGCTCACTTTCTCTAAGACCTCCATTGGATATTGACAAAAGTAGCCTTTATCAGTAAACATTCTGTCCAAATCAATTCAAAGCAATCAATTATCCTTCAAATTTGCAAAACCAAAGTGCAATGACAATTGGCCGTCTTAAAACCCCTCTGGCTGATGCTTGTGTAAACGTTTGCGCTGCTAAACGTAGCTGAAAGAATGGTGTAGTAGTTAGTGTGCTTGCCCTGTAAGCAGCAGGTTGCCGGTTCGCAACCTAGAAAAGAGGTATCGAACATCCCAACTAACGACTAACATCCGTCTTTTTCCTACATGTCACTAAATGTTTGAGCCGCGAAAATGTAATGGCTGCAATTTTTGCCACACAGTCATCCTGGGACATTACATGCTGCGACGAGGTGCTAGCCACCAGCTATCCCGCAAGCTAACCGGATTCTTGGGGTTCCTCTTGGCCGGTGGGTGGGCAACGGGCACATTCAAACAAAGACACAGAGTTGTTCTGTGCCATCCAAGAGTGTCGGAATAGCTAGCTAACTTGCATGCTGTAGCAGAAATGGGCAGAGCGAAAATAAAAATACGCAAGTCGCAATTGCGCCGGACAACCACAGATGCGGCACTCCGTTCATATGTAGTGGGGCAGGAGGGAGTCGTGCCATTTTAGCCACGCCCAAAAATCCAGGACGACTGATATGGTGAACTCTTTCAAGCTATAACTGCACTATTTAGCACTAGCTCCATATAGTTCTGTCTTTTCACATATTTTCAGCAATTATCTTCAAACATACATAATACATTTAAAAATCTTGGTAGGTTTTTAAATGACTTTTCTGACTAAAACAAATACAACTTTTGTGCTGGGACTGATTTGGTTGTGCGGGTTGTACCTAATGTTGTGGCCAGTTTGCTATCACATCAGTATGTGAGTGTTATAGTGTTTGAGTGTTTGTCTCAACAGCGCTACCAAATTGGCCGGGCTAACTGTAAATGCATTAAGCACACTCATTCTTTGCTTCTCATCATCAGAGTGACAGGGAGATATCCTGATCATCATTACCACGTATCACAAAACCGCTTTGTGCACATCTCAACACACAATAAGCTTGTCGGTCTGCAAAACTCAATCCCAAGTTCATAGCGCATGTTAACCCCAAAATGAAAATGTAAATGATCATCATTTCACAGATGGTCTGCAGCAAAGCAAAGACATTTGAGGAGTGCCTCAAGGCGAGCTTTCATACATCTGCCCCAATAGCATAATAATTATATAAGAGCAAAAGGCTTCAATTTGAAGCAACTATCATTGCTAAAACACCACCCACAACAGACATCCTATGATAAACTATCTTGAGAAAATATGTAGTATAACAAATACCGGCCTAAACAAAATACACCCATACGGTCTGAAAAGTGACTAACATAAAAATCCCAATGTTATTGCAAAGCAAGCATCTATGTGTGAACAGCAGATGTCTTGGGAGTCTTGCAAGGCCAAATTGTGTTACTGCAAGATCATGTCTGGTAACGGGAATCTTTATTATTCAGTGTCACTTTGCTAATATCGCTTCTTGTCTGGAGCCAAATGTAGCTGAAAGCCAGAGCTGGCAGATGCTCCTTGTGGAATATTGTTACGCCGTGTGAGCTCTAACAGAAGCATTGGCTGCAGAGTAGTGTCACTTAATACAGACTGTGTACCCATCTGAGAAGGTTATTCTCAGGACTACAACGTTTTGCCATTCCCAAGTCTTTTTATGTGCTGGAGTTTGCGCATTTCCCAGCTACGCGTATTTACATAACGCTTTAAAATGGTAAGGTCACTATGGTAATTGCGTATGAATGATACGAGCAACACAAAAACTGGAGTAGATACAACAATAAATGTGAAGCCACATTTTTATGTAACTATATTAGCAGCGCCCCCCTTAAATGCGCCAACATAACAAGGCAACGCAGAACAAATCTAAAGTCCGAGTAACTCACTCACCATAACGTTAAATTAAGAGCCGCTCGCCATCTCGCATCATGCGTGGGAATCACCTGTAGCTGTAAGTCCATGCGCCTTTCTTTTTCTTCTTGGTCATAGGCTCCTGTAATGTCTCTCATGTTCCAAATATGTCTGTTTTTTTAAACTCATTTTGCTAACTTGTCGATTAGCATCAGCGCTACGCGACTGAGATAATTAGCATCTTGACATGCGTCATAAGTCCGTCGTAAACAGAGAGAATCCGGTCACTTTTCAAAATAAAATATTTTTTAAAGCCTTGACTAATCAATTAATCGAAAGTACAGTACGTTTTTTTATTCTTTCAACTGTGCAGCCCGGTCCAAATTGGCCTGGTGGTTGGGGACCTATTGTATTGTGTTAGCACCCGTTGCAGTGCAATTTTATGGACTGTACCCAACTGTAAAACAGGTTCAGGTAACATTCATGTTGAAATGCTCCCACTACGTTGGAATCATATACCATAGCTCTCCAAAGTATTTAGTTCCACCCTTGATTGATGAGGCGTACTTAGTTTTTGATGGTGTGTATAACATTTAAAGTACACAAAGACAACAGTAGAAATAAACTAGAGAATGACATTTTTGCAACTATAGCGTATAGATTCTGAATTGCTGTGTAATTAATTAAATGATTGGAATATTGAACTTAGTTAGAATGGTTTGAAGAATGACTAAATAGCTCTTAATTTGGGAATTTTGTTATGAATTTGGAGAATATTATAATAGCTCCATATATGTTGTGAATGAGCTGAACATTTTGATGTTGGAATGAGTTGTTTGGGATGTCATGGAAATGTAATTTTTTTTGTGTGACCATTTTTTTTATGTGAAAAAAAAAGAGCACAAGATGTACTGAATGAGCTGAAGAGGTTAAAGTTAGAATGTCAAAGATAAGGATTATTTTGTAGAATGGCTCATTCACTTGAATTTTTTATGTGGAAAAATGTACAATTGTGGGGAAACTATGCATTTTTTTTAAATGTGGAAAATAGTTTCCTAAATTACCCGAATTTGGGGAATATTTTAAATATTGATTAGTTTAAAGAAGTGGAATGGGCTTGTCAGCATTCTCATAACAAGACAAAACTGAGGCGCTAAAAGGCAACTTAAGAATTATAACTGGGAGGATTGCCCTTTTAGGTATCTAATAAAGTCATCTGAATCAGAACATGAATCATATGTGCCTCACCTGTAGTTGACAGGCCAGCGTACCATCCACATGCGGTGGTAAGAAAGCGATGTGACGGAGAAGCAAGTGACCAGCGTGAGGGTGTAGAAGGTGGACACAAACACCTTACACAAACCCTCGTTCCACTCGTAGTTGGAGTGCTGACGGCGCAGCGTTATGACGCAGTACATGGTGATGGGGATGGCCATGTTGAGGATGTGCGTCCCGGCCAGCGTGCAGATGAGGAACTCCAGCGGCTTCCACTTCTTCTGCTTGGCGCTGACGCTGAGGATGCTCCACGTGTTGGCCAGGATGGACACGCCCGAGCACACCAGCCAAGCCAACGTGTTGGCGTTGATGACGTCATCCACCATGTTGGAGAAGGGCGGGGCACAGCCTTGGGGGCCGCAATGAACTGTTGGCAAGAGCGGGCGCGCGCGAGGAGAAGGAGGAGGTGGTGACGGGCAGGAGGGGACGCAGGGCGTGGGACGAGGCAGGCATCCTACATGGGTGGGCGTGCACTCTCCATGGGAAGGCCACAGCGGGGCGAGGACACGGCGGCGGGGCGACGCAGTGGGAGGCAAGTGGGAGAGGCGGGCAGATCCGGGCCAATTGCCTGGGGATCAGAAACAGAGAGGGGGCGGTTATGCAATCAAATGCCATTATCCAATCCAATTGAAAATAATCCTTCATCAGACATAATCCTTCTTCCCAGTCAACTAATTACGTGAATCACCACACTTTATTGCAGTTAATACAGAAAGTCATTCATTGGTCGTGCTTCAGACACAAGAGTGATCAGTCAGCAGGGCTATTTTCAAAAGAGCCGCAAGCAACATCCAAGAATTAAACTGCCACTGCAGCAGTGCATATAGAAAGTCTACACACCCATTCGAATGCCAGGGTTTTGGGATATTTAAAAAAAATTGACGAATTCAATAATAAATAATTTTAAAACATGTTACACAATTAATGTGACCTAAAACCTAGTCTATTAAAAAATAAAAATAAAAAATCAGAGAGGGGAAGCGGTAATAAACAACTGGGATAATGTGGTTGAATAAGTATACACACCCTTTTATAACTGGGATGTATTATATCTGGCTGTATTCAGAATTAACATGCCGCATTCAAACTCATGTTGAATTGGTGTCAGCACACACGTGTCACAATTTAAAAGGCCTGTGATTAACTTAATTCTGTGAAAGCACCGCAGCAAAAAAGAAATTTGCGTTCCCCCCACCCCAACTCTCTATCTCGACAATAAATATAATAATTTTATATAAATATGTTGTTAGTGCACCTCTGCAGAGGAACTAATACTCCTTGCTCTCTCTCAGACAATGATAGTGTCACTGCCACCTACTGTAGGGGATGTGCAAGTACATTTTATTCTAGTACAGGAAAAAAAACACCCCCATTATCAAATTAATCAACAACTAGTTTTACCCCTTGGACCCATAGATGATTGCAGTGGACATGACATACTTGTTAATGCATAATTTGGATGATGTCAACACTTCTGGTTCATGATTGGATCCTAGCTAACCAATCACAATCGCAAGTTGATTTGCATGATATTCATGTAAAAACACGTTAGAGCCATACTATCCTGGTGTCCACTATAACAAATAAAAACATGAGAAAACTCCAATTTTCCCCCCTGTTCTTATGTGGGGTAAGAGTCAAAAATCAGTAAAAAATAAAATAAAATAAAAATGCTGCGGTTCTGAAGGGGTTAATAATCGAGTAATCCATTGGAGCCATTTTTTAATTACAATTTTTCCAAATCCTCTGATTTTAATTTTAATTGTTCACTGATTTCTGTAGTCTTTCATAAAAGACTGATTATCATCTTTGCTTAATCAAAATAAGACATTACAAAAAAATATTTTTACTTTGGAAAACAATGACTGAACCGGTAACATAGTACAACATCAATCCCCCTTCTTTTTTCAATCACTATATGAATACGAAGTACAAAATAACCATCAATCACTGGTTAATAAATAGTAATCAGGGAAAAAGTGATTTTGCAATACATTTTAACACAAAATTAAAATGAATCCAATAAGTCGATTAATCAATTGAATAGTTGATAGATTAATCAATTCTAAAAACATTCGATAGTGACTGCACTAATTGAAAGTGCTATTTGATCTAACGGGGGGAAAAATAAAATATTTGCTTGTGTTCATATGATTACAAACTGAGCATATTCTCATTTGCACATTTTTTTTTCACATATTGCAGCCTGTTAAAGCACAGCTAAATCACAGATAGTAAAGTGTTAATGAAAATAACTGTGAGCTACGGGTGTGAGTGGAGCTTAGCAAAATAGAATAAAATGTTGTCACAACAAGCTATAGACAATCGTGCACAAACTCTAAGTATGACTGCTGCCGAAGGTCTACTTTTACAACCCGATTTACTACACAACGCGAGCCAAAGCACCAGAAGATATACAGTACAATGATGTCCCTCCCTCTATGGGTGAAAAATGCTTGCCACACAGCCAGGGCATGTTGTCACATTCATTCTCTGTCTTTTGGCTTGTCCAAACACTCATGTGCTGCGGGCTGTGGGCAGCACCCCTGAGAGGGGACACTGAAAATGACCTCATCAGCATCATCACCACAACCAGTGTTTGCAGAAGGGAAGCATTGATGGTGTCGTGGTTCATTTTCCAGACTTCCATGCAGGCAGGCAGGCACTCTTGGTTCCTACTCAGTGACTGTGAGTGTTGTCTGTCTCAGGGTGCCCGATGATTAACTGGCAATCAGTCCAGGGTGTAGTCTACATTTGGGGGAGGGGGGTCATATAGCAGTTACAGTCTGTTGTTGCTTGAAAGACGAGAAGCACCAGTCAACAGATAATAGACACAAAAACTATCTATACTATCTCTCTATACTTAAAACAACATGAACTTCCAGTCCAGCAGTACTCATTCAGGATAGCAAATTGAGCACAATTGTGCAAATAATCAATCACAATTTGCTGCATCACACTGCAGTAACAGTTCACAAAATTACACACACCACAGCATCCACTTTTACAATTTGCCCAAAATACTGTGGCTCCAAATGGGAAATATTAAAGAAAAAGTGACTGCTCAACACCCACTATCAACACAAATTGAAATGATGTCATAGCTACATCAAATTGTATACATATAATTTTAGCAAACAAACACTCCGTAGTTGGATCACCCCAATTAACTTATCTAACAAAAACATTTCTCTCTGGTCAAGTATTTGAACTGCAAAGCTTAATTGAGCCTCAAAACAAACAGAAAATTGACATAGTTCAAACAAAAGATGAGATTAAAAACAAAACAAGCGACTCGACCCAATATTCACTATGGAGACAATCAAAGCAATCACACAGACCATGTTAAAAAACAACAACAATGACAAAGCATTCAATACATCAAACCAGGCAGGGGATGTAACAACCACACACAAAAAAAAAACCCTGCTTTGATCGAGGGGTCCCCAGGTGCTTGCGAGGGTCTGAGCTGCTTCAGCACAGCTTGATGCAGAAAATCTAACAAGCAGATACAGCAAAAGCATCAAAAAGTCCTCCGAGTTAAGGAATCTACGATGATGAGTTTTGTACGTTGCATCTCCTGTCAAAGAAACAGCACAGGAGACCACACACTTCCCAACCAGATACATTATATGACAAAGTATGTATATATGTATTGTCTTTTTATTTTGGCATGCAGAGGTGGCAAATGCTGGTCCAGAAAGTAAAAACCCTGCCACAGTTTGGCTTTAGCCCCTGATGCTAGCTAGCTAGCAGGTAAATGAGCACCATAGGAGCTAGCTAGGGAGCTAACTAGCTAGCACCTGGGACACTCAGAGATAGACTGTTGTGTGAAAAGCAAACGTGTGAACCACTACACAAGCATTGATAACTCTCGTCAACTATCTGCACTACAATTTCCTCTTAAATTATGTAGCAAATTAGCAATGATTGGGTACTTATTTGGTGGAGCTAGATACAATGCACACGGTGAACTGGTTGCCCGAAATGACACAAAAGGTGACTCATCCAGAGCTCGTCTTCTTGTAATGAACAACCGCATAGCAAGAAGAGAGAACGCAAAGTGCCGGATGTCGAAGTCATTAATGACATTGCGGGTGGCTGCTATGGCTGACACTTACTATTATCACACTGCTTGTAAACATCCTAAAAGCACTAACCACATTAGTGTTTACCACTCCAAAGTGTATGACTGATAGCAACGTGACTTCATGTCCTTACTTGGCTCATACAATGCCTTGTGTAGCAGCAGTGGAGCAAGAAGCAGAGCTTGAATTTAAAGTCTTGACTGATAGCCTTCTTTCTATAAGGGAAGTGCGCATCTCGACTGCATGGTGCATTATGGGTAGCAGGCGTAGTGCATTGTGGGTAGGCTAAACTACCATACGGTCATTGAAAATGAATTGGATCCAAAGGAATGAGCTCTGATTTCTAACATTTCAAACGCTGAAACGTTGCTGTTTTTTATGTAATGTATTGTAAACATGAATAGTATGTACCAGATCAGTGGTCTATTAGTAGAGTGCCTACCCTCAGACTTGAAGGTTGTGGGTTCAATTCCTAGCTAGGTCATGACTAAGAAAATGGGACCTGTTCCCTCCCTGCTTGACACTCCGGCTAAGTTATCCAACTGGAATAAAAAATAAAAAATACTCATGTATTTAAAAAAAAATGGTTCTATTTATTACAGCTTAAAAAAAGTCGATATTACTGGTTTTTAGTCTGAAAATACTATTTTCAAGACCGCAGTGGTTGATATGGGCCTATTATTATTTTCTTATTTTTCAAAATCTTACAGGTAAATTTAAGTAAAATTTTCTTGTTCTATTGGCAGATAATTTTGCTTATTTGAAGTATTAATTTTCTTATTTTACTATATTTTTCTTAACATTTCTACAGTCCTTTTTGCAGTGTAAGGTGTACAGTTACCCAAAGACTGTCACCACTAATCTCCGCCATTCAAATGACGGCTAGTTGGTAGCCTTGCTTCTTTTTTTTCTCCACGCATGCGCAAACGTAATGCGCACTTCGCTTATTTGAACTAACAGCTTGATCGCCCACAATTCCCTGGGCCTCCAAGCCAAATATTTTGCCGCCTCCAAGAAGGAGCACTGACAATTACAAGACTTTTCTCTCTCCAACTTCCAAGTGCTAAATGATAACAGAATCACTGAGAACAGACGATGGTGAAGAATGACTTCAGAGAAAAGTGGGGGAGGGGGTGTATAGAAAAATAGTCACGTGACATCTGGATATCTATCTCAGTGGAGATATCATTATGTTTGTTGTGTGCCATGTTGGTCATCTTGAGTACAGTTCACGCTATTACAGGAGTAAGTGTTTTTCCCCCACTTAAAAAAAAAACTGTCAGTATATTATAAATCGGAATGTGTAAACCTGACTTCACAGAGCCTGTCCATTTCGAAATGTTTTAAAAGACAATTAACATTACATTATGTTGCCAGCTGTAGGAAGATGAATTACCAGAGGCATTTTATGGCAGCAGAAGGGATAATTATCAACTATTTAAGAGTACACTGCAAAGATACTTCAATGTCGAGGAAGAAGGGTGGGATTGCAAGTTTTCATGTGGTGCACAATGCCACCCACATACACAGACACAGAAGGGCTCTCCTTCACAGGAGAAGGGATTAGGTCGGCCCTCGGAGGTCAGCACACAATCAATCTGGTGCTCATTAGCTTGTTATCAGAGTCCAGCAGAGGAGCCTTCATGCATAACCAATCATGCGCAGGACCGGCTTGTTAACCCACTGTCCCGCAAAGAGACTAACAGGGGCCGAGGGGCATGATTTTGAGAGGTTTGGGAGGAAAGACCTTCTTATTTAATCTGCCACCCAATTCAATTCTGCGTGATCACATTGCACCCATGATCTAAATTAGGCTCACAAGTAATTAAGCGCCATTAGGATTCTTATTAATTGTATCCGCCCTTTGAGACTCCAAACAAAGAATGTCACAACCAGCCAAACGACCCGCTTCTTTCCATGTACGCAAGTGACCCGCTTGCAAAACATGCTTCAGAAAAGCACGTACCTGAATTATGATCCTTCTTTAGCAGCTGGAGACACTTACTTGAGACTTGAGTCCCCTGGGCAAAGTGCTGTCATTTATGGTGTAATTTCTCCATGATGTCATCTTGTTATTTGGAGTAAAGGACATCCTGTCTTCCCCCTCTTGAGTGAAGGCAAAACACGTGTGGTTTGCTGTCTTATCCTTTTCAAAATAGCACAATGTGATCGAAAAGCTGCTTGTGTTCAGTTCTTATCGTTACGATGTTTCCACCATAATTTCCCCCCCACTAACCCTGACGTGGTTATAAAAATGCATGTTCAGTGTGAAAATGCCACAAATTAACATCATGACTTGGCAACAACCATCAGAGGTGCTGTTGAGTCAGTCTCAACTAGTTTGTTGGAAAAACAACCCCATTGGGAAGCTGAGCTACTTCCACACAAAACTTCACCACAACCGTGGTTTTGAAAAAGGCCTTCAGAACATCCCTTGTCCAAAGACAAAAAGGCAAGTGACTGAATGTACTTGCCTTTTGTATATATATGTAAATAGGCATGTAACAATAACGGCAATATCACAATATCGCAATATTAAAATTGCCACGATATCATTGTCATCCTGTCACAATATTAAAAGCAGTGCATCTGTTAAAAAGGCGATCTTTCATTTGTGAAGTTCCAGCACCCTCTGGCGGTTTGTTAATGAGTGCATTTTAATTCTAATTAGTCATGTTTTGGCCACTGCTGCGGTTATCATTCTTATAAATCAGTCATACCAGCAAATATTTTTCAACATCTCCATCAAAAAAAACACTTTTCACGTGCTTTGGCCAAACACAGCATTGAGAACTACATAGACCATGATGCTTTGCACCGATAAGCCAATAGGAGCACATGGCAATAAAATAAATGGCCAGGCCTATTTCTTTGTCACTACTGTTATTATGAACAAAATAATATTGTGCTTTTTTCCCCAAAATGAGTTTTTTTTAACACTATAGTGAGTTTTTAATACAGTATTGTGAGCTTCCGTAAACCTCCTCACAATATTGTGATAATATTGTATCGTGATGTTAAGATATCGTTACATCCCTACTTGCTAAATAATAACAAAAGCCATTCAGCATGTGACAATCCTGTGCTGAAATTAATCATGTTGGATAAATTTTGGGCAAGCCCGAAACCAGACAGAAATGTTGGCATTGATGCTAATGCTAATACAACATCCACCAATGTTAGACAACTACAGCGGGTGTTGCGGACTCGCCAAGACAACAACAGAGATTTTTTTTTAAAAGCATAATGTTGCTTAAGTCTGCTGTTTGTACTTATTTCAGACACATTTTTAATATGAAATTGAGGCACTCGCATGTGAAAGCTTAGAAGTGACCAAATCCTTCGTCCCAGTGTGCTCATTATTAAACAAGAGTGAGGTCCCAAAGGCATTCATCTTGACAAATATGACAAGTGGCTGTTCCATCCTGCAAACATTTGATTGAAGTTACTGGTGAACACGTCATTAAATAGAACATGCGTCCTGATTAAATGATCCAGAGGAAACATTCCGAGGATTGTACTCAGAGGTACTCTTCCCTTTGAATTTAATTGCCTCTGCTTGCTTTTACTCCCTGCAATGAACATAAAGTCCTCTGAACTGTTAGCGAGACCATTTTGGCTTTTATTGACTTGGGCTATGAGACTAGAGTTCAAAAGCAACCACTGTGAATAATCTGCTCGTGTGCAGCTTCCACCCATTTTATTTGTTTTATAAACTGCAATTTTTTCCCCAAGTTTCTTTGCAGCTTTTGCTGTGAAGGCAACGCCAAGGTGCAAGATGACGATCTACTAATAATGATGTATTAAAGACGCGAATACAGAATACAATACGGTGCTTGCAATCCCTGTGGGACAGTTGTCAACACTTTGTTACCGTGACCAGCTTCTCAGAGGAAGTCGTTGAATTTTCCATCATGTAACCCGAGGCTTTCTTCCTGTTTATGTAAAGCTACCTCAAGCTGAGAGTGCAAGCCATAATGGCACGGATGGGGCTTTCGTCTGAACACACGCCGACCAGTCCCACCATTAGAATCTCTCCAAGTCTGTTATTTAGAAAAACATGCACTGTGATTATTACCTTATTATCATCATCATCATAACCACCACAGGCTAGGCAGCTAAAATAGCACTCAGTTGAGCACAGACCACCAACTGGACTGGAAAATCTGAATTTGATTCAACGGCAATGTGAATATTCATAGATGTGATGTTTACATATGAGGTGTGTCAGAAAAGGCCCAGGACTGGTTGTCACAAAAGATATCAAACCCAAACCACAAGCTATAAGTTTTCTTCTTTAATGTGGGCCAGATGAATAACCAGCATGTTGGCAAAGACTGCTGTGGCGCTTGCTTCTTTCAAGGCGTGAAAAGAGGTGAGAGCTGTAGCTGGAAAATGGTTGCTTCACTCACAATGCCCTGAGCATCGGACAGTTCCTGTCCAAGAAGAACATCGCTGTGTTGGATAGGATTTTTTTTCCAAGTTCCTATATATATATATATAAGAAAAACTTGACGGCCAATAAAAGGTCAATCTAAAACCATTTTAACTCATTCACTGCCATTGACGGCTATAGACGTCAAAAATTAATTTGAACTATTTCTATTAGTTTAACATTCTTTTCTACTTTTGTTAACAAGAGTATGAAAACCTACATTTTTGTTATTGTACATTTAGAACAGATATAAAATGTTTGATTAATTGTGAGTTAACTAGTGAAGTCAGGCGATTAATTACGATTAAAAAATGTAATCGCCTGACGCCCCGAATTTGTAATAATCTTTAAGTCGCTTTAATTGTAATTAATCGCATGACTTCAATAGTTAACTCATGATTAATCACACATTTTATATGTGTTCTAAATGTACAATAATTCTTTTTTTTAGGTTTTCATACTCTTGTAAACAAAAGTAGAAAAAAATTAACTAATAGAAATAGTTCAAATGAATTTTTGACGTTTATAGCCGTCAATGGTAGTGAATGAGTTAATCTCAGGGAACTATTTATATAAATTTTCAGTTAACTTTATAAGAGATTCTGCTGACCCTGGGAATCTTCTGAACCTTTTGTTTTTGTTCAACATTAAAACAAACAAATATGAAACTTTAAGATTTCAGGTATATTTAAATTTTGGAAAAAATATTTACTGTAGAAAAAAATAAAAAGCTATGGTATTTACTTGTTTCAGTTTCCATTTTTACTTTTTAAGATGTACTGATAACCTTGGGAGCTCCCTGAACATTTTACATATTATAAGTTAAATAAACATGTTTTAAGACATTACAACAAAGTCTAGATTGGCATTTGTATATTAACAAATTCTGACGCCAATATTTTTTTCCTCTGAATATCAGCTCCAAATATCGTTTATCGGCCTTGAATATGAATTTGACACTCCTAATGTATACCATTAGTGACACCAGCCCTGGAACTTTACTGACACACATGTACAACAGTGACTTTGTAATTGATTTTTTTTTTTTTAAGCACTATACACTTCTTGTTGATAGTAAAGGTTGGAATCCAACGAATGAGTTTTTGTTTGTTTGCTAACATTTTTAGATGACAATGTGATTCAAGCAAGCTTCAAACAAAGAAAAGCGACCCTTGCTGCACCGTGTGAAATGCGGCCGACGTGTTGTGTGTTCAAGTGAAGGAAAGCACGGCGTGAACACAAAATAAGCGAGGCAAACGTGTGACACACAAAATGTCACACATGCCCCGTGAAACAGTGCGCGCGCCCGCGTCACGTGATCTGCAGCCTGCATGGCCGCATGACAGCCACTCTTTCCGCAGTGCACTAATGGCCTCTGCATTGACATGAATGTCCCCTGCTGCGCTTGCTGACATGTCCACGCTTTTACATTTTCATAGTAGTAACATAACACTCCTAATGATGTGCCTGGTGGAGAAGAACATTAAATGCAGAGGAGTAACTCCTCCTAAATGATCTGGCGTCATGTGTTTACCTACTTGACAGAGATACTGCATATTAATGAATACTCGTAAGGGAATACAAATCTTGATAGCGCCACAATTAGCCTTTAGATTCAAGATGTGCAGCTAATCAGGTTGCGGCCAGTCACAGCATATCCTTTGCAAATGAAAGAGGCGCTTGTCCATTCATTCATTACAGCCTGTAAACAGCCTGAAGAGCTGCTTGCTAGTTTTGATGAAAGCGCCTCTGCCTATTATAAAACAGTAGGGCTCATTTGCATAATCACTATGTCACCCTCATAGTGAATCTCTCCACCCATGACTTGGCAACTAGGCTGGGCGAAGATCCGAAGATCCAGATTACGCTGTAGTGCATATGTCAAAGCCCAAAGGTAAGCAGAGGCTTAATTTAGCCAGTGGTGGTACACAGTTCGGACACAGGTGAACATCTGCTCTGGAATGGGTCTCATGAGCTCTGAAAGTCTCCAGTAACAACATATAAAGTCACTAGTTAAACACTGCTTAATAGTTCTAATTAAAAGTTTGCAACACTGAGTTGCCATCACTTTATTATCCTAACTCCGCCCCCCAAAAACATTCTTGCCATAGATGAGACAGAACCGTCACTGAAACGGAGTGATTTCAATCACATTGAAGTGAAGTAGATGTCAATTGTGCTGTAATTATTTATCCTTTGTGTACTTTAACAGAAGAATGACAGAGACCTTTTATTAGGAGAGAACTGTTTGAATTTGTTGGTGGGGAAAAAATGGCTTCTGTAGTTTCACTGCTGGTGTACTTTTTATGTATTTATTTATTTTTATTTTGCTGTATTTACACTATGTGCTTGAAGTGACACAATAGCAGCAGCAGCATAATATAGTTGCGTGAAGAGGAAAACCAGTTCAAGGAATCAGATATCCTCAGACCGCAATCAGGCGGAACAAAATGTGAGTACTCTATGTACTGCAATTGTTTACATTCATTTTGTTCAGTACAAGCACAGTGATATTGGTCAGGGCTCTCCAGAAAATAATTAAAATAAATGAATACATTTGTATCCGAGAGGACATTTCCTAACAAGAGAGCAGCTATCTGATCAAATGTTACTATCTGGTTTATTTGTAGCAGATGGAGTGACCTGGACCCAGCACGTTGCAATTACAGATATTGTGCTGTGCTGTGCCGTCAGTGGGTTATTTCAACCTTTCAACTGGGTCATTTTTCATCTTGCATCGGACAAAAAAATCGATTTGAACGCAATCAGCCAAATAGGTCAGATTAGCTCAATGTATACAGGAATGCTGCGTTCACGTGTCTTCACATAGGATGCAGCCTGCAGGACACCACCTGTTTGGACAGGCGCCTATAGCTTACTACTCGACTTCTACAACTAAACAATTATCATATAGCATTTGCATTTTATCAATGAAGTGACATGACATGTGTGGTGCTGTTTGTTTCTTACCTTTGAAGACACGTTCGGAGCTTCCTTCCAGCCGCTCACTCGCCACACGAGGCGTTCATATTCTCACAAGAAGTGGCTCCCCAGTATCTGTCCAACAGTCCAAAGTGAGCAAAAGGAGTCTGCCGCGATAAAAAATAAACATTACAAAAAATGATGGAATAGCCCTGGAGACAACACACATTCACCTCCGCCGGACTCCTCTTTGTCTTCCTAAGCAAAGGAGAAAGCCGTCTGGTTTAAGATGATCGACGAGTATCAATCAAACGAGCAGAGTCGTCCTCTCCGTAAGGCCGATAAAGAGGCACCGGGGGGTGCCCGAGTGGCGTGAAAGGCAAGTAAAAGATGCATCGTCTTCTCCTGCTCGTTCGCCCCTCACCTCAGTCACTCAGCGGCGTTTGGGTCTGCTGACTGGCTGGCTGCGCGCTCCCGCACCCCACACAGGCGCGCGCGCGCGGCAAGACGCTCAGACTGCAATGGGATTGGGGGAAATCATTCATGGAAGGGGAAGCGGCATACACTTTTATGAGTGAGTGTGTTTGAATAAATACTGTAGGGGCGATTCTTGGATCAGAAGTTTGGCTTTGACAGTAGAGGGGCTGCATTCAGTGGGTTGGTGTGTGTGTGTGGGGGGGCATAAAAGAATATAAGGTAGGCTAACAGCAACAGGCAAATCCCTGCCTTAGAACACAAACTGTGACCTACTGTTAAATGCAGCAGAATTTAAACCTACTAATATGTACTGTATGTTGATATTGAGTTTTAAAAAAAGACAGGATACAGTAAATAACATCTTGATATTTCTTTCTTTCTTTCTTTCTTACTGCTTAGACTTTCTTTACAGTGCATACATACATATAATATAAACTACAACCACAAATACAAACAGCAATACATGTTTCAGTAGGGATTCAAACTAGGAATGGGTGACGATACCAGATTTCGGTATCAGTGCCGATACCAGCCTTAGTTTAAGGTATTGGCACTTTTGTGGTCGTTTTACAGTCAGGAACTAGAAATTAGAGGGATAGGAAATTGCCATTAATAAAAAAATAAAAATAAAAAATATATATATATATATATTGGAATATATAGGTATACATTTGAAAATTATCTGTTATTTTTTGGGGGAATTTTATGTACTAGTGGTATCGGTATTTGGTATCGGCGAATACTCCAGAGTTGAATATTGGTGTCGGTTTGAAAAAAGTGGTATTGAATGAAATCAACGCAACAATTAAAAGAAACTCAACATTGAGTTATAACTCTCTACAATGGTCACTAAGACCACTGTGAAAGCCAAACTTTCAGGAGTACCTAATTTTGTGACCACACCAAAGCTCACACGCAGAATGAATCACACTGCATCAAGTTATTCATGCTCCTTTGAAATGAGCAGTTTTCATTGACATTATACGAGTGGTTATGTAAGACTCCTCCCATGGACGCTGCTTTCAGAGTAGTGTTCTTCCCTCGGGGCTCACATTGTACCCAGTGAGAAAACTAATAGACTCTGCATGACACGAGAGCTGCCTGCAACACAGACGATGTTCCGTATTTGCAGGCTGCACCTGCCTCACATTCGCTCACAACTACACCTGGCAGCTGCACATCCTGGGAGGTGTGTCGAAAATAAGCTCCCCTTGATTGTGAAGCAGCAAGAGGGGATTTTGGAGGAGGGGGCGGGGGGCTATTTCCCAAGAGCTTATGTGATCCAGTCAATAAAAGCGGCGCCATGCTCTCGAGGTTTCTTTCAAACGACATCTGTAATTGGACCGCAACAAAAATCAACACAATCTGCATATATTTGCTGTCTTTACCTATAAGTAGGCCAACAAAACAAAACAGAAATTAGAAGTGTGAATAGAGTTCTTCTGTTTGTCAAAATGCTAATTTGTCAATGACATTTCATTGGATGCCAAGAAACACACAAAAACAAAAAACGATGAGGATCCGAAGAAGACAATTGTGGCTCTACATAAAGATGGCTTAGGATATAATATTGCCACCACCCTAAAGATGAGCTAAAGCACGGAGGCCAAGACCTTTTAGAAGTTAAACAGGGCAGATTCCACTCAGAACTGGCCTCTCCGGTTCACCAAAGAACTTGAGCGCACAGGGACCGTGTCTCATCCAGAGATTGTCTTTGTCACGGCATCATATTGGTTTGTTTGGCTGTCATCCCAGAAGGAAGTCTCTTCTAAAAAAAAAGCCTGCAAACAGTTTGCCAAAGACAAGCAAACTGAAGTCACAGATTACTGTAACCATGTCCAGACGCTAAACTTTCAAAATGTGGTTGACATGGTTTCAAGACAAAGACAAGTGTGTCTTGCCCTACAGTAAAACGAGGGAAGGTTCAGTTCAAGCAGAGTGTGATCCCCTCCCTCCGGAAATGGGCCACAGGGCAGTATTCCAATATGATAACAACCCCGAACAAACCTCCAAGATGACCAGTGCCTTGCGATAAAAGCTAAGACTAAAAGTGATGGACTGGTCAAGCATGTCTCTAGACCAGAGGTGGGCATCGAGGGCCGGAATCCTGCAGGTTTTGTATGTTGCCCTTCTCCAACACAGCTGATATATGATCAGCTCATCAGCAAGCTCCGCATAAGCCTGATAACGATCCTGTTGATTGGAATCAGCTTGTATTGGAAGTGAGAAACCTCCAAAACCTGCAGGACTCCGGCCCTCGAGGACCGAGATTGCCCACCTCTGCTCTAGACCTAAACCCAATGGAGCATCCTCAAATGAAAGGTGGAGGGACACTATGTGTTCTATTTTCCTGTGCGGTGGGTGCCTAGCATACAGGAACTCTGCTTTAGACACAATGCTGCTAATGTTGCCGTTGGAAAGGAAATCTGTGAAAGTGCTGCGCCGCTGGAGGAGTCACAAGCGACTTCAATCACAGCCAATCAGTGGATTCTTTCATTCTCAATAAATGCTGCAGGCTAGTTTCTCACTAGAGTCTCCAAGAAGGCATTTAGAAAGAGCCGGTCCACCCGATTGTTCATGTGCAGTCCAATAGAATTGAATTTAATTGATTGAGAGTGCTTGATGCCCGCTGTTCACATATTTATGAACGAAATATGTCGCCTTAGGCCAGCCGTCAACCCTGCACTGGTGTTAGGTATAAGCAGGCGTAAGGTTGAAATTGAGTTTTCTGCCACCAAATTGTCATAGAACACCCAGATGGCGCGCTGTAGCTTCTTGCTAGCTAGCCCGCTAGCCTACAACCATACCGTGAGTTACACCTTCCAAACAAATCTTCCTCCCACCAATTCACTATTTAAACATCATGCACAACATATACGCGGCTAAACTTTTGACTGGGATAAAAGTTCATTTTGCAGTTGATGTCACACATCGTCATCTTTATATCATCATCATCATCATCATATCTATCTATCTATCAAACTGTGAGGTGTGATTGCTTTCAGTGACAGTTCGAAAACAGCATATGGCCTTCAATCAATCAATCAATCAATCAATCAATCAATAGCCTACATGCTTTTTAATTACACGTGGATTTTTGCTATTTGTAGGCTGCTGACCTTATTTTAAGGTATCGGTACTCGCGGCGGTGACCGATACCATTATGGGCCGGCCTCCTGCAGCCATTTTATGACCAGGGACTAGAAATTAGAAATTATATGAATACAAAGTTGCCATTAATTTTTGGCATTTTTTAAAATACAATTATTTAAAAAATCATCCACTAGTACATATTAAATTATAAATATAATTCAGCGTTGTTGTAAAACACTATTTTGTTCATTGTATATACTGTGTTTTTATGACTTTGACGATGGCTGGAGCGCGCCACCTCTGCTTTCCAACCAGGAAATGGGTGTGTGCAATGCCTGCTCCATGATCTGTTTCTTTTTCAGTACATTATAGTAAAATAAAGGAAAAAGAAGAAAAAAAAGAAAGCTCTTTCTTCTTCGGTTGTTGTTTCAGATCTTCTCAGTGAACTCCTGTTGATATAGCGCCTCCATAATTGCGCAACAATGCAACTGCGGTTACAATGCATTGCTGCCGACCTCAATCAATACAGATGGAGCACTGTGTTGAGCAACATCAGTGGTTCAGGCTGGAGGTGGCAAGCAAATTAGGTGGAGGTGCCCGCCTCTGAATTTTGTACACAGGAAAAACCCTAGGTTACACTTTGAGCACAGTTTGTTAATTTTCACTTAGGGGTGTAGTCACATTTGTTGCCAGAGGCAAACATTAATAGCTGTTTGTTACACAAGTTGTACACTGTGTGTGTTGGGTTGTTGGGCGTTTGGTGTTGTCCCATGAAAAGCAATCCAAAATTCATTTTTGTGAAACACTCTATGTGCAAGTGTTTGGTGGGGGCACGAGAGGTCAGGTTTTTAAAAAGAAGTTGTCCATCTCTAGCCACCTCTTTGTGATGTTAAGTGACCTGGAAGTAAAAAGTAACAGAAGGCATTCCCGCCCACTGGCTCCTCTGGCACCAGGCTGCCCCCACTCTCCCTGTCAGCGTCACACCATCAAACACGTACACACAGACAAGCTTGAAACCCTAACGCTGTTTGACGGTCTTGCTGGTAGTGCACGCTCACAAAGATGCACAAAGATAGCCGCCATAACTCTGTGGGCAGCAGCTTGTTCATTACAGCCAAAGGGGGAGCCCAATTTAATGGAAGCTGCAAAGGGTGGGGGGGATTCCAGCCCCATCACCATGAAGTCCGGCTGGCTCCAAGTCCAGATAAAAATGGCGAGCTGGAGGAAGGACTCCCACCCTGACAGTGTGTTCACTGTTCCCTTCTTGTGTGTATGTGTGCGTCATAGTCAAGTGTTCCAATATTTTTGCCCATATTGTGAACAAACAATGGTGGGAAACGTCGAGTCACGTGTGGGGCAGGTGTCAACAAACTCGCATTGCTTTCCAGAATTCATGTCCCGTATCATCCACATGAGACCTTGAAGTAGGATGTTGGCTCAGGTTTCTGTTTGAAAATTAAGCTACTCAGTCTGACAAGGAAAAACAAACAAACAAAGGATTGACGATGTAGCTCAAGAAATACAAAGAGCTCGCTCTGCAATGAAAGCCGAGAGTTCTTGTTTCCAGCGCTGGCTCACTTCATCTTTAATCCATCCTTATGAGCCCTTAATGGTTTTCTTCTTGCTCAAGGCCATCTTTCATCCCATATAAGTGGCCTTGTCGCTCTCTCCACTTTGCGATCCATCATTGCTCTCATTCAGATGACATGACACGCGCTTATGGGCTTCATTTATTCTTCCCAATTTGTTTGATGAACAGCTTCCTCAGGTGTCTTGAATAAATTCAAACCTTATTTGTTCTCTTTCATGTTCTGTTCTTGCATGGGTTTTCTCCTGCTTCCTCCCACATTCCAAAAACTAAGCAGGTTAGGTTGTCTTACTAAAGACTTTGAGGGCTCTATTTTCGTGCACAGGGTTATTGTAACACAAGTGCTATCTATTTGTTCGCATAGGTGGAGTTTTTTATCTTTTGGTGTAGCCGCAGGCAAGCACCGTTAGAAATTTGCGTTTGCACCATGAGTGCTTTAAGACGCGACGCCTCGGAAAAAAAAATACACACATTGAGAAGGACTGTCTGTACTGACCTGGATCGACGGACGTAAACCTGCTTCAGTTGATGCTTTATCAACATGAAGCTTTTCGTAGCAATTCTAATAATACTACTAATAGTGTTTGAGGAGACTGGGGTCAAGTTGTATTTTACAATTTTAAAAATGTGCAGAATTTCACAAGTTACTTGTATATTAAATATTAGATAATTCTTAATATGAAAAGAAAATGCACTGAGCTGTCACCAACGTCTTACAAATGCAATTATGCCATCTAGTGGTAGAAAAACGACCTCAACACAAAATGAATATCACACTCGCTTTTCGCAGTACAGTGCGAATTTAATTTTAAGAATTAAATACGCAAAATACGCAGCACCTCCACTCTTCACATGATCCAGACTTTACAAGCAGGGATGAGTAATAGAGGGATGATTCGACCAAGCAAAACAAATGCAAAGACAAAGCTGCTGTATGCCACATACTGTTGGTAACCATAGTTACCAATTGTGGCTTGATGTGTGACAGCCAGCTGCAACCAGCCCAATTGAAATGGCTGAAAGCAGTGTTGAAAATTGCCACACGTGATGACAAATGTGATGTTTTAGAGCAGTGCACATAATAAGAAGAGGTCATGTTTTGTTTTCCGAAATGGATTGCGCTCTCTTTTTCCCTCAAAATGCTTTAACCTCACTAGGGTTAAAAATAGATTCAAAGTGCCTAGTGGAAGCCTGGCACTAACTTCATTTTCATGGTGAGAATGAAAAGCTAGCATGCTGTGCTGGAGGGACTCTAGGGACAGAAACAATAACCTTGAAGATCCAATGACAAATCATTTTGTGCCTGCGCAAGGTCTCTTCACCATCTCTCTCTCTCTCTGATACACTCTTCACTCTAGTGCAGTTTTCATATCATGGAAAATCTTGCCATCTGTTGCGTGGAATGAAAATATGACTACTTTTCGCACAACTTGCTGTTCTCTAACAATAGGTGTTTAATCCATTAATCATCCAAAAATGTCTTGGTTCTATTAGAATTGGTATTTAAATA